>NC_090269.1:18290200-18919450 GCF_040414725.1 Anabrus simplex | reverse complement strand
ATATTGGACAGGCTCAGTGTTTGTTCTACTGCACAAGAAAAGTTCAGTCAGGAACTGTTCTAATTATGACATCATTGCCTTACTTATATTTTCACTCAATGTTCATTTTGGACACTAGGATGTTTGTATAAGCTAACATAAAAAATGCAAGAAACATAATTTCAAGAAGCAGTTCAATGTATGGACTCGCATGTCAGTGATGTTTTGCTGATCATTTCATTTTATTTTTGATCTAACGTCTGAAAGACTGAGAAATAGTTCAAAATACATTCAAGACATGTACAATCTTTTATTTGCACACTTGTTTTTAATATAACGATGTTTATCATTTACAGCAAGAGAATTTAATGTTTTTATGCAGTTACCGTATGCTTCATGACCATATAGTCATGTTTTAATATTTTAATTAATTATTTTACTGAAGATGGCCCAAACATAGGGCCAAAACACGTATTGATTATGAATAAAATATATTTGTTTTGAACAGGAGGAAACATCAGAATTCATAAATCTTATATAATTTGTAGTTTTTATCGAAATATAAGAAACATGGGACCAGATTCTCAATATGAGACAAATAATAGAAAAAACTTGAGAGTTCTATATACCTGTACTCAACTGTTTCCTGGATTATCATAAAGTTTCTTGGGAGAAGTTGTGGCTGGAGCTCCACAATTTTGGTGTCCCGCATCTGATAATGCTGGTACAAAGTCTGTACAAATGTAACACTGTGGCTGTAAAAGTAGACAACGCCATCTGAGATTTCTTCCACGTGTCTTGAGGTGTTGGTGAAGGATGCATCGTGTCTCCTCAACTCTACAACATCTGTGCCGAGTACATCCTTATAGCTCATAAGGTATAAATTTGGCACATCCCACCGCTGCACTAGTTTTAATGCAAGACATGACATTGAGGCCACCAATCACAGCTGTAGATCCTGCACACTATCGACATGTAATTATTTGTCTCAACACTGAGCCTTGCATTCAAATCAGTGTAATGGTGGGAAGCACCTAAAGTTCTGGACTATAGGAAAGCACTTGATGATTGGGTAGGAGTTATTTCAATCAGTGGGAGAAAGATTAACAACTTGCACTTCACTGATGGCACAACTCTCCTTGCCAGCAGTGAAGAAGAGCTTGTAGAAATGCTCAGAAGAGTAATTGCTAGTCTAGAGTTTGGACCAGAAATCAGTCTTAATAAGTCTGAAACTGGTAATTAATTAAGCAGCTCAGGTTCAGCTCACAGACCAGTTGAGAGATACAGAGCATATGAATGATTCTGTAGGTACATGAGCTCAGCGGATGATGATGATGATGATGATGATGATGATGATGATGATAGATACAATCTATTGTGTTCATATATGAAGGTTGGTTGCATTATTATAACATCATTTGTTCTCCTGAAAATTTTACCCAAATGGAGTTATGCAGTTTTCTTGCTAAGCCAATAATATAGGCTACATAATTATTAGAAAACTGGAAAAAACGAGAGTTACTAATAGGAAGAGTATCATTTTCAGTTCTTTAATAATTTATATTATATCAAGTATTTATGATATTACCTCATGTTGTGCATGTTAACACTTTGTCCTCCAAAATATCATACATCTTATACTTGGTTTCAGCTCATAAATACCACAACCGTTATGAATTCCTAGCTGACATTGAACGCATTCTTCAGAATTGCATTATTTACAATGGTAAAGACTCAACATACACACAGAAGGCTGAGACCCTTGTGAAGATGTGCCAGGCTACATTGAATGAGGTAAGATGATAGAATTTGTAAGATGATGTAAAATAGGGAACAAAGAATTTAAGAGACAGAGTGTTTGAATAGAGCTTTAGCCAGTGGAAGAAAACCAAAGATGCATGGGTTTTTGTTCATACCATGCTCATGTACCTGCTGATAGGTAAGGTGGTGTTGCAGCTGTGATGGCACAATTACCATTAATAAACCAATGTAATGTGGAAGAAGCTGCCCATAACATTCCCCAAAGTCCTTTGATCTTTACATGGTTACCATCTTGCTGACCAAATTATACAGTGATAAGACAAGAATTAATTTAGACAAATTTTTATATAAATAAAAAGATGCTTTACAAAACAAGGAGTATCAGCTGAAGGCAAATGAGATCAACTTATCAATTACTTCATAAATATTTTGGTTAAGTTTATAGTAATTTTAGTTACGGTTAAATAATTAAGGCAATAATTCTCTGTTACTGATATTAATAATTCAGGGAAGTGAAAAGAAACAGAATTCAGGATTCAAATAAATTATTAAATATCAAGAGAAATTCAAGAAGAAAAGGATGGTATCAGGTAAATATAAATTCAATATGTATTAGTAATAAGACAATATGATCTCAAAGTATAATCACCTTGAATCAAATTTGTGAATAATTTATCACAGCTCAGATTATTAATATTATTAATATATAATTAATATTAATGTAAATCATTGAGGTGGAAGAATATGTAAATTATTTTGTTTCGGTGTTTTCCAAATTTGTATGTTCCTCATCACCAGATGGTTCATTCCAGGCTATGTGTTAAGTATCAAACTTTCATAATATGTGTACACCTGTCATGCCTCCCCGTCCTCCTAGACAGACCCACTCTCATTAATCTCTGTTTTCCTACACTTTCTTTCCATTCTTCTGCTATGTTCTGTTCGTCTGTTCTGGAAGTCTTTCATTGCACTTTATTTTATTATTTTTATTTCTATTAATTCTTCTACCACATTCATCGCTGATTCATCTGATGACCTTTCTGTTACCTCACAACACACGTACGGTGTAACAAGATACATCTTAATTGGAGCTTAGAGGGTGCCGTCAGCTCTTGCTTGGAATGCTAGGGCTGCGCTAGCGAACAGTGTGCCATCTGGTGACGAATAAGCGTACAACTTACTTAGACCAACGGTAAAGCATTCTTAAATTCAAACCTTCATTATTGGAGAAGTCTTCCTCATGAACAGTCCAGATTTTCTTCTGAAGACACAGAGCAAAGTTCTCTGCAAAAGGTAAAGATTTTCACCTTGTTTTCTTGACATGACAAAAGTCCAAAAGCTTATATCATATCTATAATACAATTGTAATACACAGAATTACATGATGGTAAATGAGGCAACATATAGGGAGTGAGAACGTCTCAATTCCAGACAAAATAATGTTGATCTAAGAATGTTAATCCAAAAATAGAAGATTAAATTATTTTAGAAAGACAATCTACATTGTTGAAGTTAAACCTTGAAGTGAAACAGAAGATAATGGATTGTGAAAGTAAGAAATCCATGTAACAATTCAATAGAAACTTAACATTACAAATGGCATAAGCCATATCATAAACAAACAGAAATTTAGAAGAAAGGGTCAATAGAATTTATAAAATACAACAGATACATACAGAATAAAGACACAAAAGGGTCAAATCTGGGGCAAAATCCCCAATAAAAGAGAGGTCCTACATGATGTTGCTGTATATGACAATGTCTCAATAGCTGTAACACTGATCTCAGCTTGAGAGAAGTCTCAAGACTAGAAGCATGAGTCAGATCCTTGCATCGCAGCTAACTGGATAAACACAAACAGGAAGATTTGAAAAGATGCAGTTAGTGGAGAAATGACAATGCTGATAATAATAAAACATAATAGTGAAATAATAATGATGATAAAAATTGTTATTTTTTAATTTGATATTTTATGGGCTACATTGGACCACTCTAGCCAATTATAAGAAATGTAGTGTGGGAAAATACAGTTCCCGTAAAAGCTAAACAAACAATGTTCAAATCTTACTTCCTGCCAGTCATGACATACAGGTTGGAGACCTATGTGTTACTGAAAAGAGACATCAGCAAACTGCAAGCATGTGAAATGAAATTTTTACGATCTGCTGTGCAAAAAACAAGAAGAGACAGAATTGGAAATGAGTGCATTAGAAATGACATGCAAGTAACCTGTATGATGGAAGAAAGACTACATATTGCACGGTTGAAATGGTTTGGACATGTGCAAAGTATGAAAGAGACTAGAACCCCCAGACAATACTTGGAAATGGCAGTAACTGGAAAGAGACCTGTTGGACATCCCAGAAGAAGGTGGCTGGACCAAATAAATACAGACCTTATCGAGAAAGGAACAACACTGCAGGATGTGAAGGAGAGGAACTCTATAATGACAGGAACCGATGGAGGCATATTGTCCACAAAAGTCATACAGCCTGCTGGAAGGATACCCAGATGATGATGATGGTGATGATAAAGATGAGTCAATTATACAGAGGATTTTTTGCTTTTCTATCTGCCCAATATTTCTTCATTCTGAAAGATCCTGCCTTCCTTTCTTCAATTGAAAACACTCTTCCATTAGACCTTTTATTAATCTTGGTCCGTAGCCTGGTGTGTGTTTGTCTCTTATGTTCTTAAGATCATCCTTAATTTCCGTAATACATTTAATCTTGGTCTTGCTATTCCATAATTTTTCAATTATTCTTCTGGCTAATTGATGGTGATGGTGGTGGTGGTGATTATTATTGTTTTAAGAGGAAATACAACTAGGCAACCATCCTCTACATAACACTAATCAGGAAGAAAATATGGAAAGGATCTGACATTTCAAAAGCTGAAGGTATCGGTCAAAGAAAGACAGGAGCCATGAAGGGTGTGAAACAGAAAGACTCCCTAGGCCTCGTTATCTAATACTCAGGGTCGGAAAAGAACAATAGTTGACCAAGGGAGGTTGGGTAGGATAGATGAAAGTGAGGAGCCTGACACAAGTAAGTGGAAGCAGTGCCAGGTCTCAGCTAAGAGCCCCGTGTTCATCTGTCCATGTTCCTAAGTTAAGAGCCCCTGAGGCTCCTTTTAGTCACCTCTTACAACAGGCAGGGGATACCATGAGTTTCTACTTCCCCCACCTACAGGGGGATCTTCTGTTAATTCCGTTGTTAGGTGTTCTGATAAGATGTACCAATATAAATGGTCTGTTATTGGACATTATAATACCAATATAAATGGTCTGTTATTGGACATTATAATACCAGTATAAATGGTCTGTTATTGGACATTATAAATTTTCCAGCTAACTCATTCCTGTTTGCCAGCGTTTTGCTCTCGTGTGCTAGGTTGGGCTCATCAGTTGATACCTAGCACACCTACCAAGATGCTGGCTAGCGCATACCGTGGAGGCCACTGCGTAGGCTACTTGGACCCACCGGCAGTGCCAATACACTCTGAGAGACTTTGTCTCTTTACCAAAAATTGATGCCTGCTTGGCCATCAGATGATATAGATGTTGATTCATGATTTTTTTTTTTCCTAATTGTGCTCAATACCGGTTCCATTTCCTTATAAAATGTTTTATTTGATGCTATTCTCCTTCGTCCAGTAACTTGATATTTTTTATTTATGCATGTTCTAATTATTATTCTTTCTGCTGTAAGTATTTTGTTTATTTCAGCTGTATTGGTAGTTTAAAAAAAATGGTTTCACTAGCATAAGTTATTTCAGGCTTTGTGACTGTTTCATAATGTCTTAATTTTGCTGCTTTTGCTGCTATTGATAAACTTTTTTTCTTAAATTTGTCACTTGGTAATATAATTTGCTTTGTTCATTTTATTTATTCTACTATGCCCAGCTGGCTTCTTATGAAGATTATGAGTTAATATTTTCTAAGATAGTTCAAAGTAAGATTCGTCATCATCATTATCATCATCACCACCATCATCATCATCCTCATTTTCCCATTTCCAGCTGACACTGGGTGGGTGCAAATATGATTCCTCTCCACTTTGTTCTGTCATTCCACCCTCCTTCTTCCAACACAATGTTCCAATGTTAAACCATTTCCATAACGTTGTTTGGCGGTAGCTTGTCCATGCCTGACCGAGTCATCAGCGGCACTGCAAGTTTTGACGTCAGCTGTTGGTTGGGGTTTGCCTTTCTTGTTTCCATTAGTGCTTTGACGAGCTTCACATTCCCCCTGATTATTGCAGTTGTGAGCAGAGAGTTCCGCAGGTAGAGTGCCTCACAATCTGCGTTCCGCTTCTCCACCAGCATTAGTAACGTTGTCTAAATTAGCATCTGGCCGCATGCATAGAGCATGCAACATGTTCTTCCCATTACACTTGCAATTGCCATCATCTGTGAAATCAAAGGCTTTGTCATCTTCACTTTATTCCATCTTTGCCCGAACATTGGGATTGCCCCCATATTCAAGCAAAAGTTCACACATTTCAAGGTGTCTCTTGGCAGGGAACCATTAGTGCTAGTACATGAAGTAGACTTAGGCCTCCATCTAGGAAATTGGAACCATATCTGCTTAGTTCATATCGGCTCTTGCTACGATGGGCTTGCCACACCCAACGGTGTTTTATACCTACTGCCAGGTTCATAATTAGGCTGCCCCCAACATGAAGACAGACGCCTTTCGTAGCCGCCCCTCTGGAGTACAGACGCTACGGGTTTGCCCCTCCGCCATCTCCACCATACCGAAGTCCACCTTCTCCGCCATAGATGCCGTTGAGTTCTTCACTCGCAACCCTGAGCTGGGACCCATACCAGATGTTAAACACCGGGTCAGTGTACTGTGGGACTCGCATAGGAAGGGCCACCACTCCATGGGTAGTGCTGCTTCCGAAGAGGGTCCCTATCTGCTTCCTAGAAAGGTTACGAAATAATAATGTTACACAGCTTAAGCCAGTGACATTGCTCTCGATGTTATCCTTTACTATTTCATTCACAGGGAAACCTTGCTGGCCAAAGGTATGTCATCTAGATGAAAAGCTATGTTAGAATTATAAACTTTATGAATATCAGATTCACGTACAACTTGTGCATTATTAGTATAGCCTATATGATATTTTGTATGACATTGCAAGTTTTCATTAATTTGGGATGACAAGGGTAACAACCACAAACAGCTTTCTGAAGTTCACAGGTTCTCATGGGGTAAGGTACTCATAAGGCTCTTTGAATGAAGACAGAAAGTCCTATTACTTGTAAACAAAATCAACAAGGATTATGTTTCATTCTTTGTTGATGAGTAGTTGCTAAGTGCATTGGTGTATCTTTCACACAACTTCTCAAATCTAAATGAATTCAATCTCAAGTTAATTCTTTGACCGTCCTCAATCTTCATGAAAAAATAAAGGGGTTTGAAAGGAAACATAGTCTATGGGTCAGTTGCATAAAATACAAAGGACTGTCACCATTTCCTGCTCTATGGATTTTTTAGTGGGAAATGCAGTATTAAAAAAGAATTATGTGAGACATAATGTTCCCATCTCAAAACTGTGAAGTCACCATTTGAACATTACTTTCCTAAGTGTACGTGATGACTTTTCATGGATTCATGATCCTTTCCACTGTGATATTCAAAGTAACAAACTTTCATCAAATGAAAGATAATAGTTATTGGATTACTGGTATTATTTGCAGTTGATCTGCATTTAGGGCTATCGCCCAGGTGGCAGATTCCGTATCAATTGTTAATGTAGTCATTTCCTAAATAATTTCAAAGAATTTGGAAATTTATCGATCATCTCCCTTGGTAAATTGTTCCAATCCCTATTATTCCTATGAATGAATATTTGCCCCAATTAGTCTTCTTGAATTCCAATTGTATCAATTTTATCTTCATATTGTGATCTTTCCTTAAAATCTCTTCTCAAACTTATTCATCTAGTAATGTCATTCGACTCTTGTATGATACTGGGCTTAAAATGAAATACAATGTAGAAGGTATGATTAATTTCTGGACATCATCGCCAGTGGAAAGAGAGTTCAGGGAACTTTCCAGAGGTACTTTAAAAGTGATAATTCCCTTTCTTTCTACATATCTATGTGTGAAAGGGTTTATCATCACTAACTGAAATAACAAATGAAGTACAGAAATCAACTTGATGTAGGTACTAATTTCAGACTTCAGCTCACTTGCATGTGTCCAAATATTGAACATCTGTTCAAGGGTTGGCAGGTTTATCCATCTCATTAATGTAAGTATCATGTTTGTAAAATTTCCTGCTTGTTTAATTTTTGTTGTTTTTTAAAGGTTAATTTTAAGCTATCTGAAAAATAGCTTTAGTAGAGTAGATAGCTTCTTATAATACATTTTCTTAGACATAAGATTGTAAAACGGTACTACCCCCAGGACTTTCTTTGAGTTCAAGTCTAAATGGTAAGATTTTTATGTCTTTCACATTTATAAGAATTGTTCTGAGTATTGCTGAAACACTAATACCATTTCAGTATGGAGATCATCTAACGCAGTTGGAGCGTAGTATCAGTCTGGCTCAGGAGCGGGCCCTCGAGCAAGCAGAAGTGGATTCACTTGGAACGTGGCTTGGAGGAGAAGAAGAGAATTATACTATTGCTGAACCAGATATGCGTGGGGTAAGGGTGCTCAGCTCAATAAGGACAATTTTCTTTGCTGAAGTTGCACTTTGTTTCTTGTGTTATAAATAGGTTTGCAATATGGAACTGATGTACTTTCTGTAGATAGTCTATTGTGATGAAAATTTGCAATTTCTTTCATATCTATGTATACACATGCAGGAATTTACATTTTTTTGTGAACTTGTTAACATAAATTACCAGCAGCTTTTAAACCCTTTAAAAGCAGGTGGTTGACATTGTATTCAGCAGGAGAAAGGATCCTGCAATTGTTCCCAGCCCTGCAATGCTACTGCCTTCGTCAGGATAGGAAGTCTGTGCCTTAATCAATTAGCAGCTGTTGTGAAAAGGACTCTACTGAGCTGTATCTTTTGCTTCTTTCCTCAACCATGCACATTTTTCACGCCCAAATTTGATCAGTTGTGGCACAACAACCAAACACCGCAACAAATAACAAATAATGGAAGCAGACCCCAGCATTTTTCATTAATACCACAAGCAAATTTTGCAACTGCCCCATGCAACAAGGTACAAGGATAAGGGAAATCACAACACAGATAAAGATAAAGGTGACAAATGTGGAATCTGGACAAGACCACTGTCGTACAGGACGTAGCAGAGGGTGGATCAGGTAACATTCAACACAAATGACAAAGACAATTTTCCTGAAAACAACAGAATGCATGAATCATAAGTTTAAAATAAATGAAATTTAGTGAATAAATGGTGGGTGGAGGAAGAAAACATCGCAATATAAAAAATCTGAAATAATAATAAAAATAGTAAAACTTGAAAAATTAAAATTATAAAAAGAAAACTCTTTAAAATAAATGTACTTGGTTACCCTATAATTATTTCATAACTTAAAATTTATCAATACAATGCACTCCTGATAATTCGCGTGCGGATAATTCGCTTTGCGGTTAATTCGTAGGTCTCGGAAAGTTATTTTTTAAAGTATAATTCTTACACCCACTAATCATCACACTAAGTAAAATTTTCACTGCATAGTTTAAGAGAATTTTAATGTGATGCGTGGAGACGAAGTCATTGATATTTGGGGAGACTGCACTTCGTTTCTCTACGATGGCAGTAGGCCTAGATGCACACTGCTACCAGAATGCTGCAAACTTGGAAACATTCAAGCATGTTGCTGCACGTGGCACAGCACAGATTACCGTAATCTTGGAAGCAGAGACAATGAAAGAGGAATGCACTTGGAATTTACCCTCCCTTTTCCCACAGCCCATGGTTGCTGAACTGTAAGCCAAGTGAAGGGTAGGTGCACCGACAGCGAGTGTATTGTAGGCTACCGTACAATACTTGAGAAGTGTGAACGGAGTGGGGAAGTCTTTTCGAAGTTTCGAATAAGTCAGTAGTAAGAGTTTTTAATATGAGTGGTCAAAAAATGAAACTTAAAAGGTTAACTGTCAGTGAAAAAATGAAAATTATAGGAAGCCTGGAGAAAGGCAAGGGGTCATCAAAGTTAGCCCATGAGTTTGGTGTGGGTGAAACAACAGTGAGAGACATGAAGAAGCAAAAGGAAATCCTCATAAATTTTCTGCTAATTGTGATCGTTCATCGTCCCGGAAATCAATGAGAACATTGGACTATGCAAATCTAGACGAAGCCATGATACGGTGGTTTAATAAGAAACAAGCGGAAGGTATTCCTGTGTCCGGCTCAATGTGTGCTGAGCAAGCAAAACATTTTCACAATGATCTTGGCTTAGGAGGCGATTTTAAGGCATCTTCTGGCTGGCTTACGTGGTTTAAGAAACGCTATGAAATATGAGAAATTGCTATTCATGGAGAGCGACTCAGCGCAGACACGGGTGCTGCTGAAAAGTTTGCACAGGAATTTCAATCATTCATTGAAAAAGAACAGCTTGACTTTAGACAACTTTACAATGCAGACGAAACAGAGTTGTATTGGAAATGTTTACCGTCCCGAAGATTAGTGATGCAACAAGAACAGCAAGCCCCAGGCCGCGAAACATCCAAGGAAAGACTAACCATTATGGCATGTGTTAACGCAAGTGGTGATCATAAATTAAAATTATTAGCGATAGGGAAATCCAGAAAAACTCCGTTGTTTTAAACGAGAGAATGTACCTTTGCAGTACTACCATCAAAAGGCAGCGTGGATGGACGCACAGATATTTAAGGACTGGTTTCACAATCGTTTTGTGAAACAAGTGACGGCCTACCTAATTAAGCAGTCACTGCCAATTAAAGCAGTGCTCTTGATTGACAATGCGCCTTCTCATCCACACGAAAGGGAACTTAAAGAAGGTGATATTTACGTGAAATACATTCCCCCTAATGTAACTTCTATTCTCCAACCTATGGACCAAGGCGTTATTGCTGCTTTAAAGAAGGACTTCAGTTTGTTGGATGCTCTTCAGGCAGTCAGTAAGTCATGGGATAAAATTACCGCTACTACGCTCCCACGATCATGGAAATCTGTTCTAGGGGAAGAGCAAGCATTTGCCGGCTTCAGTGACGATGATGTTTCGAACGGGCAGCGTAGTTTCTCTACGATGATATTATTACGGGGTTACCCATGGAATGCAGAGGTGAAAGAAGGTGCGGGCTGGAATGGGTCTATCCACAATATGAAACCGAAACTTAAAATTTAACCGAAGATTATATTTTCAATAGACAACAAGATTTAACAAATTTTCACTAGGTGATATAACAAAAATCAGGTACAAGATATACTTTTTACAAACGAAAGCACAAGTTCAGGGATCTTCACCAGTTCTGGGCTTCGAGCCCCAATTTACAATCCTTAAGCTACTAGCCCAACTTTACCCAGGCATACATTTGTTCAAAGGGCAGAAAACCCCTTCATTCAAGGAGCACTTGCTCCCAACTTTTAACCTCAAGCCTCCTAGAGGCACTTTTCAAACACAAGAAAGAGCTGACCTGCTCTCAAATTTCTGAACCTATCAAAGGCAACAACAAACATTACTATCAACTGCCCTCAAGGCGCACTTACAAAGAAACAGGGGTACCTTGTACCCAACCTACTGGGCCTTCGTTGAAAAAGAATAGGTTAAGTAAATGGCCCAAAATGCAAAACAGATTGGAGGCGTGTACTTGCACTCCTAAATGAAGAAACAGGGGCTAATCCCAAACTATGGAGGTGACTCGTATGAGAAAACTTTAAGACATTACAGAAGGGAAGAAACAGTTACAAAACCTAGTCACCTCAAACCAAAAATGAAGGGGAGCTCAAGAGAGTAAAGCACTCTCTATCCCCGTTTTACAGTTAAAGATTTGTGAAGTTTTACAAAAGCGACGGCAAATTACATGTTTCAAGATAGGTTACATAGTAAAGGTTTCGGAACTTCCCTGCGGTTTAGACTGCTGAGCTAGCGAGAAATAAAGATGTTAAGTGGCCATTACCTTGTTGAAGAGCTGCTGCCGGATGAAAGAGGCGCTTCCCGCCTCCTGCTACACTTCTATACACTAGGCTAGATGTTGTTCAAGTGGCCGAGAGACAAGAAAATCAGCAGTTTTTATATTCTCGGGGAAGATTCGAGACCTTTCATGAATAAAATAGCCACACCCACAGGCTTTTATTGGCTAGCTAAAAGTTACACATCAAAATTGAAGAAGAAAGACACGATTGGTCAAAAATTAATTACAGAAAACTTGATTGGCTAACTTCAAAACTGGAGGAAAGAAAATCTTAATATTGCCAACCCACAAATGAAAGAATGAAATTTAGTTATAGGAAAACTTATGAGTACAAAATATCTTCAAGAAAAGTTCCTTCACTTTGCACCAGGGTGCATGATCATAGTTTTTTAGTAGAGACATCTATAAGAGAATGTCCACACTTCTTGATCAATGGAAAACAAAACAAGTTGAAATCCACACAGTATTGACAACTTCGTAATCACAAAATTTACGGTAGTGACATCTTCTGAGAAAACTTATGAGTTGATATAGTTGTTAAAGTTCAGAGTTTCTCCTCTAGAGGAGTACTTAAAGGCAGAAAATTCAAATGTGTGGCGTATAGGTGTACCAGCCGGTACAGATATCATTATTGAAAAACCTGGATAAATGCCAAGATGCAGAAGAAAGTGACATTATTGAGTGGTTAGATGTCGATAAGGACGATTATTGTTTCAGACATGAAAGTGAGGAGGATATTGCACGGAATTTGATGGTTGGTGAGGAAGACAGAGATTCAGATGATATTGAGTGCAGGAGTGATGCAACGGGAACTCTGAAAGTTTCCCACAGCCAAGCTAGTGTCTCTATAGACACACTTATGTCTTACTTAGAAAATAGAGATGAATTTTCAATTTCAGGTATTGTTTTCTTGAGAAATGTATGATCCAAAATTAGAAAAAATGAACAATCATCAAAGAAACAAAAAGTGATGACTTATTTTTTTCATTAGATACAAATGTTTTCATAATCTACATGGCATTTTGTAATTTTTCTCTAGTGTGTCTTACAATACAATGTGAAGTGTTATAATTATTTTCTGCTTGTTCATAAAATACATTTCATTATTTTAACCTATGGTTTTGTTTTTACTAGGCTTAAAAATGACTGAAGATAATTCGCGGAAGTGTGTGCATTAATTACTGCGAATTATCGGGAGTGCACTGTAATAAACTACAGTTGAATAATTCCATTTATAAGGCCTTTGTGCACCATAGTTCCCTTCTGACACTAAAAAGTTTGAAATGGGTACCCATATTAAACTAATTCACCTAAGTCTTCAATTGGACACTGAAGCACATCAGAAAATGTCAAAAAAAATTTAACTAGGCAACTCAAAATGAGAAAATAAAGTAATAACTCACCAAAATGTGAAATTAAGAAACTTAAAATTTATGGATTATAACTGAGCATCTTTAAAACGGGCCAATCAGCAGCGTCTGTACTTCAGTGGAGCGGCTGTGAATGGCGTCTGTTCTCCGTATTAGGGGCAGCCTAAATATTACCTGGCAGTAGGTATAAAATGCCCTCAACGACAGGCTAAGTGACCAGCCGGTTGAGGTATTCTTCGTCGCATCTATGGCTACGTCTTCTTAAAATTTGGAACATGCTAGGGCGTTCCTCCAAAGCGACGTGAGCCACTTGCACCCGCGTGACATGAGAAATGTGCAAGGGTTACCTTCCCATGGACGGAGTAGGTTAAAGAAGTTAGTCCAACAAGAGCAATTAAGAGTAAGATTTGCTACACTAAATATTGGAACGTTGACTGGCCGACATCGTGAGCTAGCAGAAATGTTGAAGAACAGGTATGTTAATATTGCCTGCATACAGGAGACCAAGTGGAGAGGTTCCAAGCCAAAAGAAATTGGAGATGACTACAAACTCATCTATCATGGCACCAGCACAACATCGAATGGTGTGGCAATAGTGGTTGGCCTATGCTACCGCAACAATATCACGAGTGTCGTCAGAGTGTCGGATAGGCTCATGTCTGTCAAGATTAATTTAACATCAATAACTGCCCGTATCATATCTTGCTATGCACCTCAAACTGGATGCACGGAAAATGAGAAGGATGAGTTCTGGAAGAGTCTTGATGCCCATCTTGGAACAATTCCTCCAGATGAGTTCATTTTCCTGGGGGGGGAGACTAAATGGACATGTCGGATCTCAGTGGGATGGAAATGGGCGATGTCATGGAGGATATGGTCTTGGCACACAAAACGATGAGGGATGTAGCATACTTGATTGTGCAGAGGGTCGTGACCTAGTTGTGACCAACACATATTTCAAGAAAAGGATAACACATCTAGCTACATATACCAGTGGAGGTCATGCTACTCAGATCGATTACTGGATGGTTCGACAACAAGACCTGAAGATGGTAATGGATACAAAAGTGATTCCATATAACACCATTGCCCCACAAACTGCTTGCTTGTTCTGGTTATTCGAAAAACTGTCAAACCTCCTAAGGCACCTAAAACTGGACATGAACGTATCAAGTGGTGGAAAATGAGTGTCCACAAGAACGAAATGAACACAGCTTTAATCAATTTCTTAGTGAAGCCTGACCAGTCAGTTGAGGACATGTGGGAAGATGGTGCAAAACAGATACATCAGGCAGCAACAGTAACTTTGGGAAAAACAAAACCCAGGCGAAAATACATTGATAGACAGACCTGGTGGTGGGATGATGAAGTCCAACAAGCTATCAAGGAGAAAAAGGTAGCCTTTAGGACATGGTGGAAGACACGCCTGGATACTGACCTTCAGAGATATAAACTGCTGAAATCAGCAGCGAAAAGAGCAGTGGCTGCTGCAAAAGATCGTTGTTATCAGGATCTGTACGACTAGCTTGACACACCAGCAGGAGAAAATAACGTTTATCGCCTTGTAAAGTCCCGCAACCTTTCAACCCAGGACATTGGATACATCATGCATATCAAGGGAGCTGACAACAAATTACTGCGGGACCAACAAGCTATCCTTCAATGATGGTCAGACTGTTTTGTACATATCAGCAACAAAGAATTTGATCATCCACTGATTGCAAGCTCTGATCCTGTCTTCGGACCCGTGCCTTTGATTATGGCAGAGGAAGTAATGATTACCATAAAGAAGATGAAGAATGGAAAAGCAACTTGCCCAGATGACATACCAGCAGAAATTTGGAAAATTCTTGGCAAGCCCGCTGCAGAATTCCTTGCCGGACTCTTCAACCAGATCATAATCGAGAAGAAACTTCTCCACGCATGGACAACTAGCACGACAGTCCCAATATGGAAGGGTAAAGGAGACGTGGGCGACTGCTCGACATACCGCCCTATTCGACTCCTCTGCCATACACTGAAGATATTCGAATGAGTGCTGGACAACAGGCTCAGAAGCATTGTCACAGTAACATCCAATCAGTGTGGATTTGTTAAGGGCTGCAGCACCATTGATGCCATCCATGCCACACGTCTATCGATGGAAAAACATAGGGAGAGCCAGAAGAGTGTACACATGGCATTTCTGGACTTAGAAAAAGCATTTGACCGAGTCCCAGATGACCTGATCTGGCGAGATCTTCATATTCATGAAGTTCCGGAAGCCTATGTAAGCTGGGTACAACTTATGTACCACAATACAACTAGTGTGGTCCGGAGTCCAGCTGGAATCTCTCCGTCTTTTGATATCACCGTGGGTGTACATCAGGGCTCAGCTCTATCACCATTATTATTCATCCTCTGCTTGGATACAAGCAACAGCTGACATACAGACATCGCATCCGTGGACCCTTCTGTATGCGGATGATGTGGTACCTGCCCATCAAACACGCCCTGGACTCCAACGCCATACACAAACTTAGAGTGACAAATTAGCTGAGAATGGTCTGCACCTGAACACCCAGAAAACGGAATACCTAGAATGTGGCCCCAAACTAGTGGGACCATAAGGTTCAATAATCAAGACTTGTCGAAAACCATGCATTTTAAATACCTGGGATCAATTGTCACTTCGAACTGTGATGCCACTTTTGATACCCGAGTGCAGGTAAATGCAGCCTGGCTCAAGTGGAGACAAGTCACCAGAGTCCTCTGCGATAAAAAGATGCCTCACCATCTAAAGGCAAAAATTTACAAGACCGTGGTACGCCCAGCAGCTATTTACGGGGCAGAATGTCGTCCATTGACAAAAAAGCATGAGCAGACTCTTCGTACAATGGAAATGAAGATGCTTCGATGGACTCTTAGACTGACTCGATGTGACCACATAAGAAATGAAGATGTTCGACAAAGGCTTGGCGTCGCTCCAATTGGGAACATGCATCATTTTCAAAAATATTTTTTTTGAAAAGCACACCAATGAAATAGTACGTAAACGTATTACATTGTGGTATGTTGCCTTGTTTTCTACCATTAAAAAAATATTTAATAGTGCCTTTCCGCAAGGCGAGTGAAACGGCCTCTGACGTAAGCGGCGCGCTGTGACGACACGATCCAGTACCGCATGGAGCTCTACCAGCCGTTGTGCATCAGCCGTTGCTAAAAGCCGATTGTTTATTATTCATGATCGCGAATAACTTCGAAATGACAGAAGAAACGTTCAAAACAGCACAGTCAGACAATCTACCATGTGTAGATGTCATCATTCTTGAAAAATTTGACTTTTGTGGCCGCAGAAATTCGCGGATAACAAGCAAGTTTGTAAGTGGCGTCTTTTATATACGTGCAATGTACTGTAACCCATAGTATTAGGATAACAACGAACCTGGATAGATATCACATCACTTTCAACATTTCCTTCTAGACTGATTCCCCTATTAAAGAATAACATTACATTTTCGGGCTTTCAGCATTAGTAAAGTAAGAAATCGGATTTCAGCACTAACATAAACATATAGGTAGCATTATAGTACTAGTCCGCTTCTGTGGTGTAGTGGTTAATGTGTGTCACTCCCGGAGGCCCGGTTTCGATTCCCGGCTCTGCCACGAAAGTTGAAAACAAATAGTACGAGGGCTGGAACGGGGTCTATTCAGCCTCGGGAGGTCAACTGAGTAGAACGGTTTCGAATCCCACCTCAGCCATCCTCGAAGTGGTTTTTCGTATTTTCCTACTCCTCCTCCAGGCACCTAAGGCCACGGCCGTTTCCTTCCCTCTTCCTTGTCTATCCCTTCCGATCCTCCCATCCTCCAACAAGGCCCCTGTTGAGCATAACAGGTGAGGCCGCCTGGGCGAGGTAATGGCCCTCCTCATCAGTTTCATCACCATACTCAAAGTCTCACGTTCCAGGACACTGTCCTTGAAGTGGTAGAGGTGAAATCCCTCGCTGAGTCCGAGAGAAAACCAACCCTGAAGGATAAACTGATTAAGAAAGAAAGAAAGAAGGAAAGAAAGAAAGATCATAGTACCATAGGGCTATAATCTATCATTCCCCCCCCCCCCCCCAAAAAAAATATATATATTTATGGTTGGGACAACTGGCCTACCCATTTCCGGGGCCCATGAAAGAGAATTAAATATCTTTGTGGAGGGAAAAAATTAAACATGATAAAGATAAATATGACTTCATCTAGTTTTCACAAGTCGGGCTGAGTGGTTCAGACGGTTGAGGTGCTGGCCTTCTGACCCCAACTTGGCAGGTTCGATCCTGGTTCAGTCCGGTGGTAGTTGAAGGTGCTCAAATACGTCAGCCTCGTATCGGTAGATTTACTGGCACGTAAAAGAACTCCTGCAGGACTAAATTCCTGCACATCGGCGTCTCCCAAAAATCGTAGAAGTAGTTAGCGAGGCGTGAAGGCAATAACATTAATTACATTTGGCTTTTAACAAGCTGAGCATATCAGGAAAGCAAAGTGTCCTGGTGACATTTTAGTCGCTCAATACAGGAATGTCATTGGGTGCTGTGACTTTTACTTTTTTTTTTTTTTTTGCTTTACGTCACACCGTCACATATAGGTCTTATGGCGACGATGGGACAGGAAAGGCCTAGGAATGGGAACAAAGCGGCCGTGGCCTTAGGTACAGCCTCAGCATTTGCCTGGTGTGAAAATGGGAAACCACGCATAACCATCTTCAGGGCTGCCGGCAGTGGGGTTCAAAACCCACTATCTCCCGGATGCGAGCTCACAGCTGCGCGCTCCTAACCGCACGGCCAACTCGCGCGGTATTTTTACCCTTCGGTTTATTGACTTGGCTTGTATAACCTAAAACTTTGGCTAAGTAGGTTAATATTTTAAACACCTACATCACTATTTTCACGTGTGTGCAATTATGTTATTTATTTCATTAATATTATGATAATTATTATAATTGAGCATTGTTAACTTATAAGACCCCCAACAGACAAGCATTGGTTTTGTGTAGAGTTATACGTTTGTTAAATTCACGTTGTTTCCTTTCATGATGTACACGCCTATTCTTTGTTACATTATAGAGTATTTAGATATAGCCTAAATTTCTTTACCAATTAAGCTCTTCAATAAAGACATACATAACTGTCCCATGCCAAGATATATTGGTAGAATTAGAGCTGTCAAAATGGTTCATAACCCCTTTGATTTATTATCTTGACATGGATCACCCAAAACATAGGTTAGGTTTGGAGAATACTTTAATAATCAGCATTATTTAATGCACTGTTTATTACTTTCATATTCCAAGATGTAATTGAAGCATTTAAATAAAGCATAATACATTAAAATTTAAAGTTTTACCACTAGAACAGCTGACATGGAAAAGTGATTTGAAAATTCAAACAAATTCATCTTACGTTAAAATCTTCAAAAAAATAAACTGTAGACTTTTCCGATATATCACCAGCATTTCTCCGGCTCGCCAAAATCCATTTCTGCCTAGTTTTAGCGTCTTTGGAACATTTATGAACAATTTGTTTGGTATGGTATGCGATGTGCTATTGCACATCGGAACTCTACACCATTTATAAGTTTTCTGCCTCACTGTCTGCGCAGGATTCATTTTAAGTCTAAAATATACCACTCAGATTATTATCCAATGTATAGACCTCGAATTTAACCATACCAGACACTAACAAAAAGTAGAAATACGCGAAGTGCATCCTGCTTCTCACAGCACACTATGTGTTATTTCGTCTGCTAATTCAGTCAACCTGTACGATGACGTCAGACCAATGAGATCGCGTACTTGCGTGACGTGACATTTTCGTAGATTTTAATCATGTTTGGAGTTATTATTTGTACATTCTGATCACATTTTTGAATTCTGCATTAAATTTTGAATCAGATTAGCATATTTTTAATTAAAACCCCGGATCATGCATGTTCCCTATTGTGGAGAAAGTAAGGGCAGCACGTCTCCGCTGGTTCGGTCACGTTATGGGAAGGAAGGATGACTCGGTTGCTAAAACAGCTCTCCAAGTTGATCCGGGAGGAATACGATCACGTGGAAGGCCTTTAAAGCAGTGGACTGACAATATCAAAGCCGACATGCACAACGTTGGTTTAAAACCTGAGGATGTCAGCAATAGGACGAAATGGAGGAGATGTAGCAAAACAGCGGACCCCATACTTTGGAATAAACGCTAGGAAAGAGAGAGAGAGAGAGAGAGAGAGAGAGAACTGAGCAAACTGAGATTCTGTCAAACATTATACCAATAAGTTTTATGTTAAATGAAATTAAAAGGGTTAATAAAGTAACAAGTTCACAAAAAAATTAAATTCGCAAATAGAAATATGTGACTGAGACCGTTGTTCCCTTATAATATCAGTAAAATCACTTAATACACAGCTCTTGCAAGTTCTGCCACCATCATTAACAACAATAGGAATGCCCAAAAGTACAATGCATCCATCTTGCAAGACGATCTGTCAACAATATTGATGATAACGGATTACATAACGTTATGTAATCATTTCTAATTGCAGGTAAGTAATAGCAACAACGGTCTCAAGAACAAGTGGCATAACAATAAACAAACCCAGGAAGCAAACTACATAAGAAATAAGGTGCAAGAAATTAAGGTAAAAATTGGCGGTAGGCTGTCACTATTGTAATGGCCGCAGGGTTTTGAGGGTTTCGTAGACTTACTCATTAGAAATATTCCATTATTAAATTTATTATTCTATACAACTGACCACGATGTATTCACGACAGCTAGCCTCCAACTGAGCACGTGAGTTAACACAGCGCCATCCTTTAACAGAGTGTGTGTATGACATCAATCTTTCTTTTCCATTATAAAATTTGTTATTTTTTTATTTTGCTATTTTGCTTTATGCCGCACCGACACAGATAAGTCTTATGGCGACGATGGGACAGGAAAGGCCTAGGAATGGGAAGGAAGCAGCCGTGGCTTTAATTAAGGTACAGCCTCAGCATTTGCCTGGTGTGAAAATGGGAAACCACGGAAAACCATCTTCAGGGCTGCCGACAGTGGGGTTCGAACCCACTATCTCCCGGATGCGAGCTCACAGCTGCACGCTCCTAACCGCATGACCTTCTCGCCCGGTAAAATTTGTTATTCTATACAACTGACCACGATGTATTCACAGTGACAGCTAACCTCCAAGTGAGCGCGCGAGTCAACACAGTGCCATCTTATAACAGAGTATGCATGTGATGTCACATATTTTGCACAATGTTGCTTTACTTTGAAGCACTATTTCATGAAAACTACATTTCAGATTTTCAGTTTGTTTTTTTCCATCTGCAACAAGTAGCCTCCTCTTTTACCTGTCAATTGAGACTTTAAACTTAATCGTAAGTTAAATATTCTTGGCAATATATGCGTTCTACCCAAACACTAAAAGCGTCTTAACATTTTTCCTTCCATGTACCCGTTGTTGAGGAACATAAGTCTACATTTTTTAAATTTTTTTTTATTACTATATATTAATAGTGACTTCAGTGATCTATTGAAACATAAATTTTTAACTATCTAATATATGAGGTGAACTTATTTTCGTTTGAAAGTTACAATCGTGGTGTGGCCCCAGCATCTAATAATATTTTGCTAATGACCATGAAACAGTCGTGTTCAAGCTTGGTGAACCTGAAATCTTTTTCACACACCAAACAATATAATTACATAATTTAGGACATTTACCATTTAAATAAACCTTTAAAAAGCACCACAACATACAATTAATTATGTACAATTTAAGGTAATGCACCTTACACAGAATTGTCACATTTTCAAATTTTATAATAATAATAATAATAATAATAATAATAATAATAATAATAATAATAATAATAATAATAATAATTTATTATAATATTATTTATTATTATTTTACAAGTTCCAAGATTAGTATTTTTGAGGGAGGTAACACTCAATAGCCTCGTAAAATTAAAATTCATGAATAAACATATGTTGTTTGACACTTTTGGGTGTAATTAAGCTGGTGAAGAAGTCACTTTTAAAATGTGACAATATCCAATGAAAGGAAGGTAGACATGTTGAATTTGAATATGACTCATTTAGGAACACACAGTTGCTCAGAAGTAGAATCTGTGACATAGGGACTAAGGTATTTATTTTCCGAAAGGTGACTTACCAGACGGTGTGATGGTGTTTTCAATTTAAAACTCTCAATTTATAGCTCACCAAATACAGTATTCAGTTTGTAACACCACAGTTATATGGGCAATTTGAACAGAAGAAGTCACATGAATAAGATATACATAGTCAGAAAATAAAAGAGGAGGAGGAGGAGGAGGAGGATAGTTTGTTACAAAATACTCATTTTTTAATTTTAGAAGGATCAAAATGTTGAAATGTCTTGGTAAATAGAGTGAACAAAAGGCAGTTTGTCAAATTTTACACAAATATTTTTAATATAACAAATCAGAATAAATCTACAAGTTTAGTTAAAATAGCACTGCTTTGTTGCAAAATTTCCCTGTCTCATTTAGATTCAACATTTCATCATCAATCACAATCTTTAGATTGTCGATATCGCTAAGTTTTCTTGAGAATACTAGAGCTTTTACTAATCCCTGGGATATGAAATCAAAGGGAATAAATAACATAGCTGAGGATGCCTGTCTGATGTTTAATGATAATTTCCATTCAGAAAGGTTCTGGCATGAATT
Source organism: Anabrus simplex (assembly GCF_040414725.1). Classification (NCBI taxonomy): domain Eukaryota; kingdom Metazoa; phylum Arthropoda; class Insecta; order Orthoptera; family Tettigoniidae; genus Anabrus; species Anabrus simplex. Next base: position 18,897,521 of record NC_090269.1, on the reverse strand, counting down.
CTGAAGTGTTACTAATAAACAGGGAGCAGGATAATGTCATATGGTATTTGCGAATACTTCTCTGTTGTAACTGAAGTCACTTGCATTACCTTAAATTGTATATAATTAATTGTATGCTGTGGTGTTTTAAAGGCTTATTTAAATGGTAAATGTCCTAAATTATGTAATTGTATTGTTTGGTGTGTGAGAAAGATTTTCGGTTCGCCACGCTTAACATGACTCTATATACAATAATAAAGTTTTATTATGAATCCACCTGTTCAATACATTATAATGTTGTCACATTTAAAATAACTTCATTAGTTAAAAAGTTATATATGGGACATGTTTCGCTCCCTTACAGAGCATCATCAGCCAAATCTGAATCTCGAATAATTGTTATTTACTTAAATAATGACTTAAGAACTATTAGAACATTTTTGACAAACTTAAAACTTATTCTATTAGAATATCATAAAATATAAAATCTTTGTATACATGGCTTAATTACATATGCTTAATAGGAAGATACATTAAAATTATGGAAGAGAGAGTGCTAAAATATAAAATAAAATAAAAATATATATATCATGTCCAAAATCTTAGAGAGACGTGAAAATCAATCTTAGGAGTTAAATTTGAGGATTTTCTTGGCAGTGAGATCTGGTAAAAAAGTTATTTATCCCTAGTGGATAAGAGTCTATAAAGATTCAAATTATCGTCAATTTGATGATTGAACTTGTAACAGGATAAATGTTGGTCTTCAAGAAATTTAAATGCTTGTTGTCATATGACCTCGGCGAATGCTGTTGAAAAGATATGTTCTTAATAGATGTCAATGACCGTTCGTTGAACTAATGGATTTGATAAGGATGATTGAAAGGGACGTAAATCAACGTTTGTATTGAAAGCTGCTGCTTGGTTTATCTTGTTGAATGTAAGAGACGTGTTTGTCGTGTCTTCAAGCCAGAGTGGTTCCTCTTTGATCTCTACTTTCACGTCCATCTCACACTGCAAATGAAGTAGTTTGAATGAGCTGAGGTTGTAAACTCCTTCCAATGATGCTGCACAGCAGCAAGGTTGAGGTTGTGGACACAGTGTAAAATGATACAAGTCACAATAACTTAATGAAGAGAAGTAACAAAATTAGTTAATTGGAAGGAGTTTACAACCTCAGCTCATTCAAACTACTTCATTTGCAGTGTGAGATGGACGTGAAAGTAGAGATTAAAGAGGAACCACTCTGGCTTGAAGACACGACAAACACGTCTCTTACATTCAACAAGATAAACCAAGCAGCAGCTTTCAATACAAACGTTGATTTACGTCCCTTTCAGTCACCCTTATCAAATCCATTAGTTCAACGAACGGTCATTGACATCTATTAAGAACATATCTTTTCAACAGCATTCGCTGAGGTCATATGACAACAAGCATTTAAATTTCTTGAAGACCAACATTTATCCTGTTACAAGTTCAATCATCAAATTGACGATAATTTGAATCTTTATAGACTCTTATCCACTAGGGATAAATAACTTTTTTACCAGATCTCACTGCCAAGAAAATCCTCAAATTTAACTCCTAAGATTGATTTTCACGTCTCTCTAAGATTTTGGACATGATATATATATTTTTATTTTATTTTATATTTTAGCACTCTCTCGTCCATAATTTTAATGTATCTTCCTATTAAGCATATGTAATTAAGCCATGTATACAAAGATTTTATATTTTATGATATTCTAATAGAATAAGTTTTAAGTTTGTCAAAAATGTTCTAATAGTTCTTAAGTCATTATTTAAGTAAATAACAATTATTCGAGATTCAGATTTGGCTGATGATGCTCTGTAAGGGAGCGAAACATGTCCCATATATAACTTTTTAACTAATGAAGTTATTTTAAATGTGACAACATTATAATGTATTGAACAGGTGGATTCATAATAAAACTTTATTATTGTATATGAACAGATTTCAATACGGATTAAAACATGAGATTAGTCACTTGCAATAACATGACTCTTTCGTGGTCAATAGCAAAAATATTATTAGACCCTTGAACTTAAATACCAATCAATCAATCAATCAATCAATCAATCAATCAATCAATCAATCAATCAATCAATCAATCAATCAATCAATCAATCAATCAATCAACCAACCAACCAATCAATCAATCAATCAGTCAGTCAGTCAGTCAGTCAGTCAGTCAGTCAAACAACCAATCAATCAGTCAATCATATCAAACATATTATTTTGAACTGCAACTATGGCACAAGTCTGATAGAATAATCAGCAGCTCCTTCAAATAAATACATGTGTTTACTGCATGGAAAGATTATTGCTGGGTTTCTCGTGAAGAGATAGAAGGAGAGCGTATGACATACACTTAGTTACTAAGGTTACTGACATCATTCAAAGGGTGGCAACAGTGAAATGGCAGTGGGTTGGACATATCGATTGTAGAAAGGACTGTTGATGGACAAAATTATTTTTGTTCTTGAGTGGAGCCCTAAAAAATATCGGAGGCCAAGAGGAAGATCACCAGACGGATGGGACAAGAACTGAGAACTACTGGAGTTTATTGGCAAAGAATTGTCCTAGACTGTAGTGTGTGGAAAGAACTATTACATATTATCTTGCTCACAGACTTTTGGAGGTCACATCATATAATGACAGAATTGGCTGAATGTTGATAATACTAGTATTGCTTTAGAACTTAACATTAACAAAATACAAATAACAAACAAGGTCCAAATCACCAACAACTATGATCTGAGTATCCAGACTAAGATATTTTACAAAGCCATAGTGACACCAACAATTACTTTTGGATGCGAGACTTGGAATACTTACAGAAGACACTTAAAATATATGGAGAAATACTATCTGCACTGTCTTAGAAGAATACTTAAAGTAGCAGGACCATTGAACAAATCTCCAAATCTTGGAAGAGGCCAATAACACGAGCATTTAGACAATGATTATTAAAGATCAATGGGCCAGCCACGATGTCCACACGCCTAACACATATCTTTCACAGCAAGTGATGTATTCTCAAGTGGACAATGGTACAGTGATATTCTGAAGTCTAATCAGCCACTGGGAAGACATAGCATCTGGGTTGTTGTGGTGATGTATTGTCCTTGAGGGCCCTCAGCATTTTGAACTGCAACAATGGCACAAGTCTGATAGAATAAATATTTCAAACAGAAGAATTGACCACCAAGTTTTACTACAGTGAGGAGCTTTTGTAGATTTGGTGTGCCAGCATTGTGACAGAGATCTGCCATGCAAAGAATCCATAATTCTGTGCCTTGATGTATTTGCGAGATCATTGAATGCTGTATGATGATGATTACATTTAGTTTCATTTTCCAAACTTTTGTATGGATTTCTATCTAAGAATCACATTTATGCCTGTTGAATCTGCCATTTATATTGAACTTTTTTAAATATAATTTTTCAAGTTATTTGGATTGACTTCTTTTAATATGTATGTCACCTTCATGGACCTGAAGAAGGTATTTTATAAAATTGAGTGGGATAACTTATTCATACATGCAGAAGGAACGAGGTGTCGAGGACAAGGACAAGGATGACAATATGGAGATTTTACAAGAATGAGATAGCTGTTCTTGTGATATGGAGAGTATAAAATGGAGGTCTGCATCAGATAAGAAGTTTGACAAGCCTTCTCGCTCTGGACAATCCTTCTTAACGCATACATCCACAAAGCCATAGATGAAGTGGAAGACAATTTACTAGTGACTGGAGGCATTGAGATCCAAGAGCAAAGAATGACCCTGCTCTGTTTTGCAGATGACATTGCAACCTTGGTAGAAACAGAAGACACTCTGAACATGATCCTAGCACAGATGGAAACTACCTTCAGCACAGTACAATATGTGTATTGACAATGCAAAACCCAAGGTCCTTGTAAGTAGTCAGTGCCTAACTGTATTTTAAGTGTTGAACGACTGGAAAATGTGCAAGAGTTCACATATCTTGACAGTAAAATAACAGCCGGTGGAAGAAGTGTTTGAGAATGGCCAGTCACATCAGCCAAACCAAAACAGCGTTTAGTATGGAAAACTCTTCACATCAAGCAACATCAGTATAAGACTTAGGAAATGCCTGGTAATAATATGAGTTGAGCACATTGCACGTGATAAATTTCATTTTTGAGCCCGTATTGTCAAAAAATATCAACTTGTAAACATTTAAATTTATAATTCCACCTTTACTATACTGTAATCGTCTTTATTAATAAGATTACATTAAACTATATTGGTGATCATGTTTTGTCCTCTTATGGGACATCTTTAGTCACACATAAAATCATTGGAAATATGGTAAGGACCCATTAAAATGAGTGAATAAAAAGTCTATGAATCTTGCGATGCGACGTATTAGCATCTTGTCAATCTTGAATCTTAAAATAGCACAACATGAACATGATGTGAACCATGAAGTCCAGTTATTGCACAGGTTAAAATGTCATTACATGCGTGGAATTGCACAAATATAATACAACATGAGTGGCTATGCAAATTAAATTAACCATATAGTTATCTTGACATTGTGAACAAATTCTACATCTTCTTGAATGTGTACATAAAGTAGTGTAATATTAATGCCACGTCAGATAGCTTCTTGTGATGAATTCAAGAAAGGTGGAATTATGTTGAATGACGCAAGTTGAACGTGGTTGTGTTGTTGACAATATGGGCCTAAAAAAGAAAGAAATATGAATGAACTAATGAAAATTCAATGCAAACTGTGTGCCGATCTGGTCACTCATCTCCTTGCCCGTCCTGTGGCGTCCACATCACATCAAGTGTTGAAGCTAACGGAGTGCAGTCCTCGAAAGCTGTTGAGATGTAAGGGAGAGGTGTGAGGTAATGCATTACTTACGCACCTTAGTGTAAAGAATTTAATAATTATCGCCTCGAAAAGTATATTGATTTCTTCTGATATTTCATTCAGATTATAAATCGGGTTGCATTTTTTAAAATCAGTATTTATAAAAGTGTTTTCCAAAATATTCAATAGATTCCCTTTCGTACTGAAATTGAGAATTTGAAGGTCTTGTTTTATGTTCATGAAGGTATGATTGGTATCAACCATATGAGAACCAATTGCCGAGAATCCATATTTCGACGCATTATCATGTTCCTTATACATGATGCTAAAATTGCAGCCTGTCTGTCCAATGTAACTGGTGGGATATTGCTGGCCCTTTAATTTGTGAACACCCCACAACCTCCCCTCTTCTACGACAAGTGGATAACAATGCACATTGAAGATTTTAACACGACCTTATAAGAGCATGAACTTTTTTTAATAAGAATTTAAAATTCATAATATGATTCTTGCTTAAATTTTAAATGTTTTAAACTGCAATATGTATATGTCAGTTGTCCGGCTCCATGGCTAATGGTTAGCGTGCTGGCTTTTGGTCACAGGAGTCCCGGGTTCGATTCCCAGCAAGGTCAGGAATGTTAATCATAATTGGTTAATTTCGCTGGCACGGGGACTGGGTGTATGTGTCGTCTTCATCATCATTTCATCCTCATCACGACGTGCAGGTCGCCTACAGGAGTCAAATCATAACACCAGGCCTCTCCGGAGGACACAAGGCATTTCATATCATTTCATATGTCAGTTTTAAGCAATCTACTGAAGATGATCCAGTTAGGATCAAAACATGTATAGATGTGTTATATGTGAAATTGAAGTTTTTAAAATTCACATTAACAATAATGTATTGAATAAGGAGGATACTGTTCAATAATAAATCATTGTTATAGTGATTTAAAGATTATAAGTTCAGGTGTCAATACGGAAACATGAAATTTATATTTTGTGGATAGGGTATGTCTCGAGACACAAAAGTCTCCTATGCACAGTACTGGAAAGCTTTGTGAAAGGGAAAAAATGGGAAGACAAATAATGCATGACAATAGCCAGTCATCCACATAGAGATTATACAGATGTTTGGATCAGTATATTTCCATCTTGAGGGTGCTTATTATGCATTTATGCATATCATGCATTTTACACTTGATAGTCAGGTCAGGTACATCTTGCTACCGTATGTGACAGTAGACGGTACTATCTGTGACTGTCTGGCCGAGGGTTGGGCGGCTGTTACCAAACCTGACAAACTAAGGGAGAACCAATGGCTATGGGCAGAGGAGTTCACCCTTAGGGGGCTTGTTGAAGCCATTGTGTAGGAAATGACACATAAATTCAACTGGAAGCTGCTGCCTTGCATATGTGGCAGGGGACTGCTAAAGGCTAATGGTGATAACCCTGACAGAAAATCTTCTCTAACGTTAGGCCTAGCAAGTCAGTTGGTGAGTAACTGCGATCGCTTTCAACACTTATATGAGCCTCGGATGCAAACAAAGAACTCGGAGTAGACAACAGCACCTGCAGACCCACGCCAGGCATGATGGCTTACAGCCTGATGATAGGCCAAGCCTTGCGATTGTGCAACAACCCCAGAGAAGACAACACACTCGAAGAGGAACAATCCAGTGTACTCAGTTTGACTGGGAAATATGAAGAGTTAGTGGATATCATGGAGAGAAGGACTGAGTGAAACTAAATAGAAAGGTAAAGGGAAGAAAGAGTTGAGGAAAACTATACTGTCTACTGGAATGAAAACAACAGAGAGATGAGGAATGGAGTAGGATTGTTATTGTCTAAAGAGTTCAGTGGTATTACAGAGATCCAGTACATTAATGACAGGATAATAAAGGCAACAGTTCACCTTGGGAAAGAGAAACTGACAGTGGTGCAAGTGTATGCCCCTCAGACGGGTTGCAATCAAGATGAAAAGAACAAGTTTCTTGAAGACCTAGAAAAGACCATCAGTGAAGAGAGGGCAATCATCATCGGGGACCTCAACACACAGCTTGCGACAGACAGGAATGGCTATGAAAAGGTGATGGGACCACATGGCTATGGGAGAAGGAGTTCAGAAGGGGAACATCTCCTAGACTTCTGCATAAGAAACTGTTTGGTAGTAAAAAACAGTTGGTTCAACAAAAGAGTCAGTCACAAGGTTACCCGTTACAGCTGAAATGGAAAGAGCAAGACAGTCATTGACTATGTCATTACAAATAAAGAAAGAAGTAGACTTGTGACTGATGTCAAGGTGATTCCAAGTGAGAACCTCAATAGCGACCACCGCTTATTAGTAGCAGATCTGAAAGACAAAGATAACAACCAGGAAATTACCTAAGATTAAGGTGTGGGAACTACAACAGATTGGAAAAAGGACCGACTATCAGGTTCGTATAAGAGGACAACTGCCTAGAGAAGAAGTGGAGAGTGGACAAGATTTAAAAACACCTTAATAAAAGAAGCAATAGAGGTTTGCGGGAAGGCAAGTGCGAGAGTAAGGGAAAAAGAGACATTCTGGTGGAATGAGAGAGTAAGATCCTCGATAAAGAAAGGAACACGGCACAAAGAGAACAAGATAGAGAGAAATTCAAGCCAGAACAGGTAAGGGACGAGGGGAAGATCAGAGACCTCGAACAAGTTTACCGGGACAAGGAATTGAGAGTTAAAAGAGTGGTAGAAGAGGAGACGATAAAGTGCTGGGAGAAATTTACTCAAAAACTAAAGGAAGACAGCAGAGGCAATATGAAACTATTGTTCAGTGAGATAAAAACAAAAGGAATTCAGTTGAAACCATCAAAGCAATTGAGGATCCTAATGGAAACCTGGCCAGGAAAGAAGAGGACATCAGAGAGGTTCTTAGGAATCATTTTGATTACCTATTGAACAGGACAGAAGCAGATTAGAGAACAAAAGAACCAGCTGTTGAAACCTGCACAAAGGTACTTCCCATTACATGGGCAGAAACAGAAGCAGCCCTTAAGAAGACGCTGCAAGGGAAGTCCCCAGGAATCGATGAAGTCAGCACAGACATGATTAAAGCAGCAGGAGTCCAGGGTTTATAGTGGCTACACAGAGTGCTCAATGTAGTTTGGAAAGATGGCAAGATACCTACTGATTGGAGCAAGGGTATCATTATCCCGCTGTTTAAGAAAAGAAACCACCGAAAATGCTCCAACTACTGGCGAATAACACTCCTTTCTCATGGGCTTAAGATTCTTGAGAACTTAGAGAGCAGATTGCGAGTCATCTTAGAGCCACAGTTTGAAGAGGAACAGTATGGCTTCAGGCCTAGCAGGTCCACAACAGACCTAATCTTCAGTGTCCGTATGTTAATGGAAAAGTATTGGGAAAAAGGCAAAGATCTGTTTATGTTTTTCCTTGACATTGAGAAGGCATATGACAGCATTGCAAGAGAGAAGATATGGGAATGCCTGAGAAAAAGGAATGTGCCAGAGGGACTGGTGAGGAAAGTTCAGATGCTGTATGAGAACTGTACCAGCTGTGTGCGATTGGGTGACGGACATTCATCCTGGTTCAAGACCGAAAGTGGAGTCCAGCAAGGCAGTGCACTATTCCCATTATTGTTTATCACCGTCATGGATGACATAATGAAGAACATCAACAAAACCTCTGGTGAACTAAATGCAGTGTCCTTCACTGATGACGTTATGATCTGGGGAGAAACTAAGGAACAATAGTACAGTTTAGACTCAATGAATGGAAGGTTAAGTTCCAGGAGTTCAATCTCAAGATAAACAAACTCAAAACAGTAGTGATGGCAATAAACAGAGAGTGCGACCAGCAATCATCATGCTAGGAAACCATCCACTAGAAAGTGTGGAAAGCTTTACATACCTCGGCAGTGTAATATCTCGAGATACACTAGCCACAAAGGAGGTGGCAAATAGTGCAGAAGAGCTCTCACTTTTACCAGCAAGTACGAACACTCCTCTGGGATCCCAGAGTACCAACAAAATCAAAGCTGGTGATGTTTAATCAGTACTTCATACCAGTCCTAACCTATGGTATTGTAACCTGCACCCTCACTAAGAAAGACTCTTCAAGGGTGCAGGCATCCAAGATGAAGTTCCTTAGGTCCACAATTCAAAAAACCATACAGGAGAAGTTGAGGAATGATGCGGTTAGGAAGGAAGCTGGGATTGTTACATCATTGTTAGATTGGATCAGCATGTCCAGACTGAGGTGGTTTGGGCATGTAATGAGGATGGAGCCAATAAGGACAGCGTATGTTAACTTGGAGTGACATGTGGCAGGGAAACGGATGGTGGGAAGACCAAGAACCCACTGGATGGACATCGTAAATATGGACATTGCAGATCGGGGAAGGACACTGGAGGACGTCATTAACAACAGAACGTATCTCAATAAGACAGAATGGAAGAGGCTCGCCAACAATACCCGGGAAACTGGAACTGTAAAATGATGATGATGATGATGATGATGACACTTGATCTTGAAGTTCTGCAGAAACTTTTCTAGTATATTTTTGTGGACTTTCAACTATAGTTAATGCCAGTGTTTGTTTTTATTATATTGTATCACATTTAGAGTGTCAGCATTAAGGAGCAAAGCTTCTCAGCAAGCTTACTTGAAACAGCCAAAGTGTATTTAATCCATGAGTATTGAATTTTCACGACCGCATTGTAATCGAAACAGACTTTCAACGTATTAGGTCATGTTACGTACATGTAGTACGTGTTGAAGAGATGTTAAGTACAGAACAAAAATAGCCAGCCGGACACCAGTGGGATCCGAACCCACAACCTCCCACTGGTGTCCGGCTGGCCATTTTTGTTCTGTACTTAACATCTCTTCAACACGTACTACATGTACGTAACACGACCTAATACGTTGAAAGTCTGTTTCGATTACAATGCGGTCGTGAAAATTCAATATTCATTGACATGCCCCACAACGGGCGACGTAAACGCACTCTACAGTGTGCTAGCAGCAGTGCCAGACCTGTAGCTCAGATCCTTCCATACAGAACAAAGATGGCCTAGGCCACCATAGCTCAATTGGTAGAGCAACCGACGCGAAATCGGGAGGTTGTGGGTTCGGATCCCACTGGTGTCCGGCTGGCCATTTTTGTTCTGTACTTAACATCTCTTCAACACGTACTACATGTACGTAACACGACCTAATACGTTGAAAGTCTGTTTCGATTGTATTTAATCCACTTATATTATTGATTCTAAAGTTAAAAATATATCTATTTCAGCTGTAAGTTAATGATCCATGTCAATGTGAATTAAAATTCTTGAATTAAATATCATCGCTGGGAAGAATCAAGAACTGTTTTCCAGATCTTGTGGTAATTCTTTATGCATTATCGTTTTTGGCTAAACAGAAACTTTCCTTCAATTCAGGAACAAAAGATTTTAGTAAATTAACTCATGACCCCACTCAGTACTACAAGCTAATAATTTACATCATAATGAAAAGGGTCAACTTTCTTATATTTGTACCACACTTGTAATTTTTCAGAGTCAAACAAGTTCTCCAGATCATCCATATGGGAAGTCTCATTTGGACGACTTTGATTTTGTGGACGTGGAGGGTGATTTGGAAGGAGAAATGGCACGCAGTGGAGTAAGAATGAAGAAAAAGGATGTTTTAGAGGAAGGTAAGAGTGACTTTATGACTTATTTAATCTCTGTCTGCATTTTGCTCATGTTGATTTGCAATGGATATAAGAGAGAGATGAAATTACCTTACATCCATAGGAGCAGCATTGTACCGCCTTGTAAATCAATAGAGGTTGAATTTCGTTGCTTAGTGAGCTGTCTGAATGATTAGTTTCCATTCAGATTTGTTATAGACTTTTATGCTCCACCATTCATTCGTTCATTCACTCATTCTCTACACAGTTATTGCCCTGTTTATTAGCAGAAGTCTGGTTACTGCTTCTTTTTCTTCTCCTCCTCCTTTCCTGGCTGTAAGTGTACCCACATGGATGCTCCCAAGTATCGTTTATTCAAGGACTTTTTGGCTGTACGCCACCATGTTGCTCTCGGACGCCCATGTCCTCTCCTTGGTTCCTCCATTGCAAGAGCTCTCTTAATCGGATGATCTTCATCTCAAATACAAGTAACTACTATCTGCGCACTTTCTATCGATAGATTTGTGTACGGGTTTGAGGAGTAAGGAGGGAGCATTTCCGGTTCCAGTAGTACTGCCAACTGAATGGAAATGAAATCTGAATTGAATCAATAATATGATCGATCGATATGAATTTTGCTAAACCTTTGTTATCTTAAGCCAACAACTGTGTCACAAACACATTATATAACATTATATAACATTTCTCGATGCGAACCTTATTCCTAGAGTGAATTCTATAGTTTGGCTTTGCTGTGTAAATAACAACAGTACTAGTACGTAAAGTGTACGCCAGATGTTGCACAGCGATGCATAAGCGATTCATAGTTTGTGTTTCAAAGGTTGCCAGTACGAATCTCGAAGATTGCTGAGGTCGACCAATTCAGCACTAGGGTGTAAATCTATCCAGAAAAGGTGCGCAGATAGTAATCTCATATCTGTTCCGTATTGAAGATAACAATAAGAAAATTCTTTCAAGAATAACATTTACTGTGTCCACCTATTCAATACAATAATATTCTGTAGTGATTAAATCCTACATGACTTACATATGCTAGTTAGGAACACGTTTCGCTCTAGTTTTGGGCATCTTCAGCCTAATAATAATCTTAAGGTCAAGTCTTTAAACCAGTCAAACATTAGAACTTAAAATTAGAAACAATGGTCTTATTAATTAATGTACACATTGTAAATCTATGTAAATATCACCTGAAGCACAATTTTTTGTAAACATTTTTAAGCATAAGACCATTGTTGCTAATTTTAAGTTCTAATATTTAATTGGTTTAAAGACTTGACCTTAAAATTATTATTGGGCTGAAGATGCCCAAAACTAGGGCGAAACATGTTCCTAATTAGTATATTGTTGTTGTCGGGACAAAAACTCCTAAGTGATAATATTTTTGGAGATATACTGACCTGCAGCACATACGTTATGAAGAGCGAGAATGCCTTGACAATATTCACACAATATTGCACCTTACATAACAGAACCTTACCGGCCAAAGTTCTGAGCTAAAATATTTCACATAGGAGGTTTTGTCCCGGCGGCGACGATATGTAAGTCATGTAGGATTTAATCACTACAGAATATAATTGTATTGAATAGGTGGACACAGTAAATTTTATTCTTGAAAGAATTTTCTTATTGATCTTCATCTCGACGTTATACATGTTCTTACCAGTGCAACTGCCGCTCCTCCAATTTCTCACTGATAGGGCTGCCTCGAGCTCTTCACTTGTTTCACCAATTAGGACGATATCGTCTGTGTATAGAAGGGTGCATGGTAGTTGTGTCATCAGTTGTTCTGTGAGATAGTTAATAACTGTATTGAATAAGATTGGGCTCAAAGCTTAACCTTGATGAACACCAACCTCAACCTCCCAAAGATACCAGAACTAGGCTTTACTTTTTTAGAAGGACGGATGTACATGTCCTGGATCAGCCTCATATACTCCTCCAGAACATTTTGGTGTTGCAGTGCAGTCCAAACGATTTCTCTAGGAACACGGTCGAATGCTTCTCTAAATCAATGAAAACCATGTGGAGATCCTTGTGAATGTTTCTCCATCTGTATTCGGAGAGTTTGAATCACATCACTAGTTGAGACTCCACTTGTAAAGCCGCACTGGTTCCTATGGATGTTTATAATTTTCTTCATGTGATTGGCAATAACACGTTTCCAAATTTTTAGTGTGTGTGTGAGGTGAGTTTACTATTTGATGAAAATCTGCAGTTCTGCTAATTCCATAAATAAATAAATAAATAACCTAGATGGCTTGAGTATGTCTTCTTTATTTATGTTCCTTAATGTAGTGATCTAATTGTTGTTCTCTCTTGACACCACATATCTAATATTCCTCTCCTTTACTATTCTGCTACATCAGTGGTCCTGTATTCACTTTCGTAAAATATATGTAAGGAATTAAATGCCTAACTTCATATGTGATATCCATATACTGGAATCTTTTTCTGTACAAATTCATGTATGAAAAATAGGAACTCATTAGAATAATCACAGTGAGATATCAGGGTGGGAAGAGCGAGCCCATCTATGTAAAGACAGCAGTGTACGAAAATGTGGAGATGTTTTTCTGTGTTTATGTTTGTCCTTGTCCATGTTTTTCTCTTTTTTTCCCTTGCTACCTCTCCTCACATTAACCTGTCATACAGTTCATACAGTCTTGATCTTGCCCCATGTGACTTTGCACTCTTCCCAGAAGTGAAGATGAAGCTGAAAGGGCGGCGTTTTGCATCCGACGAGGAGCTTCTGGCAGCATGGGAACAAGAGTGTGAAAATGTAACCGATGAAAAGTGGCAGAGTTGGTTCAGTGACTGGTTTCGACGTATGGAGAAGTGTATTGAGTGTGGTGGAAATTATTTTGAAAAGGTCTAAAGCGTTCACTCACATTGCAAAACTTTCCTAGTGCCCTTTGTATGTAAGTTCTTTCTTTATACAACATCATTGTTTGTTCATTTCCATTACCTACAGTCCCTGGCCAACTGGAGCTTGGTTGTTACATATTCTAAAATATTGGTCAAGCAAAGTAAAAGACCTGGCTAAAATGAATGCTGTTACTATTGTACAACAGCATCATAAATAAAGCTGAGTTTACACGGGGGATATGGAAATGGATGGTACACAGTTCTTCATTAGGATAATCTACTTTATTATTAAAGGAATTAGAAGAATGTCTTCAGTAATACAAAATGTGTATCAACATGTCAACAGACATTTTTTAAACTTTCAAACCACGGTATTTTTTACTTACAGGATACACACTGTCTGCAGCAGCGCCTGATTGCGTAAGAATCTTATATTTTTGTTTACTTCTATCAAGTACGTTGATCTAAGGCTTTTGATTCTCTTTTGCGTTCCTTTCATTCTAAATCTAATAGCTATGCTATCTGTATTTTTTCCGATCATGTTGTTGTGACATCATTATTGCTATATTCCCCACAGGCATTCATGCTCTTTACAAACATTAATGAACTTGGACTTTAAGTCGTAATCCTACTTTGGTGGAATTTTGACGAACACTTGCCCTTGTATCCGGCCTTTATTTTCTCATTGTTCTGTCCCGAGCACGTTCACACAAGGACAGGACAGTAAGAGCGATGGTGGGTGGAAGACATTGTCTCAACAGATAGGAAGCAAGGCTAACTCGCAAGACTGTAGCTCAGGAAAATATTGTCTTGTCATCTTGTATTGTCCAGTCTATTGTCCCCGTGTAAACTCTGCTTAAAATTCAGTGTATCTTTCCTGAATAGCCAATCTCTGACTGGAACAAGAAATACATAAAAATCAGAGACACTGGCTATCAGTTAAGTAATACATGGTTGCCAGTCATTAAGGATTTAAGTAGGTAGTACTCTTCTCTGTCCTTTCTGTATTATTACTTCGTTTCAGTGTTTCGTATTTTCGTCATCACCAGTTCGCTCATTCAAAGCTATGGGTTATGTGTTATGTCATATTGTAGCTTAATGTCGTCAGCTCCCGCTTGGGGCGCTGTGCCTGGATACATTGAGCCACCTGGTGCAAACCACTACATTTCTCCAATGGTAAAATATTCTTAAATTCACACCCTCAGTATTGCAGAAGGCTTCCTCGGGAACATTCAAGACTTTTCTTCTGAAGACGTGGAGCGAAGCTCTTTGCGAAACATAAAGAGTTTCACCTTGTTTTCTTGACACGGCATAAGCCCAAATGCAAAAGCCCACAGCATGTCTACAAGCACGGGGCATGAAAGCATCAGTGTTAACAGAATGATGATATCCATATATAATAAGGTCCATAGTAGTTCTGGCATCATTTCTGTCAAGAAGTTAGTGACAGTGTTGAACAGAATTGGACACAGTACCAGTCCCTAATGTAATTGCTAAGTGATGACATATATCTTGTATTTGTTCCAGATCTCCAGTTTTCAAGTGAAGAAGAAATGGATGACCAGCCTCTTTCTGAAGTTGATCCTCTACCTGATGACGATAGTCAGCAAGCAGCAGAAGCTATGGTGCAACTTGGTAATATGAGTTATTATCCACAGCCTTCAGCAGTGCAACAAGAACAAGGTAAGAGTCATTCCTTATATGTAGTCATTAGAAGAATCATAGTTTTCAAATTTGGAAAATACGTTGGAACTCAGTTTATAAGTAGCCCTACATCCTTTTGGTACATACAGTAGAACCTCGATTATACGTTCCCGGGAACTACATGTTCCCGTATTATTCGTTCAAATTACGTGGTCCCGTGAGCATCTTAATTAAAACACGTTGTAAAAATCCTGCATTATCTGTTCCTTGTAGAAACGATTTCCCGGATCAACCGTCCAGAAATTTCAGTCCCATCAATGCTAAATCCTCGATCACACGTTTTTCAAGACACTGGTATCTCACGAAAGGACGGCTATGGCATACTTACGGATCTTGGTGTTGACGTCCCGTCATTGCGGTAATTTGAGGAAGTACTGTACTAGAAAAGCGATCGGTGGTGAACTTGCACAAGGGGCCATCTTAGCATCACATTCGGTTGGTATTGTTTAGAGAATCCTCGGAAATCATAAAGCAGAGAGTGTCCACAACAATTGGAAGGAGACAGGGTGCATTTCGACAGCTCTACTTGAAGACGGAACGAGTTTCGTCAAATGTTCGTACTTGCAAAACATCTACATTTTGTCCTGGGTTAGATGTTAATTTTTTTTAAATACTTTTTTCGAGTGTATCGCCGAACAGGTTTTTGGCACTTCCCTCAGGGCACTGTATAGTCACTGGGCTTTCGGGCAGGAATCGAAACTGCTCCTTCTTAAGTAACACAAATTTAGTATTTTAATATTATCATATACGATTATGTTATCGAGACCAGAACAGATGTTACACCTTACATAAGTAAAGCCATGGGAGGTTTTGGGATTGCCTATTACTGTTTTGGTCCTAATATAAGACTGGGAATTTCATGTTTTTGTTTTAAAATATTGTAAAAACCGCAGTCGTTTTATTTGCGCACGTTACATTTAAAAACTTTGTATCATTTCGCTCTCGTACCGACTTGTACAGCGAGCGCGCTTTCCATCTGAGCTCAAGGTCGCAAATAACTGTAATTTCGGAAGTGTTAATGATACTTTTCTCTTTCCAATTTGATTGTGATTACTGGCGGGCAGAATTGAATATAATGCATTTGAAAACTTGAGAATAGAAATTTACATTCGAAACCATACTGTATTCTCGAGTTCAACGTAACCTTTAAAAGTCAATGTAGGCCTAATTTACTTGGTACAAGATTTCCATAAACTGACTACGAACAGTATACCGGTTACCAAATTACAATGAAAGATTTAAAAAAGGGATTTCGCTGTCATGTTAGGCGCTTTTTTATCTAACGTGCCTTATTTTATTAGATTAAAGAAGTGAAAACTACTGTACTGGGGTCAATTGTTGTTTGACTTGGCGTTACGGGGATTAGATTTTTCGAAAAGTTTGGCTTATCAGAGTTGTTGAACTGGAAGAAGTTTTCAGAGGAAACTGACGAAGTTTCCCAGGTAAAACAATTTAAGTATCGAGATTTTTATGTCGCATGCCGGTAAGTAATGTTCAACACTAGGTTTATCGCAGCGGTCAAAATGACCGTTTCCAGTTCTGTTTTCTCTATCACTCTCGTTATGCGGTTAGGACGAACAAATCCTTTGGTGGCTTTTAATGACTTTAAGTGTACTTTTCGGCATATAGCTTCAAATACCCATAACTCATTTCTTGTTGGTGCAGTGAGGTCATATACCTCCTTTTACCGGACACTCATTTTGACCACTACTGCAGTGGCTATATATCAGACTTTTTTGGCATTCATTTCAAGCGGACTATCATTCCAACAAGCTGTAACAGTATATTTTATTACTGTAATGTCAAATATAGCGTATTTGTGTGCTACAACGGGGCAGCTGTTGGCTCTTTTCAAACAGTAATTGAAGTACACTGGCAAGAAAATATAGTCAGTATTTGTTCAGTAATAAATGGTATGCAATCATAACGAGCAGTCAATTGTCTTGCTCAGTGGTTACAAACATTCAAACTAGATTTCCCAATTATTTGTCATTACTCTGAAAAAATATGTTCTCACGTAGTCTGCTGGCGGATGCCGAAATTCTGGACCATTTACATAATATTTCCCCATAACAGTCGAGTGACCTCAAGGGTTAAGTAATTAACAGCCAAATGGTTATACACGCACAACAGCAAAACTGCTGATGAAAAAGGTACGCCTATTTGACATTAGTCATTTTGTATTTACATAATTCTGTGTACAGTGTAAGTAAACCACGTGGTTTCTTCGATTCAATGAAAAATTTACCTGCAAGGATCGGCTGAAAACTGATAGATTTGCGCTTGTCTCCGTTGTGTGGGACTTCGACTGACCAGGTGAGAACATTATTGTGGATGAACAGCTTTTCCCCATTTATGCAGTATATAGCCAATGAACCAGACAAGTTTGGCTGTCTATGTGGAAGCCAAGTATGTCATAAACGGTTTTCCCTATCTTGCGAAAGATGAAACGTGACCCACCACTCATTCTCTAAGTGAACATGTAGCATTGTGTCTTGCTCAGCCTTTCATCAATCACGGAAGAAATATCACTAGTGATAACCTTTTCACGTCACTGAAACTAGCAAAATCATTGAAGGAAAAAAACACAAGTATTGTAGGCACTCTGACCCGTAGTATGAGAGAAGTTCCTCCTTCTGTGGAGACCAACAGTGACCCATGCTACAGCACAGTAGTGTACAAAAATGAGGATGCAACTCTCACGTCCTACCAAGGTAAAAAGTACAGGACTGTCCTCATTCTCAGTACAGTACATATTGACGTAAGTATCAGCGAACAACATCCGAAGAAAAAACCTGAAACAGTCCATTCTTATAATTCTACCAAATTTGGTGTCGACATAGTTGAACAAATAGACCATAAGTACCTGGTAAAATCGATGAGTCGGCGTTGTCTTCTTCAACATATCAGATCTCGCTGGTATAAATGCGTATGCATTGTATAAGGCAACAGCCAGCAAGCAAATACCGTGTATTCCTGAGACAGCTGGCAACCGATCTAGCGCATCCATATGCATCTTGTCAGATTAGTAGGCCTTTCGAGACCATCGTCGCTGTTGGCTGCAATAATGAGGCCCCAGCCCCCGAAGAGATTTCACATCGCAGTCAATGTCAGGTCGCAGTTTGCAAAAGGAACAAGACAAAGCAAAGGTGTGCAATCTGTAAAAAACTGGTCTGGCATAACTGCACTTCGAAGGCGACCCTGCAAAGTGTGTGTGTACACTGTGAGAAATAAATTGAAAAGAAGAAAGTGACATTCATTCAGATATGTAAGCTAAGTGTGTAGGAAGTACATTCTGCCTTACTCATATACTTATTTATTCAGAATAATGTTTACAAGTCCTACATGATCATAATCAAATTATATAGCGTCTATAATGTTTTTGTACTCAATTTGAACTTCTTTCTGGGACCAATATCATCAAGAAATGAACATGTGTTACTATCGGTCAAAATGACCGCTTTGGTAAAAGTTGGTAGAAAGAATGTTTGGTAATCCTAGTGTTAAAGCCCGCCCTGCGGTCTAACTTCTCTGCCTCTCACCTGGAGGCCACGGGTTCGATTCCCGGCCAGGTCAGGCATTTTTACCTGGATATGAGGGCTGCTTCCAGGTTCACTCATTTTACGATTACCTTTAATTGAGGAGCTATTTAATGGTGAGATGGCGACTCCGGTCTAGAGAACCAGGAATAACGGCCGAGATTATTTGTCACACTGACCATGCGTTACCTCGAAATCTGTAGGCCTTCGGACCGAGCAGCGGTCGCTTGGTAGGCGGAAGGCCCATTGGGGCTGTAGTATGGTTTGGTTTAGGGGTGTTTGTAAGATTATAAGTATACATATTTCATTTTCCGTTTTCCCGTGTTGTACGTTTTTTTCCAGTGGTCCCTCCAAAAACGGAGAATCGAGGTTCCACTGTAATTCTAAATTCTGTTCAGAAATACATTTACAAATAGAAACAAAATAAATCCTTAAACTATTCTTATAAATTCATGCATGCACTTCAAGTCAAACTATGAGATAGTCAGATTTAATGGCAATTGTCATATATACCTGGCCTGATTTGTAGTTTCCAATTTTTGGCTTTAAATCGCTTGTACGAGGACGGTTTGAAAAGTTCTCGGAATCACCGCTAGATGTCGGTGCTAGAGCAACGAGGTTCCCGCGCAATAATCACACATCCTTTGTAAGTGAACACGTGGCGCGTCAGTGCTCTAGCTGCAGGAGTGTGGTAGTGACGACTCTTCGTTGTTGTTCCCGCGTAGAGATTTGTGACAATGGAAAAAACTGAGATTCGAGCAGTGATTAAATACTTTGTAAACAAAGGTATGAAAGCAAAGGAAATTCATGCCGACTTTCAGGACACACTGGGGGACTCTGCTCCTTCATTTTCAACTGTTGCCAAGTGGACCAGCGAGTTTAAATTTGGTCGGGAGAGCTTGGATGATGATCCGCGTAGTGGACGGCCAAAAGGTGTTCCGACCTCAGAATTTATCGCAAAAGTGTATAAAATGGTCATGGAGGATCGTCGACTGAAAGTGCGGGAGATTGCTGAAGCTGTAGGGATGTCTTCTGAACGGGTATATTATATTTTAACCAAAGAATTAGGTATGAAAAAAATATCCGCAAGATGGGTGCCGCGGCTCTTGACATTGGACAATAAACGCACCAGATTGGAAATGTCCAAACAAAGTCTGGCCCGTTTTCAGTGCAGCCAACAAGATTTTTTGCGCCGGTTTGTGACTACAGATGAAACTTGGGTCCACTACTATACCCCAGAGACTAAACAGCAGTCAAAGCAGTGGAAACATGCTGATTCACCACCACCAAAGAAAGCAAAGGCAGTGCGTTCGGCCGGAAAGGTCATGGCCTCAGTTTTCTGGGATGCAAAAGGCATTCTGCTGATAGATTATCTTCCTACTGGCCAAACAATTACGGGGCAATACTATGCAAACCTCCTAGACCAGGGATGGCGAACCTTTTCCAACTAGTGTGCCATTTTAAGTCTGGTTTATTATTCTCACCTGTTGTTCGTGCCACTTGGTATTTTCGTTTAAGAAATGGCTCTACCTCCAACATGCCTCCCCCCCCCCCCCAATCAAACCACGACTTCCTTTCCAAATTACCAATTATGCTTCATAATGTTATTTATTTATTCATTTTTTATTTACTGATTTATTTATTGTTTAGATATATATCATGTAAATACACTTGATTGCATGTTCCGTGGTCATATTTTTGCAAAATACACATTTTTAAATATGTAAGTTTTGAGGATACCTAATATTATTTGTAAAAACATAATAAGCTCCCATTGTAACACACTTCGCCATTAAATATAATTAGCGGGCGAGTTGGCCACGCGTTTAGGGGCGCTCAGCTGTCAGCTTGCATCCGGGAGATAGTGGGTTTGTTCCCCACTGTCGGCAACACTGACTATGGTTTTCCGTGGTTTGCTATTTTCACACCAGGCAAATGCTGCGGGTGTACCTTAATTAAGGCCACGGCCGCTTCCTTCCCATTCCTAGGCCTTTCCTATTCCATCGTCGCCATAAGACCTATCTGTGTCGGTGCGATGTAAAACAAATTGTAAAAAAAATTAGACATAAAATAAAAAATACGGCCGGTAATATTTCCAATGGACTTCACTTCCTCCATTAGCTTCATTATCTTTCTATGATGTCGTAGTTCGTATGCTCAACAATTTAACTTATTTCTCCCTCATCACATCTCCACAACGAAATCGGAATAAAACAGCTATCCTCGCTTGTAAAATCGCATCCATGCTTTCATCAAAACACACTGAATATATCTGGGCGTTATCCAAATTAGCTTTCAATTGATCCGGATCTTCTTCACTCATTCTTATTATTCTATCCTTGACAGCAGTTCAGCTGGCTGGCATTCCTTTAATTCTGTTAATTAGTTGTTGCTTGTTAGGGAAGTTTTCAAATAATGTGTCGGACGTCAATAAGAAAGTTTCTTTGAAGAACCCACCGTCGGAAAGCAGGGGCTGCCTGGCCGAGGTGGTAAAGACGTGCTCGGTTCGCCGGAAAGGACGTGGATTCGAATCCCCGTCAGGAAGTCGTAAAATTTGAGACACGATATTTCCACTTCCGGAGGTGCACATGGCCCCGAGGTTCACTCAGCCTACACCAAAAATGAGTACCAGGTGAATTCCTGGGGGCAAAAGCGGCCGGGTGTAGAGCCAACCACTCTACCCCATCTAGTGCCGAGGATACGGATAGTGGAAGCCTTTACCTTCCACCCCTCCAAGGGTCTTCATGGAGATGACTTTGCTTTGCCGTCAGAAAGCGGTTTCCCATGCATGTTATACTATGCAGTGAGACAGTTGGAAACAGCCGCACTGATACTATTCCTAAGGCGGAAATAGGACACAAAGAACTACTTTGTTTTGTGTAATGTTGGATATTTTGCGAAAGGAACTCTCTTCTTTCTTCATTTGGCATGGAACGAACATTTTAGTCTAGAAATGGCGCTTTACTTTAAATGTGAGGAATAAAATTGTTTTCGAAAACAGGCAATATATGTTTCTATCAGTTCGAATTCCCCTGCTCACTGTTCTTGAAAAATACGGTCATTACCTTCGTTAAGTTTCTGTTCTTTTCGGCACCGAAAACATGTTTGCAACACCGCCAGAAAATGACACTTATCTCACTCGACTTTCGGACCTATCATTGTAGCAGTGTTGCCATACTGCACGTCCGAATATAACAAGTATTTAGATTTTCGATATTTATTTCTTACACGTGAAACAATATAAGACGTATTGTCTGTAGTACAAGGCGTATATAAAAACATTGGTATGATCATATGTTCATGTGGCGTGCCACCGAGATCGTGTTCGCGTGTCACCTAGTGACACGCGTGTCATAGGTTCGCCATCCCTGTCCTAGACCAACTACACGAAAAGATACGCGAAACAAGGCCTGGTTTGGCAAGGAAAAAGGTCATCTTTCATCAGGACAACGCTCTGCCGCACACAAGTGTTATTGCCATGGCAAAACTTCATGAACTGGGGTACGAAGTGTTGCCACATCCACCTTATTCACCTGATTTGGCACCATCAGACTTTCATCTATTCCCCAATCTGAAAATTTTCCTCGGTGGACGGAGATTTCCTACAAGGGAAGAACTGACAGCCGAATTGGAGAGGTATTTTGCAGGCCTGGAGGAATCTCATTTTCGAGATGGGATCAAGGCATTGGAACATCACTGGACCAAATGCATTAGTCTACAGGGAAACTATGTTGAAAAATAAAAGCAGTTCCACCGAGGTAAGATACTTAATTCTAGTACATTCCAAGAACTTTTCAAAGCACCTGCGTACAGTAGAAGTCCCTTATAGAGAGAATTTATAACTGGGAAACATTTACTCGCTGTCGTGGTTTGTCGTTTCATCCGATTTTTCATAAAGATCTGGTAAAAAACCCACATTTAAAGATAAAAATTTCATTGTTCCGTATTGAAATTATTGATGTTAAAAATTAAATAATTGAAAAGGAGGTTCAACCTATTCAATACTTAAAAGAAAGAAATGCAGTAATCACATTACTATTTAAATGGGACCGGTTTCGACCTTAGTCCAGGTCATCATCAGCCGTAAAAACATGTACAATGTTTATGAATATTGGAGGTCAGTTTCACACTATCACTCTTCCTCGTTTAATTTATTCTTCCTTCTCTATTTAAAAAAAAAAAAAAAAAAAAACCACGACCTTCATTTCGGTTCTCCTCTTTCAAATTTTAACTCTTGTCTTGCGCCAACTTCGACTACTTCAATCATAACCTAAACATTTTTCATTTTAAAAATAGCGCACTGTGCATATAAGTTTTCATTTGTTTTCCGATATTGCGCTTTTTACTACATTTTTTTCTTCTCTCTACAATTGTTTTTTCAAGTCAACTGTTTTCCAAGAACTTAGCAGGAGTACAAGTACTCATTCAATTATACTGATTTGCGTCGTATATTTTTATATACGTACTTAACTTCCCGCAACCGTGACAAATTCTGGACCTTCAAAACATTCTCCACTCTACTTTGGCGTTCGACCGCAGCGCATGACCTTGAATGTGGCGCGCTGATCACCAGGAGCTAGCGGCTTTCTATTACAAATCTATTCGTCTGCAACTTCAAGTTATTTTTGATCTTCGTATATTAGTTGATAGTGTTGTGACTTTGTGCATTATAGAATGTGGTGTCGTGTCTTTGTGCCTATCAGAGTGTGAAACTGACCTCCAATATTCATAAACATTGTACATGTTTTTACGGCTGATGATGACCTGGACTAAGGTCGAAACCGGTCCCATTTAAATAGTAATGTGATTACTGCATTTCTTTCTTTTAAGTATTGAATAGGTTGAACCTCCTTTTCAATTATTTAATTTTTAACAAAAAACCCACACACATTAAAATCGGTATGCACCGGCAATCAGTTTGATCAAAACTTGCTTTTTCACATATTTCCATACTACGGCTACTTGTTAGTTATGTTTTTAATTCCGAGACGTGAACTTGTATATTTGAATTAATTCTGAATAATTGGAGTAGTATCACTTCAGTGACTTCTGTGGCAAATGTTTCTGTTTTCTTATTCAAACAGTGTCACCTAACCTAACTTAACCTTATATGTATCATGAAAATAAATTTCAAGTGTCAGTAATGATAATCATTCCAGTATAAATTTGCATGTGAATAGCCACTTTGGAATTTAACCAGACGCAAGAAAATATAGTGAAATATCGTTAGTGCATTCCTCATTAAGACGATTCATCACTTAGCACGTCGTAAATTCAAAGTCCTGATTCACATTGTAGAACCCTTGTCACAGGAGGCAAGTCGGGGAAAGTTGCAGAAAAATTCCTGAACTACAAGGTAAATTAGGTTAGCATCAGGAAAGTTCAGTTTTGCTCTCCAGTTTTCATCGGTATTTCAGAATAACCCACTAAGCCTGTTTGTGCTTGTATTTTGCGTTCCATTCAGATGTTAGAAATTCATTCTGTGTGGAGTGATACAGTGAATGTTAGTGAATATTTGTTGTGTGGTTGTGAAATTGCGTACTAAGGAAGAGGTCAGGCATCTGCATCTTTGAACTGTTCAAAGTTGACAATATGGGCTAAACATGTCATACATTACTTGTAAAAAATCTTTCAACGGTGGCACGTATGTTGAAACTCGCACATGACCTAGTTTAATCTCTAAATAATTCATAGTTGAAGAGTGTGACGAGAAATAGGCCTAATGCTTAATAATCCACTGGTCCAAAATATAATGCTTCAGTTCTGATACTTTTATGGGCCCCAGTGCAAATGTTCTTACATTTGCTGTCTGGTGTTTTACATATGTTTTAGTACACTTTTGCTATTTAATAATCTCCAGTGGAAAAGGTTTTCATCTTTTTCATGTCTTTAAATACTCTCATCTCATTTTTAAAAAAATGGTAGATAGCCTATATCTTTCGCTGTACCTGTACATACGCGACGTAAAATGCACACATATTAGAAATAAAACCCAACATATCAAGTGTTTACATATACCTGTTGGATAGTTTTTATTCAACCGTACATTTTCTTGCTTAACACATTCTCTTTCCTTGTCCTCTGTAGAAACATCCTAATGATGTTTAACTGAATGAAATAACCTCTGAAATCATTATTTTGAGGTGTATCACATTCATACTTAATTTCAGTACATATCATTAAAATTAAACAATTGTTTACTTCAGCATTAATTTTTAATGAGTAAACTACTGCTATTGGCCACATTACTTATGCATTTATTACAGAAACAGGTTCTCTTTAATTTCAAATTGTGTTTACAGAACACCGGTTGACAAGTATTATTAATCAATTCTGACATCACCTTCAAGTTCAACTGTCGACAAGAGAGTTCATTAGTGCACATAGTAAGAAAACTATACCGAAGATGATCGATCGCATTGAGTATAATCGCTGGAGTGCATAAATATCGATAACGGAAAAAGTAACGTACGGTTAACTGCTCGTAATAACGGATGGATCAGTGACAGGGCTCTCTCTGTAACCGAAGGATAGCACACAGTTTAATATAGAAATTTTCAAGGGACATAAAAAACTGTTGCTACAACAGAGTTCTCGCTATAGTGGACTTCTACTGTATATCTATTTTCATGCAAAGCCTGAGGGAAATGCGTACTGAACAGGAATAGAAGAAGCACCCTGATTGACACAATACAGAAGGGTTGTTATTAAAAAAGGAGAAATATAGACACTGTGTGGATTTAAAAAAAAAAAGCACATGATAAACGTATTTACATTTCAACTGAAGATTGTCATAACGAAGAAATGCGATGATGTACAATTCCAGAAATTTTCAATCAATCAGTTAATCATCAGTAATCTGCAGTTAGGGCTGTTGTCCAGGTAGCAGATTCCCTATCTGTTGTTTTACCGAGCCTTTTCAAAGAACTTAGAAATTTATCGAACATTTCCTTGATAAATTATTGCAATCTCTGGACCGTATCCAGGTGGCACAGTAATGTTGGTACCAAAAGAAATAAGGCCATAGCATTATTGTTTTGCAAAATTTTTTCTCTGAAATTTGTTGAAATATTATTATCTCTAGTAATAATGATTCACTTATATAAATACAAATGTCAAGTAGGACATGTTTCATCCCTTCTTCTGAGACATCTTCAGCTTCTTAATGAAGTCAGAACAGTTCAAAAAACAAAAAAACATTGAATAAAATTATACACACAAGATGATGCAATGTATGTCAACTTATAGTCTTAAATACATATCATTATTATAATATGGATGTATCTCACGTTAAAAAATCTTTAATACTTGGAGTGCGCGACGAGTGTAATATTACGCTGTTTGATTTCTCGTGCTTTGTGTTGAATGGAAATTCTAAGTTCCCATGGAGGGAATTAGATATTTTTCCACCAATAGAGCATATAAAAAATCAGATCAAAATTAGATGTATGGCTTTTCAGGCATTTGCTCCATTAACCAGCGTTTCATCTTAGGTCTGACACTAGACTCGTCAGAGTGGGATGTGTCAGACCCTAGCCGCTGATGCTGGGGTGTATGCAGGTGAACTTATCAGAAGCCTATTTAAGAGGCACAGTCTGATAACTGCATACGGGAGATAAAACTCCACAATGGAATTAATGCCCGCCTAGCAATTTCAAATGGAAATTCTAAGTTCCCGTGGAGGGAATTAGATATTTTTCCACCAATAGAGCATATAAAAAATCAGATCAAAATTAGATGTATGGCTTTTCAGGCATTTGCTCCATTAACCAGCGTTTCATCTTAGGTCTGACACTAGACTCGTCAGAGTGGGATGTGTCAGACCCTAGCTGCTGATGCTGGGGTGTATGCAGGTGAACTTATCAGAAGCCTGTTTAAGAGGCACAGTCTGATAACTGCATACGGGAGATAAAACTCCACAATGGAATTAATGCCCGCCTAGCAATTCCAAATGGAAATTCTAAGTTCCCGTGGAGGGAATTGGATATTTTTCCACCAATAGAGCATATCAAAAATCAGATCAAAATTAGATGTATGGCTTTTCAGGCATTTGCTCTATTAACCAGCGTTTTGTCTTAGGTCTGACACTAGACTCATCAGAGTCAGAGCAAACGCCTGAAAAGCCATACATCTAATTTTGATCTGATTTTTGATATGCTCTATTGGTGGAAAAATATCTAATTCCCTCCATGGGAACTTAGAATTTCCATTTGGAATTGCTAGGCGGGCATTAATTCCATTGTGGAGTTTTATCTCCCGTATGCAGTTATCAGGCTGTGCCTCTTAAATAGGCTTCTGATAAGTTCACCTGCATACACCCCAGCATCAGTGGGTAGGGTCTGACACATCCCACTCTGACGAGTCTAGTGTCAGACCTAAGATAAAACGCTTGTTAATAGAGCAAACGCCTGAAAAGCCATACATCTAATTTTGATCTGACTTTGTGTTGAAGACGAACGTAACATTACAGCTCTAGCACTCCTTTGTGGATTCCAGTAAGTATGAAGTTGCACATACTATCACTACAAGTAGATAGCACTACGTCACTGTTTAGCGGAAGAATATTGATCTGTTCGAAGGCATGAAAACTCATTTATTATATCATCAAGTATAAAACAGTGAAGTGGTGGAAAAAACTGGCCTTCCATCTCATTGCGATCGTAATAGCGGATGGTTCTATTGTTTACAACACTCTGAAAGCAAAGAAACTCAGCACCTCCCACTTTGTTCAAGATTAGTGTTGTCTGCAGGCAGTGATTTTGAACCCAACACCTTCAGTTAGAAGATAGCTCGGTTCACTCAAAAACATTTTTAAGACTGAGTTTCTCTTTCTGAAGGTAAAAAGAAGGCACAGAGAAGATGTATGGTTTGCAGTGACAAGGAAAACCATCGCACGAGCAAGTCCGGGAGAAAAGACACTTCATATCAGTGTAGTGACTGTGATGATGGACTTTGTGTCCCCCTTGTTTCAAAATTTACCATACCATAGTACATAAGAAGCGACATTTTTGGTTTTCAGATCAAAGTAGTGTGTGATATCGATTAAATGATTATTGAGATTTATTTCAACAATGTAGTGCGAGCATATGTGATTTTACAATTTTAATGCGTTTTAATACTTTTTCTTCCTGAAAAAAATTGAGTAATTTTGCACTATTTTTTACAATACAGTTTTTCAATCAAATTGACTAAATGTGTAGTGTAAGGATTCAGAAATCGAACGGACTCTTCAATTTATTAGTAACTCAAACTGCATTCATTTTGTGCCATTCTGAACATAGCCATAAATTCTGGAAATCAGCCAGCACACAGATGAGGAGCAACATTTAAGGCATCATTAGGGTAGGTGTTAAAAACATGATTCTTGGTGTCGAAAGACAGTCAAGTATGCCTATGTAGGGCAAATGTGATATTGTTAACATAAATACACTTAAAGTATGACTATGTATTTAAAAATTTTTGCATCGTAAAACTGTATGAGTATGTATGTTGACATTTTGAATGCAGCAGAATGTTCTTGAACAACTTTCTTGTTTATGTACAGTAAAACCTTGTTAAGACATTTCTGCAAGGGGCATGGGAAAAGAACATATTAAGCTAGAAAACGTACTTCTGAATACACGAATAAAAAGTATCCAACAGGGATATGGAAACACTAGATGCAATTTTTTCCAACACGAGGGCATTTTACATTGTGGATCCACGGATACAGTGAAAGCTATATCTACCATTTCTAAAGATCAGAGGAGATAATTAAAAGTTGTGAAAAGAATGAGAGAACAAATATGAAAAATCTTTTCTGCTGGGGGTTATAAAATAACAACAGAGCACTGAAAGGTGTGAAAAATACCAGACAACAAATATGAAAACGTTTGCACACAGGCCCATAAAAATATCAACATAGATCACACTCTTTCTAAAACAAATGTTAGTAGAAGCCTTCTATTTGGACCAGTGGTTATAGAAGCCTTCTATTTCGGACCAATGGGTTATTAAACATTACTTTATGGTCATACTCTTAAAGCCGGTCTCCACTGTTTAACATTTAACACCAACATGTTAAATTTAACATGTTACAGTTGACGTGTATATTGTGATTGTCTCTTCCAATTGACTTTGCATGTTAACTCAGAATGCTGAGTTAACACTTTTAACATGTTGGCGTGTTTTCCGCTCCAAGTGGAAGACATGTCAAGTCAATTCGTTGTTCGTGCATTGTCGGCACAGCTTTGGCAACTTCCATGATGTTTCCATGCCAACACATAACCTAAACGACGCAAACGACGTGCTCCTCATGAAGTAGGATTATAATTACAACACTCCGCAACTCTCCTTCTCTTTGTTATAAGCTACAAATACAGTACACGCACGTGTGTCGTTCTCTCTGCACTATACTAAAATGTATAGTCAGAAATGGAGTAGAGCAAGGAGATTACTCTGGAGTTAATTAATGATATAATAGAAAGGCCTTATTTGTGGGTCTCATCAGAGGAATACAGATATAAAGCGAAGAAAGCCGACAGTTTCCAGGAACTCAAAAATATCTATAATTGTTCCTGCGAGTAAATCGAAAAAAAAAAAAAAACTAGCGTCCCTCCGCTCCCAGTACAGTCGAGAATTGCAGAAAGTTCAGAAAATTCGGTAGTCGGGAGCGGACGAAGTTTATACCCTGTACTTCAAAGTGGTTTGCTTTTGAAGCAATGAGCAGAGTGAATGGAGGAAATGTGCCTAATAAAACTGCATTTCTAAATCATAACAAGAAGCAACAGTGGCAATAACAAAGGCCAATTCCTCTTCACCTGAGTCCATTGTCCTTATTTGAAAATACTAGACACCATCTAAATGTATTACCATAAATTGATATGATGAACTACCTGTATATTAACAAAGGATGTCACGTTTAACATGTTTATTAAGTGTGGACACAATGTTAAATGAAACAGTTTTTGACATTTAACATGCTGATGGTGTCACCAGTTAACATTTAACACTTTTAACATTTAACATGTTGTTGTTAAATGTTAATCAGTGGAGACCGGCCTTTAGACAATGAATTGAAGGTTACACTCGATAATGTGCGACTGCAAGAGAATTACTTTGGCTGCCATCTTGAATCTGACATAACTTCGACCACCTTGAGTGATTGAATCAAAACTCAAAGGTGTGAGATTCAACATTCACGCCACTGCTGCTTTCAAAACAAGGTAAATGCCTTTAACTGCCTGTAATAGTTTCTGACAAGGCTCTGGTAGATTGTCATGGATGCATTGGAAATCAGTCTTGCCTAGAGATAGCCCATTCTACATTGATAGAACGCGGTGCTCTTGCGTGTCTGCCAACTTGGTGGAAGCAGAATTTGATGCAGACACAAATGGACCTCCATTTCACTTTTTGCACAGAGCACATAATACATAGTTACAAACACAAAGTGTAGTGTCACTGCACAGAACAAGTGGGTTTTTCAGCACACTCACTCATCATAGTAGGGTAAAATTGCTTTTGGCAGGTAAGTTATAACATATAAGCGTGGGAGGTATGGTCTGGGAATTCATTGACTAGAGTGGTTATATGTCTCATTTCTATATGTCCTTGTTAGAAGCTGGTTTAGATATGCCTTTTCTTTACATTAGCAATTTAGCCTAACTGTATCATTCTCCCAGGTTGTACATTTTTATACACTGTTGTTCTAAGTCATTCCCTTCTTGTTTATAATGCAGCATCCCTAATGTCTCCTATTCCCATAAAATATCATGAACACTCTAACTGTTTATTCTTTTCTTGCTAATCATGCCCATATGCCTTCTGTCACCTGTATAAAACCTCTTTGTTTTGTGTCTCCTTTTTCTGGTATTTATCTGACCTCCTCCTTTATCCAACTTCCTGCATCAAGACTGAAGTTCCCTCACTGACTATGAATGGTTGTTCTTTTATGAAGGAAGAAGCTCAACAGCCATGCAGAATAGACCTGGAAGAATTGGAACATGTGCATATATATTAACATCACATCTTCCTACCACGATTTTGTTATCCATATCTGTTTGATGATTACCAAGCTCAGTAGCTGCAGTCGCTTAAACGTGGCCAGTATCCAATATTTGGGTGATAGTGGGTTCAAACCCCACTTTCAGCAGCTCTGAAGATGATTTTCCATAGTTTCCCATTTTCACACCAGTCAAATGCTGGGGGCTATACCTTAATTAAGGCCACAGCTGCTTCCTTCCCACTCCGAGCCCTTTCCTGTCCCATCACTGCCATACTACCTATCTGTGTTGGTGCGACATAAAGCAACTTGTAAAGAAAATGTTTGATGATTTTGTAATTTTTTTGTATGTTTCAGAAGAGAGTATGGATGTAGATCCTAATTATGATCCTTCAGACTTCCTACTTCATGGTCTGCCCCAGCAACGTTCTGAACAACTGCGTGAGGGTTCCAGCCATGAGAAGATCAATGATGATTTGGAAGTGAGTGAGTCAGAAGATGAAATGACTGCTGCAGCAAATTCAGCTACGCCGGGGGAGCCTATCCCAGATCCACCCAAGAAAGAAATAGAAGAAGAGGATGATGGTGGTGGTCTATGGTTTTAATTGAAGAGACACTACATTTATTTATTCATATAGAATATGAAGTATATTGTACATTTTGTCAGTAGTGAAAATTAATCTTTTATCTAGTTGTATAGAATGTGTACAGTAATTAAGGATATATATAAAAACACTATATATGTTTTATATTTATACCGTAACTATCTGAATATAAAAGCAACCCTAAACAACATCTGAGTTTTTGAGGCAGTGTCTTATTTATATATATCATGCCATGCCATGAATCATAACATTTTCAATACTTTCTATCAACCTTCCAGCTTTCTGCATGTGACAATTGCTTGCACTTGTTAACCCATTCGCCTCACATTTAAATACCATAGGAGTTCACTAAGAAATCACATTTAAATACCGCTCTACGGCCGACGTCATCACACTATTATTTAGAAAATCATACAAAACCAACCAGTTTCCTTTCTGAAAATTTGCATGCATGATAACGAAGTAATAAACTTACCAATGCCGCTATTTTAGTACGTCTGCTGGGTGTGGTACACCTCAAAACATTCTTCTAAGTGAAGAGCTATGCCACACTTTTTGCACTGCCAGCAACTTTCGCTTCTTTTACCCCGGCTGTAGCACACAACACACCTTCTTGTGACTTTTGATTTCTTCTCTGTAGGGGGAATATGCATAGGAAAGTGGGCCCATGATTTAGCTTGTAATCTGGTTGGGGTGGTGCTCGCTGAAGGTCGACCTCGAACCGAGTACTCCGGCAACTGAACAGTCTCTAGTAGCTGCTGTGCAATGCTAGTTCGAAGTCTGTGTAGCTCGTCTTTCTGTTAGCAGCGATCTTGTGATACACAGTGAAGGAATTGAAAATACACATATCTAGGAGGTAAAAGAATATTTTCCTCTACCCTTTCACTGTGCGTCGCATGACGGGGAACAGAGCTGTAACCTGATCCTGAAGGTCCAACACCACCCATCCCCTTCTGATATTCAAGGCCACACTTGGGCTTTATCACTTCTTCCCTCGGGGTTTGTCCTCTCTTTCGTCTGAGTTTGCCTGTCCCTGTCATGTCAGCTGATTTGTGTTTAGTGGTGAGAAAGCAAACATCCTTGTTATCTTTCCACTTCACACACAACATACTGTTGGCAGCCCACGTCTCATACTCTCCACGTTTCAGTTTCGTCTTACTGATATCGCGAGTCATGTCTTTTCGGTTCTGTCTAACAGTTCCAATTACATTCATCTGCTTGTCGCGTAGCCTTTTGAATAAATGTGGGGAAGAATACCAGTTATCTAAAAACAATGTACGTCCTCAGCCTAACAAGGGTTCACACATGTTGAGCACAACGTTTGTACTTGCTGGCAGACTTGGATCTGTTACATCGTCACCTACATAAATTTTGAAAGACAGACAGTAGCCAGAACTTGATTCACAAATTTTGTAAATTTTTATTCCAAACTTTCATCTAGAGCAATGTCTTGTGAAGGTAAATATAATTCTGAAAATTTGGAGCAGAAATGTTGTATTATAGGCATAATCTTTCTTAGTTTGTCACTACTATCGACTTGTTCATCATCAACAAAATGTAAAAATCGTGAAATTATAATAAATCTTCCCCATCTCATGGTTTCATGAAAAATAGGAGTGTTTATACACCTGTTTTTACTCCAGTATAACTGTATTCTTGACTTTCACACTTGTGACATTAGTATAACTAACGCAAAATATGCCCTAATTTCGTCGGGTGTAGTCTCAAACCATTTGTCATAGTCTCACCTTTTTTCTGTCAGGATTGCTCAACTGTTTTGCTGCATATGAATTTGACTCAACAGATATTTTGTCAAACAAAGGGTTCGTGTGTTCACAAAAAACCGAGAGTTCAGATAGTGGCTGCGTTTCAAACTTTTTCATTAAGTTTTCACTAACACCACTGTATTCACTAAACTTATGTATAACAGGTTTATTGTCACTTTTTGTCCAGTTCCAGTCAGTCAAGTTAGTCTGTGCCGAGGTACGAGCTCGTTTCGAAAGACTCGGCACATCGTCGTTATTTGCATCACTTTCCGTATCATCAGAACTACTATACACATCTCTAGTACTCGAACTAAGTACTTCAGGGTCTATTTCGTCGTCACAAACATCACTGCCTTCAATATCACTCTCTAAAACACTATCTATTAGCTTGTTCCCGGCTTTGACTAGTGGGGTAACCGCAAGGTAAACACAGCCATTGCCTGCGCCCCATATTCTTTCAGTCGTGTTCACCTGTTATAGTGTGCGGAGTGCAGGGTAGAATACTCGGCCGCCTGGAAGCAGGCCAGACACAGACTGAAGTCGCCGTATCCTTGAATGTGCCACAAATTGTCATTTCCAGGGTTTGGAGATGATTTAGAGACACAGGAGATGTTAGTTGTAGGCCAGTACCAGGTCGACCAAGAGTAACCACCCCACAGCAGGACCGATATCTGGCCTTGACCGCCCCACAAAATCGGAGTGCACCTGCAAGACAATTGTCGGCGGAGCTTGCAGCCTTCTCAGGTGTTGCTGTGTACCGGAGGCTCTGAACAGCAGGGCTGTTTGACCGAGGTCCAGCGGTGTACGTCCCGCTCTTTCCAGAATAGAGATGTTAGTTGTAGGCCAGTACCAGGTCGACCAAGAGTAAACACCCCACAGCAGGACCGATACTGTGGAGCCGTCAAAATCGAAACTGGACCATGAATGAATGGAGGCATGTGCTCTTCACAGATGAATCCCGCTTCAGTTTGCAGAATGATTCCCGTCGCACATTAATCTGGAGAGAACCAGGTACTCGATACAACCACAAGAACATCGTGGAACGGGATCAGTATGGTGGTAGTGGTGTCAAGGTGTGGGGTGGCATCATGTTGAATGGCCGTACGGACCTGCACATCCTCATAGGTGGTCTGAGGAACGCTGTTAATGCTCAGAGAGATACAGGGATGAGGTACTGAGACTACATGTTCGACTCTTCAGAGGTGCAGTTGGTCCAGACCTTCTCTTAATGGATGATAATGCCCGACTGCACCGCTCTGCTCTGGTGGATGAATTTCTGGCTGGGGAAGACATTCATCGCATTGACTGGCCAGCGAGGTCTGCGGACCTGAATCCTTTAGAACATGCCTGGGATGAATTGGCGAGGCGAATTGCATCCCGTCAGCCTTCACCAAGGCCCATTCAAGACCTTCGCATTGCCCTTTCGGAGGAATGGGATCGACTGCCACAAGAGCTCTTGGACCATCAGACAGTGAGCATGCCATGTCGCTGCGAAGCATGTGTGGCCGTTAGGGTTAACCATACACCCTATTAACAGCATATTTTGTTGTGGAAGACATTGCCAAGTTTTGTTAGTTGTTGTCAAAGGTGTACTTTAGCTATCAGAACCTTTCTGACACACTTTTCTTGGACAAGTTGTGTGACATATGGTGTGTGAGTCAGCTTCCGTTTGTTCAGCAATCCGTTCTGACATTCCTATCAGGCGGTATGGCCTCATTTAGTGATTATGGTTAACTTTTGGACACTAGTGTACAACACTACAGATTTCTCCATCAGCTACATAGAGGAAATATAAACAAAGTAAACATAAAAAGATTACAACTAGTTGAGACTGAAATTGCACTTTAGCTGTGTCAACGCAGTATCCCCTTCCTTGGATCATCCCCCCCACCCACCTTCCAACGGCTAACCTGTAGTTAGGCCGGGGGGGGCACTCTATCACTATTCTCTTCCTTTCCTCTCTCCTCTCATGGAAACCTGTGCTGAGAGAGGGGAACATCTTCCAGGCTTCCCCGTCGGAACGCCAAATGTAGGAGCCTCCCATCACCCCGCCCCCCCTCCCCCTTCCCTTGTGAATTCAGAGCTGATCTACCTTACTTGAATTAGGTCATTGTCTCTCCTACATTTGTTGACACAGGTAGAATTATCTTGCGAAGCACCTTCACAACACGTTCTTCTGTCTTTACTATGTTCATTTTATATAACAATAAGAAGCAGACATAAAAGACCCCATCATTCGTAACCCCTGTTAAACCCTTCACTCCTAAAAAATATTTCCTTCACTTAATTTCTTAATACACAATTTCCTCACTGCACTTAAATATTTACATACACTACCTGCACATTTCCATTCTTTCACAAGCCACAAAATAATTTTTTGTTCATTACCAGTCTGGCTTAATTTGTTTATCTGGTTCTCGCTCAATAACTTTTCTCTCAATCTGTTGGTTTTTTTACACTCAAATATCAGATGGTAATTTGCCCTCACTTCACCACATAAAATACATACCAATGTATCTTCTATTTCTTATCCATCCTTTATTCTTATACAAATCCATCAACCACCATAAAAATCCACTTCTCGCCGATCTGTCTACGTTACTAATTCTTATCCTACTAACTAAACTAATCCTATTAAATATGTCTAGTGTGTGTCTTTTCCAGCATTCCGTCCACCAAGTTTGTAGTTTTGTATCCTTTACCCTCCTTATAACAACTTCCAAAATCCTTTTAACTGTATTAACCCAGCATTTACTATACCTACTGATGTATCCACAAAGACACACACAAAATGCTATCAAAAGGTACACTTATTTATTTAGAACTAATTATTTGCACATTAACACGCATAACCTTAATCACTGCCGTCACAAACAAAACTCTACTGCGGAAAACATCAACAAACCACCATTTTTAACAACTACCTATCACTAAGGACATGGAGATTACAACCTTGAAACAGTTGACTACTGACTGCTTACATTAGCATGTCGACCTTAAACACAACACAACTCCTGTTAAATAATAACTCCTCTCCACCATCGAGACCATCTCTTTATATAGGTTGCCTGGCCAGGTTTCCAGAAGGATATCTCATAACATCTTCTAGTAATTTCTAGAGTGCCTGAAGCCTAGATATAATGTAAAGAATATTCTACTAGTTCTCATCTTACCTAGTGTTATTCTGGAAATTACAATGTGTTGCACAATACTGTAGTGGATTACACATCATATATACAGGTAATAATAAATTATATACTATTAATTACAGGTTCTTACATTAACTAAACTTATATACAGTATATAGTTCATGACATAACTAGAGCCTTGCATGGATAAGCAAAATAATATCTGCATCCGAATGGTTATCTGCATCCGAAAAATTGTTATCCGCAGATAATTTAAATATTTAACTACAATATATTACACCCAAGGTATCTGTTAACATAATACAATAGGCCGGATACCTGGCACCGGAACCCCTATAGTTAGAGCTCTGCACGGATGCGGATATCCGCGAGGTTAGTGTCTTGGCGGATGCAAACTGTATGGCAGTGCGGATTATTTTGCTGATAATTTCTAAATAATGACGTTTATTGATTTTCATTTAGGTATACTCTTGTTTTTCCTTGAGGTTAGGTGACCCTTGTCATTGGCATGGGAGAACACATATATAAAGAGCCTTGAGACCATAAAGCCGTAAATCTGACCTAGGTCTAACTGGCTCCTGCCCAGAATTAATGGAAGGAAGGAATAATAAGGTCAATACGTTGGTAGTTGACGCAAAAGAAAATTCCTCGTAAACCTGTGACTGGTAGGGGTTCTGGTGCCAGGTATCAGACCTATTGTATTATGTTAACAGATCTATCCATTTCAAGAACCTGGGTGTAATATACTGTAGTTAAATATGTACAATATCCGCGGATAACCACCTGCGGATGTAGATAACCATTCGCGAATGCGGGTGAAGGAAGTGCAGATGTGGATATTATTTTGTATATCTGCGCAGGGCTCTATCCATAGTCACAGGTTTATGAGGGATTTTCTCTTGCAACAACTACCAACAAATTTACCTTTGTTCCTTCCTTTCATTAATTGTGGGCAAGAGCCAGTTAGGCTTTGCGGATTTTTGGTCTCAAGGCCATACCAATGTCAAGGGTCGCCTAACCACAAGCAAAAACATGAGTATACCTAAGCGAAAATAACTAAACATCATTATTTAGAAATTATCAGCAAAATTATCCACACTGCCATACAGTTTGTATCCGCCAAAACACTAATTTTGCAGATATCCGCATCCGTGCAGGGCTCTAGATATAACCTCACAAACAATGCGATCGTAAATAATAATAATTCGAGCTCGATACTTGCATTATTTACCCATGGGTTAAAGGATATTGTTTTTAAGTTATATCAGTCTATTACACTGCTTGCAACAGTAAGCCACCTACCCCCCCCTCCTTAATCGCCACCAATATCTCAATACCATCTTCACAATTTCTACTTCCATAAACTCCCCGGAAATTACTATTGCCCCAGAACTGGCAGTGCAAAGCAGAACACTCATCATCGTTTTGCTGAATCTACTGGCTATTACCCCAGTTCACCTAGAGCCACCGGCGAGTGCAGACGTACGGAGTGGAGGGTCCCTGGAGTGGGAGAAGGTAGTGTAAGTGCGGAGTGTTGGAAGTCAGCGAGGTGCTTACAGGCAATGATTGGTACAGAGCAGTACAGGGCGAGCATAGGTGGTTGGGAGGGAAGGAAGAAGAAAGAAGAAGTGAAGACAAGAAGATGTAGAATAGAACTGGATAAAATAGGATACTTTATACTTTCTGCAGCGGTGATTTTGATATTGCTTTGGATCGGGGGAGTAGAACTGAACCCAGGTCCGCCTTCCAGAGGAAATATGAGCTGGGAGGACATGGAAACAATCAGAAAAATCGTAAAAGAGGTGGTAGCAGAGACATGTCCCTTCGAACAAATCAAGAACATGATCAAGGAACAAACGAGGGAGTTTGAAAAAATGAAGGGGTGGTTTCAGGAAAAGGTAGAAGACACAGCTTCACAGGTGAGAAGAAATGGTGAAGAAATTTCAGCATTAAGAGAGGAGATAGGGAGATTGGAAGAGGAGATATCGAAACTGAAAGCCGACGTAGTTGTTAACACCCGAAGTCGCAGAAATAAATGCTTATTTATATATGGAGTGCAAGAGGGTAAGAAGGAAGATAAGACGAGTATAATTTATAAAGTAGTGGACATAATTCAGGGTAAAATGAAAATAAATTTCAGTGAAGTGGACATTGATGATGTGACAAGAGTGGGAAGATTTAGAGGTAATAGGCCTATCAAAATGCAATTATTTTCTACATTGATGGCTGATACAGTGGTGCGTAATGCAGGTAACGTGCAAAGGGAAAAAATATGGATAAGGAGAGACATGGGAGCTGAAGCGTGGAGGAATGAAAGAACCCTTAAAAAACACATGATACGAGCTAGGCAGCAAGGGTTGAATGCAGTCATCAGAGGACAGGAATTAGTGGTGACAGGCAACAGATGGAGGAGAATATGGTCGGTGAATAGACTGATGGACCTAGAACGGAGGATGAAACAAGATGAGGAGGCTAAGAGAAGTGTAGTGAATAACGGGGATGACAAACGAGTGGAAGATAATAGGCAAGTGAAAGATAACGAGGGTAGAAGTGTAATTATAGGAAGTATTACTGAAAAGTGTCAAGAGAGACAGAGCGAGGTGCTAAGTGGAAGTATGAACAACGGCAAGGAAAGAGCAGTGGACGGACAGTGCAGGAGAGAGGCTGAAGAACAAAGGGGTGATGGGGGAAAGGAGAGTGAGCAACAAGAAGCTGAGAGAGCTGAGTGTAGTGGTGTAGTTAGGCAAGATCAGGGTATAAAAGTAAGGTCAGAGTTAACCCGTGAGTACCTCGTGCGGAATCTGAGTAGGAGCGCAGGGAGAGATAGAAGCTATACGGATATGTTGAGAGCTATGAAAAGTAATGAGGGTTTTGTTACAAGAAGTAAAAAACAATAATATAGCGAGTAAGTAAGTAATTAAGGGCGTGGAGGCTGAAATGTTGTGATGGAGAAGTGGTATATAAGTTATGATATGTTATAGGGTTGAAATGTGGTGTTGGAGAAGTGGTGGTATAAGATGGTGGATGGCAGTTTGTTGATATTTGGAGCTGGAGGAGTGGTGGTAAATGTGGTGTTGGATAAGTGTTATATCGTTGGAATGTGGTGTGGGAGAAGTGGTGATGTAAGTAGAGGTGGTATATAATGTGGAGTTGGTGTTGTACTGCTGAGATGTGGTGTTGGAGGTATTGAAGGCTTAGTATTTATGATTAGGTGATGTATGGTTTGGTATTATGTACGGTTTGGTATTGAGATGGTTTATTTACGGCTGATTTCGTGGGAGTTGGGAGGTGGTATTAATGTATTGGTGTCTGGTATGGCTATTTAATTTTTGGAGCTGGAAAGAGGTGAGTTTATTATCATTTTGTATTGTATTGGTGTCTGGTATAAATGCTGAGTGATGGCAGACGAGTGTGTGTTAGGGCTGAAATGTGGTGTTGGAAGTAGAGGTGGTATATGTTGAAATGTGGTGTTGGAAAGGTATGGAGATGTAGTAATGTAACTTGGCTATTTGTAAATTTTGGTTTGGTAGAAGATGGAGTTTTCAGTAGGTAATTATGATGGGTAATAGGATGAGTATGAGTGTATGGTAAATTGAGTAAGTTATGATATGTTATAGGGTTGAAATGTGGTGTTGGAGAAGTGGTGGTATAAGATGGTGGATGGCAGAAGGTGAGTGTATTTGTGGAAGGAGTAGAGCTGGTATGCTGAAGTGTGGTGTTGGAAGTATTGAAGGCTTAGTATTTATGATTAATTTATGATTAATTTATGATTAATATATGATTTATGATTAATTTATGAGGTGTTATGTGTTATGATTTAGGAGGTGTCATATAGTTGGAATGTGGTGGGGAGAAGTGGTGAGCTGGAAAGAGGTGAGTTACTATCAATGTGTAAATTTTGGTTTGTTTGTATGGAGAGGAGGAAGAAATATGAGGTTGGAGAGGTGTTAGTATATGCGTGATTGGTATTTGTTATTCATTGCCGAAACTGTTGGGAGATGGAGAGGTAAATTTTATTATGGAGGGTTATGGCGGAATAAATTGAAAGGAAGCAATGTTAATGCGGATTGGTAAAAGCTGTGGTATGATGGATTGGAATGCAATGACGGAATATGGCTGGTTTGGAATGCAACCTGGTAATGCTGCTATTGCAGCTTATGCTGGAGTAGGTCAGGGAACAATAGAGGTGATGAAAATGCTGAAGTAAGAAGGTTGCGTACGTGAGAGTGATAACAAGCAGGAAGTTGTAACACCAGCAGTAGAATGTAAACATTGACCAGGCTGTTGTGAATTGATGTAGATGGAGTTGGTTCTGGTATAAAACCGGGACGGTATTGTTCATTTCATTTTATGTTATTTAGTATATAGTGGAGAGGGGTGGCTCAGGTTGGACTATGCTTATTAATCTTATTAGTTATTTATTATTATTATTGTGAACATGTATTCGGGGCTGAACGCCTGTTTTGTTCACTAATAAATACAATACAATACTGGCTATTACTTACTTAGTAGACCGTCATATTTTTAAAATTTGCTAGATGTGTTATAATATATAA
This sequence comes from Anabrus simplex, assembly GCF_040414725.1. NCBI lineage: Eukaryota > Metazoa > Arthropoda > Insecta > Orthoptera > Tettigoniidae > Anabrus > Anabrus simplex. Next base: position 18,856,813 of record NC_090269.1, on the reverse strand, counting down.
AGAATTTTAAAATCTCAAGTGCTAGCTGATGTGAAACAAACAACATTTTTTCATTACTATAATTATCTCAGACAACCAAAAAGAAGAAAGAATTGTGTAAATATCTCCTATAGGTACAGGGAGATATTTTTTCTAAACCCTTAAAAATGCCCAGTCCAGAACCTTTGTTAGGGATATTCAGGCCCAGACCAGAATGGGTTAACAATGACAGGTCAGTGAAGGCTCTCTCCTAATCAATCCCTGATCTTCTACATCCATTTCTTCTCAGCCCTCAGCGAGCTTGTTCCTGCTTTCCAGGCATCAACAATCATTGAGGGGCCATCTTGACATATCTTCAGTTTTCATGTGAGAAGTGTAAGTGCTGCTTTGCCTTTCCTGTGCAGAAAGAACACTGCCAACGCCCATGATGAAATGACTGCAGATGTGCATGAAAAATGCTTCTTTTTGGAACAGCTAGAGTGTAATACGCCAAAAGGAGCAGTTATTGCTTCAGATAGTACGTCGTGCCACTTGCAGTCCAAAGTTGGCTTGTGGGGCACATGATATGATGACTTACGCAGAAATGCATTCCTTTTTGAGGACAGGATGATTAAAAAGCACAAGTTGAGAGGGAAAAATATTTATAAATTGGAAGAAATGGCACAAAGAGTGTGGGTCGTACTGTGCTTTGTTTAACCCCACATCATTGTGAGCTCAATCCCATTGAAATGATATGGGTGCGACTGAAGTTGTACACATGACTCAACAACACAACGTTGAAGTCTAAAGATGGAGACTTTAATGGCTCATAGTTATTATGCCCACGCATCAGATGAAGGCAAACAAGAATGATTTTTAATGGGTCTTACAAGTAATACATTTCTTGTTGGTTATGTATTGACTAACAAACTCATAAAATTCTTATTATTTTATGATTTCATTTATACGTAGGCAAGTCAGTAATAATCTGCAATTTTGCTCTAATTGTCGTTAGGTTGACTGTATGGCGTTGTTAGCTCACCAGCCGCTAGATGACACCTTTGTCTACGCAAGTGGTAGGTTTCAGCATTATCAGATCAGTACAGCTAGCGCTGTTGCGATGTAAAGATGGCCGAGCCACTCTTTGTTTGCACCAAGGAAGAACAGCGCTCCTTATCCTTTTTTTTTTTTTTTTTTTTTTGTTGTCTGAGGGTGTACCAAGAGCGGAAATTCATAGGAGACTTTCAGCACAATACAGCGACAATGTTTTGCCACAGTGAAGTGTTTATCAGTAAATTGAACAGTTCAAAAGGGGTCACACGAGCATAAAGGATGAGGAAAGATCCGGGCATCCATCTGCAGCCATAACTGATGCCAATATTGAACAAGTGCGTGATATGATCCTGAATAACAGGCTTAACTTTCACAAAGTCTGTTCGAGATGAATTCCAAAACAACTCTATGAAGAACATAAGTGCAATTGTGTGAGAATCTGTCAGCACCTACTGGACTGCCATGCAAACGAAGGTGAAACGTTTCTGAAATGGATCGTCACTAGAGATGAAACATGCATTCACCACTTTGAACCAGAGAGAAAACATCAGAGCATGGAATAGAAGCATCTGCTGTGGCAAAACATTGTCCCCGTATTGTGCTGAAAGTCTTCTATGAATTTCCGCTCCTGGAAAAAATGGAGACCACAAAAAACGGATTATGGAACACTGTTCTTCTTTGGTGCAAGCAGAGAAAGGCGTGGCCATCTTTACGTCGCAACAGCGCACGCTGTTCTGATCTGATAATGCTAAAACGGTACCACTGACGTAGACAACTGTGCCATCTAGTGGCTGGTGAGCACACAACGCCATAGAGCCAACCTAAAGACAATTAGTGCAAAATTGCAGATACTTATTGACTTGCCCTCGTACTAATGCATAGTCCAATTCAACTAAAAATTGAACATTCTTCTCCCTAGCATTCATTCTGCATAATTGTAGGGTCCACTTTTCTGCACTTCGCTTTCCATTGCTTCTGATCCTTGGCATCAACTGGAGTAATGCCCACCAAGCACATCCTCCTGTGGTGTTAAAGATGTTGATTCCCTGTGGTGTGTCAAGTCATATCTTCTTTGGCCATCCCCATGGTTGATGGCTCTTGGGATTCAAATCTAGTGCCACCTACGCAACTGCTGCACTGTACGTGACCATACCATCTTAGACGAGTCTCCCGCATCTTGTCAGTAATATTGGAGCCACTCCAAACACTGCTCTGACATCCTGGTTCGTTATGTGGTCTTATTTACTGAGTTCCTAGAGGCCATCGAAGCATCCTCATTTCCATGACATGGAGATGTTGTTCCTGTCTTTTTGTGACTGGCCAGCATTCCCCCCCCCGTGTAGTGCTACAGGATGAACGAACGTTCTATAAATCTTTGATTTTAAGTACAACTAGCTTTTCTGGTCAAAAAGGACTCCCGTAACTTGGTGCTTTATCCAGGCTGTGTTTACTCTATTCCTTGTATCTGACAGTGTATCACAATCTGAAACACTGACCGATCCCAAATGTTTAAACTGATTCGTTTTAGGAAGATCAACACCGTCTATGTTGATAGACCCATTTCATTGCTCTCCACACTCCAAGTATTCAATTTTCCTGACGTTAAGTCACAGTCCATATTCATCCAAGTGACTTTTCCACTGTTGGACTAGCTGTTGCAATTCTTGCCGAGATTCGCAGGAGACCATGATGTAATCAGCATAAACAAGATTACAAGGATGTGATGTCTGCAACTTTACAGTGATGGTGTCCAAGCATAGAGTGAATAAATGTGGAGACAAAGCCGATCCCTGGTGCACGCTGACTTGGATATTAAATGGTGCAGATGTTCCTGCAGCGTATCAGACATAGCTGGTGACATTCCAATATAGGAGCTAGATCCATTGAATGTAAAAGAAAAAACTGTATTTATGTAGAACATTTGATTCATCACGATTATATTCAGCTAGATATTACTGATAATACCTAGGTAAAGTGCACAAATCACTTCAATTGCAACAAAAATGAACATACAGGTATACGTACTTAAAAACCAAACATCAAAGTTTATGGGAATTCAAGTCCTATTTTTCTGTTAATAAAAACAGTCTTCCCATTCCCATATAGAATGATGACATTTTAATAATAATAATAATAATAATAATAAGTCTGCTATCCAATTCATCACCTCAATGCTGCCCATGTGGTCTTTCCTCAGCAACTGCACTTATGGAGGGAGCATCACCGTTGATTATGGACAGCGATAGTAATAAATATTTAACTCAAATGATGTATTTAAGTTATGAGTGCATGGTATTATTATTTATACATATTAACAAAATTAACTAATTAATTATGTAATTTACCTTTAATGCTTGTAAAAGAAATCAACTATCTTTATGCATTGAAAGTGTAATGAAGTGTTTCCTGTAGTGATTAAAACTTACTGAACTGAATTCAAACTTGAATTTATATTCCATCACATAAAAAAATCACAACTAATTACACATAAATATACACAGTACATCATGCAGGCAATAATTCAAGGAAGAATTCAACTTCTTATCCCTCTGTGTATTAGTAGAAATAAGGCAAAAGTGTGCACGAGTGGTACTTATTCCAACATATGGTAGAGACGTGCTATAACAGGCACATGGGCACTGAGACAAGAAAAGCTTCTGCTAAGTTTTTCGTTTGTGACTGTATAGGAAAGCTGAACAGTTGTGCAAAAGGAGACAGCTCGATAGAGGCACTGAAGATGTGGATATGGAGGAGGATCACCAGAATGAGCTGGCCTGTTACAGTGATAGGAAACCGAACTTGTACGCCATTTGCTGAGACACAGTAAGTTTCTCACAAATATTTTTGAAGGAAAATTGCTGGGAACGAGAGGCAGAGGAAGCACCAGAAAATCATACTTTGAGGAAACGGAGAAGAGAGCAGGAACAAGGCTTTGTCTTTAGTACATAATGATGATAACTATAAAACCACATAAATAAAAATCTGGCAAATCAGTCTGGTTCCTTTATTGTTTAACCAAGAGTTACACACTGCATGTAACAATACCTTCCAACTTAAACAGTAATAAAGTAATAAATATTTGATTTAATTATAAAAATTATAAAAAACCCTTACATTTGAAATGCAAATGCTAAATTGCACAAAAAAAGAGTACAGCCATAACTCAAGATACATTTTTTAAAACATTGTACATTCATAGTAAAAGTACACAGCCCTCCCTTAAAGAGAGATTAGGAAGAAAATAAAACCTTTGGTAATATTATTTGTTGAAGAATATTTCCTAAAAAGGAACCACAAAACACCACAACATACAAATCTATCACAAGTTGAAACAATTGCACAATATACTGTACCTTTAAGATTTTTCTCTTCAATGTGTTACTATTATTAATGTGTATAATTAAAAGCTACAACTGTGATGTGGACTGGGGGCAGTAGCCAACTGAAGCACAAGGATCAAGCACTTACTAAAGCAAACTGTGTACTAATAATCCATCTGAATAGGCTAAAAATAACTTCTCACTCTTACACACCAGATAAACAATAACAATTTACACACTGCTTTTAGTATGTGCTTGATTTCTATTACTAACAGCTATCAACCTTGACTGCATTTGGTGAACATCTGTATTACTGGTTTAGACTTAAAGGTATCTAAGATGTTCTTAAGTGCACAGTGACTAGGATTATTTTATATACAGAAGTGCGATGGAAGACACTTAGGACAAGAATTTTTCTACAGAGGGAAGAGAGTGAGTTATAATCTTGTACTTGAAATTCTTATTCTAAATACTATACTGAATCTTATTTGATAATACTGGATGAATGACAGATGTAAACTCTGTAAGAATTTCATTGAATGAGGCAACCTCAAATGCCTTTTCATATGATCCATTAATCTTTTCTTTCTGGGGCTAAACATTTGTTTTGTTATACATCTCATAACAATAACAACAGTAAGTTGTCAGTTTAAGATTTGGCTCCTACTTTACCCATAACAGGCCTTGTGCGGTCCCTGGGACTCCACAAGTTTTTATTTTATTGTTCTGTGTTATTCCTAATGCCCAGTGATCATGTCCTGCCCAGTACCTTCTAGTTGTTCAATGTGGCGTTAAGAGCTGTCGTGATAATATTTGGATGTGCTTTCCAGAACAGGTTATAGAAAATTTGTAGTCCGGTGACCTCATAACGCCAGTTACACTACTTGTCTAATTTGAGGCACCTTTCTTTTTTTATTCATCATTAATAGTTAGGCCAAATAATAAACTGCAGAAGGCTCATGTAAAATCCAACTCAAACTGAACTGATCTCAGGGACAGTAACATAACAAATGTATTTTGGGCCTACAGATATGGTACCATGGTGCCAAGTCAAATAAGGGTGATGTAAATGGTCACTACTTACTATTGATGGCACAGGTTGAGACCTTTTCCAAAATGCAATGAATCATAAAATATGTGCAACCTTCCCTATATCTAGGAGTAGCAAGCCTGCCTTTTACCAGAATGCCCCAGATTTGGTTCTTGGCCAGGACAGGTATTTTTACCTGGGCCTTAGGGCTGATTCAAGGTCCAATGAGCCTAACTGAGAATAATAGGTGCTATCTGGTCCAAGAATAACAGCTGAAATGACCCACTGCGTTGCCCACACACACCTTGTAATCTGCAGACCTTTGGGCTGAGTAAATGTCACTTGGTAGGTGTTGTACCATAGGACTTGTCGTCAATCAATCAATCAATCAATCAATCAATCAATCAATCAATCAATCAATCAATCAATCAATCATTACTGATGTGCATTTAGGGCAGTCACCCAGGTGACAGATTCCCTATCTGTTGTTTTCCTAGCCTTTTCTTAAATGATTACAAAGAATTTGGAAATTTATTGAACATCAATCACTACTGATTTGCATTTAGGGGCAGTTGCCCAGGTGGCAGATTCCCAATTTGTTTTTTTCCTAGCCTTTTCTCCTTTGGTAAGGTATTCCAATCCCTAACTCCCTTTTCTATAAATGAATATTTGCCCCAATTTTCTTTTCTTTGTCTTTTTATCTTGTTTGCCTCTGATCTGACAACTCAGATAACCATGATCTTTACAAAGCAGACAACCTGTAAGCTTTGTATGTTTTCACTGAATTACATTTTTTGACAAAATTAAGTTCATTTTAAGACCCTTTAATCACATTGTGAATATGAGATTTAAGAATTTAAAAAAATACAGTTCACAAATTAATTTACATATTTATGAAATACTTTATGTATACATTAGAAAAAGAATACTTTAAAACAAGGGTGTCAAAACTTGCCCACCGTCAGCGCAATGCCTGTGCTAGAAATACCTGTCTACACGGATACAAGTCTCTTCCCCTCAGTCTGCTTGTATTTGGGCTGTGCACGGCTATCAATGACAGGCTCCAGTTACCTGGTTTGGTCTACAAGCAATAGTTGAAACATATAGCTATGTGGACTGTGGCATAAGGATTGACACAGTAATTTGTTAGTGTGTGTGTACTTTTGTATCAACATGGTTATTTGAGATACTACTTTAATCCAAGCCTATTTTCCCTTGTTTAAATTTATAAAAACATGTTGTTTTGCTGCAGAAGCGATGTACAAGCTGCATAGTATTCAGCATTATTCTGCTTCATAATTTTTATTTTGTACTTTATGGCAACCATTAAAATAATTACTTATTTTCTTAGTACAGGGTGATTACAAAGCATGGTGTTTCGTGCATTTTACACGAACACTGTATTGAACACATTTAATATGTTCTTATAATGAAAGAATAAATTATATACATGTATTGCATAGAGTACCATAGCTATGAACATGTAATATACACCCCTTCAGGCTTGAGCTATCTAATAACGTCCCAGACTAGCGTGTGTAACAACTATTTCTCATGCACACACAGCTGTCAGTCAGCTTGTGACCTCAACAGGCCTGTTTTAAAACATTTTAAATATTTCATTAAAATTTTTATACAAATTATATGATAACAAACCGAGCAATGACCATGCAACATTACATTTTAGAAACTGGAAAATGTGTAGTTTCAAATCTGTGCAGTCCCAGGATCCTCACAATGCCAGTTGTACTGTAACCAAATGTGTCATGACAGTCGTTAAGGGTTAAAGGTATTTGTCAACCTAATCAGTTACCAAAAATGGAAGAACAAAAAAGCACTGATTCCTTATTAAGAGATCAAATTCTATGCATCAGTGCTTTCAATACACACACTCAAGTGTCACTCAGGTAAGATTATCGCTTACTCTCATGACAGTCACTGTTATGTTTCGTCTGCTTCTTGTACTCTGCAGAAAAACAAGTTACAAGGATTTTTCAATACATGAAAAACATATTTTACATTATTTTATTTAAAGTAAATCACCTTCTTGAGATATTGGGACAGACGATCTCTCATACATTATGGTATAACTACTTTAATAAATGATAATACAATAATACATTTGAAGGAGAATAAGAAACAAATGTCTATTTTAATCTGGAGACAGCATCATTATGCTAATAAAAAACTATTAAAATACAGGATGGCACACAATAAAATAGCCCGGGCCAGTTCAGTGTAATTACAGAAGAAGAAGAATACAGAAGTGAAGTACTGAAAATTCACCATTTATAGAAGATATTGGGCGTGGTCCCCTGCAGCATTAATGTGCACCACTATGCACATTTGATTATGTTTAGGTACAACACCTTGGTATTGATGGTAGTGATTTCATGGCTGATATCTTTCAGTTCCTGTATTGTGTGTGGATTTGTTTCATACACATTGTTCTTCAAGTATCCTTGCATGAAATAATCTCAGGTTGAAAGATGTGGAGGATGTGGTGACTAAAAATTTTTGCTAAGTTTTTTCTCCAGAGAAGACATCATAAACTCGCTTGCAGGGATATTTTAGATATGTAGCATGTCATCTCATCCCTGCTAGAAGCAGCAGCTCTGTCTTTCCACTTGAGTGATTTGATTACAACATCTACTATGTCCCCTTCAAATTTGGCCTACAACGAACATTTTATTGTGTGTGGAAATAAGAGGCTATCATTCCTTTTGTAAAGGGAGATATATTTCAAGTTCAGTCTTACACAGTCGTGTTCGCATGCATAGAACTGGTTTTTACAGATTTTTCAATTTATCAGTCAGCTGTGTCATGTGACCTACTTGAAATTTCAAGGCCAGGCTAATTAACAGCACGTGTGGAATATTCTGAAGAGTGTGAGATCTAGAATTATAGTAACCTAGCAGGTGCAAGTACGACGTCCAATTACGAGACGACATTGTGACACATCCACCTGGTAAATGCTTAAATACCCACGTTTTACGAACAAACGCTCTTTTACATTCTCATTCTACGACAATCTGATACTCTGATACTCTTACATTCTGTTCTACGACACTCTGAAACTCTTATATTCTGATTCTATGACACTTGACATTCTGGTAGTCGTCGAGTAACGCAGATTTTCGAGAGCTACGTTTTGTACTGTTCTTCAATAAATTCAACGTAGTTGAGTGTGGAAACACAGAATAAAATTTTGTGTTAGTTTCAGCATTCACCTTATCAAGAGACAAGAGGACCGCAACGTGTTCGCCAATCTTCGCCAGGATGTTTCAACTACCATCCGAGGGAGAAACCTACAAGATTACTGATCTAGACTTGGCTGTCAACATGGAGAATTAAGATGTAGGAATTATCTAACATGGGAAGATAGCGACTGGGGCAGATTACCATCAATATGTGAGCGGGCAGATCCAGAACATCGACACTAAAAAGAGAATACATTATTAAGAATAAAAGAGAATGAGGAAATACCACATCATTCACCGCTAATGGCTGGCACAGGAAGGGGGTTATAGCCTACAAAGAGAACACTCCACTGATCTCAGAGTCACTTTCTAGCCACTTTTCTTTCCCAAATTACACTGAGACATGCTAAACATGCGCAAACTAAGTGCACTAACCAATATACGAACGTAACTAAAACTAAAGCTATTTTTATACACTGAACTATTAAACCTGTATTGTACTAACTTATGTTATGCTAAACTGTAAACTACGTGACACTGTACTATACTAGAGAGATAAAGATTAATATGAAAAACACTAATAACTGAAGAAAAATACAAAAGATCATGAACCGTACCAAATACCATACACGCTGAGCGAGATAGGTTAACCACAGGGTGAATGTAAATATTAGAGTTGACAACTAGGTTTCCAGATCACACTCTGCTGATATAAGTCGATATGAATGGTAGCTTTGGATTGGTTGGATGTCTATGTTTCAGCACATAACCACCAGACAGAGGCAAAATCAGCCAAAACATCAATTTAGAAGTAAAGCAGCTGACTGATTCGACGTGTTCCAGTAGGGAACTGTCATCGTATTGAGAGAAGGTGGGCCATCCAATATTTTAATTGGGTTTTGGATGAATGGCTTAATGACATGTTTGCAGATGAAACACAGATATGACTTAGGTTAGGTACATGATGACAAAGGGTGTGAAGATGTAAAGGACATGGTGGGAAGTACCAGCAAGTTCAAGAGATGCATGCTTTTGGAGGTGGTGATGTAATGTTCAGGGCTGGGATTAGGCATGGCCGTCATATACCTCTGATACCAATTCGAGGGACGTTAACTGCCCAGCGGTATACCGATTAAATTCTCTGATGATTTGTACAACCCTTTAGGGATGAATACGGTGGCAAATTCATGTTCATCGACAACCTCACCAAGGTACTTCAGTGAGGAAACTGAATGACTCAGGTAGGTATCAACCATATGAATTGGCCAGCTAATTCACTGGACATGAACTGCATTGAGCATGCAGGGGGCAGGTTGAAAAAGGCTGTTCTTGATCATCCACAACCTCTACCGACACTCCCAGACCTCATCAGATTTTCCAAGATAGAATAGGAGCTTCTTCCTCAAGATGACGTCAATGTACTAACTGCAAGCATGCTACAGCATGTCAAAGACCAGAGCAATGCCAGAGAAGGCCATACTCAGTACTAAGGAAGAAGGAACAACCTTCACCCAAAAAAAAAAAAAAAACCACTCACAAATACAAATTGTAACCTTTTCAATATTAATGTTTATTTTGCATTAGATATTGGAAGGAAAAAATTACAGTTTGTAAAAGTTTATATTTCAATGTTGTCTCTCTCTGTGATGCAATGAATAACTCTTTGTAACTTTGTTATTGCATTGCATCCTTGATATTCCTAACTTTTTTTTTTTTTTTTTTTTCGTGGTGTATGTATAAGGATAAGGAAACAGAAGAAAAGAAAAAAAAATGGTTAATACCGGTGACAGAAGACTGTACATACAGTTTTCATAGGCTATATTTAACTATTTTACAATCTCCTGATAAGTTCCTGTTTGTCTTTCACAAAGTCCTACCTTGACATGCCAGCATATTTTTCCTAATTTATAATCATCATCATCATCATCATCATCATCCTCTGTGGTAAGATTCTATACTCCTTCGTAGCTTCTTGTTTTTGATATGGTATACAAGTGTCCTTGTACTGTTTATTGTTTCCTTTCTATTACCAATCTCCAGGGGCTCACAGCTTGTAATGATATCCCCAGGGCTCCCCTGACTGTTGTAAGAGGTAACTAAAAGGGGCTACAGGGGCTCTTACCTTGAAAGCACGGGTTGCTACCACAGGACCCTTAACCGAGTCCTGGCATTGCTTTCACTTATTTGTGCCAGGTTCTTTACTTTCATCTATCCTATCTGACCTCCCTCGGTCAACTCTTGTTCTTTTGTGACCCTGGCGGTATTAGGTTTATTCGGCCTAAAGAGTCTTTCATTTTCACGCCGTTCATGGCCCTTCCTTTTCTTTTGCCGATACCTTCATTTTCAAAGTGTTAGACCTCCTTAATTCTTTCCTTCTGATTAGTGTTAATGAGAATGGTTACCCAGTTGTACTTCCTCTTCAAACAGTAATCACCACCATCACCGACCCTGGAGCACCAGATGAGTCTGGCGTTGCTTCCACCTATTGGTGCAGGCTCCTCTATTTTAGCTTTCATATCTGACCTCCCTTTACTGTTCTCCTCCAACCCTAACTGAACGTCTTCCTGTTGATGCTTGTTGTTGAAAGGGGCCTAACATCGAGGTCATCGGCCCCGTCTTCCTGTTGAGGGGAACTGATAACTCTATTCCCTCCCACAGTTACATCAATAATGGCCATCATCACCTTTCTAACTTCTGGCATGTGAACAGAATTAAGTTTACTTAGGACCATTAGCGACAACTTTTCTCCAGATGAATTTCGCATCTTTTCCACTTATGCCAGATATGTTTCATGGCTCTTCCCTTACTTTATTTATTTCTGTCATTTGTGAACAGATCACAGTACTATTAGTCTCCACTAACAAGAAAAAATTATATTCTGGTTGAAGATACCATAGTAATATTTACATCTCACAAATTGTTTGTAATCAACTGAATCCGAGTTTCAAAACAATGTTTAGAAATCCCTCTTGAAAATTTACTAAGAAAGGATCATCTTTGTTCTCTCAAGAGTTTTATAAGTACCTTTACAAGAAGCATTGCTCTTCCAGCTATTCTCTCAAATATGTCTAGAGACAATCTTATGAAGTGATGCAGTACCAACATGATGACGACATTCAGATGTTTAATTTCACTTGTCAAAGTAGTACTGACAGCGGAGTTACAACTGTCTGTCTTGTAGTTTCATTTTATTTTATTTTTCTCATGAAAATGAAGAATCTTGGTAGGTTTGTGAATCAAATGTTTATCAGTTCAATTATTTTCTGTGCAATAATTTTTGCAACTATCTAACCGAAATCACCTTTATTTACTTGCTTGTATGTGAAAGCACTGTCTGATAATGTGATTGCATGTGTAAATTGTGACAGGTTTTCCAGAGAAAGAAAAGAGAAAAGTGTATTGTATTTAGACCGTTTTGTAGAGAAAGAAAAGGAAAAAAAAAAAAATGTTGCATTAGGCATGTAACTATGACTAAATTGTAAAGGGTTATCGTTATTGTTACCATTGATGCTTTCACGGCCCGTACTTATAGATAGGATATTGTATAGGATATTGAGCTTATGCTGTGTCAAGAAAATAAGGTGAAATTCGTTACGTTTCGCAGAGAACTGTGTTCTGCGTCCTCAGAAGAAATCTCGACTGTCCACGAGAAAGGCTTCTTAAATGATGACTCTTTAAAATTTAGACGTTATAATAGAAGTGCAGTACAAACTGGGCACAACTCTTCCACTTTTTCAAATGTTTGTGAACAATGGTCCTTACACTGTCCTTGCCTACACCCACTTCATCTGCTATCATTCGTAAGGACAGTCGGCCGATCATTCACAAGCATCTGTTGCACTCATTCGATGTTGTCTGCAGATGTGCTTGTGGTTGGTCGACCTGAACACGCCTCATCCTCAACACCTTCCTTTCCATCTCAAAAGCATTTAAACCAGTCAAAAACGCACTTTTTACTCACTGCTTGGGTGTGGTAAATTGCATTAACATTGCGTGTGTTTCCGTTGCCGTTTTGCATGGGTGGAAGCAAAACTTCATGTTAACGTGTTGCTCCGTTTTTCACTCCATTGTGCAATGACATGAGTCCTCACACTGACTCTGTGCAATGTGTTGCAGCGTTCGACTCTGTTCAACTGTGTTGAGTTGACCAATAGGGGGCACTTGGTGTCATGTCTCGCAATGTGTATGCGCGAGTGCATCGTCCGAACTAGCACGGTGTACAACCTAGGTGACCATTCATCAAACTTTTCAGACACAGGTTGTATTATTTTAATATCATGTGGTTCCTATTACCTTTCATCATTGTATTCTGAAGGTTGTATTCCGTAAAGTGTCTTTTAATTAGCTTCTTTGACTTAAGGGAATAGCCCTTGATAAATTACTCCTGAACTTGTATGTTTTGACCTATGCTAACTTGAATTTTGAATTGATGAATTATGTTTGTAATGTTTATTTTGGAAAAAATATTGATCACCGTTGGTTTTTCTTAAAATCCGCAACCTACGTATCCCCATGGCTCTGGTAGGGTTCCCACACCTGCTCCACATCCTTTCTTATAGTTGTCACGTTACCCAACCTGATGTTTACTTGTTTAATTTTTTGATGCAGTCTATTTGGTGTTTTGGTTTATCTTAAAGGTGTCCAAATTCCATGTAATTTAAGTTTTATTTTTTATTATTATTATTTACCTTGTGTTGTGTAACTGGAACCCAGTTACACGAATAAAATTATCTGGAGTGAGTACTGAGATAAGAGCTCAAGGATTTGAAATAAGCTACTTTACCTTAGATCATGTATGGAAAACCATACCCCTGATACTGTTCTCAGGTCAGAACTTTAATTCCTATATCATCCAACTGTGGAATTAGCCAGTCTTGTTGTAGTGTAGAATGAGAATGAACATGCTTTTTATGAAGGCGAACATAGGCCAATTATGCATTTATACTGACACCGTATAGAGTATTAATCAAGAGCATTTCATCAAATCACGAGCGACACATCTCTACTTTTCATGAGGCTAAATCGTGAAACAGTGTGTAGTGCTATATTTTACCTGACACAAATTTTTTGATCTGAGAGAAAGGAGAAGGGTGTAACACCTGTAGAGGCTAAAAGTACTGTGAGGAGCGGGTTCTGTATAAAACAAAAGTTAGCCGTGTGTGAACAAAACAGGCTATGATATTTTTAATTTCGTTTGACCAAAAGTGGCTTTACATTATATGTAGTTTTATTACTTAGATTGTAATTACAGTATGCCGAACACATCACATCTTTTGTGACCCTTAGCATGGCATATGCCAGGCAAGTAAATCCACTCTCATTTCTCAGTACTACTTCTTAAGCATCACTTCATCTTTAGCTACATCTGCTCAGTACTTGCTGGGTCGACATCACTCTCAGAGCTGTGTGGGGTTTTGATAACAGAACTGTTGTAAGAGAGCCGCCCCAAATTATACTCTGGAAATGTTATACTCAAAAGTTGTTAAATATCGTAAGTACTTAGAAATCAGTACAATTCTGGTACAGTATTTTCGATGAACAGTGGCGGTACATGTTAAATTCACCATGGGTGCAAGTGGAGATTTTGAACTTTCATGCCGCATACTGCATTCAACCACCGCTAAGAGTATTCATCCAGTACAATGTTAAGTACAGTATGGGAATGTTTGTCTTGTATACTGATACATGTAACAAATATAAAATCTCAAACTGTTAGCATGAGATTTTCACGTGTGCAAGTCTCATATTAATTAAACGGCCATAAAACAGGGCCAAATTCATATGTACGACTCAATTTGCACCCGGGACCCCACAGGTGTGGGGAAAAAGTTGTGGAAGAAGAAGAAGTGAATTTTATGTAAAGCTAGGATTGTAATTTCAGTGTTGATTTTGTGTACACCTCACTGCAGTTTGACTATTTTACATTAGGAAGTGATATGTTTACGATACAAATAGTATTTTTAAGTTATATAATTATCTACTAATACACACAGTATTAGTGTTACATGGTTATAATCCATTCAGCCATCATGCATATTGTGAACTGTTTTGGAATTAGGGAACTCATGATGAATAAGAAGTCTTTCGAACAATGTGTCTTCTAAACAAAATAGTGTGTTCAAATTATGTGTCAAAACATAATATTTTAGAATCTTGGTAAGTAAATTAAATATTCACATTATTTGAACATTAATAAATTCTAAATGGTTTGAATTCAATGTTAGATGTTTAAACTTTGATTTAATATCCAATTTGAGATCAGAATAACATTTATAATTGATGTTTTGAACTTATCTGCAATGCAAGTGTACATAAATATTTATCTGGTTTCAATATTCAAATGGCAACCCAGAGCAGGAGAAATTTTAATGTATTTCCATCAATAATGTGTTCCTTATTTTATAAATACATAATGATCATCTTCATAATCATCATTTTAAGAATAGGGACACGATGACTGCTACATAAAATTTGGTTTTAATTTCATCTTTCAATTATTTCCTCCATTTTTCATATACTTCCTCGAATTCTTACCTCTGTATTTGTATACCTTATACGACCCTGCAGATGATGTAGTCTCAATATGGGTACAATATCTTGGTATTTATCATTCTGTAAATTAATAATAAAATAATGTATTAAATATTATAGGCCTCTTCAGACATCAGGATGCCACAATTTTGCTCTGAAAAAGGGTTCCTTAACACAACAGTAAATCTACTGGTGTAAGTACCCTGGATTACTTGTAAATACTAATCGTTTACGCCAAGATTCAGTTCTATAACCTTGAGTGTAAAAACCAAGAGCCTAATAAGCTGTGTTAAATCAGCTGAGAGTTTAAGGATTTAGAAGCATAGAAATACTCATTCCATTTAATTTCTTAAAAATGATTCCTGGTGCAGACCCCCAACCAAAAGATGAAGAAGCATGGTGGTTGCTGAAATTACAACACAAGTTGTTAATAAAAGCACATTAAGCTGATTTGTATTTTTCAATACTATTCAATTAAGCAATGGAGCATCTGAGGATCAGATCACGTAGTGACTTTTAACCATCCGCCAAAAAAGGAATGACCATTACCAGATCATCAGCTATCGTCATAGTCTTTATGATCCAGCCGGGCAGTTTTAGTGAAATGAACAAAAATGTAAGGCATGTAACTACAGATAAAAGCTGGTGTGTAATGACAATTTCCTTACAGGTAATTCTTGTTAGTTTATCATTCTGTTATCTTCTCCAGGAAATGGTGATTTACATGACTTAAGCTATTCTTATCTGGCAAGAACATCTGACTCATTAAATAATAGAAGAGATTCCTTTGTTTCAACTCAAAACTTTACTCAAAACCTTACCTTTTCTCTCCTATTTCTAACGTGAGCTGTAATAACTAGTAAGTGACTGGTTTTAACATAATTATAAATATTCGCTTTACATTTATATTTTTTATGGTATCTTCCTATATTTAACATAATTATAAATATTCCCTCTAAGTTTATATTTTTTAAATGCTATATTCCTTGTTAAATTGTTAACTTTCCTTATATTACCCTCATTATCCCAGCATTATTTCACAAAAACAAATTATGATTTTATGAGATCTGAATTTTGAAACTTCTACAAAAGTTTTCAATAAATAAAATATAAATTAGGCACATTCAAAAGGTCATATACACTACTGACTGTATTTGCTTCACAGGCATTTTAGTGATATGGTTATTAAAAGAAAATTACTGGTCCATCTGTCATTCCCTCCACAAAATCTCCAAAATTAGACCAATGGAACTGATCTGTATACTAAGAGTGACAAATCAATGAGGAAAGGAAAAAGACCCCTCTTCTCTAGACAGAGGAAAAATAAAAATTATAAGCAGAAAGAAACTATAGGTCAGCGATACTCTTCTATTAGTTTCCCTGGATATAAGTGGATATTGTATACCAGAAAATGTTTCTGCAAAAGAGAATTCAAGAATAAAAAGAAGAAATTTGCACATAAATTCCATTATGAGCATAGATTAATCAGTATGAAATATATAATAAGAGAGTAATCAAAGTTGTAATGGAGAATAGTAACTTACAGCATATACAATTTTACCATTCCTTAACAAAATTAAATCAAACTATTCTGAATATAAATTTCATATTATAATAGAATTATAAAGAGGGAGTAAATGCAGAAATGGATTTATCCTTACTGCATTATACTTCAATGGAGGGTGTTAGAATTCCAGAATATGTTCACCGCATCTTATACCATTTGTTAACAATTCAAAGAGCCATATATACTGTAACATGATTCATACTTCAAACACCTTGAGCCATATCATTTTTCTCAGAAGAATGATAGACTCGACATTTGCTTATAAACAGGCATGGTCATTTGTGAAACCATTGTTATTAATTCAATATAAATATTATTAAATTAAAACAAAGAGAATAATATTCTCTACAATAATTAAAACATTATCTATCTGAGGCTTCTATTTTTACAAATGCAGTTAACTTAAACGTGTCAACTTCCAAATAGTATGTACATCTTCCACAATATTCCACCAGAAGTTTTATACCTCTAATCTATTTATATATAGGCTATATATACATACATCTATGTACAAAATTATCTTTCTGTATAATAACAATATACAATACTTTGAAGCATGATGCTCATACATTCAAACTTAATGTTCATGACTTGGATATGCCATTCTGAAGCATTTCATACTTTGTAGAATCCCACGTTGACATAAAAATGGAGAATTATTTGCACAGAAGACTGGCATGTTCCTTTAATGCTAGATACAGTAATCTGGTACAATGCATCAACATTATTAGATCAAAAGACCAGAACAATTAAAAACCATGTGAATAACATCATAATTATGATTATATTAATAAATTAATAGAGTCAGCAAATTCATCAATAAAATGTATTCAGTCTTTAATATGGAGATTATCATGCCAAATCAAACCACTCACGACCATCATTGTAACTGCATATAAAAATACTGCTGTCTTTTTTCTTGTATAGACATCAATTTCCTGATTTATTCAATCTGATTTAGGGAATTTTTCACACTAGAAACATGCCAGCAACTGTTAATTGGCCGATGTAGTTAATTCAATTAGTCGAGTTATCCATATAATTATTAATCTAGGCACAAATTGCACACTATATGCAGAAAATCATTAAGAAACTTAAAATTCATTTCAGATAATAGAAATACAGCATACATACAGTAAATATGGTCACCATAAAGCCCAAGTTTTGCGCATTTACAAATTAGTACGACAGTTGCTATGAATTTTTAGTAAACAAAATCATTTCATACAACAAAAGCATATTATAAATGCAACTGCAAAATGAATCGGCCTATTTTTGACAGTATCAATTTGCATACTCCTGTTATTAGGCCAAATGAAATAAAGCTAATAATGTACAATAATATCAATTGATAAGACTAATTTGGTAAGAGAGAAAATAAATAAGCATTTCAGAATTATATAAAACCGAACATGTCTACATGTGTAAAAACAATAGTTAGGAATATTCTAAGATATTTTGAGCGTTGTGACATATAAAAAGCATTTTCTAACTTATTAGCTATGCGATGTCTCTTAAAAATAACAATTTTAATTTGTTGTTACACTAATACAATAAAATGTGCATAAGGGTCATGGCACGTTAAGTACAATTTTGTGTCAATGACTATAACTGTACAATGACTGAGTTTCTTTCCTACACTAGATAATGTTGAAACAACAATTTTCAGTCAGGAACATTTAACCTTTCCTTCCAATCAAAATAATAAAAATCAAAGAGATGTAACCAAATTTTTCTTGTGTTGTGTTAGAAAGGAATGGCAACTGTTGTTTGATTTTTCAATGTATAAAATTATGATACAGCAAACTACATCTGATGTACTATGTAGATGATAAAGACCTGCAGACCTGAGATGAAGACTTCATTGGAATTTCATGTCTGAGCAGACCCATAAGTACCTGCAGGGGGTCTATATAATCGAGGTAAAGTGAGAAGCTGCAGACTATTGAAAGCATACTTACGAACCCCTGTATTTTTGCACGTGTTTTCTCTCCGGCATCCTTCGCTAAAAAATAATAAATAAACAATTAAAAACTGATAAAACTTGTAAGAATCCAATCAAATAATCAAATATCACAATTTAATTAGAGGATAAAAGTTAGAAGTGAGTTTTTTAAAAGCCATTGAAAATTCTGTGCACATAACAAAAGTAAAAAATCACGAGATTTTTGCAACATATCCGACATGATATACTAACAATTTGTTGGCTATTTTGATCCACCTTTTCAATACAAATTACAGTTTGTGTTGCTAAGTTGTAATGTTACAACACTAATTTACCAGGACATGTTTCGCTTTTATTCACAAGCATCATCAGCCTATACAATTGCCTCAAGGTTTGTCATATTTGGGTTGTTGTTACAAATTTCATTACATTGAATGTAAATCTAATTTTAGTGATAACAATATTTAAAACAAGAATAATATACACATTAAAAATTATGACAATATGATTTGCAATGTTAAAATGGATTAACTCTTAATTCTAAAACACATTGACGTCCAAAACACAGTTTTTATAATTTGAAAATTTGGCTAAAAATTGTTTGCAATGTTAAAATAAAATTGATTCAACTATAATTTGGCATTAAAATTTGAGTCATAAATATAAATATTGGATGTTAATATATAGGAGCCATAGTTTCTGAAGTGCGTTGGTTTCTAGAATACAGTAACATTTCAGTACTGAGAATTTTAGTTAAGAATAACTATTTCACCTTTAACAATAAAATTTACCACCAATTAAGTTTAGCCATGGGTGACCCCAGCTCGGGAATATTAGCGGATATTTATATGGATAACACAGAACATAGCATTACAAAACCAAACATAGAAGGAATCTGTCTTTGGCTGAGATTTGTTGACGATACATTTGTAATAACAGACAACCGAAAAACTAACAGCGAAAAATCCTTGAATTTTTAAACAACATCGATAGATACGTAAAATTTACCAAAGAAGACGAAAAAAACAACTCACTGAATTATTTAGATGTTACTGTAACACGCTTAAAATCCAACTTTGATTATCAGATATACAGAAAACCAACACACACGCCAATAACAATAAGAAATGACTCACTCCACCCCAAATCCCACAAACAAGCAACTTTTTTCAGTATGGTCTACAGAGCCTACAAAATACCCTTATCACCCGCAAATTTTACAAAAGAAATAAATTTTATAAAAGAACTAGCACTAGCCAATGGATATAAAGCAAACATAGTAAATCGAATCATCAACAAAGTAAAGCTCAAAATAGCCACAAACCTCACACCGGAAAAGACTAAAAAATCCAAATACGCAACCTGCACTTACACCAGTTCAAAGATTCACCAAATAGCAAACCCACTCAAAAAACGAGATATGCAAATAGCCTTTAAAACATATAACACTAAAAAAAAACTTATTTTTTAACCATAACACAATAAATGCCTACAATAACAAATTTCAAGGCTCCGGAATATACAGACTAACATGCGCACAGTGCAAATCTTCATATGTTGGCCAAACTGGATGCAGTTTCCTAACCAGATACATGGAACACTTTAATGCCTTAAAACACAATAAATACTCCGCAATGAGTAATCATATGAAAGAAACCGGCCATCATTACACCTCAATAGACAAAGGCCTTACAATAATCAAAAGAATCGAAAAGGGGAAGCTAATGACAGAATTCGAAAACATATATATTTATTTGGATCAATACTTTAATAAGGGAAAAAACTTGAATTACGAGGTCGAAATAAAAAGTCCGTTAATAGAGCAGTTGCCAACATTATTACGAAATCTCAAATCAGATAAAAGCAAATTCTGTAAAATATTCAATCTAAATACACTCACAACTGAAACCATTTCGGCAAAGCAAAAAAGTCCCCCTCCACATAACACGCCAAAGCTTAACGGCCCGCCTGCAGGATCGTCCTCTACCCCCACCTCGACAACAGATAAGAATTCCCCACCACGTAGCACGTCAATAGCAAACGCCCCGCCCAACATCTCTTCCCCTCAATCTCCTACCCGCCCTTCACAACAGCTCTTTCATACGTACAACACAAGGAGTAGAGCCACAACAGACAATAGTCACAGTAACGCAATAAGGCCCACAAGATTCTGTAGCAGCAAACAAAGGGGTAAGTGATAATGCAACATCAACACTCACATTATAAGCACAACACACACACACAATATTACTTAAGTTCATTTCCATTTGTTCCAGATGCTTCTTCCATTCCATAAATCGAAAGAAACATAATCAGACACCGGTACTTTTTAACCATAACTTACATCAAAACAATCAACTTCCAATGGAGAGTCTGGTCGCTACAAACAAGAATTAAATATGTCAATACTTCCTCTGATCATATTGCCAAACTTCAGCAGCAAGCCTCATCAAATCTAGAAGCCATTTTAAAACGAACTCAAGACTTCAATTCTAGATTATCATCATGACTAATCACGCATAATGCAAAATTACAGTCTTTTCAAATAACATTATTTAGAGAGCACAATTCTTAACTAAAATTCTCAACACTGAAATGTTACTGTATTCTAGAAACCAACTCACTTCAGAAACTATGGCTCCTATATATTAACATCCAATATTTATATTTATAACTCAAATTTTAATGCCAAATTATAGTTGAATCAATTTTATTTTAACATTGCAAACAATTTTTAGCCAAATTTTCAAATTGTAAAAACTGTGTTTTGGACGTCAATGTGTTTTAGAATTAAGAGTTAATCCATTTTAACATTGCAAATCATATTGTCATAATTTTTAATGTGTATATTATTCTTGTTTTAAATATTGTTATCACTAAAATTAGATTTACATTCAATGTAATGAAATTTGTAACAACAACCCAAATATGACAAACCTTGAGGCAATTGTATAGGCTGATGATGCTTGTGAATAAAAGCGAAACATGTCCCGGTAAATTAGTGTTGTAACATTACAACTTAGCAACACAAACTGTAATTTGTATTGAAAAGGTGGATCAAAATAACCAACAAATTGTTAGTATATCATAGCATAGTTCAATACGGGTCTAATGATGAGATTAGTTACATGTAATATCCCGACATGTTACATTATCATTTATGACGTAACTTTGAAGAATATTTCACGTACTATACTACTCAATTATGTAATTTCTCTTATTAATTTTGTACTGGGCGGTACACCTCTATGATGCAAGTTCAAATCTTGCGCCAATTTAATCTACTCCACAGGAGAAACCCTGAACTTTAAAAACCGAACTAACTCTACGGTTTATTAGAAGATGTCACTGAGTGTTTTTGATTTACTTTTGTTTTTCAGTGATCAAGAAGTGAGGACATTCTCTAACAGATGTCTCTACTAAAAACTATGATTACGCACTCTGGTGCGAAGGAATGAACTTTCTTGAAGAAATTTTGTATCCAAAAGTTGTTGTCTTTACTAAATTTTGTTCTTTTATTTTTTGGGTTGGCAATATTAATCCTTCCTTCTGCCAGTTTTGAACTTAGCCAATCCCAAATTTCTTTAATTAATTTTCAGCCAATCATGTATGTCTTCTTCGATATGGACATGTAGCTCTAAGCTATCCAATAAAGTTGAGGGGGTGTGCCTACTCATTCTTGAAAGGTCTCGAATTTTCCGCGAGGGTATAAAAACTGCTGATTTTTCTGTCTCCTGGCCACTAGTATAACATCTAACCCAGTATGTGAATATGTAGCAGGGGGCAGGAAGCACCTCGTTCTTCAGACAGCAGATCTTCAACAAGGTAATGGCCTTTTAGCATCTTTATTTCTTGCTAGCTCAGCAGTTTAACTCTCGGGGAGGGTTCGAAACCTTTAATATGTGACCTACCACTTTAAAATGTAAATTCCTACAATTCAAACACTACAAATCTCTTTCACTGTAAAGCGGGGATAGAGAGTGCTTTACCCTCTCGAACTCCCCTTCATTTTGAAATTGAGGTGACCACGTTTTTATATCCGTTTCTTCTCTTCCTTAATGTATTAAAGTTTTCTCATACGGGTCACCTCCCTAGCTTGGGACTAGCCCCTGTGTATCGGCCTAGAGCCACTTAGGTTTTAAAAGGTGTATTTTGGAGTGCAAGTTCACGCCTCCAGTTCTTTCTGTACTTTGGGCCAGTAACTCATCCTGATGTTTTATTTTCTTCATGCAAAGGCCCTGTAGGTTGGGTATTAGATACCCCTGTTTCACTGTATGTGTGCCTTGAGGGCAGTTAGGAGTAAGGGTTGTTGTGGCCTTTGATAAGGCTTGTAAAAAAAAATCAAGAGCAGGTCAGCTCTTTCTGGTATTTTGGAAGATGCCTCTAGGAGGCCTGACATTATTAAGCGGGAGCAAGAGCTCCATGTAATGAAGGGGTTTTCTGCCCTTTGTTAAATTGTGAGTGTGAGCTGGGAGCTCAGACTTTGGGGCTTGTAGCCCAGAATTTGTAAAGTTGCTGTGTACCTGATTTAGCTGTTGTTATTTGTTGTACGCTCAAAATTCTATGTTTCCATTGTTAAGTTTTGAAAATATAACCTTGTTGAAATTTTAATTCGAACTTTTGTAGTTGAGACCTATTCCAGCCCGCACCTTCTTTCACCTCTAACTACCACGGATATCTCCATAACAAATTTATTTATTTATTACCAGAAAACAGGATTTCACGACAACTAGCGATGATAAATCTGGGAAAGAAGACAGGAGGGCATTGGACCAAAGAAATTCAAGAGGATCTAAAAACAATTGGACTTGAAATTAAAGTTACAGAGAACAAGAATAAAATTACCACACCTTTTAAGAATCACAAATTTTCAACTGAAATGATGTACAGAAGGCCTGTAGAGATTTCAGACGAATTAAGAACACTGCGATCAGAATGAATGAAGAAGTACTGGGCAGATAAGAAGAATCAAACAGTACAACCTTCAAAGAAAAAGTATACATGGAAGATTTAAGTGGTCCAATGTGGCTAATAATAATAATAATAATAATAATAATAATAATAATTAAAGGGAGTGCCCTGGAAAATGCCATCTTGAAACTAAAACTCGCAACTACTAGCGCAAGAAGTTTGAACTTCCCTCTACATATGTTTCTACCCCAAAACTTATGTTATGCCCTCTGGTGTGAAGAGCGACTATTATAATTGCAAAGTAATTTGTTATTTTAAGGTTATTCTTTATTTTTTGGTATGTTAAAGTTGACAACACTTCTATCTCTTACCGCCAACTTCGGATGCTGGCCAATAGAAAATTTTGTATATTTATTTTTCAACCAATTACAGCTATCTTGTATGTATTTAATTACCCAATAAGAATTGGGGGTGTGCCGGGCCTTAGCCCAGAGCTCTCAAGAACCTTCCTCTCGGGTAAAAAAGCTGGCACATTTTTAGACCAGGTGGTCTTATTCATCGCTCCAATCTAGTGTGTGTGTTAATAAAGGAGGCGGGGAGCCTCGTCCACCGCCGAGTAATCCAGCAGCTCCAGGTAATGGCAGTCATATTTAAGTGATAGTCTTTGAAAGCTAACTCGAGGGGAAGGTTTCCAATCTTTACTAATGTAACTTTAATTTTCTAAAATGTAACTTTCAAACAAGTCAACAGAACTTAGATAAAATCAGGGAATAGAGATTGTGATACCCTCTCGCATTCTGTATCAACTTGACTTTGAGGTGACTATGATGTGAAAGTTCCTTTTGGGGATCATTGTAAGTATCTAGGTGTTAATATAAGGAAAGATCTTCATTGGGGTAATTACATAAATGGGATTGTAAATAAAGGGTACAGATCTCTGCACATGGTTATGAGGGTGTTTAGGGGTTGTAGTAAGGATGTAAAGGAGAGTGCATATAAGTCTCTGGTAAGACCCCAACTAGAGTATGGTTCCAGTGTATGGGACCCTCACCAGGATTACCTGATTCAAGAACTGGAAAAAATCCAAAGAAAAGCAGCTCGATTTATTCTGGGTGATTTCCGACAAAAGAGTAGCGTTACAAAAATGTTGCAAAGTTTGGGTTGGGAAGAATTGACAGAAAGAAGAAGAACTGCTCGACTAAGTGGCATGTTTGAAATAATAACATTAAGTCATTTATTAGACCACCTAATCAATACAAAATCGTCTTGGATGATTTACATAAATTTGTTAGCTAATAATGGGACATGTTTCGCCTTCCCTGAAGGCATCATCAGCCATAGTCTTAACCTTAAATTAAAAATAGGCGTCTAAATAACATGTAGTAATGAAATGAATTTTAAAAATCTTGAAGAGATTTGAAGTAAAATAAAGTTAAAAATAACAATGATGGTTTGAAAATACAATGTGATGAGATACAATAGTGGAAGTATTAACAAAATTAACATTAGAAGGCTGCTAAAATAAGTACAATGGATAAAACAACAGATTGTTATACAACAAGTAGTAAGATTGCATAAAAGTAAAGTTGATAGTCATGGCGGTTATAATTAGACAATGGCGAAAAATCTTATATAATCAAAGTAAAGAGGAGAGAATAAAAGTCAAAGTTAGTCGAGAGATCCAAAGTTCATCATGATCTTGAAGATAAAAGACGAAAGTCAGATGCATATGTTGAAGTTGTAGAACACGTTGAGGATATGAAGTTGGTGAATAGAAGTTGAAGAACAGTTTCAAATAGGATCACTATGGACCATCTCAAAATTTGAAGTGATGTTCAAATGTTGTAAATTGTGAGTTTGTAGATATTCTAGTTGAAAAAGCATATAAAAGTGGAATCATTTGATGGTGACAAAGATAGCTTGTAATATTATGAGTTAGAAGAATTTGCAACCGTAGACTTCTTGCTACGTGTGTTATAACTGAAGTTTTTGATTAGGTGGTCTAATAAATGACTTAATGTTATTATTTCAATCTAATATCATCAATACGGACCAAAAATGATATTTATTACATGTAAGTGGCATGTTCCGAGCTGTCAGCGGAGAGATGGCGTGGAATGACATTAGTAGACAAATAAGTTTGAATGGCGTTTATAAAAGTAGGAAAGATCACAATATGAAGTGAAAGTTGGAATTCAAGAGGACAAACTGGGGCAAATATTCATTTATAGGTAGGGGAGTTAGGGATTGGAATAACTTACCAAGGGAGATGTTCAATAAATTTCCAATTTCTTTGAAATCATTTAGGAAAAGGCTAGGAAAGCAACAGATAAGGAATCTGCCACCTGGGCGACTGCCCTAAATGCAGATCAGTATTGACTGATTGATTGATTGATTGATTGATTGATTGATTTTGTAACCTGTTTCAGTTTGAAATCTTTGTCATTTAAATTTTCTCTCTACCTAGTCACCTCGGTTGTTTAGGCTTAGCCTCTGTAACTTCAGACCAAAAGCCCAAATAGGGTTTTAATCTTTTAATTGCAAATTTCAAGGAATGCAAGTGTACGCCTCCATATCATTTTGATTTTTGGGCCAGTAACTTTAAGCTGTTATTTTCCACAAAGGCCCGGTAGAATGGGTATTTGATATCCTTGTAAAATTCAATTTCATTCTTTTATGTCTGCATTCCACGGCCTTATTTAAAATGAACTATGTGCCAACAGTTTGCAGACAAAATGACAGTACAACAATGTTAAAAATTGAAACGTGAGAATCTTATGGGACATAGTTAATTTTAAATAAGGCCGTAGAATGCAGACATTTCATAAAATTGGGATATAATATGAAAGGATTTTCATGTTTGAATTTTCTAATATTGTTGTATTGTCATTTTATCCACAATCTGTCGGCACATAGTTAATTATAAATAAGGTCTTTGATACATGTAATTTTACTAATAAGCTGAAGAAGAGAATTTGTTTTCTCTAAACATGTACTTGTGTTTGTATATAAGTGTGTATATAAGTAAATGATAGTTTAAATAAATAATACATTCTGAATTTTATTGACTAGGCAGAACCTAGACACAATTAGCTGTTATATTTAAGTCAATATGGACCATTTGTGGCCATCATGGTCAAGTTAGTAGATATTGCAAATGCAATGCATTAGTATGCATTGTGGCTGGCAGGACTTCAGTTGCAGATATCGGAGGGGAGCGGTAGTGTAGCAAAGTTCATGGGAAGTGACTGCGTGGCATAAAGCTAAAGTGAAAGACTGCTAGACATGTGCTCGGGCCATAGCACATGCTACCATTTTATTATAATAATAATGATATTGGCTTTACCTCCCACTAACTACTTTTACGGTTTTCGGAGATGCTGAGGTGCCGGAATTTAGTTCCACAGGATTTCTTTTATGTGCCAGTAAATCTACTGACATGAGGCTGACGTATTTGAGCACCTTCAAATACCACTGGACTGAGCCAGATCGACCCTGCCTCAACCGTCTGAGCTACTCAGCCCAGCGCTAACATTTTAAATGCAAGCAGGTACAAGAATGAGATCTGAGACAAACAAGAAAACCAAATAGGGTAGAACTGAAATATAATATGATGCGAATAACTCCAGCAGGCTGATGTCCACCATTAAAGTATAGTATCATTCCGCTTGTCAACCAGCTTGTCATCTTACTCCCAAGTCTTTCCGATCCAAAGTTCGCAACATTTTTGAAACACTACTCCTTTGCAAGTGATAAAATTCATTTTTTTGTAATACGCTACGCCTTTGTTACAAATCACCCATTAATAAATCGTGCAGCTTTCCTTTTTATCTTTTCCAGTTCTTGTATCAAGTAATCCTGATGTTGGTTCTATGCACAGGAATCGTACTGTAACTTGGGCCTTCACCAGAGATTATATGCTCTCTCCTTTACATCCTTATTACAATCCCTAAATATCCTTGTTACTATGTTTTCTAGGTTACAGAGGTGAAAGAAGGTGGGGGCATGAATGGGTCGATACAAGACAATCAGAAGATTACTTTTAAAACTTTAAAATTATAGCTATATTTTCTTCCTCTGATATTCTCAATTTCTTTGGCATGTTGTATTTTGCACATTATAAACTTCATATTAGAGCCTGTATTGTCAAAGTATCAACTTGTGAAAATTTGAATTTATAATTCCACATTTACAATACAATTTAATCTGTGATTTTAATTGGACTTCATGCTTCATATCATGTTCACGCTGCACCATTTTAACACTGAAGATTGACAAGACGCCATCACGCTGCGTCACAGGACAAAAGACTTTTTATTCACTTATTTCAACGTGTCCTCACCTTATTTTTAATGTTTTGTATTTGTGACTGAAGATGTCCCATAAGAGGACGAAACACGTTTCAAGAGATAATTTAATGTAGTCTTTTCAATAAAGACAATTACAGTATTGTAAAGGTGAAATTATAAATTCAAATGTTCACAAGTTGATGTTGAATTTTAACAATTCAGATACAAAAGTCCATAAGATGGGATAATAATTTAGAAAGTTAATTAACAACTTTTAGCTTGAAGCTCCCTAATTATATATTCTCCATGAGCACTGCAGCTCCTTGCAACAAACAGTCAAGGAGACGGATCTCCCAATTTCTTTTACACCAGTAGTTGGAACATGGTATTCAAATGTACACTCTTAACAGAGCATCTTTGCTCCACCAATTTATCTAGGAGACTACTCTCCAAACAGTACACCTTTCCAAAGGCACCATTCAATATTTTCAAGCAGTATTCACTGTCTAGTATGCTCAACTGTCTAACGTCTTAACATAAAAGGAATGAAATCGAATTTCACAGGGTATTGAATACCCATTCTATCGGGCCTTTGTGAAAAACAATAGGTTAAAGGAACTGGCCCAAAAAATCAAAATGGGGTGGAGGCGGACACTTGCAATCCTCGAAATTTGCAATGAAAAGCTTAAAACCCCATTTGGGTTTATGGAAAGAAGTTACAAAGTTACGTGACGGAGAAAATATTTAAGTTACAAAGGTTACAAATAGAAAACGGTTACCAAGTCATAGTCACCTCAAAATCACGTTGATAGGAAACACGAAAGAGTAGCACACTCTCTATTCCCTGATTATGTTTTAGTTCCTTTGGTTTGATTGAGATTTACATTAAAAGTTTGAAATCTAGAAGTATGAAATTTACGTTTTAGAAAATTGAAGTTACATTATTAAAGATTGGAAACCTTCCCCTCGAGCTAGCTGCCAAAAAGATATAACTTAGTTAAACCAGGACTGCTTGAGCTGATCGACTACTTGATGATGGACGAGGCACCCTGCCTCCTTTATAAACACACACACTAGACTGGAGCGATGAAATAAGACAACCTGGTTGAAAATGTGCCAGCTTTTATACCTGAGAGGAAGGTTCCAGAAAACTCTGGGCTAAGGCCTGACCCACCCCCAATTCTAATTGGTTGATCAAATAAACACCAGAAGTGTTTGATTGGAGGAAAAATCAATATACAAAATTTTCTATTGGCCAACATCTTAAGTTGGCAGGAAGAGACAAAAGTGTAGTAAACTTTAACACACCAAAAACAACGAATAATCAATTCTGTGTTGTAAATGTTAAAATAAAAAATTACTTTAGAATTTTAACAGTTCCTCTTCACACCAGAGGGCATAACGTAAGTTTTTAGTAGAGACAACTGTAGAGAAAAGTCCAAACTTCTTGTATTAGTTGTTGAAAGTTTTAGATTTAAGATAGCATTCTTCAAGGCGCTGCATTTGAATGAACCTACCGGTACAATCTTTATAACCATATGAAGAGGTCTGTAATATTTATTTACAACCTCTTTAATGTGCTTATCCCAATGAAGATCTTTCCTTATATTAACACCTAAGTACTTACAGTGATCCCCGTGAGGTACTTTCATCTCATCAACACAGTAATTCAAACTGAGAGGACTTCTCCTCTTGGTGAAACTTACTACCTGACTTTTCATCCTGTTTATCATCATACCATTGTCTGCTGTCCATCTCACAAGATTATCAAGGTTTTCTTGCAGTCATTCACAATCCTGTAACTTATTTACTAGGCTATACAGTATAACATCATCTGCAAAAATATTACTTTATGATGTGTGCCGACTGTGGTCTTACCAAGTATGCTACTCTTCCTTTCTATTTTCTCTTTTCTAGCTTGACAATCCTGCTTATATTGCTTGCTTTCATGGCTGATGGACGTGCGTGAGATCAGCTCCCCAGTCAAAGTGAATTAGCAGGTGTTATTTCCTAATAATATATATCAAACGTTGTGTTGAAGTGTGCCAACGTAGTCTGAAAGTGTTTAAAGTGAAAGTGACTCCCTGTCGTGGTCATATTTTTATCAGTTCATTAAAATATTCCATTGTGAAACAAGATGACCAGGAGTAACAAGCGCAACAGCAAGGAAGCGAACGGTAGTGCCAACCTCATGGAAGAGACTGTCACGAGGATCCTGAACGAGACTCTCAGCTCGGGTAAGTTTCTGGACAGAATTACAGAGGCGATATCAGAGCGAGTGACCACACTTGTCGTTAAGGAACTAGAGAAATCTCTCCAGTTCAATGCTGAACTCGTAGCGGATTTAAAGAACAAACTGGAGTGTCGGAACAAGGAAATCCAGGCACTTAGGTCAGAATTCGAAGCTATAAGCGACTCTCCCGAACAATATGGTAGGAGAAATAACCTTAGAATCTTTGGAGTGCAGGAGAGCTCACAAGAAAATACTGACGAACTTGCTGTAAACGTCTTCAGAGATATAGGCATGAATATAAACATCAATGATATTGATAGAAGTCACCGCGTTTGGCCTAAATCAGTAGGGAAAACTCGGCCTATCAAGTTTACTTCCTATCGTACACGACAAGAAGTATTCCGTACCAAAAGGAGACTAAAGGGCACTCATGTTACCATCCGCGAAGATCTCACGTCCACTAGACTCTCCATACTGAAGGCCGCCATTCACCGTTTCCATGTAGCCAACTGTTGGACTGCAGACGGTGATATCATCATTAAGAAACCTGATGGGGGCAAAGTGCGCATTAACCGGCTCTGTGACTTATTGCAGGATAGAGATAGCAACTAAACGGACAATTCACTTGACTGTTCTGATCTCTATTTATTATATTTCATTTTATTTAAATACCACCATAGTGTAATTTAATTAGATTAGCTCACTGTAGTTAGATTATTTCATTGACATAATTATTAATTTTTCATAAGGTAATTAGATTAGCTCACTTTAGTTAGATTATCTCATTCATATAATTATTAATTTTTCATAAGTTGGCAACGAGAACTAATGGGTTACTCTCCTCTGACAGTACCGAACATTCCTTCTCAGCCAAAATCCCTTTCAAGGCCTCACTCACCCCTCCACTCTCCACAAACAGAACACGACCTTTTGACAACTGTCCACTGACCCCTTCTGAAATTCACTCTTCTCATTCAACTAGAGACCTGCTACTAGCTAAAGTTTCCTTTTTCCTTAAAGGTCTCCATATAGCTCATCTAAATGTACATTCATTGTCTGCCCATTTCCATGAACTTAAAGAACTTGTCCCGGACGAATTTGATGTTTGCCTTCTCACTGAAACCTGGCTTCATGATCTGATCCCTTCGAAGACTTTCAACATACCTGGCTACTGTTTACTTAGGAACAGCAGAGCTGTAAAAGAGGGGAGGAGGTGTAGCAGCGATAGTCAAAACCAGTTTAAAGCCTAGGATAATTGCATGTTGAGATAGCGAATACAATAGACGACCGGAGTTCCTGCTCTTGGAAATAATCGTAGCCCATCGGAGTTCACCACACCGCCACGTCACACACGACAATCGACTTAATGATTGTCAAGAATACAGACAAAGTACTACAACACGGACAGACATCTGTACCAGGAATTTCAGCTCATGACCTAATATACATATCCTACTCCTTAAAGACCCGAAAGACAAAACCAAGGACTATTACATTCAGAGATCTCTCTAAAATTGACTACAGTATGTTGACCGAGGATGCACTAGATGTTCCATGGCACCATATACTGACAGTTGACGACATTGACATTAAAGTAAACATATTTAACAAATATCTGACAGCGCTCTATGATCGACACGCCCCACCGAAAACAGTACGGGTAACGCGAGCCCCAGCACCGTGGCTAAACTTAGAGCTAAAGGAGTTAATGGCAAGACGAGATGCCGCACATAGAAAGTTTAAGCGACAACTCACACAAGACAATTTTGACGCATTTTAACGGCTACGAAATAAAACATTGCAGGCAGTACGCAACGCTAGAATTAGACATGCGCATACCCTGCTAAAACAAAATACTAGACCTGCTATGGCTTGGAAAGAACTAAGACACATGGGAATAGGTAAACAAAGAGACGATCATCCTATTGACATACACCTGGACTTCCTCAATACATATTTTACCACTCCCGGACATACCATTGACAGAGAAAGGAAACATAGAACACTATACAGCAATTACAACTCCCCTGCACCTGACAGAGAAAAATTCTACTTTTCACATGTGACACCCTCGCAAGTTAAACAAGCCATATTTAGAATAAAATCAAAGTCCAAAGCGATAGACAACATAGAAATAGAACTTATTAAGACAATAATTGACATAATTTTACCTACTATAACTCAAATATTTAACCACTCACTAATGACTGGCACGTATCCCTCCTTATGGAAAGCTGCTGTTGTCGTCCCGCTTGCTAAAAAATCACCGCCTGAAGACGTAACTGACTATAGACCTGTGAGCATATTATCGGTCCTTTCAAAAGCCCTAGAATTCATTGTACACCAACAAGTCTCCAACTACTTGCAAATACACGATATTCTTGACGAACACCAGTCTGGTTTTCGACGTAACCACAGCACTAGTACTGCACTACTTAAGGTTACAGACGACATTCGCAATGCGATGGACAAAAGAAAAGTTACCATACTAGCTCTTCTTGACTTTTCTAAAGCTTTTGACTCTGTTGACATAGACATACTACTTTCCAAACTATTTAAACTCAAGTTCTCGACAAACAGTCTTCAGTGGATGAATTCATACCTCCGCAGTCATCTGCAGTGTGTAAGAAATAACAATAATGAATATTCATCCTGGCGATCCATAGAGGTTGGTGTTCCACAGGGGTCTGTCCTAGGACTGCTTCTATTTTTTGTGTATATCAATGATATTACGTCGTCGGTAAACAGCTGCAGACACCACATGTACACTGACGATATACAATTATACATGGACTGTGAACCGGAAAGACTAACCGATGAAATTAAAAATTTCAATAGACCTTTCTTGGAAGCAGCAGGTTACCAGCATCTCCTGGAAAGTATTTGTGACACTTAACTCACTTAGAAGATTCTGCAACATATTTTCTCGAGTATTAAAAGAATGCCTCATTTGCACTCTGGTATTACCTCATTTCGACTACTGTGACGCCGTGTACAACGACCTGACTGCTACTCTTAACGACAAACTACAATGCGCGCAAAACGCCTGTGTTCGCTATATATGTGACCTACGTTACTTCGACCATGTTACACCTGCCTACGATGAACTCGGTTGGCTAAAACTCAAACAGCGCCGTAATCTTCATGCTTTTGCCTTCTTCGTCGAATACTCTCCTCATGCTCACCTCCCTACTTGTACAGTCAATTTCACCACCTCTCATCCAATCACAGTTTTGGAACACGTTCAAAATCTGATACACTCTTATCTATTCCACCTCACCGCACCATACGATACACAAACTCATTTGTTATTTCTTCGGCATGACAATGGAATGCACTACCCGTCTCTGTCAGAGGAGCCTCACCTGCTAGTTTTAGGCAACTTTGTCACTGCTACCTACTAAGTAATGCTATGGAAATATTGTAGATTTAGCTTTCCTCAAACTATAGACTTTATATAATCCCACTGTTATTACCAAGGATAATAGGAATTAGCTAATCATGTCATAATTGTGTAAATAATCATCTTCATCATCACCATCATCATCATCATTCTCCTATTTTTATTTTTTATTTTAATATCGTATTGTTTAGTAGTTGCAAGATGTTTCAATTGTGTGTTTATTTCAATTTTGCACATGTAAACAGTGTATTTTCTGGTTAGGTGGAAGAGAGGGCCTAATGGCCTTAATCTTGCCAGACAAAATAAATCTATTGTATTGTATTGTATATTGTTTCAAAGCCACCCTCTTGGTGGATGTTCCCTCAAAATAGAAACAGTACACTAGTTTTCAAAAAAAATATTAGCATAAATATTCCATACAATTTTCTTGGGTATTCCCAATGGTATTGACAAATCCCACTTTTTGACATTTTATATAGAATAAAGCAGGACAGAAGCAATAAAACTTACCTTCTCATGCAATCTAAAGCACGTTGGAATTCATGTTCAGCCAAGTCATATTCTGACACGAGGATGTGACATTGTTCCAACGTCACAGACATACCAGTGCGATCCTTAGCACTCTTGCAACTTGTAAAACGTAAGCCTGTTAAAATATATATATATATTAAATGTCTGAATGGAATTTTATGACAACATAAAGGAAATATTTGAATAGAATTACAGTCAATTGATTATCCGTGTGATGATTAACCAAATTTTTCCTCCTTGTGAAACTTGTGAATTGTGCTTGGACTTCATAAAGTCCTCCCTCCAGTAAGAGCAATGTGGCGTAGTGCTGCGTGTTCCAGTCACCTTACAAGTAGCGGGGAGTGATAGCAGCAGATAGTGAAGGGGAGGATGAAAGCACAGAGAAAAAAGTTTCACATGGAGCAGCCTTTAATTATCTTGAGGGTGTGTTGGATTATTTAGAAGAGGACAGGGACAGTAACTTGTTAAATGATAAATTAATGTTGTGCAGACTCCATTCTGACATTTGTAACTGTCAAAAAACAAAAAGTATTAACAGACTGTAAAAATCTTTGAAAGTGTCAAAAATAAATTATTAGTAGTTTTAATCTTTTACTGTTGTGATAAAACAGTTTATAATATCTCATAGTGAATGATTCCAGTGATGCAGGGCATTTTCATTGGTATAAGTTTTAAACAACCATAATTTTTTATCAAGTTTATGACTAATTTCATGTTAACCACATTTTCACTTCCCCATGAGGTGGTTACCACCCTTTACTGTGAATAATTGAGAATTGACAGTACTAACACAACATTAAAGAAAAAAGTTTTCCACAAGTTCATTTCAAACAAAACAATGATGAACAAGTACATCATAAATAAAATGATTTACGATATGTTCTCACTGTACCTTTCATTTAAGATAATATTGCTTGTTCTAATGCATAAGAGACGTGTATAATAAAAATATTTGTCTCTAATACAAATATTCCTAACACATATCTTCGACTGAGTACAGCTAAAACAAAATTAGTATAAACAAGTGAAAAGATGCAATGGCCGTTAATGAATGGTATCTTAAATACACGACCATTGGAAATGAATACAAATAATACAGTACATGGTTGGACCTGATATAGATACGTAGAAATTAAGAAGTTGGAATCAGAAAATGCCCACACTCACCTTTGTTGATCTAAAGAGTTTTCAAGCGAGCATTTTATTCTATCATTCTTCCCTGAAATTCACAAATTCATCCACGCCCTTTTATTACACTGACTTCCATCACATGTAAAGTCAATTACTTTCACCCTAGCTTTTTCCAGTTGAATTATGACCTGAATTAATATTGTAGACAACAGATTTCCAGGAGTTGCATTCCTGCTAGCATACACTGCTACAGGCTGGATCCAGGTATACAACAACGGGATAAACATAAATACAAACATGTGATTGGCAAGCACATGCTTTTTGTCACAGGGAGTTCCATGTCCTAAATCAACAAATCTGTCAACTATCACTATAGTTGTATTAAATCTAATGTCTTCTCTCAATTTCACTTCTTGAAAAATCACTATTCCTAGTTGCTTGTTTTCGTCTTGCTCGTTTAAATGAGAATTGTTAATTGCATTCATGGCAATTTCCATTCTTCTTCTTCTGCTGCTTTTCCCCACATGTGTGGGGTCGCAGGTGCGAATTATGTTACACATGTGGACTTGGCCCTGTTTTATGGCCTTCCTGATGCCAACCCTATATGGAGGGATGAATTTACTATTACGTGTTTCTGTGGTGTTTATTAGTGTGGTGTGTTGTCTGAATATGAAGAGAAAAGTGTTGGGACATACACAAACACACAGTCCCTGAGCCAGAAAAATTAATCAGACGCAATTAAAATGCCCGGCCTGGTCGGAATGGAACCCAGGACCCTCTGAACCGAATGCCTCAACGCTGACCATTCAGCCAAGGAGTCAGACATTTGCAGCATTTCCATTAACACTATAATTATATTTGAACCCTTTGCATATTTGCCTCAAATGAGCTTCAGAAGGGAGAGGAAGAAATTTATGCTTCAAGCAACATCTGTAACCCTTAGGGTATTTGATTTTCAAAAGCAAACAATCTAATATAAATTAATCAGAATAGTGCACACCTTCGGTGCTGGTGTTACATTTCTTGAGCATTGTGTACCTAACTATTTTTTTGTTCCTTGTTAAGGAACTTCAGCTTCAATTGACACACTGACCCTATTTTCAATCTGCTTTTAGCTCTGCATGCAACTAATTTCTTTTTAGTTATAATTAAATTGCTACAAAGATTTTTAACTTGTCTTCTCAAGTATAGAATAATTCTAGAAGCAGCAACGTCACTATCAGTTTTTTACAGAGCAAACTCAGATCGGGCTCTTTTTTCCTACACTATTAAGTAGGGGAAAAATTGAGTTCATTACATTCTAAGCTACTGCTGTTAATATTGTCCTTGCCAACATGTTCTTCGAGTAACTCTTGTTCCAATGGGGGTTTTCGAATTTTCAGGGACTTGCTTAAATAGGACGGCAAGTTTGGAAAAATGTGTGGGACAGCAGGCTTTAAACTTCACCTTATTCTTGGAATTTCAACTTTATCCCCTTTAACAATAAGCAAGTCTACCCTTATAATGAGATCTTCTGAAAAGTGACACTCTCAAATCCTAGACTTATGCGTAAGCATCATGTCTTTTAGTGGAATTGCTCTAGCCCACTTAAAGAAATGCTCATATTTTCAGGTGATGACAAGAAATGTTTACCTTTATCTGACCTGTAACCCGATTGACATCCCAGCACAAAGCACGATAGCATTTTCACACCATACTTACTATATTCCCCAATATAGTTAATATACTGAAAAATTACTCCTGCTACAAGTAAAAATGTGCACACAATGCATCTAAAGCAATCACTATGATGCAGTGGCAACTCTCTACATCGTAGCCACTAGTTTTTCCATTGCTCTAATAGGAAGTGAGTCAAAGTGCTCTCACTCGCTATTTCTATTCGCTATGCCTGGATGATAAATTAATTGCTTCAAAGTCTGTTGAAGAGCACCAGCAACACCTAGTTTTGGAAAGGCAGTCAAAGTATGGTTTCTGTTTTAACATGACTAAATCTATAATAGGTGTAGAAGAACTAGAATTTCTAGAATATCTAATCACACCAAAGTGGCTCAAGACCACTTCCCAAGATGGTACAAGCAATCGAGGATTACAAATTACCTGAGACCATACAAGATTTATGCACCTTTCTCAGTTTAATAAACTTTTATCGCCATTATCTAAAAAATGTTGCAGAAGCTCAAGCTGTTCTGTATGATTATTTGAAGGGAGTAAAGAAAAACAACAACAGGAAAATTGGACAGACTAAACCAAGAAGGAATTTGAGAAATGTAAAGAAGATCTGATTAATGCTACACTCCTAACATTTCAGTTCAAGACCTGCCCACAACCCTCTTCACGAATGCTTCAAACAGAGCTATTGGAGCTGGTTGGAAACCCATTGCCTTCTACCCCAAAAAGCTCAGCAATTTATAGAAGAATTATAGTGCATATGATAAGGAACTGCTTGCAATTTACCTGGCAGTGAAACAGTTCAAACACCAACTTGATGGCAGAGAATTTACAATTTTTATAGACCACAAATCAATCATCTCTACATTCAAACAAGAGGTATGAAAAGGCTTCATCTCAGCAATTACAGTACATCTCACAGACATACGACATGTGAGTGGCAGAGATAACGTGATTACACTCTCAAGGCTTAATGAAGTTATAGCAAAATATCAAGAAGATGATGAAGAGCGGAAGCAGTTATAACAAGAAAATATATCAATGAAATTTAAACAGTGTCAGTTAGGTTCAAAAATATGTTGTGGTGTGATCTGTCTACTAAAAGCATTCAGTCTTTTTGTCCCATTGTCATTACACACCAAAATCTTTAAACAGATTCATAATATGGCACACCTGGGTGTGAAAGCAACAATTAAAAACATTGTTGCCAAGTTTGTATGGCCAGGCATAAGAAATGACATGCATAAATGGGCTCAGCCTGCATTAGCTGTCAACAACCCTCTAGATCACAGAGAAAATGCCATAAATTTAGAAGTAATTATAATTTGTAATTATAATTCACTGACAATTTTCTAAAATAGTAATTGGAAGTCTGAGAAAGTAAAGGGTGTTTAGGAAACAAGCCTCCTTTTTTTCCCCACTGATTGTAAAATGAAGAAAATAAATCTTACCTTTCATTCTGCGACAAATACGTGAGGAAAGATGAAGAATGTCTACATTTTTGCTTTGCTTTGTATGCACAACTACTCTTAAATTTTCCATTAAATCAGCAAGAGATGGCTGCAAAGGAGCACAAGAATGGCCTGAAAGAGAAATTAAAATAAGTGGTAACATAAACTCCAAAGAAAACTTAAGTTAAAGGATCAATACAACTCTAACCTGAATACAGCAGTCTAGTTGGTAAACAAAAAGACTTATCCAGGGCAAAGATGTGTGCATGAGCAAGGGAGCACAGTGACACATATAGGCAATGGCAAAAAAAAAAAAAAAAAGTTAAGTGCTACTGACCTAGTTCTTAATTTGAAACATCATTACTGGTGAGTATGTATCCTCTATATGTATGATAAAGAAGATATTCCCATTGTATTAAGATCTATGACTAGTTTTCTATAAAGGTCCACTATGAAGCAGAGCTTTAAACCTGTGTGCCAAAAGATTTTAATCCTGTTTCTGGGTAAACAGCAAATAGTTAATAACTTCTTCTTATTCTTCACTGTGACCTTGTCTACCTTGCAATGTTAAGGTTTGGCATACAGTAGAGTTCACCACTGATTCATATCCCTTGCTTGTATCTGGGTTTCCCACCCATCAGTCTCTCTTGCAAGCAGTGCATCCTCTATGTTTTGGTTCCACTTTATTCAAGGATGATCTAAATGTCGCCTCCATGGTGTGTGTTCCAAGCCGTTCGTAGGTATCGATACTCTGGCATCTTGACAAGATGACCATACCAGTGGAATAGTTGTGACGGATTCAAAGTGAAAGTCATATGTAAATGGTCAGGTAACATAAACTTATACTACAACTTGATTATTATATACAATAGTGCTGGCAACACAATAATCCAGCAAAGTCAGAGTGTCTCTATCAATCCAAGACATCTTCCCACCACAGGTCTATCTCCAAGAGGATGATCAGTTGGACAAGTCTTGTGAGAGGTTTCCTTTCTGGAGTGAGGAGCGTAACAGATCTCAACTTTTCATCATATCCTTGGTGGTAGTGTTTCTATGCGTGCCCATTCCAATGTAGGTTTTTGATGCGTGTGTTCTTCAAGGAGAACAATCTCCCTAACCCTTAGCTCTCATTTTCTTTCATGGAATGACTGGACCTGGTAAAAGCTGCGAAGATCTAGCCCAGGGCTTCTCAAACGCCCAAAATCTCATGCGTGCAAGCAGCAGCGCAGAGGTCTTGTGCACAGTGCATCGGTCCCACTCGGCTCGGACCAACGCTTCGTCTCTGGGCTACTCGGCTAAGCTTGGTTCAACTCGGCTCGGATTTGGAGCGCTACGGAGCAAGTGAGGAAGAGGGAGACAGGCGGAGCGAGCAAGACAGATGTGGGGAAAGAGAGAGACAGCGCTATTGCTCCAAATCGAGGAGTGGGGTTTTGCACTCTGGTCAACCAAGCAAAGTCGTCTTTTGCACCGTGCACAGTGCATGCACCCTGAGAGGCGCTGATCTAGCCGATATTCCTTGGACCATTTCTTCCACAGATCTTGCATGATTTGACAAATTCTGTGCTCCTTCTGTAGTAAACATTGATGTGTGGTTCAGGATCAATGGGAATAATGGTCAGTTTGCACCCATGAAGGAAATGAGCTGGTGTCAAATGTTGACCATTTTCAGTAGAAGTGGTCGTGAATCAATTGCAGCTTCTATTTCACACTAAAATAGTGATTAGGGTTTCTTCATCAACTTGTCTTTTCCCCAGGACTTTTCTTAGAAAACGGTTTGTCGTGCAACCATGGGCTCCCACCATCCTCCCCACCAAGCTCTCCAGGGAGCAATGAACTTCTAGGTGATGGAATGCTTAACAAAATAGTGGTGTGCCTTGCAGGAAACAATGACAGAAGACAGTTTCTTTAAGTCTTTGCATACAAGTTGAAAAGTTTTTGGAATATCTCAATAGATTGTGTGTAGAAGGCTACTACAACTTGTAAACCTTTGTAAAGTCATAAGGTTAACATAAGGAATTGGCCCCTGTAAAATCATAAGGAATAGGTCTACTGACATGTCAGATGAGAATTCTAGATGTATTGCTCTGGTAGTCGCACAAGTGATTCTGTTTCTGTTTCTCATTTGGACCAATGCATGTGAGATACTTTGTGCAGTTTCCTAACCGTTGTTCTATTGTTCTTCAGTATTCATTACAGAGTGAGCACTCTATAATCACAGATGCTAACAAGTTTCCAGTGGCCATTCTGTAAAGACACTACTAAGTGTTTATTTGTTACTCCAACTCTGTATAATAATTATACTATAATTCTTCTATGAGATAATGTACAGTGGATGTGGTGGTGTATACTGAATCTACATTCTGGAGTGGATGTGTGGTTGTGCACAGAGCTAATTCTTGGTAAAGGAAATCATATTCTTTACTAGATAAGGATTTTCTTCTGTAGCAGTAGGGAGTGCAGTGGGACTGCTACCTGGAAGTATATTGTGAAATGTATATAGTGAAAATAATTTTCATTGATGGTTCTTAGTTGTTTGTATATTTGCCCTTTGTAAACGGCAAGCACGACTTGGTTTCATAAAGTGATGATTTTTGTTGGTGGTTTTTTGTTCTTGTTTGTAGATTTGCCTTTTGTGAACGGCAAACATGAGTGAGTCTCATCAAGTGATGATTATTGTTGGTGTTTGTCATATAGTTTATTATTTTTGGGAGTAAGGTCATGGAATGAAACTTGCAGTAAATCTTTTATCATTGGAGTAAGGATGAATCTGGCATGCTACCCAAATTTGATTTCAGGGGCAAACAGTAACTGGTAAGGTTATAAAGTAAGTCTGGAGCTTCGTCAGCCTGATGACTCGCCTTGGGAGAGGGAGTTGCTCGTTACTCTACAAAATTATTCCTGTAATTGTTTTACAGGTGGCGCCCAATCTTGTTATTTATACTTATCTTAGTCACCATTTATCATTTGGTATTTTCAATAGCTTGAAGATGTTACAAGGTTAACCTATTAAGGTGACGCAAGTGTGATGAAATGATATAACTTGAAAACAATATTCTTTAACCCATGGGTAAATAATGGCAATATCGAGCTCGAATTATAATTATTATTTTTATGATTGTGATTATTATTATTGTTACGGGGTTACCCGTGGAGCAGAAAGAGGTTAAAGAAGGTGCTGGGGTGAATGGGTCTATCTACAATATCAAAATCAATTTACAATTTGAACTGAAGGTTATATATACACTGACTGACAGAGCAAATGCAACACCAAGAAGGAGTGGTCAGAACTTTATGCCAATTGCAGGGTAGACTGACATCACTGAGGTATGTTCATGATGTGAAATGCGCAGCTGTGCTGCGCACGTAGTGAACGATAAATGGGACACGGCGTTGGCGAATGGCCCACTTCGTTCCGTGATTTCTCAGCCGACAGTCATTGTAGAACGTGTTGTCGTGTGCCACAGGACACGTGTATAGCTAAGAATGCCAGGTCGCCGTCAACGGAGGCATTTCCAGCAGACAGACGACTTTACGAGGAGTATGGTGATCGGGCTGAGAAGGGCAGGTTGGTCGCTTCGTCAAATCGCAGCCGATACCCATAGGGATGTGTCCACGGTGCAGCGCCTGTGGCGAAGATGGTTGGCGCAGGGACATGTGGCACGTGCGAGGGGTCCAGGCGCAGCCCGAGTGACGTCAGCACGCGAGGATCGGCGCATCCGCCGCCAAGCGGTGGCAGCCCCGCACGCCACGTCAACCGCCATTCTTCAGCATGTGCAAGACACCCTGGCTGTTCCAATATCGACCAGAAAAATTTCCCGTCGATTGGTTGAAGGAGGCCTGCACTCCCGGCATCCGCTCAGAAGACTACCATTGACTCCACAGCATAGACGTGCACGCCTGGCATGGTGCCGGGCTAGAGCGACTTGGATGTGGGAATGGCGGAACGTCGTGTTCTCCGATGAGTCACGCTTCTGTTCTGTCAGTGATAGTCACCGCAGACGAGTGTGGCGTCGGCGTGGAGAAAGGTCAAATCCGGCAGTAACTGTGGAGCACCCTACCGCTAGACAACGCGGCATCATGGTTTGGGGCGCTATTGCGTACGATTCCACGTCACCTCTAGTGCGTATTCAAGGCACGTTAAATGCCCACCGCTACGTGCAGCATGTGCTGTGGCCGGTGGCACTCCCGTACCTTCAGGGGCTGCCCAATGCTCTGTTTCAGCAGGATAATGCCCGCCCACACACTGCTCGCATCTCCCAACAGGTTCTACGAGGTGTACAGATGCTTCCGTGGCCAGCATACTCTCCGGATCTCTCACCAATCGAACACGTGTGGGATCTCATTGGACGCCGTTTGCAAACTCTGCCCCAGCCTCGCACGGACGACCAACTGTGGCAAATGGTTGACAGAGAATGGAGAACCATCCCTCAGGACACCATCCGCACTCTTATTGACTCTGTACCTCGACGTGTTTCTGCGTGCATCGCCGCTCGCGGTGGTCCTACATCCTACTGAGTCGATGCCGTGCGCATTGTGTAACCTGCATATCGGTTTGAAATAAACATCAATTATTCGTCCGTGCCGTCTCTGCTTTTTCCCCAACTTTCATCCCTTTCAAACCACTCCTTCCTGGTGTTGCATTTGCTCTGTCAGTCAGTGTATATATTTTTTTTTTCACTTGGTGAACATAAAACACATCAGGTACATTGTACTCTTGGAACAAGATTAGGAAAATCCGAGATTAGTGACTTTTACAGGTCCTGGGCTTCAAGCCCATAATTTTGCAATTTCCAGAGCTCCCTGCGCAAATTTAAATTCAAAATGAGAATACATTTAGTCAAGGGCAGAAATCCCTTAATTCAAAGTGCACTAGCACCTAAAATCAAATATCTAGGCTTCCAGAGGCACTCTTGAAGAAAAAAAAAAAAAACTAACAGGCTCTCAGTTTCTCAATTCCACTCAAGGCAACATTGCATGAAAATCAGACAATCTCTGGCCTTACAAGGCACTATTTACAAATAGAAATATTATTACACAGAGGTATCTAGTACCCAATCTACAAGGCCTTAGTGAAAAAGAACAGGTAAAATTAATG
Organism: Anabrus simplex; assembly: GCF_040414725.1. Taxonomy (NCBI): domain Eukaryota; kingdom Metazoa; phylum Arthropoda; class Insecta; order Orthoptera; family Tettigoniidae; genus Anabrus; species Anabrus simplex. Next base: position 18,813,497 of record NC_090269.1, on the reverse strand, counting down.
GCCCGAGTACAATTTGAATGGAGGCAAAGACTGTGCTCCAAAAAAGATAATTAAAACTATAGGGCACTCGGCCGATGAAACAGGAACTATTCCCAAACTACTGAGGTAGCACGGATGGAAATAACTTTAATACATTGCAGAAACGAAAGGTTACAAAAACGTAGGTACCTCAAACCAAGATGAAGGGGAGCTCGAGAGGGTACTTCACTCTCTAGCCCCGATTTACAGTTAAAGATTTTCGAAGATTTTACATTAGCCGGAAGAAAGTTACATTTTAGGAAAAGTAGGTTACATAAAGATTCGGACCTTTCCCTTGGATTAAATTGCGGAAGCAGCAAGAAAGAATAAAGTTATGTGGCCATTACCTTGTAGATGTTCTGGCTGCCGACGAAAGAGGCCGCCCGCCTCCTGCTTAACACACACACTCAGGAAGATGACGACCAATTGGCCAAGAAACGAGAAAAGCCGCAGCTTATAAACCCTCAGGGAAGGTTTGAGATCGTTCAAGACTAAACTAGCCACACCTTCTCCATTTTATTGGCAGATTCAAAAGTAACACTCAAAATCGAACAAGAAGCCTGTGATAGGTTGAAAATTATAGAAATATTTCATTGGCCAGATTCAAAACTGGTGGAACAAAACGGAATATTGCCAACCCAAAATAAATGAGCATCAATCAGTTACAAAACCTAGAAATACAAAACTTCTTTAAATTATAAGTTCTTACACCTCGCACATCGGCGCATGATCATAGTTTTTTGGTAGTGTCATCTATGGAAGAATGTCTAAACTTCTTGATGAATGGCAAACTTAACAAGGAGAAATTCACTCAGTTTAGGAAACTGCATAATAAAATTACATAATATTTCGGTGGTGACATCTGATTAAAGTTCTAACTTGTTGTTGTTATTAGTTCCACTTTTGATTGATAGAGGAATTCATTTAGGCACTAATTATGAATGCGCGGCGGTGAGGTGTACCTCCCAGTACAATTATTATTATTATTATTATTATTATTATTATTATTATTATTATTGTACCAGCTGGTACACCTCTAGGCCGCACATTTGAATTTTCCGCCTTAAAGCCCTCCTCTACAGGAGAAACTCTGAAATTTAAAAACTGGATCAACTCATAAGTTTCTCAGAAGATGTCACTACCGTAAATTTTGTGATTTCGAAGTTGTCAATACTGTGTGGATTTCAACTTGTTTTGTTTTCCATTTGATCAAGATGTGTGGACATTCTCTTATAGATGTCTCTACCAAAATAACTATGATCATGCACCCTGGGGAGAAGTGAAGGAACTTTATTGAAGATATTTTGTACTCATAAGTTTCCTTATTACTAAATATCGTCCTTTCATTTGCGGGTTGGCAATATTAATCTTTTCTTTCGCCAGTTTTGAAGTTAGCCAATCAATTATTTCTGTAATTAATTTTTGACCAATCGTGTCTTTCTTCTTCGATTTTGTGTGTGACTGTGTACTTTAGCCAATAAACGCCTGTGGCTGTGTCTTAATTATTCATGAAAGGTCTTGAATCTTCCCCGAGGGTACAAAAACTGCTGATTTTCTTGTCTCTCGGCCACATCATCAACATTTAATTTAGTGTATGGACGTGTAGCAGGAGGCGGGAAGCGCCTCTTTCTTCAGGCAGCAGTTCTTCAATAAGGTAATGGCCGCCTAACATCTTTATTTCTTGCTAGCTCAGCAGTTTAACCCGCGGGGAAGGTCCAAAACCTTTAATATGTAACCTGTCTTCAACCATGTAATTTGCCGTCGCTTTTGTAAAACTTCATATATCTTTAACTGTAAATCGGGGATAGAGAGTACTTTACCCTCTCGAGCTCCCCTTCATTTTAGATTTGGGGTGACTACGTTTTTGTAACAGATTTTCTACCCTTCCTTAATGTGTTCAATTTAGTCTGTATACGAGTCACCTCCATAGTTTGGGAATAGCCCGTTTCATCAGCCGAGTGCCTCTTAGGTTTTAAGAAGTTTCATTCAGGAGTGCAAGTATACGCTTCCATTCATTTTATATTTTGGGCCATTTACTTAACCTATTCCTTTTCTGCTAAGGCCCAGTATATTGGGTATAAGATACCCCCGTTTCAGTGGTGTAATTTGTGCCTTGATGGCAAGTGATTGTAAGGTATGGTATGCCTTTCATAGGCGTGGAAAACTGAGAGCGGGCCAGCTCTTTTATGTATTGGAAATGTGCCTCTAGGAGGCTTGACATTGCTAGGTGGGAGCAAGTGCTCCATGTAATTAGGGGATTTCTGCCCTTTTGTAATACGTGTTTGTGAGCTGAGAGCTCAGGAAATGTAAAACCTTGGGGCTTGAAGCCCAGCTTGTTAAATTGTCTCTAAATCTTGGCTTCTCCTGGTCTTGTACCTGAATGTCGGTTACTTGTTGACTTGTTGTTACTTGTTAAATTTTCAAATTCTATATGAAAATTGTTAAGTTTTGCTATTTTCGAAAATATAACCTTTAATGAAATTTTAATTCATATCTCGGCTTTGTAGATAGACCCATTCCAGCCTGCACCTTCTTTCACCTCTGCATTCCACGGGTATCCCCGTAACAATTATTGTTATTATTATTATTATTACTATTACTACTACTTGTGAGGTATGGCTATTAAGTGTTTACATCCATTCAGTATTATTATTATTATTATTATTATTATTATTATTATTATTATTATTATTATTTACGTAGTTAAGTTATATGCACGGATGATACAATCGCTTTTTTGGTAGGATATGTCATGAAACATGCTGTGTGTATACATATATGAGTTTTGTTAGTGTAAGAACCTGTAATTAATAGTATATAATTTATTATTATCTGTATATATGATTTGTAATCCACTACACTAATATGCAACACATTGTAATATCCAGAATAAAACTAAGTAAGATGAGAACTATATAGAATCTTCCACCCAAACGTAACTAATGTATTAAGCACTGTAGAATTTACTAGAAGATATGTTGTGACATGTCCTTCTAGAAGCCTGGCCAGGCAACATATATAAGAAAGCGGTCTTGATGGTGGAGTGGAGTTATTGATTAGCTGGAGTTGTTTCTGGGAACACGTGTTGTGTTTAGGCTGACATGTTAACGTAAGCAGTCAGCAGTCAACTGTTTTGTGATAGGCAGTTGTTAAAGACGATGGTTTGTTGATTTGTGTGCTTAATGTATAACCTGTAAATAACTGCAAATGAAATCCGTGTATGTGAGTGGCAGCATTTTGTGTGCGTCTTTGTGGCTACATCATTGGCGACCAACACAGGGCGTAAGAATTTACGAGTGAATGCGAGTGTAGTGCGAAATAGAACAAAATGCAAGTGATACTAGAAAAGATGTCCGCTTAGCAACTCAAAGATGAACTCGCCAAGAGAAATCTTCTGACGAAAGGCAAGAAGAAATCGCTGCAAACATGGTTACGGGTAGATTTTGTCGAAAAAGGAGAAAATATATTAATTTCAAACAATTAAGTTTATTGAAGTGGTCAACCTATTCAATACAATACATTTGTGAGAATTTTTTACAACTTATGCATGATACTTAAATTGGGACATGTTTCGCCCTTGTTGTGGGCATCGTCAGCCTATCTCTCAGCCTCAAAATCAATTGTCATCGGGATCCCGATACATTCATGTTAAACCATCTTATAACTAAAATAGTAGTATGAGTTAAAAATACAATGTGTCAGTACTGACAGGTAAACAAGATTTAGAGGAGTTCTTGAAAAAGCCTTTGAAATAATTCTTAAGATATCTGGTGTTGGCACCTGTTAAACATGCCAGCCCATTGGTACCGGTATCAAAGAACATGAACGTAATATTCGTCTCAACCAACCAGGCAAATCGGCAATAGCTGAGCACGCTCTATCGCCGGGTCATTATGTCATGTTCTAAGATGCTCAAGCTCTTACCTTCACCAGACACTACAGGTCCAGAATTATATGGGAAGCTGTGGAAATACGTAGAAATCCTAACAATTTCAACAGGGACACCGGCTATCAATAAAGTAATACCTGGTTGCCAGCCATTAAGAATTTACATAGATAGTTCCCTTCCCTGTCCCTTCACTATTGTTATTTCGTCTCAGTGTTTTCCAAATTCGTATGTTCCTCATCGCCAGAAGTTTCATTCCAGGCTTGTGTCTATGTCATACACCTGTCAATGTCATATGTTATGTACACACGTTATATGAACCTCTTAAGACTGATTCTGATGGTTCAGTCAGCTTCCGCTTCAAATGCTAGTGCTGTGCCACGTCCTGGGAGCCATCTGGTGGTGAATGAACGTACCATTTCCACTTTTATTATAATGGCTAAATTTAAAGAGTCATTGTTTAAGAAGCTTTTCTCGTGGACAGTCCAGATTTCTTCTGATGACGCAGAGCACAGTTCTTTGCGAAACATAAAGAATTTCACCTTATTTTCTTGACACTGCATTAGCCCAAAAGCCTATACAGTATCATGTCTGTAAGTATGGGCCTGAAAGCATCAATGGCAACAATTATTGTGTGGTTAGGTACTCTCAGTCTTATGAAACAACGTTTAACAGGTTTTTTTTTCCTAGGGGATTTACGTCGTACCGACACAGATAGGTCTCATGGCGACAACAGGATAGGAAAGGCCTAGGAGTTGGAAGGAAGCGGCCATGGCCTTAATTAAGGTACAGCCCCAGCATTTTCCTGGTGTGAAAATGGGAAACCACGGAAAACCATCTTCAGGGCTGCCGAGTGGGATACGAACCTACTATCCCCCGGATGCAAGCTCACAGCCGCGCACGGCCAACTCGCCCGGTACGTTTAATGTTTAAAGAATACATTAACACTTGATATAAAATAAACACACGTTAAGACACTATGTACAGTCACAGGATAAAAGATTTAAGTGAAAGTTGTCTGAATGCTAATTAAAACTCGTTCATTCGCTTCATACGAGAGAGGACATTTTCGGTCGTTGGACAGAATCATAGGAAAGTCCTGGTCATTTACACAAAGGATAGCAAAATATACGTGCCCTCCTTCTAAACGTATGTTGTTAAAATTCTCCTTGTCTCTGCTTCCGTCACGCTAATACGCGATATATTTTCTTCTTTTAGGTCCGTTTTGGTTTGAGATCTTTCTAGATCCACCAAAATCCTTTCAAAATTATTGTTTTTTCAAGAAATCTCATCCATCAGTCTACAATTCTCAAATCTATGCATATTTATGGATTCAATAATCAAAATATAAGATCAATATTATGTGACACATATACTAATATAATTTAATTTACTGTATCCACACAAGATATTAGTCACTAAACTCTAGATACTATCAAGGCAAACTCGAACATTCTACATAGTTCATTAACATATATTCTATGAGGAACTGTTTTTACCAAAAACTGGTTGCTGCAAACTGACTGTCTCTGCATGTATAATGACTTTTAATATCCTAAAATGAAATTCAGCCAATTTTACTGTATCTTAATTATAATTTTAAAATGTTTATAACTCAATAAGGCCAATTGAATGCCCTTCATGTCCAATCAAGTTATATTTTAGGATTTTTTTTTTTTTTTTTTTTACAAAACTCAATGCTGTTGTCAACCTTTTATAACATCTACAAGCAATTTGACAACGTCATTTACTACTTTTATATTCAAAGATTGTATAATATTTATGAGTTTTATTGTATCTCATAAGAATTATTCTAGTCTTTGTATTTTAAATATACAAGTTTTATGGTGTACACCCAATATAAAAAAGTTTAAGAACAATGGTTCAAGATGTACATACAAAATTTTTTAAAAAATTATGTTAGTGTACGGGAGTTGTCTAAATGCCTTGTAACAATTTTCTTAGGCTGATGATGGCAAGTATAGTTGCTGAAACCAGTCCCAATAATGAGATCAAATAAGTATGTGACATATTAATTTCACAATTTTGTAGTATTGAACAGGTGGAACCACTTACCCATATTTCTTAATGTATGTACTTCTGATCTTGTCAAGAAGCTTGGTATCCGTACAAGGACTTGTCGTCTACCTATTGTTGGTATAGGCAATGTGAATGCGTCTCCTGTAAGCTCCACATGTAACCTTGTTTTGTTCTCTAATGTATCAGATTATACACTGAAGTTGAACTGTGCAGTCGTGAACACAATCACAAGTCCACTTCCTGTGCAGGAAATTGATTGTTCCAATTGGGTTATTCGTCATGATATTACGTTGAGTGATAGAACATTTAATCAGCTCTCTACTATCGATATCTTGTTAGGAATTGATGTCTACTACAAAATTGTGTCTTCTAATATTTTGCATAAGAAAGGTTATCCCGCCTTGTTAGATACCAAATTTGGTTGGGTGCTGTCAGGCACTTTCCCTGAGGCGTGCATTAAGAATAATGCCAAGGCTCGTCGTACCCATCTTGTAAAACTTGATTCTATTGACACTAAACTCCAAAGGTTCTGGGAGCTTGAAGAACTTCATCAACCAGTTCTTACTCCTGAAGAAAGGGCTTGTGAAGAACACTTTGTGAATAGTGTTCAAAGAGATGATTCTGGTAGGTTTGTTGTCAAACTTCCTATTTCTGCTAAGGTGCCACCAGTAGCTGAGTCTAAGCATAATGCTGTTAGAAGGCTCAAACAGATTGAAATTAAATTTGCTAGGTTTCCAGACTTGAAAAGGAAGTACAGTATGTTGATTTCATGCATGAATACAGTGAAACAGGTCACATGGAAATTGCACCTCCAGAGACCTCTAACTCGTTAAGCTAATACATGCCCCATCATTCTGTGCTCAAGGATTCTAGCACTACAACCAAGCTGAGAGTTCTTTTTGAAGGAAGTTGTAAATCATCAAATGGGATAGCATTGAATTCTTTTCAGAACCTATTTTGTTGCTCTTACAGTGGCATTGCTAAGATGTACAGATGTGTGCTAATTCATTCTAACCACACAAAATCTTCAGAAAATTGTTTGACGTGAATCTAATGATGAAATCAAGGACTACCATCTTACTACTGTTACATACGGTACAAGTTCCACCCCTTTTCTTGCTATGAGATGTCCAGTTCAACTTGCTGATGAACACAAAAAATCTCACCCTAATGCATCAGAGATCATTCGCTCTTGTTTTTATGTTGACGACCTGCTGACAGGTACTAGTCCAGTTGAAGAAGCCAAGGAGCTTCAATCAGAAATCTCTTCTGTGCTTGATAGTGCACATTTTCATCTTAGAAAGTGGATGTCAAATTGTCCAGAAGCTCTTGCCAATGTCCCTGTAGAGGATAGAGAAATGTTGTCACCTTGTAACCTCACTAAGGATTAAGCTATTAAAACATTAGGTATTGTGTGCCATCCTAAATGTGATGAGTTTCAGTTTCAAATAGATTTGAAGAAAGCACCTAAGGAAGTCACTATGAGGAGCATTTTCACTATCATTGCTTCCACATTTGATCCCCTTGGATTGTTAGGATGTTACATGTGATAAATATCATTTTTGATCCGTATTGATGATATCTGATTGGAATATTAACAATAAGTTAATTTATTAATTTGACCACCTAATCAATACGATAAGTCTTGTCTTTGTTGATTTACATTGACATGTTAACAAAAATGGTACATGTTTCGCCTTGTATATAGGCATCATCAGCCATTGCCTTAACCTTGAAATAAAATCAGGCACCTGATTTACATATAAATAAAATAAAACTAATTTATAAAAAGCCTTGAAGAGACTTCAACTAAAATTAACATATGGTAAAAGACTAGTACAATGTTGGTTTTAAAGATATTGCAATGAGTGAGGGGGTGTAAAACACACAGGAAGTAGTCGCATGCGCTGTGACATTGTGGATGCCGTTTAAGTCTAAGTTCAGTCTACGTCACCTTGGGGGGGCGAGGGGAGTTTACAGTTGGTGAAAGTATTTGCAATATTGACATTAGAAGGCTACTATTATAAGTAAAATAAACAAAGCAACAGTCTGTTATAAACAAGTGGTAAGACTGCTATAAAATTATGTTGACCGAACAGCGGGTACAATTAGACAATGACGATCAAAATCATATTTCTTCAAAAAATAATGTTGAATAAAATAATGTCGAAGGATGGTCAAGTGACCTGTAATTATTTGTTTACATGAGATATAAAAGTCGAAAGTCAATGGTGTACCGTCTGGTACACCTATACGTCGCACATTTGAATTTTCCGCCTTTAAGTACTCCTCTACAGGAGAAACTCTGAACTTTAACAACTGTATCAACTTATTTGTTTTCTCAGAAGACGTCACTACCATAAATTTTGTGATTACAAAGTTGTCAATACTATGTGGATTTCAACTTGTTTTGTTTTCCATTAATCAAGAAGTGTGGGCATTCTCTCATACGTGATGATCATGCACCCTGGTGCGAAGTGAAGGAACCTTCCCGAAGAAATTTTGGACTCATAAGTTTTTGGTTTTACTAAATTTCATTCTTCATGCGTGGGTTGGCAATATTTATCCTTTCTTTCTGCCTGTTTTGAACTTAGCCAATCAAATATTTCTGTAATTAATTTTTGACCAATCGTGTCTTTCTTCTTCGATTTTGTATGTAACTGTGTACTCTAGCCAATAAACGACTGTGGGTGTGTCTTAATTATTCACGAAAGGTCTCGAATCTTCCCCGAGAGTATAAAAACTGGTGATTTTCTTGTCTCTCGGCCACTCGAACAACATCTAGCCTAGTGTATGGAAGTGTAGCAGGAGGCGGGAAGCGCCTCTTTCATCTGGCAGCAGCTCTTCAACAAGGTAATGGCCACTTAACACCTTTATTTCTCACTATCTCAGCAGTCTAAACCGCGGGGAAGGTCTGAGACCTTTACTATGTAACCTATCTTGAAACATGTAATTTGCCGTCGCTTTTGTAAAACTTCACATATCTTTAACTGTAAAACGGGGATAGAGAGTGCTTTACTCTCTTGAGCTCCCCTTCATTTTTGGTTTGATGTGACTACGTTTTGGAACTGTTTCTTCCCTTGTGTCTTAAAGTTTTCTCATACGAGTCACCTCCATAGTTTGGGAATAGCCCCTGTTTCATCGGCCTAGTGCCCCTTAGGTTTTAAAAGGTTTCATGTAGGAGTGCAAGCAACGCTTCCGTTCATCTTGGTATTTTGGGCCATTTACTTAATCTGTTCTTTTCCACTGAGGCCCAATAGGTTGGGTACGAGATACCCCCGTTTCATTTGATGTAAGCGGTGCCTTGATGGCAATTTAGTGTAAAAGTCTGGTATTGCCTTTAATAGGCTTGAAAAATTGAGAGTGTATCAGCAATTTCTTGTGTTTGAAAAGTGCCTCTGGGAGGCTTGAGGTTAAAAGTTGGGAGCAAGTGCTCCTTGAAAGAAGTGGTTTTCTGCCCTTTGAACTAATGTATGCCTGGGTAAAGTTGGGCTAGTAGCCCAAAGAATGCAAATTGGGCCCAGAACTGGTTAAGATCCCTGAACTTGTGCTTTCGTTTGTAAAAAGTATATCTTGTACCTGATTTTTGTTATTTCACCTAGTGAAAATTTGTTAAATCTTGTTGTCTATTGAAAATATAATCTTTGGTTAAATTTTAAGTTTTGGTTTCATATTGTGGATAGACCCATTCCAGCCCGCACCTTCCTTCACCTCTGCATTCCATGGGTAACCCCATAACAAATGGCATATGGTGAAGTTGTGGTTCACTTTGACGAAAAAAATATGAAGTTGTAGTTGAAGGTTGATGAACGATGTTTAAATTGGACCTCTATGGACCATCTCAATTTGATGCGATGCTAAAACGTTGTTAAGAATATGGATTTATTGACATTCTAGTCGAAAAGGTAATGTGACAGTTGAATCTGTAAAAGGAAACCAGAAGCGTGCTGTTAATTGTGTGAAAGATTGTAATAAAATGTGTAAGTGGAAATTGTGTACACTTACCATTTGGCGATGATGAGGGTAACTTGTTACGTTATGAGCTAAAAGTTATTGACCACTGTCGACTTCTTACTATGAGTGTTATAGCTGCAGGTTTGTGTTGGAGGGGGATCTGTTTGCAAAGGCGTGACTATGGGCTTGTTTGTAGTACTTGGAGGGGAGCTACTATTGGTGGGAGAGAAAGAGGAAAGTGTATTGCTGCGCGTATTGTAACGGTGAGCTGCCATTGGAGGGAGCGATATTAGAGTGGGTGTGGCTATGGATCTATTGGTTGCATTTGAATTAGAGGTACTGGCAGTGAGGGGAAGGGAGGGGAGTGTATTAGTCGTAGAGGAGGTGAGAGTGCTTATTAATTTGAGGTTGAAAATTTTGAAGAGTATATTGGTGAGGGGAATTGATTCTTGTAATAGAAATAAAATCTGTTCATACAAGGGGCTTTTTTTAAAATCAACAAGTTCTTATCTTTGTTAAAATCTGGTCGAGGAAAATGAATAAATTTTCGTATTCTGTCATGAGTTTACTTTTTTCTTTTACCATATGTTAATTTTAGTTCAAGTCTCTTCAAGGCCTTTTATAAATTAGTTTTATTTTATTTATATGTAAATCAGGTGCCTGATTTTATTTCAAGGTTAAGGCAATGGCTGATGATGCCTATATAAAAGGCAAAACATGTACCATTTAAGTTAACATGTCAATGTAAATCAACAAAGACAAGTCCGACTCGTTGGCTGAATGGTCAGCGTACTGGCCTTCGGTTCAGAGGGTCCCGGGTTCGATTCCCGGCCGGGTCGGGGATTTTAACCTTCAATGGTTAATTCCAATGGCCCGGGGGCTGGGTGTTTGTTCTGTCCCCAACATCCCTGCAACTCACACACCACACATAACACTATCCTCCACCACAATAACACGCAGTTACCTACACATGGCAGATGCCGCCCACCCTCATCAGAGGGTATGCCTTACGAGGGCTGCACTCGGCTAACAATAGCCACACGAAATTATTAACAAAGACAAGACTTATTGTATTGATTACGTGGTCCAATTAATAAATTAACTTAGTGTTCATATTCCAAATGTTAGGATGTGCCGTGGTTAAGTGCAAACCTATCCTGCAGTCTCTTTGGCAGTTGAAAATTGAATGGGATGATAAGTTAGAACCTTCATCTGAAATTATTGAAATCTGGAAAGCTATCTACAGTGCTTAATGAACTCAGAGTGCAAAGAAATATAATGCCCTTTGCTAAGAATAAGGTTATTGAAATTCATGGCTTTTCTGACGCTTCAGAAGGTGCCTATGGTGGTTGAGTGTATGTTAGGACAGTATCTGATAATGATGAGGTATCAGTGATCCTGTTAAATTCTACATCGAGAGTTGCTCCATTGAAACAGCAATCTATTGCCTGTTTAGAGCTTTGTGCTGCTTTATTGCTTTCTCGCCTTATGAGTAAGGTCACTGAATCTCTGAAATTGCACATTCCTTTTTCTACACACTGCTGGACTGACAGCATGATAGTTCTGTGTTGGTTACTGAAACCCACCAATTGTTGGAAAACCTTTGTTGCTGATAGAGTTGCTAAAATTCAATCCCTCACTTCAGTCTCAGATTGGAGACATGTACCTACTCGCAGTAATCCAGCTGACCACTTGTCTCGAGGTGTTTTGCCCTCACAAATGTTTTCTCTTGATGTATGGTGGCATGGTCCCTCCTGGTTGCATGAACTGTCCCCAGTGTACCCTGATTTTGTTGCCAGTAATACATCATCTGCTGTGAATGGAGAATCGAAACCCTCTTTGAGAGTCCTGCTAGTTAACGTGCACCCACCTGAGTTAGAGAAGTTTTAGTCCTTTCTCAAACTTAAGCGAGTTTATAGCTAAGTTCTGAGATTTATTACCAATGTCCGCTCCACTAAGGATACTTGTTTCGTTGGTCCACTTATCCCTGAAGAATTGAGGATTAGTGAAATGAAAATAATAAGTCTGTTGCAAGATAGTGAATATGGGAAGGAACTGCATGACTTGAGGTCTAATAATGTAGTTGCCTCTTCGAGCTCATAGAAAACTTTGAATCTGTTCCTCAACGATTATGGGTTATTGAGAGTCGGTGGTCGACTCATGAATTCTCAGTTGGAATACAATGAAAAACACCCCATCATTCTTCCTCTGAAACACTTTGTTACTAAATTGATTGTTAAACATGAACACGAGATGCTATTGCATTCCGGGACTCAGGCTGTATTATTTTCCTTGCATAACAGATTTTGGATTCCACATGGGAGGACAGTTATTCATGGTGTGATCCATTCATGTCACAAGTGCTTTAGAAGCAAACCTCCACGCACCACTCACATAATGCATCAATTACCCTTGTGTAGAGTTGAAACATCATTACCCTTTGTTAAGGTTGGTCTTGACTATGGTGGCCCAGTCATCATTAAGGGTGATAACCCGAGAAGTAAGATAAAGTTTAAAGCGTACATTGCTCTATTTGTTTGTCTTGTCACTAAGGCAATACATCTTGAAACGGTGAAGAGTCTAACGACTTAGGACTTCCTCGCCGCATTTTGAAGATCCACGGCGTGTAGAGGATTTCCAAATCTCATCTTGAGTGATAAAGGCACAAATTTTGTTGGAGCCAACAATGAGTTATTAAGATTTGTTAAGAATAGTTCTACTGAAATAGAAGAATATTCATCTAATTTGAATGTGAATTGGAAGTTTATTCCACCCTCCAGTCCTCATTTCGATGGGCTTTGGGAGGCTGGAATAAAGTCCGCAAAATCACTTTTAAAGCAGACCCTAGGAAAATGCATTCTTAATTTTGAAGAGCTGAGTACCCTTTTGTATCAAATTGAGTCTGTGTTGAACTCGAGACCTCTCTGTTCAGTGACTGACGACCCCAATGATCAATGCTATTTGACACCTGGACATTTTCTAGTAGGGAGACAATTGACCACTATCCCCTCTCCAGACATATCCAACAGCTCCCGCTCCTGTCTAACTAAATGGAATTTGGTGCAACAGCTGTATCACGTTTTTTGACAGAGATGATCAAAAGAATACATACAATCACTTCAACAAAGACGTAAATGGTCTTCCACAGGAAAGTGGACTCCAACTGTGGGAGATTTGGTGCTCCTAAGGGAGGATAACCTTCCTCCTCTGGTTTGGAAGACTGGTATAATCCAGGAGCCCCATCCTGCTTGTAAAGACTAAAACTGGTCTTTTGCACCATGCCATAGTGAAATTGTGCCCATTGTCCAAAGATGTTGTATAGTTTTATGTTGTATCTGAAGATTTTTGTTCATTTGTCTGTGATTGTGCATAAGACAGTTGACTTTGATTTTGAGTGTTGAGATCATCCCTCAAAGGGGGGAGTATGTTGCAGCTATTGTGTTGGAACTCGCCTGCCGCATTTCATTTGTCACAGTTGGCAACGTGCTGCTGCCTCCCTTTAATTATCAGACTGAACATGGTGACCGGCAGCAGTACACGGATTTTGGTGTACCTCTGAATTTTGTTGTCCATGTGTAAATATGCAGCGTTTTATTCATGTGTAATAAATATCTGAATCACCTTATGAGTGATGTGTTTGTGTCTGCTCGTTTGGGGCAGTCTGGTCCTTCATCTGATTTGTTTTAAAATTGTATTTGTGCGCTTATGGAAATGACCTTTGTTATGTGTGGCTGATATGTTGTTTCGTCGTTCGCAACAGTGAGGGTGCAGGTTTCAATACCATACGTTTGGTATGAAGTACTGGTTGAACATCACCAGCTTTGATTTTGTTGGTACTTTGGGAACCCAGAGGAGTGTTTGTACTTGCTGGTAAAGGTGAGAGCTCTTCTGCACTCTATATGCCACCTCCTTTGTGGCTAGTGTGTCTCGAGATATTACACTGCCAAGGTATGTAAAGATTTCCGCACTTTCTAGATCATTACCTAGCATGATGATAGCTGGTCGTCCCTCTCTGTTTATTGCCATCACTACTGTTTTGAGTTCGCTTATCTTGAGATTGAACTCCTGGAACTTAACCTTCAAATCACTGAGTCTCGACTGTACTTCTTCCTCAGTTTCTCCCCAGATCATAACATCAGTGAAGGCTATTGCATTTAGTTCACCGGAGGTTTTCTTGATGTTCTTCATTATGTCATCCATGATGGTGATAAATAATAATGGGAATAGTGCACTGCCTTGCTGGACTCCACTTTCGGTCTTGAACCAGGATGAATGTCAGTCACCCAATCGCACACAGCTGGGACAGTTCTTGTACAGCATCTAAACTTTCCTCACCAGTCACTCTGGCACATTCGTTTTTCTCAGGCATTCCCATATCTTCTCTCTTGCAATGCTGTCATGTGCCTTCTCAATGTCAAGGAAAACCATAAACAGATCTTTGCCTTTTTCCCAATATTTTTTCATTAACATACGGACACTGAAGATTAGGTCTGTTGTGGACCTGCTAGGCCTGAAGCCATACTGTTCCTCTTCAAACTGTGGCGCTAAGATGACTCGCAATCTACTCTCTAAGATTTTCTCAAGAACCAAGCCCATGAGAAAGGAGTGTTATTCCCAGCAGCTGGAGCATTTTCAGTGATTTCTTTTCTTAAACAGGAGGATAATGATACCCTTGCTTCAATCAGTAGGTATCTTACCATATTTCCAAACTCCATTGAGCACTGTGAGTAGCCACTGTAAACCCTGGACTCGTGCTGCTTTAATCATGCCCGTGCTGATTTCATAGATTCCTGGGGATTTCCCTTGCGGCATCTTCTTAAGGGCAGCTTTATTTCTGCCCATGTAATGGGAGGTTCCTCTGTGCAGGTTTCAACAGATGGTTCTTATGTTTTCTGATCTGCTTCTGTCTTGTTCAGTAAGGGATCAAAATGATTCCTCAGAACCTCTCTGATGTCCTCTTCTTTCCTGGCCAGGTTTCCATTAGGATCCTAACTTGCTTTGTTGGTTTCAATTGAATTCCTTTTCTTTTTGATCACTCTGAACAATAGTTTCATATTGCCTCCACTGTCTTTTTTCAGTTTTTAAGTACATTTCTCCCAGCACTTTATCTTCTCCTCTCCTACTACTCTTTTAACTCTCAATTTCTTGTCTCAGTAAACCTGGCTTGGATTTCTCTCTATCTCCTCCTTTTTGTGCCATGTTCCTTTCCTTTATTGAGGATCTTACTCTCTCATTCCACCAGGGTGTCTCTTTTTACCCCTACTCTCGCACTTGTCTTCCTGCAAACCTTTATTGCTTCTTTTATTAAGGTGTTTTTTTTAAAAATCTTGTCCACCGGGCGAGTTGGCCGTGCGCGTAGAGGCACGCGGCTGTGAGCTTGCATCCGGGAGATAGTAGGTTCGAATTGCACTATCGGCAGCCCTGAAAATGGTTTTCCGTGGTTTCCCATTTTCACACCAGGCAAATGCTGAGGCTGTACCTTAATTAAGGCCACGGCCGCTTCTTTCTAACTCCTAGGCCTTTCCCATCCCATCGTCGCCATAAGACCTATCTGTGTCGGTGCGACGTAAAGCCCCTAGCAAAAAAAAATCTTGTCCACTCTCCACTTCTTCTCTAGGCAGTTGTCCTCTTATACGAACCTGATAGTCAGGCCTTTTTCCATTCTGTTGTAGTTCCCACACCTTAATATCAGGTAATTTCCTGGTTGTTATCTTTGGTACATTAATGTCTTTCAGATCTGCTACTAATAAACGGTGGTCGCTATTGAGGTTCTCACTAGGAATCACCTTGACATCAGTCACAAGTATACTTCTTTCTTTATCTGTAATGACATATAGCCAATGACCATCTTGCTCCTTCCATCCCAGCTGTAACGGGTAACCTTGTGACTGACTCTTTTGTTGAACCAACTGTTTTTTACTACCAAACAGTTTCTTACGCAGAAGTCTAGGAGATGTTCCCCTTCTGAACTCCTCCCATAGCCATGTGGTCCCATCACCTTCTCATAGCCATTCCTGTCTGTCCCAAGCTGTGCGTTGAGGTCCCCGATGATGATTGCCCTCTCTTCACTGATGATCTCTTCTAGGTCTTTGAGAAACTTGTTCTTTTCATCTTGTTTGCAACCCGTCTGAGAGGCATACACTTGCACCACTGTCAGTTTCTCTTTCCCCAAGGTGAACTGTTGCCTTTATTATCCTCTCATTGATGTACTGGATCTCTGTAATACCACTGAACTCTTTAGACAATGGCAATCCTACTCCATTTCTCTCTGTTGTTTTCATTCCAATAGAGAGTATAGTTTTCCTCAACTCTTTCTTCCCTTTACCTTTCCATTTAGTTTCACTCAGTCCTAGGATTTAAATTTTCCTTCTCTCCATGATGTCTACTAACTCTTTACATTTCCCAGTCAAACTTAGCACATTGATTGTTCCTATTCGAGTGTGTTGTCTTCTCCGGGGTTGTTGTACAATCGTAAAGCTTGGCCGATCATCAGGCTGTAAGCCATCATACCTGGCATGGGTCTGCGGGTGCTGTTGTCTACTCTGAGTTCTTTGTTTGCATTCGAGGCTCGTATAAATGTTGAAAGCGATTGCAGTTACTCTCCAATTGACTTGCTACGCTAATGATAGAGAAGATTTTCTGTCAGGGTTATCACCCTTGGCTTTTAGCAGTCCCCTGTCACATCTGCAAGGCGGCAGCTTCCAGTTGAATTTATGTGTCATTTCCTGCAAAATGGCTTCAACAAGCCCCTTAAGGGTGAACTCCCCTGCTCATAGCCATTAGTTCTCCCTTAGTTTGTCATGTTTGGTAACAGCTGCTCAACCCTCGGCCAGATAGTCACAAGTAGTACCGTCTGGTGTCGCATACGGTAGCAGGATGTACCTGACCTGACAACTCAATTATCTGGGATGCAATTTATCTTACCAAGGGGAAATTGATATCTCTGCAAAATTAACTATATTTACCAGAACAACAGGAATTATAAATCACATTTTGAAGCCATCTCTTGTCCAAAAACACAACTCGCTTACGTCTTTATAACACTTCAGCCAGACCAACCCTTTGTTACGGTAGGGAGGCATGGACAATAAGAACTCAAGATCTTTCCAGAATTACAGCACGTGAAATTTCATTCGTGCATGGAACAGCAGGCTATACAAAATGGGATTGTAAAAGAAATGAAGATGTGCTTAAGGGACTTAATGTTAAACCAGCAATCAATTACATCTATGATTACTAAGAAAACTGGAAATGATATGTTCAAAGGATGGAGATCCTACGCTACCAATCAAGAGGACAAAGATCTATAGGACGTCCAATGAAGCAATGGAAAGAAAATGCAGGACCATAATGGGCCACATGGCCCAATACTTGGAAGGATGATGATAATGAAGAAGTGCAACTTCTTCTTCTTCTTCTTCTTCTTTTACGACCACATAGGATCACTTTAGTCAGTCCGTCGTTCAGGTCTCTTTGAAGGGATTGTTCGGGCTTTGCGGTCCTCCCAGTACTTCTTCAGACGCTCCGATCTTCGTGCCCTTTCCTCAGTTGAAAATGTGCGTGTTGTTGGTTTGTTTTGTGTAAGGGTAAAGCGGAGGTTTGTATTCTTGAGTTTTGTATTCAATTTTATCTTATTTTTGGTGTCTTCTGTTGTAAGGCCTATTTCCTTCAGATCCTCTCTTACTTCTCTGATCCATTTACATCCTGTTGTAGTATTTTTTGAGACGAGATTGTGTTGTACTAGTTGTTTCAGAAGTCTCGAGTCCTGCATCCTCATGATATGTCCAAAGAATCCCAGTCTCCTCTTACGCATAGTATCTGTAATGGGTTCTAGCTCTTTGTACACGACTTTGTTAGGTATTAACCGCCACTGTCCAACTATAAGAAATAAATTGACCTTTTCAATACAATATATCAAGTAATGATGTCTTTATAACAATTTATAACACTATTATTTACTTTATTTCTTATATATAAAACAATGATCCATCACAAAAATATTCCTACTGTCTGTAAAACTGTTAATTTTACTAAGTGTCAGGTATAGTATACGCCTTATAACTCGGCGACTGAGTAGAATTCAAAGGCTCGCGTTCTGATGCCATTCTGCAGATTTGAGAAATGTTTTTGTAGAGGCTAATACAGGGACATTATTTTTTTATCTATTCAGGGAATTGTCGCTCGCCTACCGTACAACCGATTGCTATGGCCAGTGATGTAGTCTATAGGCCTAATCAAGATGCAGACGTTGAACGTAGAGTGTTATGCGTACAGGGAAGAGGGGGTGTGTGTGTGGGGTGAAGGGAAGCAGCATGGCTACTACGGTAGTTGCCAATGGTGTTCATTAGTGTTAGGTTGTAAATGCAAGACTACCCTTGCTTTTTCACATGAGATTCTGAGAAAAAACGTCGTCTTGAATTTGGAGAAATACAGTAAATATTACACTATAACATACCTGTAAAAAAAACATGCTATGGAACAAAGAATAAAAATACACACTATTTAACTGAGCCTATACTGGAAAGTATGGCTTACTTGTTAATGAAGTACCTTGTATAATGTCACAAACTTTGCATATTAAAGAATATACTTCAATACATGGCTTTAAAACACTAATCTGACTGAAATATGACCAAAACAGAGAAAACAACCAAACCATGCATTTACAGCATATGCTTTGTAAAATTTAAATACAACTAAATAATATGTTCAATATATGATTATTTTTAAGTGAATGCTAAATGGGAACCACTTTTGGTTAATCAGAAACACATTACCTCTCTGACCAGGAGGTTCGACAGGAAGATGCAGCTTGCGGAAACGATGATAGTATTCATTAAGTCTTTCATAATTGTCCAAGTTACTTTTCTCTTGAGGACGGGTATTTCCAAGGCTTTCTGCTAAAGTGGCCATCTCATTAATGCCAATATTAAAGAAAACTGGGGTAACATTGAAGGAGACAGCTGATGTGGAAGATGAGGTGAGTGGAAGCATTGAATGAACAGCATCTGGCACTGGCAGAAGTACAGACAATGCCGTTCGAGATCCCATAACCCTTGGCATTGGCTGGTGCTGTGATTGTCCTTTTGTTGGAGACCTAAAATATAATACATTAAATGATTACTCTACGTAAAATATGACAAATTTATATAGTCCTGTATCAGAGAAACACACACTTTAATTTTTTTTTTTGCTGCAAAAAGAATCACAATCACAAATTATAAGAACAATTCCCATTATCTACATAGGCATAACATTCTCCAGCACCCCCCCTCTCCCGCTCATATTTCATAAGCCGGACATGCAGTCTAGGGATGGCAAACCTGCCTGTTACGTGGAGACCCCAGGTTCGATTCCCCCTAGCTGGGTCGGAGAGTTTTACCTAGATCTAAGGGATCTAAGTGAGCCTCCAAGAAACCAACTGAGGAGCTATATGATGGTGAGATTGTGGTTCTGATATAGAAAACTAAGTGCAACAACCTGTCATCTTGGAATCTGCAAGCCTTTGAGCTGAAGAGCAATCGCTTGGTAGGCCAGAGCCCATCAGGGCTGTAATAACATGGGGTTTCCTTGTTTGTTTTATTTCACCTTTCATAAAGGTCCATGCTAAAGTAAACAAGACCAGTGTATAACGTGCTCCGAATTTTTCTACTGTTTTATGGATTCTACGTTTACTACGCTGCATATGCCGCTACTAACCTGCCTGTGCTCTCTTCGCCCGTCCAGATTCAACTGCTCGTGCTGCTTACCCTCCCTCTTTCCTTCCCCTACCGCTTCGCTGCGCATTGGGTACTGTATGCTCTCGTCCTTTCTGGACGCTTCTACTTGAATATAAATTGGCCTGCTCTGGGCTTGAGCAGCGAGTTGGGATGAATACGACGATTTGTGTGGAGGGAGGACTTGGTTTTATTTTGCTACCAGCTGGACTGTGTGCAATGTTTCTTTTAAAAAGTGCTTTTGTGTACCATTGAAAAGCTACGACTGCTGGACGGGTGAGCGAAAACTTTAATTTATTTCATTTCCATGTTGTTCTTTGAACTTTCTTTTAATGCTGCACTTCATTAATTTTCAAATTGCCGTTACTGGCTACCAATGACAGTTCATGTTGATAATAAGTTTAACTGCAGCTATTGATAGTGGTACCTTACTTTGGAATTACATTACCATCTCACTCCGAAGTTGGACTTTGTGATACGTCTAGTGATTGCTGCGATATGAACCATTGAAATTCAACTGTTTTCCCGAGCAAACGCATGAATAGAATCAATTGAACTATCACCTAGCTTCTGTTTCCTATTTTGGAATTTCATAGATACTGGCTGGTCCTATTTTCCAAATCCCTGTTGGCAGCCATTGATACCGTTTTCTTTCACGTCCCTCCCCTTTCCCCACCTTCCTATTCCGCATCCCTTCCCCCCCCTTTTTTTTCTTCTACATGTATTATTGTACAGTGGCCCATATGTCTTTCAAATTTTAATGTTTTTTCATGTTCATACGTAAATTTCTGTTTTCCTTGTGTAGGACACTCCTCATGTAATAGAGGTTGTATAATTATTGAAGGTTTCGAGTCTAGCTGTTCTCTTTGAAAAACTGATCTGAAAATTAACATGGTTGTCCCATCTGCTTTTTCTCTTTTGGAAGTCAGAACTAACTGACCTTTGGATGATTGTTGTTTTCTTTGGCTTGTAAATGTTTCTTCTGGGTGTTTTTTGTTCATATATTGTTATTATGAAAAAACTATTTCTTCTTTGCCCTTTTTTTTTTGTTGTCGTACGCCTTTTCTTGCCCTCAAAATTTGTACCTACCTCGGTTCCTCTGAATATATGGACTCAGTGAAAAGGCTTCCATTTATGCGCTCTGCTGAAAACCTTTTACCTTGAAAATTGAAAACTACCTGTGAACTTGTGCACGGACGGACATATATATTTTGCTACGCCATCACGTGCGTCGATTGGTACTGCGTCAGTTGGATTAGTATCCTGGTTTATCCCTTGTGTTTTTCTTGGTGTATTGTCTTACCATTCCCATTCTTGTGCATGGCGAGATCATATTCTGAGCGTACATACTTTATCTAAAATACAACACGACACCTACCCATAGCAACCACCACGTCACACGTCACGCACACTCCAAACTACACCACAAATGGTAGCAGACCTTTTTCTCTCATTACTCCATTTCTTTTAGCAAATTTTCCATTATGGCATGCTTCTCTGATAATTTCCCTTTGGGTGACGACAATTCTTCTCCCCCTCCTACTTATCATAATCTTTCTTTGCCTAACCCTCCCGTCAATGACTTGATTTCTTTTTCTATTTCTACTCCTCCGAGTTCCTTCTCTTATCGTTCGACTCCTTCATCCACCAACCCGTTTTCTGATCACAAATCTTTCCCGTTTTTTCACCATCACAACATGGCTCCCGATCTAGGCCCCCATTCTTCTCCATCCACTCCCCAACTTAGTGCTGTTGACAGTTCCTTGAATGTTCATATTATCAAACAATCTTTACTTCAGGTTCTGCAGTTAATAGCGACTGATCCTCGTAACCTTACTATGTGGCTTTTCTCTGTTCGTAAATTTCTCAACCTCAATTTAGCCTCTTTTCCTCAAATGCTTGGTTTGTTATCCGCTAAGACCACGGGTTTTTTTTCTAAATTTTGGTTGGATAACATGTCTCATTTTTCCACCTGGTATGAGTTACGTAATGCTATTCATAATTATTTTTTGCCTTATGAGATACGTTTTAAACTCAGTACCGAGTTCATTCGTCGTCACCAACTGCCGACTGAATCCGCACATGATTATTTAGATTCTATCACTACTTATAGTGATGTACTAAATATTGCCCACAATGTTGCTGAATTAATTTCGATTGTTCAGTTTTATGCTACTCCCTCCTTTCGACAACTTTTTAATGCACTGAACCCTCCAACTTCTATGCTTCAATTATATAATCTGGCTCAATCTCATGCTTTGTCTGCGTTAAGCGATACTTCTTATTATTCTTCCGTTCCACCACCGCCTATTCCGTCTTCCTTTTCCTCCACATCATCTTCTGCTCTGCCTACTTCTAATGTTTGTTCCCCCATTGTCTGTTTTCGCTGTAAAGGACCGGGTCATATTTCTAAGTTTTGCACCACTCTGCCTGTGGGAAACGCCTTTCCCCCTCGCCGCTTGGCAGTCGGCGTATTCATGGGGAAAATCTGCCTTCCCACACTCTTCAGACACCTCGTCCTACCTCTATGATTTCACCCATTCCCTTCACCTCTTCTTCCTTTTCGCTTTGTTCTACCTCTTTCCTACCTCCGACCTCTCATGTTCTCGTCACCGTTAATAACCTACCCTCTCTTGCTTTGTTAGATTCTGGGGCTGCTGTTTCTCTTATTAGTTTGTCATTTTTTCAATCTTTGCAATCTTTATGTCCCCAGCTCTCCTATTCTCCCTCTACTGTACGTTGTCTTTCTGCCTGCAATCAACCTTTAGAAATCGTTGGTGCTATTTCTTTGAATATTAAGATCCAAGATTTTTCTTGGCCTTTTACCTTTTTGGTTGTTCAGACCTTATCATCACCTATTATTTTAGGTTTTGATTTTTTTTCCCATACTGGACTTATATTGGATTCGGTCAACTCTACGGTCTCCTTTCATTTTTCCTCTAAGTCTATTCCATTGGTTCATAGTTTTGACTTCCCTCTTTCTCATCCCTCTACATGTTTACCTATAAATTCTGTTCATTCTGACCGCGTTCAGTCCTTACTTGAAGAATTTTCCGATGTCATTACCCCCACTTCGGGCACTGTTAAAAATTTTTCTGCTCACATTGATCTTACTGATCCTACCCCGGTTCGTTCTTCTCCTTATTTTTTGAGTCCCCCTCGCATGAAAATTTTGAATGCCTTAGTTGACCAAATGCTTCAAACTGAGACTATTATTCCATCATCTTCTAATTATGCCTCTCCCGCTTTCATCGTCGATAAACCCGATGGATCCTCTCGTTTTATAGTGGACTATAGAAAATTAAATTCTCGCATCCTCTATGATGCCTATCCCATGCGAAAATTGCAATCTGCTTTTCAACATTTTTCAAATGCTCAGTTTTTTACCATCTTTGATTTAAATTCGGCTTATAATCAAATTCCTTTAGATGACGTTAGTTCTCGCTATACGGCTTTTATTACCCCGAATGGACTATATCAATTCAAAAAAGTCCCTTTCGGTTTGAATCTTGGCTCACAAATTATGCAGCGGTTTGTGGATTCCTTGTTTGCTGATATAAAATATAAATACTTATTTCCTTTTATTGATGATATTCTTATTTATTCTTCAGATTTTGAAACCCATTTACTCCATGTTCGTGAAGTATTGACTCGCCTCCGCTCAGTCGGCTTAACTGTCAACCCTTCTAAGGTCCTTATCGCCCAGACATCTATTAAATTTTTGGGTCACATCTTAAGTTCACAGGGGGTGGCTGTCGACCCTGAAAGAGTTTCTGCCATTCACAAAATACCTCCTCCCTCTAATCTTAAGCAATTACGTTCTTTTCTTGGGATGATTGGTTTTTATGCCAAATATATTCCCAATTTTTCTTTACTTTCCGAACCCCTCAATCTGCTTAAACGTAAAGGTATCAAATTTCATTGGTCTTCTCTTCAACAAACCGCCTTTGATACGTTAAAATCTAAGCTCTCTCAGGCCCCTCTTTTGCAAATCCTTGATTTTGATTTTAAATTTGAACTTTCCACTGACGCCTCCGATGTTGCCATAGGTGCTGTTCTCCAACAGACGAAGAACGATCAAACTTTACCTGTTGCTTATTTCAGTCGTCTTCTTACCCCCGTTGAACGTAAATATTCTGTGTATGAAAGGGAGGCTTTAGCTCTCATTCTTTCCATTGAGCATTTTGCGGAGTACTTAGACCATCGCGAATTCTTAGTTAGTACTGATAACCAGGCCCTTTCTTGGTTATTACATAATGCCCCCAAAATTGGACGTACCGGTAGATGGTTGCTTCGCCTATCCCGTTTCAAATTTTCTCTTAAGTTCGTTTCTGGGTATCATAATTCTGTTGCTGACGCGCTATCTCGGCTTTTTGATGATACTTCATCTCATCTTTCTGAGCTTAATCAACTTCCTATCAACTCTGTTACTTCTATTTCTTCCCTTATCAATTTTCCCCTTTCCTTTCAATCATGTCTTGATCATCAAAAACTTGATCCTTATTGTCAACAACTTTGTCAAGATCTTTCTTCTCCCGATTATTCTGGCCCCTTTCGTCTCCACAATCAGCTTTTAATTTTCAAACCTACTCCGCGCGCCACTCCTCGTCTCGTTCTCCCTTCCAGTCTCCGACAAATGGTTTTTCAGTATTTCCATGGATCCCCTGTTGGGGGTCATTTTGGCATGTCTAAAACTTATGCTCGTCTTGCTTCTCAGTTCTTTTGGCCTCAGATGCGGAAAGAGGTATATTCGTGGGTCCGCTTATGTGACTTGTGTCAGAAACATAAGCCCCCCAATCATCAGCCCTATGGTAATTATGCTGCCTCCCCCCTACTTACCCTGCTGAGAAATTCTATGTTGATATTGTGGGACCTCTTGTAAAATCGTCGAAATCTAACTCTTATATTTTCACCTTACTCGATGGTTTTTCTAAATTTATTGTTCTTCGTCCTTTACGAACTATTTCTTCCCAGATAATTATTAACTTACTATCTACCCAAATTTTCCCCATCACTGGAATTCCTAAAATGTTGGTGTCTGATAATGCTACTGTTTTCACTTCTAAACTCTTCTATAATTTTTGTTTTTCTCATGGGATTAAGAAAATCAATATTTCCCCCTACCACCCTCAAGCTAACATCGTTGAGCGTTATCATCGTAATCTAAAATCCCTTCTATCTATTTTTCATTCACATGATCACCAGACTTGGGATGCCGAATTGCCTTATTTTGCCTTGGCATCAAACGCTACTGTTCATAATTCAACCTCTTATACTCCGGCTAAATTATTTTTAGGCCGTGAATTACACACCCCTCTCTCTTTGACATGCGATTTGTCCCCCTTGTTGAACACTCCATCTCATCTTCTCACCCCTGATCATTTGCAAGATGCTCTCAAAAAGTTGTTTCAAGCCAGAGACCTCCATAAAAAAACTTACAATTCTCGCGTTCGCTCTCCCACCTTCAAACCTTTGGATTTAGTTCTCTTCAAAAACCATCCCATCAGTTCCTCCTCTCAACACTTATCTGCTAAGCTTTCTCCCCGTTGGCTTGGGCCCTTTCGCATTCTTTCCTTTCCGTCCCCTGTTACTGCTTTATTGCAATCCTTGGACAATCCTAATGATATTCGTAAGGCTCATTTTTCCCTCTTAAAAAAGTTCTCCGCTTAACCCCTTGGCTTGCCGCAGGGATGGACAATTTATACTTCATTTCATCCTTTTTTCCTAGTGTACTATTGTTTTTTCTTTACTTGCGTTTGTTCACCCATGTCCCCCTCCCCTTTTCTTTCCCTTTCTTTTCTGTGGTTCATATCTTTGCTTTTTTCTTTCGCTCACCCGGTCATGCTCCCTCCACACACTTCGTCGCTTCCTCCGGCTCCCCCATCGATCATTTCCCCTGATGGGTTTCTTTTTTTTATGGGACACCATCTTATTAAATACTCCTCTGTCATTGTACTTTCATTTACTTAACTTTTTTGTAAAATTTTTGTACGGCCACTTATATACACATATTGTAACTTTTATTGTAAAACTTTTTTTTGTAACCCTTTTCCTTTTCTTGTCTCCTCCCTCCCTTTTTTTCGATCCGGATCGTTCTTTCTCTTTTATTCCCCTCCCCTCTGCCCCTCCCTTTTTTTTTCTCTTCTCTTCTTACTTGTAACTCATGCCTGTTCTTGCTTTTTGTTTATGCCTCCTCGACGACGACACTCTCTTCGTGTTCCTGAGTTCGGCGCCCCTCTGGAGCATCAATGGACTTTCGTCGCTTCTACACCCAATCCTTCGGATTTCTCCGGCTGCTGGGAGTATATAACGTGCTCCGAATTTTTCTACTGTTTTATGGATTCTACGTTTACTACGCTGCATATGCCGCTACTAACCTGCCTGTGCTCTCTTCGCCCGTCCAGCTTCAACTGCTCGTGCTGCTTACCCTCCCTCTTTCCTTCCCCTACCGCTTCGCTGCGCATTGGGTACTGTATGCTCTCGTCCTTTCTGGACGCTTCTACTTGAATATAAATTGGCCTGCTCTGGGCTTGAGCAGCGAGTTGGGATGAATACGACGATTTGTGTGGAGGGAGGACTTGGTTTTATTTTGCTACCAGCTGGACTGTGTGCAATGTTTCTTTTAAAAAGTGCTTTTGTGTACCATTGAAAAGCTACGACTGCTGGACGGGTGAGCGAAAACTTTAATTTATTTCATATCCATGTTGTTCTTTGAACTTTCTTTTAATGCTGCACTTCGTTAATTTTCAAATTGCCGTTACTGGCTACCAATGACAGTTCATGTTGATAATAAGTTTAACTGCAGCTATTGATAGCGGTACCTTACTTTGGAATTACATTACCATCTCACTCCGAAGTTGGACTTTGTGATACGTCTAGTGATTGCTGCGATATGAACCATTGAAATTCAACTGTTTTCCCGAGCAAACGCATGAATAGAATCAATTGAACTATCACCTAGCTTCTGTTTCCTATTTTGGAATTTCATAGATACTGGCTGGTCCTATTTTCCAAATCCCTGTTGGCAGCCATTGATACCGTTTTCTTTCACGTCCCTCCCCTTTCCCCACCTTCCTATTCCGCATCCCTTCCCCCCCCCTTTTTTTTCTTCTACATGTATTATTGTACAGTGGCCCATATGTCTTTCAAATTTTAATGTTTTTTCATGTTCATACGTAAATTTGTTTTCCTTGTGTAGGACACTCCTCATGTAATAGAGGTTGTATAATTATTGAAGGTTTCGAGTCTAGCTGTTCTCTTTGAAAAACTGATCTGAAAATTAACATGGTTGTCCCATCTGCTTTTTCTCTTTTGGAAGTCAGAACTAACTGACCTTTGGATGATTGTTGTTTTCTTTGGCTTGTAAATGTTTCTTTGGGTGTTTTTTGTTAATATATTGTTATTATGAAAAAACTATTTCTTCTTTGCCCTTTTTTTTTTTGTTGTCGTACGCCTTTTCTTGCCCTCAAAATTTGTACCTACCTCGGTTCCTCTGAATATATGGACTCAGTGAAAAGGCTTCCATTTATGCGCTCTGCTGAAAACCTTTTACCTTGAAAATTGAAAACTACCTGTGAACTTGTGCACGGACGGACATATATATTTTGCTACGCCATCACGTGCGTCGAATGGTACTGCGTCAGTTGGATTAGTATCCTGGTTTATCCCTTGTGTTTTTCTTGGTGTATTGTCTTACCATTCCCATTCTTGTGCATGGCGAGATCATATTCTGAGCGTACATACTTTATCTAAAATACAACACGACACCTACCCATAGCAACCACCACGTCACACGTCACGCACACTCCAAACTACACCACAAGTGTCAATATACTTACTGAAGCTCTGAACACTTACAATGGAACACAGTTATGGTGAACAAGCAATCATTGCCGTCGTTTACTTTAGGAGCTAGAAAGGGTGTGCTCATCATTATGTACTCTGCGCATATGAGAGAGGTCCAATGGTCTATGAGATTCTAGAGTCTGTTCCGCAAAGTAAACTGTTAATTTGATGATGACTGCTCTTTTAATGTGCCTAACATCTGGGCTATTGGCCTCCGCTGTTAATTAGTCGGTGATCGGGCCTAAGAGTCCTGAGACTTGAAACAGAAACTATTTCAGCAATTAAGATGAAAGTATAGAAGAACCTAAAGGAAAAAAATTACACTTACTGTAGATGACAATTGGTATAAAAAAAACAAAAAAAAATGGAAAGGTGAATGCAAAGATGCTAGAGAGCATGAATCATCTATGGCTATTCATATCTGAAGCCTACACTATTCTTTGTCCCTGACAAACTGAATTCTGGTTCCCAGCTTCCACTAGGAAGGTGGGCACCAACACTTGACAGTTCTTTGGTCTTGACCAAAGTAAGCAAGCTTGTAGTTTTACATGACTGTCAATATCATGATCATAGCACCAGGACCTTAAATATAGGGACATGACGTTTCATTTCAAAAATCCTTCATGCATCATTCAAAACATCTATGAGGTGTCAGCTTTTGCCTTATCCTTAACTTTCCACATCAACAGACTGAAGATACGTCAAGATGGTTCCTCAAAAAGTGTCGATGCTTGATTATCTCCCGAATGCAGGCTGATAGCTACGTAACCTAAACCACGCAGCCACTTGCTCTGTTTGTCCTTTTGTGTTTCCATGTTTCGCCCTCATGTACTAGGCAACCAAGAATGAGTTAGCTGGAAAATTTATAATGTCCAATAATGGACCATTTATATTGGTATTATAAATTTACTCATTCAGGACAAATATTTCACATGATTACAATCGAGGAGCTATCTGACTGTGAGTGGGCGGCCAAGGTCTAGAAAGCCAAGAATAACGGCTGAGATGATTCGTCGGCTGACCACGCGGTACCTCATAACCTGCAGGCCTTCATGCAGGGCATTTGGATGGCCACGAACCATCAGGGCTGTATTGCCATCAGCTTGATTTTTTTTTTACAAGTTGCTTTACGTTGCACCAACACAGATAGGTCTTATGGCTACGATGAGACAGGAAAGGGCTAGGAGTGGGAAATAATTGTCTGTGGCCTTAATTAAGGTACAGTCCCAGCACTTGCCTGGAGTGAAAATGGGAAACCATGGAAAACCATCTTCAGGGCTGTTGACAGTGGGGTTCGAACCCACTATCTCTCAAATACTGGATACTGGTCGCACTTAAGCGGCTGCACTGCAGCTATTGAGCTCTGTTGTTTGTTTGTTTGTTTAGGCCAAGTGAGGCCAACTTATACAAAACTGGAAGGCCTGATACAATCAGTAAAATTTACTTCAATTCTCCTCCCTCATTTTTATAAAATACAACTTTTGAAACATAATATACAATTTCAAAGCAAACTACTGAAATCAAGGAACAATGAACATGAATTGTACTATATAATGACACATCTAAATAGTAATGTTCAACTATGTTTGAAATGTATAATAAGATAGGAAAGAGCCCACCTATTCCAAACATACGTGTGGATTCTTTCTTATCTTATTATATGTTCATTACTTGTCAATATGAAATTTATCACACGATACATTTGAAACATTCAGGCTTTCAAAATATAATCCTAATAATTGTGAAAGGAATCAACCATGTTGGAAATTCTAGATTTACTACACACCAAAGCTTCCAATGTGAATGAATAATACAAAAATGATTACAGTAAAACTCCTGATACCTGGATTAATGTGGCGCTGGGTGATCAGGATAATATAAAATCCGGATATCAGAGAGTATCATTAGATACAGCCGAAGTCATAAAAAGACTCTGTCGAGCTTTATTTTGTAAACAATTAGGCGCACAATGAATTAAAATCAAACAGAATACTGGTACTGTATTTAAATATAGTATAAAATATAAGTATATTTATAAAAAACAAACATAAGAATCACAACTAATAAAAACTTAAGTTCATGTTCCTTTTACTCAGTTTTCTCTTTTAAGAAGATTGTTGTTGTAGCCTGTTTGACTCGCTGAAGTCTTTTTTCCTTTTTCCGGCCATGCTTTGACTGTAACACTAATTAAAATGACACAAACTATGTACCTTAACTTTAGCCAGAAAATCACTACCACAATAAAAATAAATAATGTACAGTAACTGACTGGCTAACAGAGATTAAGTGAGTAGTGCACAATATTGCTGAGTGTGCAAATCAACAACCTCCCCATTCCTCGCAATTTTAGTACGCACTTCCTCCTTGCACTCCTTCTTAAGCTACAGTTCAGCTCAGTAATGTAGTTCACTGTATCCCAACCCAAAAAATATTAACCCCCAAATGGTACACCTAAATTAGGTAATACAAAAGGTACACCTAAGTCCACTGGACTCGTTTAACTTTTTATTTTATTTAGTATAAGTATAAAAGGAAATCAATGGGTAAGATTTAAATATTATATATTTAATAATTGTTTATTATTATTTTCCAGAAGATACGCTCGTTACTTCTGTTTATCTTCTACAGAAGTTATTAGAAAAGACAATTAAGAACAGAAAATGTAAAAAAAACATACATACACGAAATAATATTTTTCAACTACAAATATTGAGTCATACAATTGAATATATTCATTTAAAAACAAAATAAGTAGTTCTTCAAAGATATAAATCAAACATACCGTGAACTTCTGTATGAAAATTTCTGCATGTATTTCTTATAAGATATTTAACTGTATTGTCTTCAGCGAACAATATACTCAAAATAATGTAAGTCCTGACAATCCGCTGTTGTTTATCTTTATGGCAGGAACAGATTCAAGCTGTCAAAGACACTGAGCATACTTAGAAGATTACTACAAGACAATATTATTGCTCCAATTCATTTCCAGGAATAGGAGGCTTGGCTAGGCAGGTAACCAGTTAACACACAGTCAATATAACTTCCACTTACATCATCAATATTACTGTCTAGTGGTTCATTTAGAGCATCTACAATACCTTTCTTATTCATTTTTCTGAAAACTAGTAATAAAAAACAAAAGTAATAAAAGTGGTGTGAATAAAAATGCACTAAAGGTAAATGTCGGCCCTCGGGACCCAACTATCATTTTAGAAACAAAACTAACCGAGAAGCACGTCCAACAGTGTTTCAGACTGAAAGGCAACTGAGAGGTAGGAGACTACAGGAAGGTGCAGCACAGTGCTATCACATACATTGGGCACTGATTAAAAAAAAAAAAAAAAAATTCCCCAAGGTCCCTACAACCCAGGTTTATCAGTTACAGATTAACTTATCATACAGGAAATTTAAAAAAACATCTTATGATCCATATTGACTGTCTTACACAATTAAAAGGCATTAGATTATATAATCTAATATAATTAGATAATATTTTGTATCAATTTTAAAGATCGAATAGTAGTGCACTGAACTAGCTGGAATAAAACCTGCCTTTTTAATTGTGTAACTTATCATATGCATTTAAAAACTTGATCTCCGGAAACCACGTTGGATACTGGAGGGTTTGGATTTCAGAGGGACAGATGTGAGAGCTTGTACTGTATTTCAAAGACTGCAGCCAGGAATAAAATAAATATCAGAACAAATTAAACATTACTAACCTGCAACTACTGCTTCCTGTATTAGCACTACTTGTAGTGCATCGAGTAAGTGTAAATGTCACAGTCACCAAGTCTTCAACGGCTACGACCATATCTCCCCACATATCAATTTCATCACCATAGTAGCTCAGCAAACCCTCAAAGGATACCAGAGGGCCCAAAGTAGTGAGGACTGTGAGAAATGTTGGATCTGGCTTTTGACACCACAATTTTGCCATAAGACCAGTCACCAAAGAAGTCAACTATAAATAAAAATCAGCATATTGCAGATTATCCAGAATTTTCCATGATGAAGTATGGATCACAATAGAACATGGAAGCATCTTAAAGTACCTTCTCCAGATTATAAACATTTTCAGCATAACTATAATGTAAAACAAAATGCATTCACTATTATTTTAGTTCTTTTGACTGTACGGTTGATCTTTGGAAACTCCTAAAATTAAAGTAATGCCATTTATTGGAAATGGTAACTTATTAACTAGAGATAGGTTTCTTAGGATGCAAAATAACCTGTAAACAATTTGATATTTTACAAATATATTATCATGAAGCAGTAGGGGTACATTAAACAGCATTGTGACATCAACAGTGCTGAATTGAGAATATTTTGAAGAAAATTAAACTATTTCAGCTGTTATGCCTTTTATGCCATCTAGTGCAATCAGAATTTGAAGACAACAGCTTACGTAAAGAAGTATAACAAGCTTTAAGCCAGGAGGCTATTACAGAGGTAAATTTACAAGTTTACTCAACTCCACTTGTACGAGATATCATATAAATTCTACACTTCCAAACCTGGACGGTTGGCGACAAGATGGGCTCCCCATTCAGAGCGAGCAGAGTGGATTCCAAATGGGACTGCTTACTCACAAGTTGCTCTACATCCTGTCGAGTTAAAGAGTTATCACATACTCGCCGTCTACATGTCGGTTTGCCACTGGCAGCTAAAAGATTATAATTCTGCTCCCATCACAACTCTCCAATCGCTGTAGAACTTTATGTGTAAAGACCTGTTGTTGTTGTCCTTTGTAAAATACCTGTGCATCTTTTAATGTAGTAATGTTGGTACACAACAACACTGATGCAGTCTCTGACAAACCTGACAAGAAATGGATGTAGAGGAACTGGGATTGATGAGGAGAGAGCTAATCTATTTGATGACAGCAGTATATGAAGATGTGAAGATTGTCTTTGTTATTTTCTGTTTTCTTTCTACATGGGTTGATTTTTTAATAGTGTAACTATGCTGTAACAATGCTGTGAAATGTAGGCAGGCACTATAATGTATACCTGAGGTAGCTTAGATACCCACCCTCCCTCAGCATAAATCAACTTGCCCTCAACACACCAGGCACCTGTGCAGCGACAACAACAAAAATGCAGATTTGAGCGCGCACTCGTGGAATTAGTGAACTGCGGCCTGGTCATCCTGCAGTAAGTGATAACAATGTGCAGAATGTGAACGCTTTATTGCTGGCGGATTGGAACACCAAAATTTGTGAACTGGCCAATGATACAGGGCTGGCGTCTTCGACATTGACTTGTTGGAAAATTTTAACCCAAAATGAATGAACATTTTTATCTCATCATCATTATCATAATCATCACAAGTGTTTTATTTGTCTTGTCAATTTTTGTTAAATCTTTTAACTGAAAATGTTCCATAACTGGAATGAAACATGTTCTATTTAGTATTATACTCAGAGATTAAGCTGGATTATGTTATGTCATGTAAATAATAAACTAGCTATAAGAAAATGACAAGTATTGGAAGGTGGGAATCTCCTTGTAACATAACCTTAGTTGTGTTGAGCCAATATGGGACAAAATATGAGATTCATATGAAGGTGATGATGATAGCAAACACTCGTAATCGAGTAGGTTTGTCTTCCAGGTAGGATGTCTCTTCATCTATGTGTTCGGAGGTGACTATACAGTCCAATGCGGGAGTTACACAATTTGCCACAGTGATGACAGGTAGTCCCAGGTGGAGCAGTCATGTTATTTCTATGTTTTCTCAGCACTTCTTTTTCTTTCCTACGTTGCCTCTTGTCATTCGCTGTACGTCGGCGGTTTTCTTCAAAAGACAGTGTGCCATAATGGACTAGTGATCTCCAGGATGAACGGTCAAGCGCTAAGCTCTCCCAGTTATCAACATCAATGTTACATCTCTTCAAGTTAGCCTTGATTACATCTTTAAATCGCTTCCTCTGACCGCTTACAGAGCGTTTACCTACTGATAGCTCAGAGTAAAACACTTGTTTGGGAATGCGATTATTGGGCATGCGAACTACGTGGCCTGTCCATCGTAGCTGGCGACTTAAAACCATCAATTCTATACTGGTGGTGTGTGCCTCTTCAAGAACGCTGATATTTGTGCGCCTGTCTTGCCAAGTTATTTGCAGTATTCTCCTCAAGCAACGTTGATGATACTGTTCCAGCTTCTTAAGGTGTCGACTGTAGCATGTCCAGGATACAGATCCGTAGAGTAAGGTTGGAACTACAACAGAATTGTACACAAGAATCTTTGTTGTGATATTGACATCGTGATTGTCAAAAACTCGAGATCTTAACTTAGCAAAGGATGCTCCTGCACGGTTAATTTGGTGTTGGATTTCTGAATCTATATTTGCGCTTGATGAGAGGGTGCTGCCAAGGTATGGGAAGGTGTTTACAACTTGAAGGCTCACTCCATCAATTGTGACATTGATATCTCTTTGACCTTCCCCAGGGGCTGGTTGGTATAGGATCTGTGTTTTGCTGGTATTTAGTTTGAGTCCGATCTTGTTGTACGCAGCAGAGAAAGCATTCAGGATTCTCACAAGCTCTTCTTGTGTCTGAGCTACGACAGCATTATCATCAGCGTACTGTAACTCAACTAATGCTGCAGACGATGTCCGAGTTCCTGCCTTTAAACGGCTCAAATTAAAAAGTTTACCATCCATCCTGTAAGTTAAATGAATTCCTGGAGGGAGATCATCTCTGACAAGTTCCATGACAGTGGCAACATACAAGGAAAACAAAGTGGGGGCTATCACACAGCCTTGCTTAACACCGGTATTGATATGGAACGGCTCTCCAATAGAGCCGTTGCCAATGACAGCTGCCATCATATCAGTGTAGAGCAATTTGAAGATGGCAATAAATTTCTGCGGAAAGCCATATTGAGCTAAAATTTTCCACAAAGCTTCTCGGTTCACAGAGTCAAATGCCTTAGTAAGAACAATAAAGGCAATATAAAGAGGTCTATTTTGTTCTCTACATTTTTCCTGGAGTTGACGAGCTGTGAATATCATATCTGTGGTTCCTCTAGAAGGCCTGAAGCCACACTGACTCTCTGGAAGTATTTTCTCCACCAGGGGTACAATACTATTTGCCAAGATTTGAGCAATAAGCTTTCCCAGGCACGACAGTAAGGATATTCCCCGATAGTTACTGCAGTTTGTTCGATCCCCTTTCTTAAATATAGGAACTACCAGACCGTCTCTGAAATCAGGAGGCATTTCTTCTGTGCTCCAAATTTTGACAATCAGTTCATGTATGTGTCTTACTAGTTCCTCACCACCTTCTTTGAGAGCTTCCACTGGTATACCATCAGGACCAGAGGCTTTGTGACGCTTTGCTTGATTGACAGCATGCTTAACTTCATCTAATGTTGGTGGGGAGCCAAGTTCATCACTGATGGGAGCTTGTTTTAATATATCATACAGCTGTTCATCAATAATCGAATCCTGGTTCAAGAGGTCTTCAAAATGCTCTTTCCACCTATTCATGATGGAGTGCTGATCTTTTAAAAGTATACTTTTATCGCTGGACCAAAGAGGTTCCTCCCAAAGGGGGTGGGACCATAAACTGCTTTTGTTGCTTGGAAGAACTGTCGTGAATCTTTATCTGCTAGATATTCCAACTCTTTTGCCTTTGCTGTCCACCATGCATTCTTGAGCTCACAGGTTTTTCTTTGGACATTTGCTTTGGCAATATTTACGGCTTGTTTCTTAGAGTGGGAGTTCATGTCCCTTCGCCATACTTGCAAGGCTTTTCTCTTCTGAGAGATCAATGCTTCAATTTCTTCATCATATTCATCAAACCAGTCCTGATGTTTTCTGGTCTTATATCCTACTGTTTCTTTGCAAGCATCTTGAATAGTGGTCTTCAGACTCTCCCAGTGTTGCGTTACATCAGGTTGATATTCTTTCGGCAAAGTCCGATGAAGGAGCTCTCTGTATTTTGAAGTAATTTCTGCATTGCCAAACTTCTCGGTGTCAAAAGTATGTCTGAAGCTCTTCCGTTGTTTCCTCCTCTGGGTGGACAGTGACAAATGCATCACTGATCTAGTAAGTCGGTGATCTGTCCAACAGTCATCAGCTCCCGTCATTGCTTTGGTGATAAGAACATCGCATAGATCTTGCTTGCGGACAATCACATAGTCAATGAGGTGCCAGTGTTTCGATCTAGGATGCTGCCATGATGTTTTGAAGCGATCCCTTTGGCGAAAGATGGTGTTGGTGATTATCAACCCATGCTCAGCACATTTTGAGAGGAGTCTAATACCATTGGAGTTTTCACTGCCAACTCCCTCCTTGCCAATGACACCATTCCATACTTTATGGTCCTTTCCCACTCTGGCATTAAAATCACCAAGCAAGATGATTTTATCTAGTCCGATTGATGTTTGATAGGATGTCATCCAAATCTGAATAGAATGTTTCTTTGATGTCATCATCAGAGTCTAATGTGGGGGCATATGCGCAAATTACTGTGGCATGCTGGTCGCCATTTAATCGAAGTCTTAATGTCATGATGAGTTCATTACGTCCAGTTGGAAGCTCCTGCAGGTCTCTGAGAAGCTTATTCTTGATAGCAAAGCCTACTCCATGTGTTCGGTGTTCACTGGTAGGTTTACCCTTCCAGAAGAAAGTGTATCCTGCTCCGTTTTCATTCAACTGACCTTCTTCAGCAAGACGGGTCTCCTGGAGTGCTGCTATGTCGATTTTGTATCTTCGTAACTCTCTACCCACAAGGGCTGTTCTCCTTTCGGGTCTCTCATTTGAAGGGTCATCATTAAGCATTCTTACATTTCACGTAGCAAAATATAATTTCTTTCTTGTTCGACCGCATTGAACTGATACCACTGGACGTGGCTATCCAATCGGTACTAGAAGTGGCTGACTATGTTTAGGGCACCTTTTCTAGCCCCTTCCCCATGTGAGGTGAGCAGAGTGGACCCTAAATAGGACTACTCAGTCGTAGATGCAGCAACCGAATTGCTCTACAGCCACAATCCTAAGCAAGACGACCGATCACATATCTACCGCCTACGTGCCAAGTTATCACTAGAGGCTTCCAGACATCACAATCCTGCCCCCGTCGCAACTTCCTGATCACCACAGGACTTTTGGAAGAGTCAATCTGTTGTTGGAAGACTGCTGTGCGTGAGATTCCTTTAGAGTGAGAGTGTTGGTGCACTTCAACAAACGCACTGTACTTGATGACTTAAGAACTGTTTTCAATGGCAAGCCGATGCAAGACGATTAAAGGGTTCCTAGTCACTGCAGCCTTCGTCCGCCATTCCAGCCGAGGAGGGACTTCCTGTCCTTACGCCTGGTCCGCCGTTGACCAATATGGTTCATCCGCCCTTAGGGGAAGTTTTCCACCCCAAGGGTAAGAGAGTGCCCTGAACTTGTTCCTACACAAAGGCTTCATCAAACCTACTAAGGGAGAGCTCATCCGCCCGTAGCCGTTGGTTCTCCCCTAGTTTGCCAGGTTTGGTACTGGCCGCCTGACCCTTGGCCAGACAGTTGCAGGTAGTACCGTCTACTGTCACATACGGTAGCAGGGTGACCCTGACCTGACACTAGTTAATTAAGGTAAAGCCTTAGCAATTGTCTGGTGTGAAAATGGGAAACCATGGAAAACCATCTTCAGGGCTGCCCGACAGTGTGATTCAAACCTACTATCTCCCGAATACTGAATACTGGTCACACTTGACAGACTGCAATGAATTTGCAATTCGTAAACGATCTGCTCAATTGCTCACTTGTCGTTCCTTGTTTGTTTGAGAAGCTCAAATTATCTTATTTCTATGTGCTGCGCTGGTAAATCTACTAAGTGGCGAATGTTTGGGAGGCATATTTTTTTGATGAAGCAACGTAACACGATATAAGCTTGTCTGACATTCTGCGAGTCGGAGTGTGGAATGTTAGAAGTTTGAATCGTTGTGGTAGATTAGAGAATCTGAAAAGGGAGATGGATAGACTAAAGTTAGATGTATTGTAGTTGGTATAAGTGAAGTACGTTGGCAGGAAGAGCAGGATTTTTGGTCAGGCAACTACCAAATTATCAACTCAAAATCAAACAGGGGAAATGCAGGAGTTGGTTTAATAATGAATAAGAAATTGGGCAGCGGGTAAGCTACTACGACCAGCATAGTGAAAGAATTATTGTCGTCAAGATAGACACCAAACCAATGCCCACCACAATAGTGCAGGTCTATATGCCTACTAACTCAGCGGATGATGAAGTCTAAAGAATATATGAAAAGATAGAAGATTTAATACAATATGTAAAAGGTGACGAGAATCTAATTGTGATGGGAGACTGGAATGCAGTGGTAGGCCAAGGAAGAGAAGATAATTCAGTAGGAGAATTCGGATTGGGAAAAAGGAACGAAAGAGAAAGACGGCTGGTTGAATTCTGCACTGATCATAATTTAGTCCTTGCCAATACTTGGTTCAAACACCACAAACGACGGCTGTATACGTGGACGAGACCTGGAGACACTGGAAGGTATCAAATAGACTTCATTATGATTAGGCAGAGATTCAGAAACCAGGTGTTGGATTGCAAAACTTTCCCAGGAGCAGACGTGGACTCTGACCACAACTTGTTGGTCATGAAATGCCATCTGAAGCTGAAGAAATTGAAGTAAGGAAAAAATGCAAAAAGATGGGATATAGACAAGTTGAAAGAAAAGAGTGTGAGGGATTGTTTCAAGGAACATGTTGCAAAAGGACTAAATGAAAAGGCTGAAGGAAACACAATAGAGGAAGAGTGGATAGTCATGAAAAATGAAGTCAGTAGGGCTGCTGAAGAAATGTTAGGAAGGAAGAAAAGATCAACTAAGAATCAGTGGATAACTCAGGAGATACTAGACCTGATTGACGAACGACGAAAATACAAGAATGCTAGAAATGAAGAGGGCAAAAAAGAATACAGGCGATTAAAGAATCAAGTGGATAGGAAGTGCAAGGTAGCTAAGGAAGAATGGCTGAAGGAGAAGTGCAAGGATGTCGAAGGTTGTATGGTCCTAGGAAAGGTAGATGCTGCATACAGGAAAATCAAGGAAACCTTTGGAGAAAGGAAATCTAGGTGTATGAATATTAAGAGCTCAGATGGAAAGACACTTCTAGGGAAAGAAGACAAAGCAGAAAGATGGCAGGAACATATCCAACAGTTGTATCAAGGTAAAGATGTAGATAATTTGGTTCTGGAACAAGAAGAGACTGTTAATGCTGATGAAATGGGAGACCCAATTTTGAGGTCAGAGTTTGACAGAGCTGTGAGCGATCTAAATAGGAACAAGGCACCTGGAATTGATGACATTCCCTCTGAATTACAGACTGCCTTAGGAGAAACCAGCATGGCAAAGTTATTCCATTTAGTGTGTAAGACGTATGAGACAGGAGAAGTCCCATCCGATTTTCGGCAGAATGTTGTTATACCTATTCCCAAGAAAGCCGGTGCTGACAGGTGTGAAAAATACCGCACCATTAGTTTAGTACCTCATGCCTGCAAAATTTTAACACGTATTATCTACAGAAGAATGGAAAAACAAGTTGAAGCTGAGTTGGGAGAAGATCAGTTTGGCTTCAGAAGAAATGTAGGAACACGTGAAGCAATCCTGACTTTACGTCTGATCTTAGAGGATCGAATTAAGGACAAGCCCACGTACATGGCATTCGTAGATCTAGAAAAGGCATTCGATAATGTTGATTGGACCAAGCTATTTACGATTCTGAAGGTGACTGGGATCAGATACCGAGAATGAAGAATTATCTACAATCTGTATAAAAGTCAGTCTGCAGTAATAAGAATCGAGGGCTTTGAAAAAGAAGCAGCAATCCAGAAAGGAGTGAGGCAAGGCTGCAGTTTGTCCCCCCTCCTTTTCAATGTTTACATACAACAGGCAGTAAAGGAAATCAAAGAGGAATTTGGAAAGGGGGTCAAAATCCAAGGAGAGGAAATCGAAAGCGTGAGATTTGCTGATGATATTGTTATTTTATCTTCTTCTTTTTTTTTTTTTTTTGCTAGGGGTTTACGTCGCACCGACACAGATAGGTCTTATGGCGACGATGGGATAGGAAAGGCCTAGGAGTTGGAAGGAAGCGGCCGTGGCCTTAATTAAGGTACAGCCCCAGCATTTGCCTGGTGTGAAAATGGGAAACCACGGAAAACCATCTTCAGGGCTGCCGATAGTGGGATTCGAACCTACTATCTCCCGGATGCAAGCTCACAGCCGCGCGCCTCTACGCGCACGGCCAACTTGCCCGGTGTTATTTTATCTGAGACTGCAGAAGATCTTGAGAAGGTGCTGAATGGTATGGACGAAGTCTTGGGTAAGGAGTACAAGATAAAAATAAATAAGTCCAAAACAAAAGTAATGGAGTGCAGTCGAACAAAGGCAGGTGATGCAGGAAATATTAAATTAGGAAATGAAGTCTTAAAGGAAGTAAAAGAATATTGTTACTTAGGTAGTAAAATAACAAACGATGGCAGAAGTAAGGAGGACATAAAATGCAGATTAGCACAAGCAAGGAAGAGCTTTCTTAAGAAAAGAAATTTGCTCTCTTCAAACATTGATATTGGAATTAGAAAGATGTTTTTGAAGACTTTTGTATGGAAGTGAAACATGGACAATAACTAGCTCAGAAAGAAAGAGAATAGAAGCTTTTGAAATGTGGTGTTACAGAAGGATGCTGAAGGTGAGATGGATAGATCGGATCACGAATGAAGAGATACTGAATCGAATTGGCGAGAGGAGATCGATTTGGCTAAATTTGACAAGAAGAAGAGATAGAATGATAGGACACATTTTAAGACACCCAGGACTTGTTCAGTTGGTTTTTGAAGGAAGTGTAGGTGGTAAGAACGGTAGGGGTAGACCAAGGTATGAATATGACAAGCAGAGTAGAGCAGATGTAGGATGCAATAGTTACGTAGAAATGAAAAGGTTAGCACAGGATAGGGTGACATGGAGAGCTGCATCAAACCAGTCTATGGACTGATGACTCAAACAACAACACATAATCTAAAATATCGTTCATTGATTCACTTAAGAAATAGAAAAATTACTCTTTGCACTGGAAAATTTCCATTAAATATAACATACATTGATCGGCATCGATAACAATAATAATTCTATTTTGTATGTGTAGGTAAAGTCCGATTAATATGTGAGAGGATAAAATAATGATGTACAAAAACACAACTCACACTTTAATATGTACTCATTTTCATATCTTGTTGCTACAGCAAAGCTATAGTGTTGCTATGTCCAAAGAAAATATAGTTCAGTGTGAAACTGAAATACTAAGATTGACATACCGAACATTTGCTGTTTGTCTTTTGCTGATTGTCAATTGTCGCGATTTTCTGTTGTGCTCGTATGTTCCGACATAGTGTTTTCTCCAAGAATAATGTGTTACTTAAGTACTTTGCAATTCTAGTGCAATACCTAGACTTAGAGAATCCATGGCCTTCTAAATATTACCATCAGCGAGTTTAGGCAGGCATTCTACAAAACGTATACCAAGCACTGTGTTTACATTGGGAAGGCGCAAAATGGCCTTGCAAAACTCACGTAGTCTGAGCAGTTGTGATGTTGGTGCGATTATAAGTGATAACCTAAAATATCATTTGCTGATTCACTTAAGAAACAGAAAAAATACTGTTTGCACCGGAAAATTTCCATTAAATATAACTTACATTGATCGGCATCGATAAAAATAATTCGATATTTCGACTATATTAGCCTATTGTGATGTGCCAAAGGGCGTAAATCTCGGGAATGATGAGGAATTAACATGTCAATCTACTTCCATAACCCTCTCAGGAGTAATAAGAACAAAGTATGACATTTTCAATGAAATCGGTGCAGTAGTTTTTGAGTCTATAGAATACGATCAAACAAACCTTCATAAGATAAGGGGCACTAAATGAAAACCAAACACCCACCATAACACACATTCAGCTAGAAAGATGGTAACATTGTTACGTGTCGAATCTGCCATCATTCTGGTAGGAGAACTGCATAGTGAAAACTCACAGGTGTACACAGTTGTTGGGTTATGTCCTTGCTGGTGCATTGACTGGTCTTGTGTGTTCGTCCAGCTGTAGAAATGGAGGCAAGCAAAGAAGAGCAGAGAAATGTGGTTCATTTTCTGGTAGCTAAGGGGGCTGGAGTACATGATGCTCATCGTAGCATGTCTGCTGTGTATGGCAAACATTGTGTGTCCATGATGAGTATGCACGACTGGCACAAAAGATTCGAGAAGGACGTACGTCACTGCAAGGCTACGTACACATAACAGGCCCATTGAACCAGTGATTGATGGCCTTATCAAGAAAAACAAAGAATCACGGAGGAAGAAATTCGTGTTCAGGTTGGCATCATCCATGGCTCCATGCATGCCATTATCAAAGATACATCGCAATTATCCCTTGCCAAAAAAAATCCAAAGCTGTTCACACAAATTCCAGTAAAGTCATGATGACCCCCTTCTTTGAATGCTTGTCGACTTCCTCAAGCATAGAACCACAATCTATGTGCAGCGCTATGAAGACACTTTGCAGAAAATGCGATGTGCCATATAGTCAAAACGCCCTGGAATGTCGTAGGAAGAAGTCATCCTGTTGCATGATAATGCTCAACTCCATACTTCCAATCTGGCGAAGGCTACGTTTCAGCGATTTGGTTGGGAAACACTTCAACATTCTCTGTAAAGCCCGGATCTTTCACCTGGTGATTTTCATATTTTTGGCGACTTGAAGAAAGACATTTGTGGACAACGGTTTCATCCGGACAAAGAAGTACAAGAGTGGGTACGGTTGTGGATCCGTCAGCGACATACATCTTTCAACAAAACTCGAATTGATCGTCTCATCACTCAGTGGGATAAATGTATTAATGCTTTTGGTAATTTCTTTTGAACAAAACCATGGTCATGTAGTGGGTGTCCGGTTTTCATTTGACTGCCCCTTATAGTATAGCTCCATTCGACAAGTCCTTTTTCTCAGTTTTTAACTGCTGACAATTACAATACTATATTTCTCTGTGATGTGCAGCTTCATTTGTGTTAATATCTTTATTGTAATTGAAGCTGAGTAAACAATGATTCAAATTTTATTTGCTCCGTAACGATCGTGCAGAATTTTAAACCGCCACTATTTTGAGGAGAAATTTTTAAAGGGATTTTGAACCTGAAAACTACAAGGCGGTAAATAATGATGTGGTCATATAGTTCCAATGATGTTGAGAAATAAAACTGTCCAGCTCTTTGGTTGAAAGGTCAATGCAGTGGCTTTTGGTTCGGGGGACCCTGGTTTTGATTCCTGGCAAGGTTTGGGATTTTAACTTTGGTTAATTCCTGTAGCTCAGGGGCTGTGCATTTGAGTTCATCTTAATACACATCTTCATTTACATAGAACACATCACACTACAAACCACCACACAAATATGCAATAGTGAATACATCCCTCCACATTGGGTTGGCATCAGAAAAGGGATCTAGCTGTAAAAATGGGCTAATTCACAAAAAGTGCCTTCTCCGTGTAACTGGGAAAAGGCCAGGAAAATGAAAAATAAGATAATGATGATGATGATGTCAAGAATTACAATTGTGCTTAATGTCTATTTACAGTATTTACTCGCGTATTAAACCCCTTTTTTCCCCACTTATACAGCCAAGTCCAATATGCGATGACGTCAAATTTTGTGCAGTGAACACATGAGTTCTAGGCTATAAAGAGCAATAAATTGTACATTCTACACTGTTCTTTAACAAACTTCTGAACGTATTTGAGTTATACTGGTTATTTTCACTGGAAGGCAGTATTTCTAAATGTAAAAAGTGAAGGCAGTATTTCTAAATGCAAAAAGTCAATAAATGGTGAACACAACTTTTAGGCCTACATATAAAGTAAATATAATCCGTTTTATTTACTCATAATATCACATCATTCGTTTCATCTCATTAATTCCTCTGATGAGGTCGATGTCAGGAAGGGCATATGGTCGTAAAAACTCGCTACGAAAATTTGTCTCATTTTATGCTCGACCCCGTAGAAAAAAAGGTATAATATTAATAATATTATCATATTATGCAATACTGATACAAAATAACTCAATGGCCAGTCATTTGTCTCTGTCAGTTGAGCAGTAGGCCTACCACACAGTAAACAGGATCAGTGCTTTCATTTTAATTGTCTTGCGCCGCCAACTTCCCTGCTACCAACATGTCGTCATTTCAAGTGACGTCATCTTCACTGCCACCGCGTCAACCATGCACAGCAATTGAGACCAAGGGCATTCGAGGTCCCGTCTTTTTGAACCTTTTAAAAATAGTTTTGTTCCCTAGTATACAGTCCAAACTGCGTGAAGTTATTCCCAAATGGTTTCTGGAGATGGTCTCTGATATTCCCGGCTGGTGTATGTGTAGCAGAAGCCACTGCTTCTGAATAAAACCGTGTTGTTGAAAGTGTGCCAAACCACCAGCTGATAACTAGCGTATGTTACGAGTTGTATTTCCAAATGTACCGGTAATACATAGCGACTAGAAGCATTCTTTTGATAACTGCGGCTGTTGAAAGGCTAGACCCTTAATTTTAAGTATATTTCATGCTTGTTCTCCAAATTTATCACATCAGGATTTACCTAAACAGCTGTAATAAATAAGAT
This sequence comes from Anabrus simplex, assembly GCF_040414725.1. Lineage (NCBI taxonomy): Eukaryota > Metazoa > Arthropoda > Insecta > Orthoptera > Tettigoniidae > Anabrus > Anabrus simplex. The sequence goes on along the minus strand of NC_090269.1, from coordinate 18,769,355 downwards.
AAAGAGAGACCGCATTGTTTAGGTTAGGTATGCTATCGCCCAGATAGTGCCAAAAGTTCCACGACGGAAAGAATTAAAATAAATAACAGGAAAGCTTTCTGCATTTATGGATATCTACAGGTGTGGTGATAATGCGTTTTATTATCATAAGTGTTTAATTTTGTACGTTCGTTGTCTCTCATTTTTATTAACGCATGCCGTAGTATGTTTTGTTAGGCGTCTTTGAAAATCGTTGAAAGTAAGTGGACATAAAAAATCAATATTATCACTATTTGTGAAGTACGTTGGCAAGTAAAACAATTGTGATTTTTTAGACAGGCCTCCAGTGGAATGGAGTTCCATGTACCATTTTTACTGCAAATCGATCTTTCTGCCATTTGTAAATCTCTGGCAATATGGTACTGGAAATCAAACTCAGGCTCCCGAGAATGGCAGCTAATTGTACTGTAAAACACACACACATACATGACTGATGTGTGCTTGCAATGCGCGGGTCAGACACGAAACTATTCACCTATTTGTGCGATGTCATCAGAGCTGCAGTAAGCCTACGCTACGGAGGCGGACATTTCTTAACTACGAAACACAAATGTATCACATGACTTCGAAGCATTTTCATTGAGTGGGTCGTGTGGATGAAACTATTCACAAATTTGAGTGATGTCATCAGAGTTGCATAAGGCTTGTACCTGCCTCAAAGCGGAATCGTTCTTCTCTGACAAATTGCACTGGGGGGTCTAGTATGTGAAATTTATATTTTCATTTTCTTTATCTCGAAAAGCCAAGGGGGGTAATACACGAGTAAATATGGTAAGTTTCAATTTTGCTTTACTGAATGATTAAACCAAGTTACTTACCGACTGAGAGAAGCAAACATCTCTTCGGTACCGTATGTTGCATGCTCTCTGAGCTGCTCGGCTATCTTCTTGAACTCTAAATACACTGTGCGTAAGTCTAGCAGTTTTTAGTAAACCATCCATCGCTTGTCGTAATTTTCGCATACTTGGTCTTAATTCACAAGTCCAGTCAACGATAGATGCAAAATCAAGTCCTTCAGTAAATTTATTACGTACTGTAGATCCATTTCTTACAACTGCACCATTCACAGCTTTCTGAACTGTGTCAACAGTCTTATTAAGCACATCATCACTACTCATACTAGCAGTCAGTTCAATATTATCTTCTGACTTCATTAACTGGACTTCTTCTTTAGGAGAATTATTAGGTATATCATCTGTCTTGTTGCCATTCCTGCTAGATGAGGCACTAGTTGGCTGTACAGTTACAACTTCATCTTTGCCATTAATTTCTTCTGAAGGCACTTGCTGACAAGCAAGACCACCTCGAAAACTGCGTGACCTACCTATACCTCGCTGAGATGATCTTAATCGCACAGCAGGACTTCCACATCGTCCACATAAAAATTTAACTTTGCTGACAAGGCACATAACACTTGCCTCAATGTTTAACTGGGTCAGATCCCATGGTTCAGGTTCATCTGTAGGTTTATAGTAATTGGCTGATGGTGAATTACACATTGCCTGAGTATCTAAAAATCTTCGTCCAATGTCTGACTCTATGCCATTAGCGAACACTGAACACTTAATTTCATCTGTAACTGAATTTTCTTCACAATTTCCATTATTGTTATTATTGTTGTTATTGCTATTAGATACATTTTCCAATTTAGGGCCATGACTTTCTGTTAACGCACCATCGTTATTTGAATTCTGATCACAAATAGTTTCCTTCGGTTCCTCTTCTGTATCTGGGAATATTATGAACTGATTGTCACTTTCTGAACGAGACAATGATAGAGTTGCCTGAGTTGCACAACTTTTCGGAACTGAATCTGTACCATTTACTTTTGAAATACTTCCATCAGGAGGCAGATTCCAAAAATGCTGGGCACAACGTGGACTTTCAGGTGTTACAAGATCGTCCAGATCAGGTGATTTGAGGTCAAAGTTGAGCTGCTGAGTTATGCGTCGATATGGAGACAAAGTCTGCTGTTGACGCAACTCTAGACTGCAAAGACCTTCTTCACCATCTAATGGTTCATCTGGTATTGGCTGAGATACTTTATGTTCTTCAACAAAAGATAAAGCTTCCTCCACCAATCCTGGATCCCATAAGCTCAAGAGGATTCTAGTCTGGTAACAGAAAAAAAAAAAGACCCAACAGATTAATACACAATAATCACACTTTGTATAAAACATACTAAGTAAGTAAGTAAGTAAGTAAGTAAGTAAGTAAGTAAGTAAAGTAAAGTAAAGTAAAGTAAAGTAAAGTAAAGTAAAGTAAAGTAAAGTAAAGTAAAGTCAGTAAGTAAGTAAGTAAGTAAGTAAGTAAGTAAGTAAAAACACTACAAATATCATGGGTAGTGAGAACGAATTAACCTTTTCACTGCTGCGATCGAGTATACTCTAGTTGCCTGAAATGGTCTGCCAGTGCTGCGATCCAGTATATTCAAGCCAGACTTTGCGCCGCCAAAGCTGCGGCCAAATATACTCGATCTGCCTTATAACTGTGTGTCATATGCTTCTGCCATCTATCAGTCACGTTTTAAACTAAGTAGTTTATATTATTTCCGTGAGTATTTTCTGCAGGAAAACATTATTCTTTTGTCAAACTTGTAAACATCGTGTTTGAATGACGGCTGCTGCGAACGAACATAGATGCGCCTGGAGGAAATATTACACTTTTAGAGGAGATCAAGTCTGATATGGATTTCGACAGTAACGGTATTGATATTGAGGATATGAGTGAAGTGATACAGTGTGATAATAATGTTAATAGAGGTGATGACTTGCTGTCTGAGAGAGGAAGAAATGACACTAACCTAGGCCTGCCCACGGGGTCGGACGACGAGTTTACGTCGAAGGTGCATGCATTTCAAGCACCAAACCTAGCTATGTCAAATAATAATTTCACCCCTGAATGCCCTGAAATGGATTATTTCGGGGTATTTGTCAATGAAGAGACGTCGGCGAGGATAGCGGACGAAGCAAGCAGATTTTATAAACAGACAGTTGATCCTAAGTTTATGACAAGTTCTGTCCTATATTTATCAATATTGTGTGTTTAATTTAATCTTTCTGCTGTTAATCATGTGTATGGTTTGGTATTATGCGTAAATATACTAGGCATAGCCCATAACGCAAATTAAAATTTGCAAGCATCTTCCTAATGACACAATTTTCGCCACTTCATGTGGAATCAAACCCTGGATCCCAAACATGAACTGTCTCCAACACTGTAGGAACAAATGGGTGAGTTAAAATATCATTTCAAAATATTATTCTGTACTTAATGCTTGTATTTTATGTTTAAACTCGCTGAAAAAATCTGCACGATTTTGGATCTTCACATTTGTTGGATTGTGTTGTGACTTCGCGCCTGATAGTGTATGCAAGCTGGCTCATTTAACCGTTCTCCGCTTCTCGTAAACATTATGAGACAATGCCGAACTTTGCGTGTGCTATGCTGCTATTAAGAAGATTGCGCCTTGCTTCTTTTAAGTGACTTACCTTCTACTTCTGAATTTTACAGTGCCTATCCCCGTTGTTTTATTTTGCCTCTTCAACTGTTTTTGTGGGGACTTGATCTTTAATTTCTTTCTCACCTATGCATTGTTTTTTGCGTTTTATTCGGCTGATGATGACCCGGATTGGGGTCGAAACCGGTACCGCTTCCACTTATAATTAAATAGGAATGTAACACTACATTTCGTATTTATTTGTATTGAATAGGTTGAACTACCTTATTTATTATTTCAATGTCATTGTGATACATTTCAATACGGAACATTATGACATTTTTTATCTTTAACTGCACCAGCCTGTCAGAGAATTCAGCAGTGAACAGGTTAATTCATTCTGAAGGAGATAAGAAGTTCCCCTAACGCACGCCTATTCCCAAACATCCAAAGGCAAATATTGAAGTTTTTGGCCATGTCATCCAGCAAGAAGCATATTATCCAAGGCAAAGTTGATGGAAAACAATTCAGAGGACATGTCCCGAACTGGTACACTGACCAGGTAAAGAGTTTGACGAACTGCCACTTGAAAGAATAATGCACATAGCAGACGGCTACGGTATATGTTGGAGTATTGCTCACGGAATTGTGTGAAAGGTCGTGATATTTGTAACTGAACAAAGAAGACACCCAGTAGATTAACACAATAATTTCAGTTTCTAAGTGAGTAAGTGAGTGAGTGAGTGAGTCTGCCTCAACCCATCTCTTGAACGATGTGGTGTTTACAGTGCACTTTGCCTTGTGGAATGGACTAAAATGAGTTTTGTCACCTTCATCAACCTTAATCAGTTTCATCTTGGTTTTGACAATACTGTATGAAAATGACTGAGGTATGAGCAACGATAGTAATAACAAATAGCCTATAAAGATAATGGCGTAAACCCCTTGCCAAAACAAGCGACAGCGCTCCCCAGCACTTCCTAGCAGTCTGAGTTGGCAGCATACGACCAGCTGAAACTGTCAGATCCCATCAAACATTGTAAGAAATAATATTGACCAGTAGATGATCTAATTATCCAATTGTAATGGCTGGTAACGGGGAGTATTTGTGCTACATATGGCTGTAATAATTGTAAACAACAAAGTGACCCAAAATCTTTCTTCAGGTTCCCAAGAAATAAGGAAATGTAAGTATGAATTTATTGTAAACAAGTAGCCTACCATTACACTGATATTTCGGTTTTCTTTTAATACAGAATGCTTTTACATCATCATTCTGTTATTTATTTATTCATTTATTTATAGATGCATGTAGTGGGTTATTCAAAGCCGAAGAGCTGACTTAGATGACGCATTGAAAAGGAATGACCTAGAACATTTAAACAGAACTCATGTTGTATGCTCAGACCACTTTGTGGAGAAAGTTTTCAGGAACAAAAACTTATTAAGGGTAAGATCTTTGTAGTTTGTTGATAGTAGGCCTAATGTTAATATTGAAATAACAGCGTAATTATAAAACATGGTGACTACTGCATAGTAGGCCTGTCATTTAACAACATGCTTCAATATTTCGCATTGTTAGTGTACGTTATTATTTACTGTTGTTTTAAGGGGTAGAACAGTGAGGTCATCTGCCCCTAAAGTGTACGCATTGCACTATTACAGCTAAAGGAGGTTAATGTAATCTTAACAAGTTCAGAAACACAAATTTTAATTTTACTGACTTTAAAAATATATAACAAGACTGTAACTGTTAATATATGTAATTAAGTGTGTTCAACTCGTTTTTAAACACTAGAGGGAGAGATTAAAACCAATGTTTTAATATTTCTGTACTGGGAGGTACACCCCAATGCCGCGCATTCAAATTCAGCGCCTAAATGAACTCCTCTATTGGTAAAACGGTGAAACTGAAACTACACAAACTTAGAACTTTACTCGGCAGATGTCAAAACAGAAATATGATGTAATTTTGCTATTGTGCAGTTTCCTAAACTGAGTGAATTTCTCCTTGTTTTGTTTGCCGTTCATCAAGAAGTTTTGTATTTCTAAGTTTTTTTTTTACTGATTGATGTTCATGTATTTTTGGGTTGGCAATATTTGATATAGATGTTGATTCCCATAGGGAATCAGAAATATTTGTTCCGAATGAGTAAATTTATAATACCAATATAAATGGTCTGTTATTGGACATTATACATTTTCCAGCTAACTCATTCCTGGTTGCCAGCGTTTCGCCCCCGTGTGCTAGGCTGGGCTCATCAGTTGGTACCTAGCACATCTACCAAGACACATGGCTAGTGCATACCGTGGAGGCCACTGCGTAGGCTAATTGTAGCCACCGGCAGTGCCAATGCACTATGAGAGACTTTGTCTCACTACGGTATGCACTAGCCATGCGTCTTGGTAGGTGTGCTAGGTACCAACTGTTGAGCCCAGCCTAGCACACGGGGGTGAAACCAGGAATGAGTTAGCTGGAAAATTTATAATGTCCAATAACGGACCATTTATATTGGTATTATAAATTTACTCATTCGGAACAAATATTTCTGATTCCCTATGGGAATCAACATCTATATCATCTGATGGCCAAGCAGGCATCAATTTTTGGTAGTGAGACAAAGTCTCTCATAGTGCATAGGCACTGCCAGTGGCTACAATTAGCCTACGCAGTGGCCTCCACGGTATGCACTAGCCATGCGTCTTGGTAGGTGTGCTAGGTACCAACTGATGAGCCCAGCCTAACACACGGGGGCGAAACGCTGGCAACCAGGAATGAGTTAGCTGGAAAATTTATAATGTCCAATAACGGACCATTTATATTGGTATTATTGGCAATATTTCCTTTTCCTTTCCGCCAGTTTTGAATCTGGCGAATGAAGAATTTCTGTAATTAACCTATCACAGGCTTCTTGTTCGATTTGGGAGTTACTTTTGAATTTCACCAATAAAATTAAGAGGGTGTGTCCTGATTCATCTTGAATGATCTCGAACCTTCCCTGAGGGTTTATAAACTGCGGCTTTTCACGTTTCTTGGCCAATTCATTGGCATCTCTCTGAGTGTACGTGTTAAGCAGGAGGCGGACGGCCTCTTCGTCGGCAGCTAGAACATCTACAAGGTAATGGCCACATAATTACATCTTTCTTGTTGTAGTTACCTCCACAGATTATTCCAAGGGGAAGGTCCGAATCTTTAACTATGTAATTTACGTTTCTAATATGTAACTTTCTTCTGGCTAATGTAAAAATTTCATAAAATGTAGAGAAGAAAAACAGTGTGAAAAATGTGTTAAGGTCACTGTCTCAGAATGCAGTGAGCAAGTACAAGGGATTGAATATTAAATTGAAAATTGAAATTTGTCAACTAAAGGTTAAACTAAAACAGAATGAAGTACAATGTGTGTCTAGAGGGAATAATGTGTGCAAGGATGTTGCAGGAAATTTCATCAATCTTCAGACAACACTTAAAAACAGGAAGGCTCAGGGATGTAGGTATACAGAACAAGACAAAAGTTTCTCTTTAGCTCTGCATTTTTGCTCAGCAAAGGCATATAGGTTTTTGCAACAATATTTTTGTCTACCAACCACTAGATCACTGCGGAGCTGGTTAGAAAATGCAGAGATTAAGCCAGGTGTAAACAATATGGTCCTTGATTTATTGAAAAACAAGTGTGAAAAGATGGAGGCTAGGGTATTTGAAGAAATGTCTCTAAAATCACTTTTGACATACAGTGCACACAATGATGTTTGAAGGTTTTGAAGACTTTGGTTCAGATGCTGAATTAAGAGACACAAATGCATTGTGACTACTGTGCAACCAGGATATGGTGGTAATGGTCAAAGGTTTGCATTTAAATTTCAAGCAAATCATAGGGTACTATTAACCAAGGATGCTATGAAAGGTGAATGCATAAAAGATATGCTAGTTCAGGTGATAAAAGAACTTCAGCAGACTGGGTTAATACCAAAAGCTGTCGCCTGTAATCGGGGTGCTAACAATGTAAAGACGAGAAAGATTTCAGGGGTGACTTGTGAGAACTCTTTTAGTGAAGTCAATGGAGAAAAGATTTATTTCTTTTATGATCCACCATAGCTGATAAAATAATTGAGAAATAATCTTAAGAAGTACTGCAACCTTACCACCCACGCCATTGCCTCATATAACCACATGACAGCATCATTGTCCCCAAACTTTCGGGCTACCGCCATATAGCACCATACGCCAAGGCGTTCGAGGGTATGGGACCTTTATAGTCAAGAGTGAAATGCCACCTTATCTAGGAAACGAAGAAAAGTAAACTTCAAAGTGATGGGTGAGCAAAAGCTCTTTCGACCGTGCAAGGATCAACTGCACTCCTCCGTTCCAAAGAATCAAACCAACGGCCTCCCAGGGCCAGGGTGCGTTCACGACAAAAGCTCATAATATAACACTTAACTAACTTTAAGCCATAAATGAACGGAGGGAAATTTAGGATGCAATGTTTTTCCGGCAAAATGACAAGCAAAAAAAAAAAAGTTTAAGAAACTATTTATTATTCCTTGATAAAATTACGATTAACTGAAATCAACCCTGAATAATTCTACTAAAATGAAAATAAAATATACAATGTCCGATGGACTAAATACAAATTTGGAGATATCACTCCTTTCATTAAAAAAATTTTAATGACCCATATTTGTTAATATTTATCGATTAAATGTCGAAGTTGTTTGTTCCCTTTCGTTTATGACATGACAAAAGTATTACATTAAATAATCGGTACAAAATCATTTTTAAGAACAGAAATATCCTTCAGTCCCCATCTAGATGAATATATAAACAATATGAAGACCACTCACAAGTTCTCTCTCTCTCTAATTCAAGAATACATGCAATTTACATTACTAACCTAATTTATGTGATCTACATATTACATCACAGGTTCAAATCCTGTTCTATTCCTGCTGAGCACGTTCAAAATTCCCCCAGGGTCCTCTTCTTCACTGTAACAACTCTAATGATGTTAAAATAAGTTGCATCACTCAAAAACACAATTTTTCAAAACTGTAACACAGTTCTCGCGGTCACGTTACTTAAATACTTTCAATATTATCACTTGGACAAGGTTTTTCACACCGCGTATTGGCAAAATATATATTATCACTCCCAAATACAGGTAAGATAAGAACACCAGCAGACCGTGGTTCTGCCTTCAATCTTTCGCATCAAGTGGAAATTGTGTCATCATGGCTACCCCTTTTATAACATTACCCCTACAGACACAATAGACGGCGGTCAGTCCCCACCACATATTTTAAAAAAATTAGTGGTTCCATGGTTCATGTTTGTGGGTTACTGTAGTCACATCCTAGTTCGTGAACCATGGGCAACGGCTGAGTGGCCTAGTAAGTGGTCCTGAGAGTCGGGATACCAGTTGCTATGGAATGGGAGTGGGCATCTCGGACATATTCTGAGTCATGGCCCTCCTTGTGCTCAGGCAGCTAGGACTATACAATTCACCGGTGATCCATAACCCGTTAGAGGAGAGATCCTCACTTGGACTATGTGCAAGTAGGGTAGCATCCTGCTTCATGAATTTACCGAGCTCAGAACATTTTAAGCAAGCCTCGGACCTATGGGAGTAACAGAGTCCCACTCCCATTTGTCAGGCGAGGGACTCCTTGGAAACAACGTGGCGAATGAAATGGAATTCGATGGGGAGCTATCAACATTAATGGGGCTTATGGAAGAAAGAAAGTAGAACTGGCTGAGTCAGCAAAGAGGATGCATTTGGATGTGCTAGGAGTAAGTGATATTCGAGTAAGGGGAGATAAGGAGGAAGAGATAGGAGATTATAAAGTGTACTTGACGGGTGTTAGAAAGGGAAGGGCAGAGTCTGGGGTAGGGCTCTTTATCAGGAATACCATTGCACGCAACATAGTTTCTGTTAGGCACGTAAATGAGCAAATGATGTGGGTAGATTTGTCAGTTGGAGGAACTAGGACTAGAATTGTGTCCGTGTATTCACCATGTGAAGGTGCAGATGAGGATGAAGTTGACAAGTTTTATGAAGCATTGAGTGACATCGTGGTCAGGGTCAACAGCAAGGATAGAATAGTACTAATGGGCGATTTCAATGCGAGAGTTGGGAATAGAACTGAAGGATACGAAAGGGTGATTGGTAAATGTGGAGAAGATATGGAAGCTAATGGGAATGGGAAGCGTTTGCTAGACTTCTGTGCTAGTATGGGTTTAGCTGTTACGAATACATTCTTCAAGCATAAGGCTATTCACCGCTACACATGGGAGGCTAGGGGTACCAGATCCATAATAGACTATATCTTAACAGACTTCGAATTCAGGAAATCTGTCAGGAATGTACGAGTTTTCCACGGATTTTTCGATGATACAGACCACTATCTGATCTGTAGTGAACTAAGTATCTCTAGGCCTAGGGTAGAGAAAGTGAAATCTGTCTGCAAACGAATAAGGGTAGAAAATCTCCAGGACGAGGAAATTAGACAGAAGTACATGGATATGATTAGTGGGAAGTTTCAAACAGTAGACAGTAAGCAGGTTCAGGATATAGAAAGTGAATGGGTGGCATACAGGGATGCTGTAGTAGAAACAGCAAGGGAATGTCTAGGAACAACTGTGTGTAAAGATGGGAAAAGGCGAACATCTTGGTGGAATGATGAAGTGAGAGCGGCTTGTAAACATAAAAAGAAGGCTTATCAGAAATGGCTCCAAACAAGGGCCGAGGCAGACAGGGATTTGTACATAGTTGAAAGAAACAGAGAGAAACAAATAGTTGTTGAATCCAAAAAGAAGTCATGGGAAGATTTTGGTAACAACCTGGAAAGGCTAGGTCAAGCAGCAGGGAAACCTTTCTGGACAGTAATACAGAATCTTAGGAAGGGAGGGAAAAAGGAAATGAACAGTGTTTTGAGTAATTCAGGTGAACTCAATAGATCCCAGGGAATCACTGGAGAGGTGGAGGGAATATTTTGAACATCTTCTCAATGTAAAAGGAAATCATCCTGGTGGTTGTGAGAACAGCCAAGCTCATGGGGAGGAGGAAAGTGATGTTGGTGAAATTATGCTTGAGGAAGTAGAAAGGATGGTAAATAAACTCCATTGTCATAAAACAGCAGGAATAGATGAAATTAGACCTGAAATGGTGAAGTATAGTGGGAAGCCAGGGATGAAATGGCTTCACAGATAGTAAAATTAGCATGGAGTGTTGGTAAGGTACCTTCAGATTGGACAAAAGCAGTAATTGCACCTATCTATAAGCACGGGAACAGGAAGGATTGCAACAACTATCGAGGTATCTCATTGATTAGTATACCAGGCAAAGTATTCACTGGCATCTTGGAAGGAAGGGTGCGATCAGTCGTTGAGAAGAAGTTGGATGAAACCCAGTGTGGTTTCAGACCACAGAGAGGCTGTCAGGATCAGATCTTCAGTATGCGCCAGGTAATTGAAAAATGCTACAAGAGGAATAGGCAGTTGTGTTTATGTTTCGTAGATCTGGAGAAAGCATATGACAGGGTACCGAGGGAAAAGATGTTTGCCATACTGGGGGACTATGGAATTAAAGGTAGGTTATTAACATCAATCAAAGGTATTTATGTTGACAATTGGGCTTCAGTGAGAATTGATGGTAGAATGAGTTCTTGGTTCAGGGTACTTACAGGGGTTAGACAAGGCTGTAATCTTTCACCTTTGCTGTTCGTAGTTTACATGGATCATCTGCTGAAAGGTATAAAATAGCAGGGAGGGATTCAATTAGGTGGAAATGTAATAAGCAGTCTGGCCTATGTTGACGACTTGGTCTTAATGGCAGATTGTGCCGAAAGCCTGCAGTCTAATATCTTGGAGCTAGAAAATAGGTGCAATGAGTATGGTATGAAAATTAGCCTCTCAAAGACTAAATTGATGTCAGTAGGTAAGAAATTCAACAGAATTGAATGTCAGATTGGTGATACAAAGCTAGAACAGGTCGATAATTTCAAGTATTTAGGTTGTGTGTTCTCCCAGGATGGTAATATAGTAAGTGAGATTGAATCAAGGTGTCATAAAGCTAATGCAGTGAGCTCGCAGTTGCGATCAACAGTATTCTGTAAGAAGGAAGTCAGCTCCCAGACGAAACTATCTTTACATCGGTCTGTTTTCAGACCAACTTTGCTTTACGGGAGCGAAAGCTGGGTGGACTCAGGATATCTCATTCATAAGTTAGAAGTAACAGACATGAAATTAGCAAGAATGATTGCTGGTACAAACAGATGGGAACAATGGCAGGATGGTACTTGGAATGAGATAAAGGCTAATTTATGAATGAACTCGATGGATGAAGCTGTACGCATAAACCGGCTTCGGTGGTGGGGTCATGTGAGGCAAATGGAGGAGGATAGGTTACCTAGGAGAATAATGGACTCTGCTATGGAGGGTAAGAGAAGTAGAGGTAGACCAAGACGACGATGGTTAGACTCGGTTTCTAACGATTTAAAGATAAGAGGTATAGAACCAAATGAGGCCACAACACTAGCTGCCAATCGAGGATTGTGGCGACGTTTAGTAAATTCACAGAGGCTTGCAGACTGAACGCTGAAAGGCACAACAGTCTATAATGATAATGTATGTATGTATGTATGTATTAGTGGTTCCACGTGTTGTATGACATCGGTAATGGGCTCAAATGTGTGAATCAGACTCTTAAGTACTCTTGTTATGTGTGGAACACGCATCGATCGGCGGTTTATTTAAAATTTATTATCAAAATGGTGCCTTTACGGGAATCCCCTGTGCGGAGTCTACGTACTTAGTTGGCGTGGGTACGCTACTAGTGGTTATATAATCAAATGGTCACATATTTTTCCACGTTAACATTTTATAAACAACTCAAATTTTGGCAGAGGTCTATTATGAAAACATATGACATGTTCCCTTACTAATTGTCATGCATATCTCGAAATCTTAACATACAAATCAAGCTTGCACCTTGGCATTGCCGTGTTTTGGCCATTTTTAGTGGGCGGAGTTATTACTATTGATTTTCTTTCCTTGTCACTTTTCATAGCTCGCTCTCTATCTGGGGATTCCTGCAGCTATGACAGACTCGTGTTTACCAAGTTAGGGGCGTTGTGCACACAGATGCAACCTAATGCAACTTTCTGTAATATGTACAAGGGAGCTTAACAAAAGTTTTCACTACCTAAAATAATTATTAAATAAATATGTACATGACTGATATGGTCACAGTACAATCTCCACTGGGAAGGGAAAATTTGCAGTTGGGCCCATGGTGGTGGTGGTGGCGGTGGTGATTTTTCTTTTAAGAGGAAGTACAACTAGGTAATCATCCTCTCTGAACAAATTAAGTGGAAAAGAAATTTGAAATAAAACAAAATTATTTATTCAACGAAGTACAAAATAAAACAAAACAATTACTGAATTAAGCCAAAAAGTTACTAACGAATCAAAAGGGAACGTGTGTTCCCTGAGTAACAGTACACTTGTAATTTACATCATCATCAACTTCTTTGCATTTTCTCGTTTATATGGGGTCTGCCTTCTTGCAATGTTTCCTCCACTTCAATCGATCCATAGCATCCCGAGGGCTGAGTTTGGTGAGCCGCATGTCATCTCTCACCCTATCCAGTCAGCGTGTTTGAGGTCGCCCTTGAGGTCGGCGACCCTCCGCATTCACTTGAAGGGCAGTCTTTGCAACTGAGGTTTCACTGCTAAGGAGTACATGCCCTTATCATCGCAGATGTGATTCACACATTTTCTCACTGATAGGGGCAATCTTGAATTTCTTCCGCACAGCATCGTTCCTGATATGGCCTAGCTGAGTCAAGCCACTGGACCACCGCAGCATCTTCATTTCCACTGCATGATGTGCCTGTTCGTGCTTCAATGTTGTAGGCCAGCATTCAGATCCATAGAGTCACCAGTCTAAACACTGTGCAGTAGACTTTAGATTTTAGATGCAATGGAATTTTCTTATCACACAGGACTCCAGTAACTTCGCGTCATTTCATCCATACAGCGCTGACTCGTCTTGACATCAGGAATCGTACTGCAGTCTAAGGTGATGCATGACCCCAGGTATTTGAAATGGGTCACTTTATTAAGTTGAACCCCATCCACAGTGATTGTGCCATCAGTTTAGTCACCGCATTCCAGGTACTCCGTATTCTTCAGATTTAATTTCATCCCAAATTTTCAAGACGCACCTTCCACTCTTGTACTTGCTGTTCGAGGCCCTCAAATGTCTCGTTAGCTAACATGATGTTAAAAATTAAATAATTGAAAAAGAGGTTCAACCTATTCAATACATAAGAGAAAGAAATGTAGTGATTACATTCTTATTTAATAGTAAATATAAATGGGACTGGTTTCGACTCTAGTCCAGGTCATCGTCAGCCGTAAAATCATGTAAAACAATGCATATGAAAAAGAAAAAGATTAAGTGAACTCTGGATCGGTATAAGATGAAACATAAATTAACGATGGGGGTAGAAATTGTGAGTCACTTAAAAGAAAACAGTCCGTAATATTAAGAATGGTAGTATGGTACACGCAGTGATAGGCGAAGTCTCACAATGTTTATGAATATTGGAGAACGGTCAAATAAGTCAGTTTTCACACTCTGTCAGGCACAAAGTCACAACACTATCAAATAACATATGAAGATCATAAATAACTTGAAGTCACAGACGAATAGATTTGTAGAAGCAAACCGCCAGCTCCCGGTGATCAACGCGGCACATTCAAGGTCATGTGCTGCGGTCTCGAACGCCAAAGTAGAATGGAGAATATCCTGAAGGTCCAGTATTTGTCTCGGTTACGGGAAGTTAAGTATGTATATATAGAAATATACAACGCAAATCAGTATAATTGAATGAGTAATTGTGCTCCTGCTAAGTTCTTGGAAAACAGTTGACTTGAAAAAACAATTGTAAAGAGAAAAAAATATAGTAAAAAGCGCAATATCGGAAAAACAAATGAAAACTTATATGCACAGTGCGCTATTTTTTTATTTTTTTTTATACTGAAAAAATTTAGGTCATGATTGAAGTAGTCGAAGTTGGCGCAAGACAAGAGTTAAAATTTGAAAGAGGAGAACCAAAATGAAGGTAGATGATTTTTTTTTTAATAGAAAAGGTAGAATAAATTAACAGAGGAAGAGTGATAGTGAAATAAGAGAAAGAATAAAAGAAATTGAAGTTAGATGGTGTTGAGGAAGGATAAGATAGGGAAATGAAGGAGGGGTAGTTTAGGGTGGGTTAGGAGGGTGGGTTATTGGAGGTAGAAAATGTGGGTGGGAACTTTGTAAGGCATGGAAAATAGAATTGGGGTTTTGGAATTTGAAATTTTTGAGAAGAAGAATTAGGAAGTCAAAAAGGATGTTGGGTTTTTCAGAAATGTCGTTTAAACTGAAATTAGGGTTGAAGTACTGGTCAAGGTGGATAAAGCAATTTTCAGTAATGTTTAAGAGGGGGCCTTTGTTAATGATTTTAAGTATATTCATGTCATTGTCAATACTGGTGAAACTATGCTTGTAGTCTTGTATGTGCTGTCCTATGGCAGAGAATCTGTTGTATTTAATGGCGTTGACATGTTCAGAGTACCTGATATTGAAGTTGCGGCCAGTTTGTCCAACGTAGGAGGAATTGCAGTTGTTGCATTTGAATCTGTATACACCAGATTTAGAAAAAGCATTAGACTTATTTAGAGATTTAGAGTTGTGTAAGATATCAAGATTTCTATTGTTAGTTCTAAAAGAAATTTTCATGTTATGTTTTTAAAAAATATTAGTTATTTTATAAGCATCCTGAGTGAAAGTGAAGGTGGAAAAAGCAGTCAGGGGAGGTGGGCAACAGCATAAAGTAGGGGATTGCCTGTAGGGGTGATGTGCAGTGGGGACTGTGTGTGCCCCATGACCGCTATGGTAGCTGTGAAGGCTCTACAGGAACCCTGAAAAGTGACGGCTAATGGGGCTCTGGTGAAGAGTTCAACAGCAGCAACGGTGGCGAAGGAGTCCTTTGGTACGGCGAAGCTGGCGGAGGAGACAGCCCTTCTTCTTGGGGATAAACAAAGAAAAAAACCACTGTCTTGTGGTAAAGAGGGATCTTTAAAGGCTAAGGGAGATAACCCCTACAGAAAAATCCTGCGAGCTAGCACAGACAGGAGGCAGCCCCTCCACTGGACTTAGGGTGCTGTGGGCTAATAACTCGCACAGCTGAATTAAACTCATTACAGAAACCAGAGAAAATTTATGCCGGCTGGATTTAATGGAGACAACTTTTGCAATGAAATACAGGATATGAATCGGATTCTGGAATGTGAAAACTATGTATGAAACTGGCAGACTGAGAGAAGTAATGGCAGAAATGAAAAGGTATACACTGGAGATACTTGGGTTGAGTGAAACAAGATGGACAGGCTACGGAGAGGTGAGGACAGAAGAGGGTGGTGTCTTCATTTACTCTGGAAGAGAAGAAAATGATCAGCATCCAAATGGAGTGGGTGTCTTACTCACAAAGAAAGCAAAAAATAGCATAATGGTATGGACCCCTGTATCAGACAGGATAATTACTGTACAAATAAGAACTAAAGTTAGACCTGCGACCATAGTACAGTGTTATGCGCCAACAAAGGTAGCAGAAGAGGAAGAGAAAGAGGAGTTTTATGATAGGCTGACATCAACTCTGGCAGGGATAAAGAAGAAGGACATTGTGGTATTGATGGGAGATCTAAATGCAAAAATCGGTAGTGAAAATTAAGGAAGAGAAATCATCATGGGTAGACATGGAATAGGAGAAGAAAATAATAATGGCCAGAAATTCATAGACGTATGCAGCAATTTTGGATTGGTTATCGGTGGATCATTGTTTCCACATAAGAACTGCCACAAGACCTTGTGGGTGTCACCTGATCTCCGGACAGAAAACCAAATTGATCACTTGGCAATAAGTAGGGACCTGAAAAAAATTGCATTTGCGATAAATGCAAATTTTTGAATCTTGTACTGAATACAAGCCTACGATAATTCTAATGTGGAACAAAATCATTTTTACGCATAAACAGAAGTGCGACAAAATGCGAATTGTAACCCAAAATGCAAAATTAGTATGAATATGCAATTTTGGTGCGAATTCTGCAAAAATGTGCTATTTTACTGGTGAAAACAACATATTTCGGTAAAATCATCAGAAATACTCAAAATATGATGCATAAATCTTTCGACCGTTCCGATCGATGAAGAAAAGTAGCCGATCGATTGTTGCTTGCTGACTTTAATCGATATTTACAATGGGAATAGCAAGGGGAATAAGATCTGTATCGAATATTATCGAAATGTAAATCGAGTGTCACGGAAATTTCTGTAAAAATATTTTCACCGCCTTGTCAATACTTTATACATTTATATATACATTTGTATATATCTTATATATATACATTTGTATAAAGTATTGACAAGGCGGTGAAAATATTTTTACAGAAATTTTAATATAAGTCAATACGGACCAACATTGTGAAAATAATAAATCCTGTCACGGAAATAATGAGATAGGCGCAGCGTTGTTTTCCTGTTGTTCAAAACTGAAACTAGTGAAGAGCAGAAAGTAGTGATTGTTTAGGTTATGGGGAGCACGACAAAAACTGCACATGAAAGGGCTCAGCAATATGCAAAGGATGGTTTACATGCCACAGATTCAGCAACAGTGTTTTGCAAGTATTGTAATTGCCGAGTTGGGTGGGAATTAAAGGATAGCATTGTGAAACATGTTAAATCTGAAAAACACGTGGGTAAGCGACGCAATAATGAAAGTTCAATCCCTGCTGCTAGTACGTCTAAAAGAAAGCAATCTTCTGTGCTTACACAGATAGTTGTAAAAGACGAAAAATTTCCAGAGATAACTTCTCGAAATGCACAGTTAAAGTATTTGCCAAAGCAAATATACGTCTGGAAAAGCTGGAAAACAAAGAGCTAAGAGCCTGAATTACCGAGTTTTCAAATAAAGAGCTGCCATGTGTGAGAACTCTACGTAAAGTATATTTACCGGGTACGTTTCGATTTCATTGATCGGGTACAGTTTAGGTATTACGACATCGAAACCACGTGCAAAATGGAAGGATACCAAATTTGAGTACGATTTCCATATCTAACTATCTTACCCATACCCAAATGATCCAGTAATTTTAAATTATTTTGTTATAATTTGAGGTCTTTCTTCCTTTCTAGAAGTTGCATCTGACCATCAGAAAAGAACAGCAGAGGCTCTAGTGGGGAAGAACATCAACATACTCTGTGATGAAACTACAGATAGAATGGGCCGTTGTGTTTTTATCATCATATTCCAAGTCCCAGCCGGATCAAAAAGAGAGCTGCACGTTGTTTCTGTGAACTATATTGATGCAGGAAATGCTACAAACTGCTCTCGTGCTGTTTTAGAAGCTCTGCACAGTTATAGTGTACCATATGATGCAGTTAAAATGTTTGTTAGTGACAGTGCCCCGTACATGACCTGGTGTTATGAAACATTAAGTGTGGTCATGGGGGATCATTTAATGCATGTACAGTGCCGGGCACATAAGATCAGCTTGGTTGGCAATAGTTGGGTCGCAGTGATGGCAGATTTAAATCATGTGGTTGTGATGGTGAAGTCTGCATTTTTGAACATAAGAAAGCGAAAATATAATTATTTACAATTCTTAACATCGAAGTAAGGTGCTTAAAGGAAGCAAATATTTTTCCTGCACAAGTCATAACCCGATGGAATAGCTGGTTTCAGGCTGTTTTCTATTTGAGTGCTTACTTTACTGATGTTGTTACATTTTTCAAGATGTCTGACATGAAAGACGTCAACAACTGTGGTACTAAGTACCTGGCTGATCTGAGTGACCGAGAAGTGAATAGGTTTCACTCCCACATGGTTTTTGTCACAGATCATGCAGATGGATTGGTTGACCTCCTTACTGAACTTGAAGGGTCTCTGTATCCTACCTCACATCTCTTTTACCCCAAACTGCATAACGTTGACGCCAGTTTTACCTTCATTTGTGAGGGGAATTTTTCTGCGGCAACTAATGATGCTTTGATTAAGTTCACTCCTCTACAGCAGGCTGCATGTAAAGACGCATTTGTTAAAGCTGCTCATTCTTCACAGTGCAAGCTAGCCACATTGAAAGCTAACGACCCCAACTATATGCATTTTGTGTCAATTTCTCATGCTTTGTATCCAAAAAATGTAATTTTGAATAACACTGATAAATTAGATGAGCTTGAGAAATTGTTTGGAGTAACGGATCTCTCACGAAATGATATCTGGTCTGGTTACTGTTCTCTGAAACATGCAATTCAAACCCAGATGAAAGAAAGTGAAAAATGTGATATCATGCTTGCATTAACTGCAGTTCAGACAGAGTTCAGCATATTTGCTAAATACTGTCTTGAGTTGTTGTGGACCCCAATGAACAACGTAGATAGCGAGCGCATGTTGTCTCATTACAACACAGTGGTTACAGACAGACGCTGCAATTTGAAAAAAAGCAATGCCAAAGTACTGACAATGCTTTCGTTTGAACAATGAAGTTGTAATGTATGTGAACCAAGGACAATAACTGCACTTCATAAACTTGGAATCATTAAAATGAATAATACCATACGATTATTTTAACTTTGTAAATAGATGCTAATTTTGGAAAAAATAGATGCTAATTTTGAAACAAATAGAGGCTAATTTTTCAGGTCCCTAGCAATAAGTAAAAGATGGAGACATTCACTCCTGGATGTGAGGAATAAACGTGGAGTAGATATAGGGAGCGACCATCACCTTATGATTGCTGATATTAGATTGAAGGTGGCAGCACCAGTAAAACAGGCAGCAGTACGAATGAAATGTTTCAACTCAACTCCAGGAAATTTGGGAAACTTGAGATGCAAAATGAATTTAAGAGGTAAATACTAAATAGAACACAGTCAAGGAACTCTTTCATGACACATGTGAAGAGATAGTGGGCTGCAGAGAACCAGGGAGGAAAGAATGGATTTCGGATGACACTTGGGAATCAATCCAAAAGCGAAGAGAGTGCAAGGCACTCATCAACTCCTGTAGAACAAGAAACCAGAAAGCAGTAGTAATGGGAGGCCAACAAGGAGGTTAAGAAGAAAGTGAGGAGAGATAAACAAGTGTTTACAGACCAACTGGCAACACAAGCAGAAGAAACAGCAAGAGTCAGCAACAGCAAAGAAGTATATGTTATTACGAGAAAGCTTTCTAGGGGGAACTTTTCAGGGCAGAAACCAGTGAGAGATGCAAACGGAGTAGCCTTGACATCTGAGACACAACAATTGGAAAGATGGAGACATCACTTCATGGAAGTACTCAATAATCTTGGTGAGGAATGAAGAACTGAAGAAGTTGAAACCATTTTGGAGGATCCAGACATCTCGGTAGAACCACCAACACGACAAGAGATTACAGAAGCAGTGAAACAAATGAAGAGTGGCAAAGCACCAGGTGTTGATAACATTATCCCAGAAGCCCTAAAGGTAGATCCAGATTTAACAGCGGAAATTATGGAGCCACTTCCAACACTAATATGGAATGAAAAACACCTCCCTGAGGAATGAAAGAAGGGGGTCCTCTTCACGATACCGAAGAAGGGTGACCTCTCAGATTGCAATAACTGGAGGGAAATAACGTTGCTCTCATATGGGGAAAAACTGATGTCAAGAGTCATACTGAACAGAATAAGCATAGCTGTTGACAAGAGACTACGTCAAGAACAGGCAGGTTTCAGAGAAGGTTGGTCTACTGTGGATCAGATTAACACACTAAGGTTAATCATTACATCTCTGTATATACTTTTCAATGACTCTGTCAACTGGAGGAAAATGTGGAAGGCTACAGAAAAGTTCGGAATTCCACAAAAGATAGTCCGTCTTACACAGGCAATGTATGATGGATATACTTGTCAAGTAGAACATAAAGGGAAGCTGTCTAAACCTTTTGCTGTAAAATCTGGAGTAAGACAAGGATGTCTATTGTTGCCAATCTTGTTTATCATGACACAGGATTGTACTGTATGCTGAGAGAGGCAACAAATAGAAAGCATGGCATTCAGTGGCGATTAAATAACCGATTGGAAGAACTGGATTACATGTAATTATGCGGATGATCTCTGTCTTCTTGCAGAATGTTTTTGGGACATGGAAATGAAACTAAATGACTTAAAAATAGAAGCTAAAGAAGTAGGCTTAAAGATTAATAACAAAAAGACTAAGGAAATGTGCATAAACCATCGTAACCATTGTAGCTTGACTCTAGATGGAATGGATATAGAAAGGGTAGAGGAATTCTGCTACTTAGGAAGCATGGTAAGCCAGGATGGAGGTGCTTTTAGAGATGTGGTGAGTCATATAAATAAAGCCAAAGGAGCTTTTGCAGTTACGACCAATATGGAGATCCCCTCACATTCGTATAAAAACGGAGTTGGAATCCACAAGGCAGTCGCTGGCAAGGCGACCGAGGATTACCTGGAAGAGAACCATAGACAAGGAGATTGCTGGAGTTAACAAGACATGGAGGTAGGTGAAAGCACTGGCGGCAGATAGAACAAGCTCGAGAAATTTCATCGAGGCCCTATGTTTCACCTGGAATTAAAGGAAATAAGTCAAATCAAGTCGTCCTGTCATTGATAACAAGTTTCCTCTCTGGCAGAAAACAAAGACTGGTACTCCCTAAATCTGCCTCATCATGGTTATCTGTGTTATCAGGTGTATCTCAGGGCAGTATTCTGGGACCACTACCCTTCGTTCTCTATATCGATGACATAATTCTTTGCACCCAAAATAGTCAAGTGTTCTCAATTCGTGTGGTGACTGGTTTAAGAAATGGAATCTTTCTCCCAATCTTAAGAAGTGCAATACAATTTCCTTTTCATTGCTAAAGCAAGGAATGAACACTGCATATACCATCCAGGGAAATACACTTTCATTAACAAAACAGACGGCATATTCTTCTGGTATAGATTTGTCGACGACATATTTGTCGTCATCGACAATAGACATGCTAACAAAAACTTCTTACTAGAAGAATTAAACACAATATACCCGAACATAAAATTCAAAAAAGAAACTGAAAACAACCGGAAATTAAATTACCTTGTTCTAGCTATAACCAGGAACGAAAACCACTTATTCGAAATATACCGGAAACCTACACATACAATGAACACAATCAAAATAGACTCCTTCCATCCCAATACTCATAAAAAAGCAGCATATTACAGTATGATCCACAGAGCTTCAGCAGACCATTATAAAAAACTGATTTTAATGAAGAAGTACAATTAATCCACAAGATAGCTAAAAATAATGGTTACAAGAAAGAAATGATCAACACTTTAATTCAAAAAATCAAATCTCAACCAAAAACTAGATTAACGAAAATAGACAAACCTAAAAAAAGACTACGCACTATTTACTTTCAATAATACGCATATATATCCACTAACTAATATATTCAAAAAACACAACCTAAAAATAGCTTTCAAGACATCACACAATAGCACCAAGATCTTACATAATACCAAGACAATAATACTAATAAATACCACCACTCAGGAATATACCGTATTAAATGCAACAACTACAAAATAAGTTACATAGGACGTACCGGTAGGAATTCTGCAATACGATATAATGAATACGTCAATGCCGTAAAACATAATCACTTCTCCGCAATAGGCCAACACATTGACGAATATAAACACAATTTTACAAACATTGGGGGTTATTTTCATGTCATTTTCAAAGGCCCCTTACTCAATATAACAGAAGAACTATACATATCACTAGATCAATATACCAATCCTAATTACAATATAAACAAAATTACAGAAAAAACCAACACCATATTCAACAAAACCATCCCCGCCTTAAAAAAATATTATCTTAAAATAATCAACAAACAACGTTCAACACGCACCATTGCGCAGATAATGGACACGCCAAACTCCACCCCTACTCCTACGACAACAACTCTCCCCACCCACCCCTCCATTCCCCTTGCAGCAGCGGACACTAGCACCAAAAGAACACGATACAGTACATGCCAGGCAGCCAAAGCTAGCACATCCCAACCACAGCAGCAATAGTAAGTATTCTACTGGAAACACAAACAAGCATTCATCAGATCATAAATTCTTAATTCTACCTTTCGTTTCTTACAGACACATATCAGCAACTATAGACCAGAAAAGACCCACCATTCTGCATTTGACACTTACCGAAAAATATACTAGATCCAATACTTCTAGTAATATTTGACCACAGCTGCACATAACTACTTTTGGTCATACATCAAGCTTGTTATCAACAATTGAAGAAGTACATCAATCAAACTAATGAATAAGCATAATTTATAGTAGGACTAAAATAAGAACACCGCTCATGAATGAAACATGGACATTGTCCATTCATACTGGAAAAACAAGAAAATTCGACGAATGCAAGACGCCAAACTCAATTTAACAAAGTGTTCCTATTTATTGTAACAGATTTTAACCAAACCAAACCAAACCCCATGGCACTACAGTCCTTGAAGGGCCTTGGCCTACCAAGCGACCGCTGCTCAGCTCGAAGACCTGCAGAATTATGAGGTGTTGTGTGGTCAGCACGACGAATCCTCTCGGCTGTTATTCTTGGCTTTCTAGACCGGGGCCGCTATCTCACCGTCAGATAGCTCCTCAATTCTAATCACACCGAGCTCGATAGCTGCAGTCGCTTAAGTGCGGCCAGTATCCAGTATTTGGGAGATAGTAGGTTCGAACCCCCCTGTCGGCAGCCCTGAAAATGGTTTTCCGTGGTTTCCCATTTTCACACCAGGCAAATGCTGGGGCTGTACCTTAATTAAGGCCACAGCCGCTTCCTTCCCCCTCCTAGCCCTTCCCTGTCCCATCGTCGCCATTAGACCTATCTGTGTCGGTGCGACGTAAAGCAACTAGCAAAGAAAAAAAATAAAAAAAATCTAATCACGTAGGCTGAGTGGACCTCGGACCAGCCCTCAGGTCCAGGTAAAAATCCCTGACCTGGCCAGGAATCGAACCCGGGGCCTCCGGGTAAGAGGCACGCACGCTACCCCTACACCACGGGGCCGGCTAACAGATTTTAACATGAACTGTATATTTTAACATGCCATTCAACATGTACCACATATTTTAAAATGATAATGTACCTGTATATTTAATAATAATTCACCTACACGATTTTTAGGCCTAAAAAGATTCACCCAGTTATTTTAGATTGTATATATAGTTAATTTTAACTTTAAGCATGCCCAATTAGAACGTAAGACATACTCTATATCATGACTTTTATAATGGAGAAGGCAAATCAATAAAACCTGACTTATGTGAAGGTAATAGTGTACAACTGAGGATGACAGTATGTAAAAAGGTCGAAACCGGTACTGTAGATTGAATTTTTATATAAATAAATTTGTATTGAAAAGGTGGAAACTTTCTTGTCTATAACATAAGGGAAATACATTGCAATCGGCTTCTCAGGTAAGAGACCTAGGTGTTATAACAGACTGTAAACTAACCTTCTCTGCTCATATTCAGTCTATAAAATCCCGTGCTATGCGTAGCCTAGGCATTCTTTACAGGTTCACTGAAATGAATGATATTAACGCCGTAAAATTATACTTTGTCTTGTATCTTCTCCCCATTATTGACTTTTGTTCCCCTATTTGGTCTCATCTGCTATCACAAACATATTTCAACTAAATAGTATTTTTAACCTTTTCACTTTCATTGTTAAGACTCGCAATCCCGTTTTTAAGAAAAAACTATATCTGACATTATGAACTACCAGGGTATACTTGACCTGAGAAGCCATTTACAGTTCTCTGATCTATGTTACCTTCACAAAATAATCAATGGCTACACCAAATGTAATACTCTACCGGCGTTCTTCCCTATGCACGTTCCTCCCCGCCCTTCACGCAACCGGCGCACTCATCAGGTGTCCCGTCCGTGCCTAACCTTACAACAACGCTCCATCATCCACCGTCTCCCCACTCTTGATAACTCACCACCCAATATCAACATATTCACACTCTTCGCATCCTTCAAACAAAAAATGGAGTCCTCTCCAGGTTTCCATTTTTTTCCATCCCTCCAGCCCTCGACCTTTCTTCTTCCTAATTTCTGTAACCGACACTTGCCAGTTATCATTGTCGTTGTTACATTCACAATTAGAATTAAAGAAGGTTCAACCTATTCAATACAAAATGTGTTGTACAAGGTGTACACAACATATTATTTATTATTACTAGTACCGGTTTCAACGCTTAATGGCATCATCAGCTAGAAATCACAAAGTGGGCAGAGTACATGTCATAAAAGTTGTGTAGATAATACATACATTGCAAAATACAAATGATAGACTGTTTTCTCATTAAAAGCTATAAGAATGATGTGTAAAATATGATGATATAATATAACACATAGAGGCGTTATAGTCTAATGAGGCAGGTGAGTATTATACAATAAAATTGGTCTGATGAATGAGAATAAAAGTCTTCATATGATAATAAAACGATGCAGTAAAATTGTCCACTCTTCTATTGTTGTTCAATGGAGAAGTCCAGGTTCAGTGTTGTATGTGGTTGGCAAGAACATCAAATATTTGTCTAAGGCCGGGACACCTGACGTTGAGAGGTTGAATAAGGTTGATTTTTAAGGTTGTCTCAGCTCAACGTGGGTGGTGAAGCTTAAAAGGAAGAAAAAACTTTAATGAAATGGATAGCTAAAAATGGGATCGCGGCCAAATATGATAGGATATGAGACTCACCTTGTTTAGCGTGCTGGTTGTATGTTGTGAGAAGAGTTGTGGACGAGTGAGATGGGTGTGAGTAAGTTGAGTGAGTGTGAAGGTAGGGTGGGAGAAGCGGAAGAGGAGGGGGGAAGGGGAGAGGAATGGAATGGAAGGGATGGGAAGGCGGAGTTCAAGGTGGGTCAGGGAGGCGGAGTGGCGGTGGTGTGGGACATAGCTCAGTTCAATACGGGAAAATGAAGTTCTTATAATGAGAAAGCTAACCAAGCAAAATTTAAAGCCCATCAATACATGGGCCTAAGAATAAAGATCGCAAAATTGGGCAAAGACATTCACTTCTTGAAACAATGTTTATCATACAATTTAACTCCGAATTTTCTCAAAACCAACTTGAAAAAAATACAACGTAAATCTCCTCACCACTCGAAAACCCAAATCAAAGTAAATAAAATGTGGCTTAAGAATGAAATAAGATTCTTATACAAGAAAAAAATCTTTCTTGAATAACAAACTATATGAGGCACACCTTGAGACAGCGCACTTACTTTCAAAAGCTCAATGGGACATATTCCAAACTAAACTCACGGAAAAACTGTTCAATATACTGGAGCAAAAACAAGCAACACATGAGAAGAAACTTAATAACCTTAAGAATAACGCAAGGCTAAATAGACCAATTACAAAAATATCTAATAAATCGAGTACCCATAACCGAGAGTCTTTCATAGAACATTTTCACCCTCCAGTAGCTAACTTAACAAAAATAAAACTTTCAGACAAGGAAAATGAGATCCTTGAAAAAGGACCAAAACACAATTGGCCATATCCAAATAAAGTTAATATCGCTACCACACTAGTCATAGAGTCTGAAACAGCCATAAACAAAATGCCCTTAGACTTACAAGATGAGGTCAGATTGGACGTTAAACGGACATTAAACAAAATCCATAACCTAAAAAACAAAACAACAACGCACTAATAGTAGTATACACAAAGAAACCTTCGCAGAACGAGAACACATTACCAAACTTGCGAAGAAAATTAAAGATCACGACCGTATCATCACAAAAGCCGATAAGGGCAATACGATCGTTATCATGGATAAAAATGATTACATTGAATGGCTCCTTCTCTATAGTTAAAAAAGATCCGACTCAGCAAATCCAATGTCTCCTAAAACAAACTTTAAAAAATACATCATTTCTTTTCACAGAACAAGAAAAAACGCGATTAATTAACATGAATCCCGGTCTGCCTACCGCCAAAGCTTTCCCCAAAATCCATAAGACCGGTGTCCCCATATGCCCCATCATTAACTACAGACCTAGCCCATTATACAAATTGGCCCAATTCATCCAAAAATTCCTTAGTAAAAATTATAAATTTCAGTCAAAAAAATCTGTAAAAAAAACACTATTGAATTAATCGGAAAACTAAATAAATTTAAAATACAACCGTTTCACACCCTTCATTCATTTGATATCAATAACGTGTATCCCAGCATTAACACTAAAAAACTTCTTCCCATAATCCAAAATAACCTAAAAACATATAGTGGGCTAAGTAAACTCGAGATCCAGGACTTCATGCAGGTCCTGAAACTAGTGATACACAACAACTATTTCACATATGACAAACAAGATGGACTGGCTATGGGGTCGCCAGCCTCAGGAATTTTGGCGGAGATATACATAGATTTCCTAGAAGACACGGCAATTAATAATAATAATATTTTCTCAAACATACTTTTCTGGTCCAGATATGTCGATGACACTCTGGTTATTCTGGATGACAGAACGGTTAATGCAGCTACCACCCTTAACAATTTAAACAATATAGATCCTAATATAAAATTTACATTGGAATCCGAGACCAATAACTCAATTAATTTTTTAGACCTTACAATCAAGAGACTTCCTTCTTCACTAGAATATAATATCTACAGAAAACCAACACAAACAACGACAACTATCAGAAGAGACTCCACACACCCACACGCACACAAGTGCGCCACTTACTATAGTATGGTAGACCGTGCATTAAAAATACCGTTATCCAAGGAAAACCTAAAGAAAGAACTGAATACCATACGTGCAATCGCTAAATATAACGGTTATAATTCTTCATTCATAGAATGCATTATCAACAAATGTAAACATAGACTAAAGATAACATTAACCAAAGAAAGACTTAACCCTGCCCTATACGCCACCTTCACTTTTAATGAAAACATACACAGTGTAACGAACATCTTTAAGAAACATAATATTAAAATATCGTACAGAACCAACAATAGAAATATGGATATAGTTCACAATACCAAGTCAATAAACAAATCCGACATTCACGCAAAATCAGGTGTTTATCGTTTCCAATGCAATAACTGTTTTTCCTTATACATTGGACAGACCGGGAGAAGCTTCAAAGTTAGATACTTAGAACACGTCAATGCCATTAAGTATAATAGGTTTTCTGCAATAGGCCAACACATACATGACTCAAAGCATAATTTCACTACCATAGAACAAGACCTAGAAATTCTCAAAAACATAAACAAAGGCCCTTTACTCGATGTTACGGAAAAATGCTTTATTAAGTTAGATCAATTTTTCAATCCTAATGTAAACCTTAATGAAATTTCAGAAAAACCTAATATCCTTTTCGATTTTCTAATCGAAGTCTTTAGAGGTATCAAAATCACGGAGAGGAAATCTATCTTTTATGCTCTCCAAAACATTCTTCTATGTCCCACACCACCGCCATTCCGCCCCCTTGACCCGCCTTGAACTCCGTCTTCCCATCCCTTCCATTCCATTCCTCTCCCCTTCCCCCCTCCTCTTCCGCTCCTCCCACCCTACCTTCACACTCACTCAACTTACTCACACCCATCTCACTCGTCCACAACTCTTCTCACAACATACAACCAGCACGCTAAACAAGGTGAGTCTCATATCCTATCACATTCGGCCGCGATCCCATTTTTAGCTATCCATTTCATTAACTTAGCTTTTTCTTCCTTTTAAGCTTCACCACCCACGTTGAGCTGAGACAACCTTAAAAATCAACCTTATTCAACCTCTCAACGTCAGGTGTCCCAGCCTTAGACAAATATTTGATGTTCTTGCCAACCACATACAACACTGAACCTGGACTTCTCCATTGAACAACAATAGAAGAGTGGACAATTTTACTGCATCGTTTTATTATCATATGAAGACTTTTATTCTCATTCATCAGACCATTTTTATTGTACAATACTCACCTGCCTCATTAGACTATAACGCCTCTATGTGTTATATTATATCATCATATTTTACACATCATTCTTATAGCTTTTAATGAGAAAACAGCCTATCATTTGTATTTTGCAATGTATGTATTATCTACACAACTTTTATGACATGTACTCTGCCCACTTTGTGATTTCTAGCTGATGATGATGCCATTAAGCGTTGAAACCGGTACTAGTAATAATAAATAATATGTTGTGAACACCTTGTACAACACATTTTGTATTGAATAGGTTGAACCTTCTTTAATTCTAATTGTGAATCTGAGTTCAATATGGGAAAATGAAGTTCTTAACTTATAATGTTGTTACATTGTTATTGTTAAAATTGTTAATTTATTGTTATTACTTAACATTATTGTTTATACCTTTGTTATCTTTAATACTTATTTAAACTTCTTCTTATTATTATTAGTGTAAAATGGCCCTCCATAGGCTGTAAATAAATAAATAAATAAATAAATAAATATATAAATAAATAAATAAATAAATAAATAAATAAATAAATAAATAAATAAATTAAATAAATAAATAAATAAATAAATAAATAAATCAAAGAAAATGTCAGGAATATTCAGATGTCATTTTGATCAGCAGAAAGGGACAGAGGCGGAGTAAGAGGAAAACGGGGGGAGGGAGGAACGAGGGAAAGGGGGAAGAGGGGTATTTAAGGCGGGGCAGAAGGATGAGACAGTAGGGGTAAATAACGCGAATAGGTGTTATGTACGGCGTGGAAGATCGAGCCCTAGTTTGAAAACTTGACATTTTTTGAAACAATGATGAGAAAATCGAAAAGGATGTTACGTTTTCTTGATATGTCGTTTAGTTTAAGTCAGGGTTGAAGTATTGGTCGATTCTAAAATATATTTTTGTGTTATGTTTCTTAAAAATGTCCCTTTCTGCTCCCGCACACATCTCCAAGTTCACAGTTCCTCCCTGCACGTCAAGCTCTCCAACATGCTGAGCAAGGTGATTCTCAAATTATTTGTTTTTCTCTTTTGTTTCCTTGCCTTTAAACACCTTTCTTACACCTAATTAGGCTTTGTTTACTTTCATTAGGTTACTCCAGCTCTGCATCAAACTCAGAAACTTGGTCTAGAACACAAAGGACCTCCACATGTACATCCTGCCACCTCACAAAGTGCCTGAACATAGATTTTAAAGCTGCTGTTGAATGTCAACAGTATTCAAACTGCACTTCATACCACATTGGTGACTGATTTTTAATTTGTCACAACAAGACAAATAATTACAACTATTTTAAGATTTTTAATTTGTCAGCTTCATGTTTTAACTCTTTGAGCACCAAGGGATGATTTATCATTCCTCCGTGAACTTGCCGAAAGTGCCAGGAATGATATTTCATCCCTCATGCAGACTCGTTTAGAAACCATCGTAGCTCATCCTTTTCTGTTAGATGGCAGCACATATCAGTATATTCTTATCAAAGAAGGTGTGTAGTCTCCAAATTTACCACCAGGAGCTGCATAAAATGATTTGTTTTCATGTGACAAACATTTAAAAAATTTGAAGGCTGTGTCCGCACATCTTGTGCACATGTCAACAGTGATGGCGGACTTACGGGACGACGTATTTACAAATAATGATTGTCTAGTTGACTACATATGTAGTTTGGGAAATGACGATAATTATTCCGAGTCATAAAATGAACTGGACTTCATAATAGTGTTGGAAATACTTCTAGTGAGGTTATAGTCAGTGAGAGTGATTCTGAAAACGATTTTGTAAACACCGCCAATTGCCGAGGGTATTTAATTCGGAATGTAACGAAGATTTCCACGGTAATTGGTATTAACAATATCACACATTGCCATTATTCAGTGAAGTTACCCAGACCAAAACATGCCCCTCCTCATGATGCTGTATCTGTACCTTATATTGTGATTTTTAAGACATATTATCACTCCAAATAACATAATTTTATCCAATACGACAGTCAAGAGTCTGTGCTACAAAAAAAAAAAAAAAAAAAAAAAACCACCACCACCAGTTAGCATGTCCTACTGATTTTTAGAACTACATATTTGCCTTAAAATGTGGATTTTCATTAACTGTATTTAAAATTTTTAAATTTGTGATTTATTTTAATTTTAAGTATAACTGATTTTAAGTATAAACTGCCATTAATTCAAAGGGACATTCCTTCTATATAACAGAAAAGAATTTCACAGAGAATGGGTGTAAACTGAGAGAGTAATGAATTTTTTCTAGAGATTTGCAAGTCGGACAAAAAGTGGGTGGCACTCTTGGCTAGTACCTAACAAATACGCACGGCACTGAGAGGGTTAAACATATGCTTTTTCAAGACTTAGCATCAATATATGTGTTTCTCCTCACATCAAGATTAAAAAAGACTTACAATGTCTTAGTCGAATGTGTTAAATTATGGTGAAAAAGATTTTGCTTTAATGTGGACTTTTATCATGGACAAACTTATTTTTAAGCAAAACACTTTCTACTTATCTTGTTATTTGTGTATGTATTGACTTGTGGTTCTTATATCTTGCACCTTTTGATCGATCGGCTCATGATGACACATATATGGTGTCGAAACCAGTACCACATGTAAACATGTTGTGATGTAATTTGTTTAACAAAAGCAGTATTGTATTGAAAAGGTGGAACCTAAAATATACCTCATTTTATTGTAGGTCAACAAAGGACAAAAAACGATATCTGAAATAGCTAAAGGCTTTGGAATTCCTGTGTCCACACTTTCAACGTTTTTAAAAAATCGTGAGAGCATAGAAGCTCAGGAATTGCAGGGTGTAAATACAGCAAAGCGAATGCACGTTTGAGGAGCTAAATACTCTGATTTGAAAGTACAAATGATCGAGTGGTTTCGGCATGTTCGGGCGAACAATATCCCTGTTGATGGCGAGATTATTAAGGGGAAGGTGAATGAACTGGCGCTAAAGATGGTGCTCGAGTTTCAGTGTTAAAACAAGTGGATTCAGCATTTTTTTTTTTTTTTTGCTAGGGGCTTTACGTCGCGCCGACACAGATAGGTCTTATGGCGACGATGGGATAGGTAAGGCCGAGGAGTTGGAAGGAAGCGGCCGTGGCCTTAATTAAGGTACAGCCCCAGCATTTGCCTGGTGTGAAAATGGGAAACCACGGAAGACCATTTTCAGGGCTGCCAATAGTGGGATTCGAACCTACTATCTCCCGGATGCAAGCTCACAGCCGCGTGCCTCTACGCGCACGGCCAACTCGCCCGGTGATTCAGCATTTTAAGGAGCAGCATAATATCACGTGGCAGGCAGTGTACGGAGAAGCAGAATCAGTGAGCACTAGTGAAGCAGATAGTTGACGAGAAAGCATGGCTCACATAATAAATACAGTAGAATTCCGCTATTAACAGCAAAAAATTTACTCGCTATAGCGGGCTGTCATTATATATATATATATTTTGTAAAAGTCCGGAAAACCTCTACACACATTAAAATCGGTATGAAACAGTAATCAGTTGCGTTTTCACGGATGATACCCACATTACGGCTTACTTGTATGTTATTTTTCAAAATCTGATACTACATGAAAGTGTATGTTTAATTTCATCCAAGACGACCCTGAATACAATAGAAAAAACTTAAATCAGGCTTTAAAAGTACTCTGTAAAATCATATGAATGCCTTTCTTGTACAGTACGCATTTTTAGACTACAGTATATTTGTCTTCAAGCCAACGCCGAACACTGGCTTTAGTTATGCCGTATTTTCTTTAGCGGCTGCATAATTATTCTTTATTTCCGCGGGTGTAATAACCATTAACTTAAAACTGGCATCATATAATCGAAGAGAACCTGTTGAAAATTTGCCGACAACATCTATTCCACGCGTCTCTACAATAAGACGAAGGAAAATATTCTTGCTGTCTAATAAAACTGTTACTTTTACTCAACGTCCGCTACTTCGGTGGGTAGCGATGTATAGGCCTAATCGCGGGCGCTGAAGGTCAATAAACGAGTTTACTGCGCCGTGGTATGGTCATTCTGGCCATGCGCTTTTCGAGCATATACCTCACAATTTCATCTTCGACTTCTTTAAAGCGCCCTTGTTGCGGGCCACTGAATGCATTTTTTGTGTAGTATGCATTTTTTAGCTATCTTTGTCTTGACGCTAACGCCGAATATTGGCTTTAGTTAGGCCTATGCCGTATTTTCTTGTGGCTGCACAATTATTCTACATTTCTGAGTGTTTAATAAACATTACCTGAAAATTGGCATCATAATATTGACGAGAACCCGTTGAAAATTTGCCGGCAATACCCGGTCCACGTATCTTTACCATACGACAATCCATCACGAAAATATCTCTGCTGTCTATAGAACTTAATTTTACTGCCAGGTAGCCTACAGTAGACGCATTATAACTCTGCCATTGAGCTGTGGCCTTTCTAAGAATTCGAAAGCTCGCATGTTTTGATGCCACTCTGCATATTTGAAAAACGTTTTTGTAGAGGCTAATAGAACGACATTCTCTTTTCACTGTTTCCCGCGATCCAGTGACGTTACACAGAGGCACTGTACAACCGGTTACCGCGGGTAGCAATGTATAATAATGAAGTGGTCGTCTATTGTCAGCAAGTTTTGTGTGTGTGCACGAGGGGGGAGAAAGGAAGCAGCATGGTTACCGCGGTAGTTGCCAGTGGTGTTCATTAGTGTTAGACCGCAAATGCAAAATGACCCTTGATTTTTCACGAGATTCTTAGAAATAAACGCCGTCTTGGATTTGGAGAAATATGGTATCATTCCAGAGGCTTCTGTGGCAAACATCTCAGTATTCTTCTTCAAATGGCGTCAGCTAACCTAACCGTATATGTATCATGAAAACATTTCAAACGCATGTAGAAAAATGATGACCTCCTCGCTAAAAAATTACATGGGAATAACTGGATGCGAGAAAATATAAACTATCCTCGGAAATCAGTGATTTACTCTGCCATATCTTGAAGTGTATCACATTCTTACTTAATTTCAGTATATAACATAAAAAATTAAGAGATAGTTTACTTCAGCCTTTATAAACTATCTTCGGATATCAGTGATTTAATCCGCCATATCTTGAGTTGTATCACATTCTTACTTATACATTAAAATTAAGAGATAGTTTACTTCAGCCTTTATTTTTAACGAGTTAACAACTGCTATCGGCCATGTTATTTACTCATTTATTACGAAAACGTGTTATCCTCTTTCATTTCAAATTTTCTACAGAGAACAGCAGTCGAAGAGTATTACTAATCGACTCGAACATTGCCTTTGAATGGCGATGAGTGCGCTCGCAAATGCACATAGTGAGAAAACTATACCGTACCGAACATGATCGAGCGCATTTTGTGGCAAACGTTTCAGTTTTCTTATTCATACAACATCACCTATCCTAACTTAACCATACTATACATACGATAATAACATACTTCCAGCACTAGTACAGAAATTATAACCTTCTCGCTATCCGTAATTTATTACATGTTATGAGTCTCATTTTCAGTCATTTACGCACTTATTACGAAAACATGTTTTCTTTCATTGCAAATTTTCTTTACGGAACAGGAGTCAACGGGTATTACTAATCGACTCCGACATCGCCTTCGAATGATATAGATGATTTCTTATTCAAACAATGTCATGTATCCTAACTTAACGATACTATACATATGATATGATTGAATCTATGCTAGACTGCTCACGACTACAATCTATTACAAAGATTATTCTAGAAGGAGACATAACACTTCTATACTGATGCTTCAAGTGCCTTTTGACCTTATCACGCAACCACTGGTGTTAACAACTCTACTGTAATTCTACGTACCCGATTCTCAATCAAAAACGTTCGAAGATTTATTTTTCGATATTTTAATTAATCCACGCTTCATTACTATCAAATAATCTGTACAATCCAAATGTATGTCAGATCATTATGATTATATCTCATTCTACAAATAACCAACTTGTACTTTTTTAGACGAACACTAGTATTCATTCCATGTACATATAATACTATGACAAGTTCATTATTGAATTTTAGTTGCATTTAAGCATCGCCTTCTCCACAGACTAGATTTTTATGACTGTTTTATCTTGTATTAAAGCATGTATTATACTTTGAGGAACCCAGTTCCGGGCCCTGACTTAGCTTTAGATTAAGTATGGCTGAGGATGCTTACAAAGCCTAAGCGAAACATGTCCCATTTTAACATACAAGATGAAGCAAAATTCGAGCACTTGGGCGTCGCAGTACGACTCCTCACATTCCAGCAATAAAAAAATGTCTCTCACAAAAGTTTGTCCTGCGAGTATATCTGGCAGAAAAAAACACTGAAGAGTGGCAATCTGGCAATTCTGTAACCACATGTAGGGTAACTACCTATGTCAGCACATATTAGTCATGCTGTACAGTTGGTGCACTGGGTAGAGTTTTGAGTTAGCACGCAGGAGGTCGAGGGTTCGATCCTGGGTTGTGGCGCACTTTTATATTTGATAATTTCCATCGGACATTACATACTGTAATACAGTAAGACACAGTTTCTTAGGTCACATGTATGCTACATTTACAAAATTTAGTAACGCTGAACACGTTGTAACGCATCTAGTGGATGAAGTGGTGTGAATATATTCACGCCCACGACGTGCAAAGGGCGTCTTTCGAAGCTGACCAATGAAAACGAATGTTCATGCATTTCTAGGATCGTCGTATGTAAGTGAAAATGGTTTCTAGAGGACGCACTGCAATCGCTGTTGACGATTAAGATGCCAGATACCATACCACCTGGACAACATTTACGAAATAAAAAACATATGCCTCAAACCAGGATCGACACCCCTCGACCTCCTGCATGCTAACCCAAAACTCTATCCACTGCACCAACTGTACAGCACGACTAATATGTGCTGACAGAGGTAGTTACCCTACATGTGGTTACAGTGTTGCGAGACTGCCACTCTTCAACGTCCTTTCTCTGCCGGATATACTCGCAGGAGGAACTTTTGTGACAGACATTTTTTTATTGCTGGCATGTGAGGAGTCGCGCTGCAACGCCCGAGTGCACAAATTTCGCTTCACCCTGTATATGTAATATTTGTGTCTTAAACTTAAAGATTGTAAAGTATTGGACTGGTGGTTTTTTAATAAATTTGTTTGAAACTTTTGCATCCATAATTTAACCAGAAACAAGAAAACATAAACTAACCTCTGAAATCAATGATGCGCTCTGCCATACCTTGAGGTGTATCACATTCTTACTTACATTAACTGTGGTATTTAGCACTAAAATTAAGAGGTTGTTTATTCAGCCTTTAATTTTAACGAGTTAACAACTGTTATTGGACACGTTATTTACGCAATTATTATGAAAACATGTTTTCTTTCATTGCGAATTTTCTTTACGGAACAGCAATCGACGGGTATTACTAATTGACTCCGACATCACCTTCGAATGATATAGACGATTTCTTATTCAAACAGCATCAGGCATCCTAACTTAACCACACTATACATATGATAATCGAGGAAACGATGCCGAAGGTGTTCGATCGTGCGCAACATAATAGCTGGGTGCATAAATATCGGTAACGGAAAAACTCGTGTGCACTTAATCGCTCGTAATAACAGGTGCGTCAGTGATAGGGCTCTCGCTGTAACCGAAGGATAATACATAGTTTAATATAGGACTTTTGAAGGGACAGAAAAAACTTGTCGTTATAACGGGGTTCTCGTTATATATCGTTCTCGCTATAGCGGACTTCTATTGTACGTATGCACCGAACAATATCTTCAATGCCGATGAGACTGCGTTGTTTTTTAATGCCGAGCCCAAACGGATTTATGGTTTTAAGGGAGAGAAGTGCCATGGCGGGAAATCTTACATGGATAGGGTCACAGTCCTTCTGTTTTGCAATGTAGACGGAAGCGAGAGATGTCCTCCCCTCATCATAGGCAAGTTCGAGAAGCCACAATGTTTTAATGGCATCAGGCACTTTCCGTGCAAATACCAGCCGTCTAAAAATTTCTGGATGATAGGCAAAATTTTTGAGGAGTGGCTGGTATGCCTTAAGCGCAAAATGGCATGCCAGGATAGAAAAATACTTCTGTTGTTCGATCTGTGCGCCGGACACAAACAAAATTTAATTTTAAAACATGTGCGTCTTCTTTTTTCTATCGGCTCATACTACGAGCTACTTGCAGACCCTAGATCAAGGTACAATTTTATCTGTGAAATGTGCCTACAGAAAGCGAATGGTGCATTACTTTCTCCGTGAAGTTGCTACAAATATTCTGGCGGGAGAAATACGCAAGTAGAATGTGACTGTTGCAATGTGGAGTGTAACAGTTGCCTGGGATGCTACTCCTTCATCAACAATCAAGAACTGCTTCGTCAAGTGTGGTTTTGGTTTGTTAAATGAAGTTGAAGGAGGAGAAGACAATGAAGATGAATGGGAGGAGTTAGGGCAGAAGTCCGATGTATGACTTTCTCCGAATACATCGCGATAGACCATGCAGAGACTACTTCAAGAGAGCGGGATCGCACCATAATGATCAGCTGTGATTACGTGACACCAGAAGGAGATGCAGCTACAGCTGATGTTGAACATGATGAAGGTACAGCGTACGTGGCAAGTATTCCATCAAAAAATGATGTGCTTGCCGCTCTAGCCGTGTTGGATTCTGTGATAAGTGCAAGTGATGCTGACGACACTACAATTAAGGCTATGGCCCATATGGAGCAGTTCGTAGCTACTGTTTATAAAAAAAGAGGAAGCAACCTGTCATACATTCTTTCTTTAAAAGGCAATAAGCCTAATGTGTGGGAATAAAAAGCGCCCTACTGGACCATTAAACGTTTGCGAACTATTCAGGTACTGTACAAAGTTATTTATTATTCATGATAATTGTGTTAAATATATGTCTGGGTTTTTAATGTTTTGTTGGTGTGTTGTGTTTCCAATTTGGACAGTCTTGTTGGCTCCCCTGTGCAAGTGCTTTATACTGCACTTAAATGAGGTAGGTTATAACCTATTTGCTAAAATTGCGTCGTGCATATACAGTAGATTACCGTCCTTGAATCGTATTTTATTTTTCCCGGGTGTGAGGTTACATTTGACAGTGTATGGCATTATCCAAGAGCATTATTTTAATAAATGCACCTTGTTGGATAAATTTAGGAATTCTTTTTTTTTCCACGACATTTGAAAGATTTAACTGTGAATCAAGGCGATTGCATGCTATAAAGGATCTTAGAATATTTTGTGATGTAGCAGGGGTTGGCATTTCTGAATTTCGAGTTAGCGGTGGTTAATTCAAAATAACATAATTCAAAGTCCAATTTTTGCGTCCCAACGACTTCGAATTAACAAGGTTTTACTGTATCTTTTGTTTCCTTTAACCCTACTCTTTAAATTATTTGCTGCCTAAATATCAAGCCACGACATATGTTAACATCACAATGCAATTTCAGTCGGTGCGCACTAAAAAAATGCTAGCCATGGGCGGCAAGGAGAGTGATGCTGTCAGCTCACACCGAGAGATGGCACTGTGATCGCTGTCTCCTGGTGAGCACATGCTTTTACAGCGAAGTTTCCGTTATTATCTTTATAAGCTATTCGGTTATAGCATTCCTTACAAGCTAGTCATTGTGATGAATGATGAGAGAGTATGGTGTGCACATGGTATGGTGGCTTTGCAAACTGTTGCAGCAATTTCTAGCATAGTGCAGAAAGCAATGGGAAACTACCTTGTTCCTCTAGCAATTTGCATTGTGCTCAGTAACTTTCTTCGGTGGCCTTTACATATTACTGTTATATTTCTTAGCAATGTTTCTCTATTGTAGTTAGTTATTATTTAACAGCGTACTATTTTGTTTAGTATAATATGTAACAAAGCTAAGTGTTAACTTTAGGTCAACAAGTGTTTGAAGCCCGCATAGTAGCAATGATCATTAAGGTTCCAATCTATATGGTCTGACACCATGGTTAACCAGTTTGAGTCCTGTTGGTGGAAGAAATTTTCATCATCAGAATAGTTATTTATTTATTTATTTATTTATTTATTTATTTATTTATTTATTTATTTATTTATTTATTTATTTATTTATTTATTTATTTAATTTGACAACATGAAGGTACACAGGCCTAAACCTAATTACATTCCTTCTCGACATGTCAGGATTAAACTACAAATACATCAAAACGAATAACAACAATAACAATAATCAAAACAATAAAAACAACAAGAACACAACTGAAGATTAAATCTACAAACAAAAAACATAATAATACAGACTACAGATAAACCATAGAAAACTATTAAAGAAATCAGAAAAAAAGAAGGAAAAACAACTTTTGAGTATCCAACATTCTAGCAGTACCTACTGTACACAGCAGTACATACCAATATTTACCATATGTAGTGAATATGACCCTATATATTGAAAGTTTATTTGAAGATATTTATTACATTTGGACTTTTTTTTAGCATAATTTACCATGAAGTTCTCCCATAAAGTGACTGAATGCACAGAAACAAACAAAAGCATGTAATTACATAAGTAATCCATAAATGGGAAAGATGAGAAAAAGAAGTTTATCTACACTGTTTCAGAAATATAACACTGAAGATGTCTGACCTTTGAAATCATGTCTTCACAAATAGGCAGCATTCCAGCGGTCTGTTTCTCCTTGGCAAGCTTCATGAGAGCTCTCATTCCGTCCACCACCTCTCTGCGTAGCTGTTTTATGGCCTTGAAACAATAGCAGAAAGGCATATTATACATCAGATGAAACTATTTCAAAATAACCAGTTCTGATATTGTAGCAGCACATACAGTTGTCGTAAGATTTATTATATATATTTTTTTGCAACCTGTTTTGATGTTGCATAACACATGCATCTATTATTATTAGTGAGAAGTTGTGCTGTACAGATCATCACTCTAAAACTAATAATGGCATACTACAGGAAACAAAACAAGCCTATAGTAATAACATTTATTGACTTTAAGAAGGCATATGATTGTATACATAGACCTTACGTGCTGAACATTTTACAGAAGTTTGGACTCCAACATAAATTAATTAAACTGATAGAACTTCCTTCAACTAATACCATATCAAAAGTACAGTTTACAGGAGAGGTTTCTGAACCAATTTTTATTAAAACAGATTTAAGATAAGGAGACTGTTTATCACCATTACTATTTAATTCTGCATTAAAATCTATATATATAAAATAAGAGTTTTGTCTGTACATTGCTCAAAATTTAAAAAGTATGGTATTTCTGTATCAGTCATGTCCATAGTAACAAGAAAATGCATTTTTTAATTTTCTGTAATTTCTGTCTGTCTGTATGTATGTACACGCATCACGAGAAAACGGCTGAAGAGAATTTAATGAAAATCGGTATGTAAAGCCGGGAATAAGTCCATATATATTGTAATGGTTATTGCGTCCACCATGCCAAGTCGCTACGCGCCGAGCTCGTCACCCATTGCCCCATCCCCTTAGGTTTGAGCGTGCCAATCGCGAGCAACATTTAAGTGGCGGGCGGGCCCTCCTCTCTTCTGTCCGTGGTCGTGCCGCATGCAACGACGGAAATTACTCGACGATTAATCTGAAGTCTTCCATCTCGCGAGGTTCCTGGAGACATCTAGCATCCGGACTGTTCTGGAAGGCCCAGAGCAGGTATATAAGGAGAGGAGTGACTTGGAGTGACAGTCAGTGAGAGTTAGACGGAGTTAGTGAGTAAGAGTGGGTAAGAGCGAGATTGAGTTCGCTGGAGCTTAGTCAGTGATGGCCTGGGAGAGTGCAGCCTGATGGATTATCTGCCTGTTGGAGCCGAGGACTCGTTCCTGTTTCCCTGATGTCGTGTGTGTGTGTGTGTCCCTTGAGGCTGACTGCTGGAGGAGAACCTGGAGTGTTCTGGAGCAGCGCGAAAGGAACACTGGGTGCCGACGTGTGCGGACTGCGAGCGGGGTTCGACAGATGGAGTGAACAGAGGATATATCCCGACCGGCGAGACTGACCTGTAGGCTGAGGACCGTGACAGCGCTAACGAGTGTGACTAAGTGGCTGAGAGAGCGTACTGTAAATATCGATGACTCTGTGTGTGTGTGTGTGTGTGTGTGTGTGTGTGTGTGTGTGTGTGTGTCTCATTGTAGATAGAACATGAGAAACTAAGAGAGAGAGCGCGAACTGTGAAGCGTGTAACCGTGTACGTGTGCAAGTTGTGGCTCGGCTATCGTCTGTGTGTGTGTGTAAGTCTGTAATTGTAGTGCTAAGTTAATAAATCTTAGAAATAGGTTGCTACCAGGTTCTGTATGCATTTATTTATTCATCTACCCTGCCAGCACGTTACAACTGGCGTCAGAAGTGGGATGGACAAACTATAATCTGGTGGATAAACTCTTACGTAAAAACTGGTGTCAGAATCGAGTACCTGGTAGCGTATTTTGTCTTCTTCTTCTTCTTTTCTAGCCTATTTCAATCCACTGCTGGATATAGGCCTCTTCCATGTGCTTCCATCGTCTTCGGTCTTGAGCCACTTGGAACCAGCGTGTTCCAGCCAACAGCTTTATGTCGTCGAGCCATCTCTTCAGGGGTCTTCCAATGCCTCTCTTGTGTCCCCATGGTCTCCAGTGAACAATCCTAGAGGTCCACCTGTTGTAGTCTTGTCGAGCTACGTGTCCTACCCATTGCCATTTTAGTCTTGCTACTATCTCTAGGATGTCTGTTACATTTCTACTAGTGAAATGAATTCCGAACAGCTCCAGATTTTTCTAAGCAAGTTTAGTGAACTTGAAAATAAAATAAAATTATCTGGTTATGGCGAACTCATTAGTGAACTGAGATCTGAGCGGAGGTCAAACCTGGACCAGCTGAAAACAGATTTAAGTGAAAGGAAGAGTGAGCAGTTAAAGTCAAGAGACGAAGTGCACTCTCTTGAAACCGAGGTCCACAATGACGAAGTGCGGGACGACAACGAACTGGACGAGAAGCGATCCGAAGAGATGCTCACGGTTGTGGAGTCCGGAGTTCCGAGGCCCAGCGGTGGAAGCAAGTGCCCTGTGTGCGGAAACGATGGCTGTGGAGGCGCGAATGAATCCTGCTAGCAGCGACGGCGGCTCCATCATCGTGAAGTTGGAAACCCTACAGGACGACGGGATTACTTCCAAGAGAACATGCCGGACCCAGTTCGAGACCGGATCGACCCCCAAGAAGAGTGCCGAATACCCGATCACCGGACTACGTGTACAGAAGATGATAGTTCAACGCAGCCCCCAGCCAAGCTCGACCAACGAGGAGGTTGTGGGAGTGCTCGACGCACATTGCAGTGTCCACCAACCGAGAGCCACCTACCGAGTCCAGCTGCAGGAAAGGAGTCAGCGCACCGATGTAACGCCGCGGGAATTCGACGCCGAGATCGAGCGACCAAGAGACGTGATTTTGGAAGAGTTATCCCGAGGTGACACCAAGCTCAAGGTGGCTAACGGCTGTGATACACCCCGTGACGCTGAGATCTGTCCAGGGAGGACGATCGGCAGGAAAGAGAACTACGAAGAGGCTCTGATGATGGCCCGTGAGACAGAGGCAGCGACTGCAACGGCACGGCTGAAGGGACCCGTACTAGCAGACGGAGCACCAATGGAAGATGAACCGATGACCAACAAACAAGGATGCCACCTGACCAGGACACTTGTTCCGGCACGAAGCTGCGTGCTGGTACGAACATCAAATGCTGCACCCCGGAAGAAAAGGAAATTCAGCAGGGCTAAATCTGGGACGAGCAAACCAGTCCCGGGCATCACACCAGAGGACTACGAAGGCGCTCAAGCCCTGAAAGTGGATGCGAGTGTGGAGGAAAGGAAAACCACCGAAGATCCGGCTGCCACGCGAGGACTCGCTGATCGTCATCAACGGGGACGAGGACACCGTCGACCGGACCCAGCGGATTCCCCATGGGTAGATGGTGGCCAACCGAACAAACCGTATTGCAGCGTATCGCGGAGCAGCTCGGGACGAGCAGCCTTAAGGAGGGGGCAATGTAATGGTTATAGCGTCCGCCATGCCAAGTCGGTACGCGCCGAGCTCGTCACCCATCGCTCCACCCTCTTAGGCTGGAGCGTGCCAATTACGAGCAACATTTAAGTGCTGGGCGGGCCCTCCTCTCTTCTGTCCGTGGTCGTGCTGCATGCGACGACGGAAATTACTCGACGATTAATCTGGAGTCTTCCATCTCGCGAGGTTCCTGGAGACATCTAGCATCCGGACTGTTCTGAAAGGCCCAGAGCAGGTATATAAGGAGAGGAGTAACTTGGAGTGACAGTCAGTGAGAGTTAGACGGAGTTAGTGAGTAAGAGCGGGTGAGAGCGAGATTGAGTTCGCTGGAGCGCAGTCAGTGATGGCCTGGGAGAGTGCAGCCTGATGGATTATCTGCCTGTTGGAGCTGAGGACTCGTTCCTGTTTCCCTGATGTCGTGTGTGTGTGTCCCTTGAAGCTGACTGCTGGAGGAGAACCTGGAGTGTTCTGGAGCAGCGCGAAAGGAACACTGGGTGCCGACGTGTGCGGACTGTGAACGGGGTTCGATGGATGGAGTGAACAGCGGATATATCCCGACCGGCGAGACTGACGTGTAGGCTGTGGACCGTGACAGCGCTAACGAGTGTGACTAAGTGGCTGAGAGAGCGTACTGTAAATATCGATGACTCTGTGTGTGTGTGTGTGTGTGTGTGTGTGTGTGTGTGTGTGTGCGTGCGTGTGTCTCTCTCTCTCTCATTGTAGATAGGACATGAGAAACTAAGAGAGAGAAAGAGAGAGAGAGAGCGCGAACCATGAAGTGTGTAACCGTGTACGTGTGTAAGTTGTGGCTCGGCTATCGCCTGTGTGTGTGTGTAAGTCTGTAATTGTAGTGCTAAGTTAATAAATCTTAGAAATAGGTTGCTACCAGGTTCTGTACGCATTTATTTATTCATCTACCCCGCCAGCACGTTTTACAATATAAAATAAGAGTTTTGTCTGTACATTGCT
Organism: Anabrus simplex; assembly: GCF_040414725.1. Taxonomy (NCBI): domain Eukaryota; kingdom Metazoa; phylum Arthropoda; class Insecta; order Orthoptera; family Tettigoniidae; genus Anabrus; species Anabrus simplex. The sequence continues at coordinate 18,725,702 of NC_090269.1, read as the reverse complement.
CAAAATTTAAAAAGGATAGTATTTCTGTATCAGTCATGTCCATAGTAACAAGAAAATGCATTTTTTAATTTTCCGTCATTTCTGTCTGTCCGTCTGTGTCTGTCTGTATGTATGTATATATGTACACGCATCACGAGAAAACGGCTGAAGAGAATTTAATGAAAATCGGTATGTAAAGTCCGGGAATAAGTCGCTACAATCTAGGCCATAATTAATCTTTTTCATGCTGAGAGAAATTGTAGTTTAAGGGAAGGCCTAAAATTTAAATCTCAAATATTTATGTATTAGTGGTCCTATCTTAATGAAAACCAATATGTAAAGTTCTGAAATAAGTCGCTACAATATAAACTATTAATAATCTTATTCACTCTGAAAGAAATGGTAGTTTAAGGGAAGGCATACAATTTTATTCGCAAATATTTATGTTATTAGGGGTCCTATCTTAATTAAAATAGGTACGCAAAGTCGGCGAATGAGTCGCTACAGTCTATACCGTCAATAATCTTGTTCACACTGAGAGAAATGGTAGTTTAGGGGAAGGCCTAAAATTTAATTCTGAAATATTTGTTATTAGTTGTTCCATCGTAAATAAAATCGGTATGCACACTCGGGGAATAAGTTGCTACAATCTAGGCCATAAATAACTTTATTCACACTGAGCAAAATGGTAGTTTAGGGGAAGGCCCAAAATTTAATTCTTGAATATTTGCGTTGTTAGTGGTCTTATTGACAATTACTATATAAATAAAGTGACATAGTATTAAATTTCCGATCATTTATGTCTTATACATTTTGACCGTACCGGCTATGATAACGGAGATATTCATGAATATGGATTTTTGTTGCTAAGATCATATCAGCGCCGTCACAAGAAAATGGGTAAATGGAATTTAATGAAAATCGGTATGTAAAGTTGGGGAATAAGGAACTACACTCTACGCTACAATTATATAAGGCCTGAATGTGAAGGCCTATAATACAGAAAGCTCATAACATTGATCAACAATAACATTACACTGACCATTGTTTGTTGTGATTTGCTTTGTGTCTCTTTTGCCATTCATCTCCGATAGATGGGATTACTGCTGTATGCCGATATTTTTATAATTTGCTCTACGTCGCGCCGACACAGATAGGACTCATGGCGACGACGGGATACGAAAGGGCTAGGAGTGGGAAGGAAGCCGCCCCTGTGTTAATTACGTTACAGCCCCAGCATTTTCCTGGTGTAAAAAGTGGAGACCACAGAAAACCATCTTAAGGGCTGTCAACAGTGGAGTTCGAACCCACTACCTCCTGGATCCAAGCTCACAGCTATGCACCCCTAACTGCACAGCCAACTCACCCGGTCATACCGAGTATAACGGCCTGCCTGAAAATTGGCGGGAAATAGCTGGTGAGTTAGGTAAATTTCTGATATTACTGATACATAACAAACTGGTTCATCATAGCATTTGAGCTATTCAATTCCTACTCTGAGGCACTGATTGGAATGAGCAGTGTGCTTATTTAACAGAATAATGGCAGAGAAGTGTTCACGGCTGTCTGCGGTCTGGTCATTGCAGCACTGGAACTTTGGACTGTTAGATCGGCACCATAGTACTGTTCGTTAAAAGTGAGAAAATGTGCGGTTTATTAATTTGATCAAGTATTTTATATAACACTGCTTTTAATCACTACATTCCTTCGGATGACTTCAGGTAGGAAAACCACAAAGACAGTCTTTCTGAGAATCCCGTAGCAAAGCACGGGTACATCAACTAGTTTATAATAAGGGAATGATACAAGGTCAACCCACAGAACATAAAAGTTGGAAGCACCAAACCAAATTTAAGTTTAAACTGTTTAGGATTTGCTTATAACCTTGTTCTATTGTCCAACAATATTCAGGAAACTTGACAGAAATTAAATCTACAGGAACAGCACACAAAATAGGTCTTACAATATCCTTTGAAAAAACTATTGATGGGTAAGAAAACAAAAGTGTTGATAAATTTAAGTATTTAGGAGAAATTATGACTTACAATCTTAATGATAAACCAGCTTGGCATAACGTAATAAATACATTAAATGAAGCAAATTATATTACCGGTACCAAGATCACTTGCAATAATAAAAGCTTATTGATAGCAGTAAAATTAAGACATTGTAAAACAGTCACACAGCCAGAAATAACTTATGCTAGTGAAACCATTTTTAAAACTACTAATACAGCTGAAACAGACAAAATACTTAAGACAGAAAGAAGAATAATTAGAACATGCATAAATAAAGAGAATCAAGTTAGTGGACAATGGAGAATAGCATCAAATAAAGCAGTTTATACAAAAAGTAAAATTGAACCAGTATTGAGCACGATTAGGAAAACACGTATATTATTCTCTGGACATCTTATCAGAACACCTGACACTAGAATTAGCAGAAGAATTGAAAAATTATGGAATAGCAAGACCAGGACTAAATGGATCACGGAAATTAAGGAGGATATTAAAGAACTACAAATAACAATAGATGATCTCAAAAACAAAAGAGAAAAAATTAGGATACTTCAAGAAAACATACACCAGGCTAAAGACCAAGATCAATAAAAGGTCTAATGGGAGGGTATTTTCATCAGAACAAAGAAAGGCAGTTTCTCTCAGAATGAAAAAAATATTGGGCTGATAGGAAATCAAGAAATCCTTTATAAAATTGACTAAAGTGGTCCAATGTAGGCCATAAAACATAAATTAAAATACATAAATTATTATGATTGCATTACTGTTCGCATGAAGACACTATACCAAAGGGCCTTTGCTATAGAGGACTCACTGTACGAAGGAGAAGGTGATACAACAGAAAGCAGATAGTTATAGGCCAATCAGCTCGACATGTGTTACATGTAAGCTCTGGAAAAGCATTCTTTCTGATTATATTGGACATATTTGCAAAATTGCTAACTGTTTTGATAGAAGACAGTTTGGGATGAAGAAAAGTTTATCCAGTGAGGCTCAACTTGTAGGATTCCAGCAAGATACAGCGAATATTATAGATAAAGGCGGTAAAATGGACAGTAGATTCACAATTAAGTATTTATTTTCCACCTAGTCGATACAATGACTGCTTAAGGCAATTTTTAATGGTCAAAAGTGGTACATGTTTTGTATATTATCAACATCTTCAGCCACATAACACTGTTTAGATGAAAAATGTATAAAATTGACAAAGTAATGCTTTAGAGGAAGTGTCCTTAAAATTAACATAAGATTGACAAGATTAAAACAAACAAATAACTCAAGAGAAAATATATAAATTATTTCTACAATAGAAAGCAGTCATCAAGGAAACACTTGTACAATATTCCATAGAGAAATTGTCCTAATAAATATTCTTTTCTTAATAATTCATGAAAAAAGATCAATTTATAAATTAAAAATTATACAATTTATAAGTAATTATCGAAATGAAGAAATCCTGATATCACAGTGCGGCTCTTATTATTAATGTAGATGAAGATATAACTAATTCCTAGTTGTCAAATCTTTTTAAGCCTGCTTTCCTTTGGAATAGTAACTCCTGTCATTCTTTCACAGTTTTGCGCCGGGTGTAATATTGATGATGCGTTCTTCCTTGCTCTTGCACCTGAGGAGGTGGAGGAGCGGGGGATATAGGTGTGTCAAGAACTTCCTTGCTGTCACCTATAGCTTCAACTGAGGAGGAATAAGTTGTAGGGCTATCTGTAGGAGGAGAAATTCCAATTCTTTTTTCGTGATCCTTCTCAAGCATTTTCAAATATACTAGAATTTGATAATATAATGGATTCTTATATTCTACAGCCTCATTAAGGTTATCATTTTTCTTTACAAGTTGGTCTAGATGAATGTACAGGTCTTCATATGTGTTCATTAAGCTGCCCTTTTTTAACTTTTTTATGATGGTCAGGTCTTGTTCTATGTTGGTAAATTTATGACCTGTGGCAGTCATGTGTGATCCCATTGCTGAGAATCTTCTATGTTTTTCAGCATTCACATGTTCCAAATATCTAACTTTAAAATTGCGGCCAGATTGTCCTATGTATGTATTCTTACATTCAAAGCATGTGAGTTTATATATTCCGGAATCAAAATTTTTTTATCTTTTTCCGAGAGATTTATTGTATCATGGTTGAAAATACTATGTTTCATGTTGTTATTGGTGGAAAATGCAATTTTAAAATTTTTTCTCTTAAATAAATTTGTTATTACATGAATGTTTGGATTATTATATGTGAACTTGATATATTTTTCAGTTTTACTAGGTTCGACTGCTAATTTAGATTGTTGCTTCTCCGAAAATTTATTAATTATTTTATCAATCATGTTATTGTTGAAACCATTCAAGAGGGCTTGTTGTCGGATAAACAACAGTTCTTTATTCCTTTCAGATTTGGATAAAGGAATACTAAACGCTCTGTTAACGTAACTATAATATGCTGATCTTTTCTGTGCCTCAGGGTGTAACGAGTTGTTCTTGATAGTGGTCAGTGTGAAAGTGGATTTTCTGTGTATTTTGAAAGAAAATCCTTTTTCTTCTCTTGTTGTGACTATGTCCAGAAAATTCAGTGATCTTTCAACTTCTTCTTCTACAGTGAATTTTATATTGGAATCCAAATTATTCAGTATATTTAAAACTTTATTGCTATCGGTGAGTCTGTTATCTATTATAGCGTAAACATCGTCCACATAACGTGTCCAAAAATCCAAACCCTCTATTTGATTAATAATTTTCGTGTGTTCCAAATAGTCTAAGTATATATTAGCCAATATTCCTGATGCTGGGGCTCCCATTGAGAGTCCTTTTTGTCGGTAAATTTTATTATTAAACGTAAAATAATTTTGATTTAACACGAATTTTAAAACATTAATAAAATCTTCAATTTCTGGTATGCTTACTAATTTGTTCTTCGTTAAATTCTTCTTAATGATTCTGATAGTGTCTTCTATTGGAATGTTTGTATACATGTTGGTTATGTCAAACGAACATGTCGTGTGAGATGATCCAAGTTTAAAATCTTTAACTAGATTGCAAAAATCCACTGCGTTTTTGATGGGTGTTTTACAATGAAATACGTATTTACTTGATAAGAAATTATGTATAAATCTAGAAGTTTTGAAAATGGGGCTATTTTTGAAATTTATGATAGGTCTAATCGGTTCTCCCTGTTTATGTAAAACTGAAAAATATATCAAGTTCACATATAATAATCCAAACATTCATGTAATAACAAATTTATTTAAGAGAAAAAATTTTAAAATTGCATTTTCCACCAATAACAACATGAAACATAGTATTTTCAACCATGATACAATAAATCTCTCGGAAAAAGATAAAAAATTTTTGATTCCGGAATATATAAACTCACATGCTTTGAATGTAAGAATACATACATAGGACAATCTGGCCGCAATTTTAAAGTTAGATATTTGGAACATGTGAATGCTGAAAAACATAGAAGATTCTCAGCAATGGGATCACACATGACTGCCACAGGTCATAAATTTACCAACATAGAACAAGACCTGACCATCATAAAAAAGTTAAAAAAGGGCAGCTTAATGAACACATATGAAGACCTGTACATTCATCTAGACCAACTTGTAAAGAAAAATGATAACCTTAATGAGGCTGTAGAATATAAGAATCCATTATATTATCAAATTCTAGTATATTTGAAAATGCTTGAGAAGGATCACGAAAAAAGAATTGGAATTTCTCCTCCTACAGATAGCCCTACAACTTATTCCTCCTCAGTTGAAGCTATAGGTGACAGCAAGGAAGTTCTTGACACACCTATATCCCCTGCTCCTCCACCTCCTCAGGTGCAAGAGCAAGGAAGAACGCATCATCAATATTACACCCGGCGCAAAACTGTGAAAGAATGACAGGAGTTACTATTCCAAAGGAAAGCAGGCTTAATAAGATTTGACAACTAGGAATTAGTTATATCTTCATCTACATTAATAATAAGAGCCGCACTGTGATATCAGGATTTCTTCATTTCGATAATTACTTATAAATTGTATAATTTTTAATTTATAAATTGATCTTTTTTCATGAATTATTAAGAAAAGAATATTTATTAGGACAATTTCTCTATGGAATATTGTACAAGTGTTTCCTTGACGACTGCTTTCTATTGTAGAAATAATTTATATATTTTCTCTTGAGTTATTTGTTTGTTTTAATCTTGTCAATCTTATGTTAATTTTAAGGACACTTCCTCTAAAGCATTACTTTGTCAATTTTATACATTTTTCATCTAAACAGTGTTATGTGGCTGAAGATGTTGATAATATACGAAACATGTACCACTTTTGACCATTAAAAATTGCCTTAAGCAATCATTGTATCGACTAGGTGGAAAATAAATACTTAATTGTGAATCTATTGAAGTGCGATACGGACCATGAAGCTGATTTTATGTAAAATGGACAGTATCGCTTTTGATCTCTCCAATGCTTTCGACTGGGCAGATCATGGGACACTGGTAACAAAAGTGAGGGCTATTGAACTAGACAAAAAGAGTAATTTGGAGGCAAAATTTCTAGAAAACAGAACTTGCAGAATTAGAGTAGGTGAAGCAATTATCTGATCCTGTAATGATTAATGTGGGGGCCCCACAGGGTAGTATTATCAGACATTTATGTTTTTTATGTATTAAATGATATGAGTAAACAAACTGGAATCACAGATAAGGCGTTCTGCAGATGATGCTATACTGTATACAGTAGTAAATAAGTTACAGGATTGTGAACGATTACAAGAAGACCTCAACAATGCTGTGAGAGAGACATCAAACAGTGGTCTGATCATAAACGGGATGAAAAATCAGGTTGTAAGTTTCACTAACAGGAAAAGTCCTCTCAGATTTTATTAATATGCTGATGCGGTGAAAGTATCTCACAGAGTTAACTAGCCTCTCAAAGGGCACTCTGATGTTGTACTGCTGCATTTAGCCTCTACCCTGGGTAGGAGGGTCTCACCTCACTGCACTGGTCACTTGAAAATCACAGATGGGTTTCACAGTCCGAAGGGCATAATGGTTGAAATGCCACAACCGACAAGTCTTGATGAATTCCACAGTCGTTTGACATATTCACTCCTGATGAATGGCACGCCATGAAATCACAACAATTTTGTAACTGCTTACATTAATTCGCGACTGGCGCACTCAAGACTAACTCTGTTATTTATAGAGACCAACGGGAGATTCTAGCAGTTTCCAACTCCAGATTGTTCTGGCTACCTGCTCTATTGTTAGTCATTTTCCAGCTTCCTTTAGCAGCTTCCTATTGCGAGCCTCAACAATTTGCTGACACTTCTGTCTTGCTCGCTGATGGCCTGGCGGCACTACCGTCTCTTGCCAGGCCCCTTGCAATCTCAGCCTTTATTGTCACAATACTACAGTAGAAATCTGTTATAGCGAGAATTCACAACAGCGGAAAACTTACTCGCTATAGCGGATTGTTGTTACATCCTATTTTTGTATAGAAGTCGGCAAACCTTCATACACATTAAAATCAGTATAAAACGGCAAACAGTTTGTTCAAAACTTGCATTTCTATGGATGTTAATTTTAAGGACACTTCCTCTAAAGTATTACTTTGTCAATTTATGTATTCTTCATCTAAACAGTGTTATGTGGCTGAAGATGTTGATAATATACGAAACATGTACCACTTTTAACCATTAAATTGCCTTAGGCAATCATTGTATCGACTAGGTGGAAAATAAATAAATACTTAGTTGTGAATCTATTGAAGTGCGATACGGACCATGAAGCTAATTTTATGTAATCACCTTCGAATGTCGAGGAGAGAACTTGCTAGTGGACATAGCGAGGAAATGATACCAAAGATAATCGACTGCATGCAACATAATCGCTGGGGTGCATAAATATCAGTAATGGAAAAAAAACGCGCGCTTAATCGCTCGTAATAACGGATACGTCAGTGACAGGGCTCTCGCTGTAACCGAAGGATAATACACAGTTTAATAAAGGAATTTTGAAGGGCCAGCACAACATACAGTAGTCGGGATGACAGGGTTCTCGTTATATGCTGTACTCGCTACATCGGACTTCTACTGTATTATTTTCAAATACACATAGTAACTCTACAGGGTGGGCAGTAAGTCCCCATACCCCTGTAACTATTTACTATCAAATGTTATTTATGCTATGTTATTTATGTGAAAGAGAATTTAGAGAAAGATCTACAGTTCATATGCATGACACAGGGTACAAGGATGATCTGGATACTCCTCACTCCAGGCTTAGTAAAAGCACAAACAGCCACTGTTATCAACAGCTTAAGATGTACAATAAGCTTCCATTACTAATTTGAACATTAGACAATAGTGCATTTAACAGGCTACTGTAACAATTTTTAAGGAAAAAGGCATTTTATAGTGTAGAAGAGTATCTAGAATGTGGTATTTCAAAAACTGACCTAATATATGTAGCTAAAATAATTCTTCTAATGACTGAGATATTGTCTATAGATTATTTTCATTAATACTGACAATACCTAGTGTACATTTCCTGTACTTGATGGTGAAAGCAATAAACTATCTAAACTATGCAGGTTGGTAGCTATATTACTAATTGTTGGAATACATATAATTGCAGTAGAGTGTTAGTCTGAAGCTATGGCATATGTGAGTGGTAAGAGTTACACTACTGAGGAGCAGTTAGTGGCAAGTGTGTGGGTGCACAAACGATGAGACACAGGGCAGGCAATGAGACAGATTATGGGAGCATTCCACGAAAGATTTAATAAGGCTCCACCACGAAAAGCAACACTTTTCGATTGGGACAGACATGCTATTGACTCGAGCAGTGTTAAAGACAGGCCCTGGAGTGGAAGGAAGAAGATATGGGAAGAAACATGTGCTTGAGTCTGTGTTCCATTGAACAATCTCCTAAGTCGACATGTAAATGTGCTTCAGAAATTGGCACACCGAGAACAACAGTGCGTGATTACATTTAAAAAAAAAAAGTTCAGACCTTTTCGACCGACATTCGTAAACGAGTTATCGGATAGAGACCGGAATGAGCGCATTTTAGCATGCCATGCTTTGTTAACTAAATTCCCAAACGCTGTGAGCCGTGCCAAGGTTATTCAGATGAATGTGCTATTTATTGCACCACACGTGCTAAAAATGTTGTCATGTGGGCCAAAGAGAATCCTCATTACAGAGTTGAGTTGGAAAGGAATCCGCCCCACGTAATAATATGGGCAGCGATGACATCACATCTGCTTGGACCATACTTTTTTGAAGGGACTGAAAATGGCGCAAATTTTTTATACATGTTATAAAGATGGTTAATACCCAGCTTGAGGAAAGGGCCCTCACAGAATGTACATGGCTGCAGCAAGACTGAGCACTTGCTCAGTATGTTCTTGCAGCGTGCGAGTTCCTAAACGAACATTTATCAGGACGGTGGTGGGGTCGTGGTTCATTAGCAACACCAGCTCCCTTGAAATGGCTACTAAGAAGTCCTGACCTCACCACACCTGGCAATTCATTACGGAGAGCCATTAAGGTGCAAGTATCTGCATGTCGTTATGCTACAAACGAAGAACTGAGCAATGCTGTTGAGGATGCATTTCACACTGTAACATTGGACATGCTCAAAAATATGCCAAGAAGAACAGGGAGGTGTATAGAACAGATGATGGGGAACATACAGATATAGTGGACACTTAATACATAAGTAACTTTCGCCTACCAATAAACCGCTGCTCAGTCCAAAAGTCTGTAGATTATGAAATGATATATGGTCTGTGCAACTACTCTTCAAGTCATCATTCTTGGCTTCCCAGACTGGAGCTACTATCTCACTGCCAGACTACTCTTCAATTACTGTTTTTGTGTAACCTGAGTGGAGTTCGAACCAGCCCTCGAGATCCAGGTAAAAATCCCTAACCTGGATGGGAATCAAACGTGAAGTCTCTGGGTAAGAAGCAGGCTCACTAACACAGTTAGCTCACAGTTACAATCAATGGTATTTTGTAAGAAAGATGGCGTTTCAGTTCCTGGACAAAACTGTTTTAAATCGGTTAGGTTTCAGATAGATTTCATTGTAAAGGAGTGAAAGCTGGGTGGGCTAAGGATATCTTATCATAAGTTGGGACTAACAGATAGGAAAGTAGCGAGAACGATTGCAAATACAAACAGGTGGGAAAAATGGCATGATGGTTCTCGGAATGGAGAGATAAAGGCTATGTTAGGAATGAACTCTATAGATGAAGCTGTATGTACAAACCAGCTTTGATGGTGGATCATGTGAGGCGAATGAAGGAGAACAGGTTACATACGAGAATAATGAACTCTGCCATTGAGGGAAATGAAATGGCGTATGGCTTTTAGTGCCGGGAGTGTCTGAGTACATGTTCGGCTCGCCAGGTGCAGGTCTTTTGATTTGACGTCCGTAGGCGACCTGTGCGCCGTGATGAGGATAAAATGATGATGGGGACGACACACACACCAAGTCCCCGTGCCAGCAAAATTAACCAATGATGATTAAAATTCCTGACCCTGCCGGGAATTGAATCCGGGACCCCTGTGATCAAAGGCCAGAACACTAACCATTTAGCCATGGTGAGGGACTGCCATGAGGGAAAGAGGAGTAGACAGAGACCAAAGTGACTATGTTTAGACTTGGTTTTTAATTAAAGATAAGAGGTGTAGAACTAAACAAGGTCAAAGAGCTAGTAGGAGATAGAGGATTGTAGAGATAGATGGTTAATTCACAGAGGCTTGCAAACTAAACGCTGAAAGCAAAATGGTCTATAATGAAGATGTATAGATGTATGTATAGTATGTCGTTTGTTCCCTTTTTATTTCATATATTAACCCATTTACATGCCCTTTCTCCTGTTGTGCTAGTCCATGTCTCTCATGATCTGTAAAAAAAAAAAATAAAAAAAATTCTCTCATTTCTTGTTCTGTGTTTAACTAGCTTTTCCCTTATTCTACACTTCCCATTCATTCCTGAAGATCTCAATAATCTGTGCAGACATAGTCTTTCTTGATGAAGCTGGAAAGCAAAAATGAGCTTGTTGAGGGCTGAGCTCAAATGTTTCTGGAAGAACTGGGATTGTTGTGATGAGTGAGTCATCTATGTGAAGATAGCAGTGAAAGAAGATGTGGAATCTATTCTTGTCCTATTGTGTCACTTCTTCATCCTTATCCCTCCTTTCGGACAATCCCACTTTCCACAATGATCAATCATAATTTTTAATCCCCTGCATTTGTTCACATCCTCACCCTTGCCATTCTATCTTTAATTTATACACAGGACTAAAAAAAAGTAAATCTTCTTGAATTTATTTCTGACGTAACTTATTTCATAAAAATTCTGAATGATTAATACCAGCAGGTTACCTTGCTGGTTCATTCCATTAATTTTTATGTCAGAATTATAAGCACATTTCATTTTTACAATTCTACATTTAATAGATTTCAAGTAGCACAATATACTTTTTATTAAGTTTGAGAACTAGGATTGAGAAAGCTAGCCTGGGTCAAACGATGAGTGACTGAATGACTTTGAAGAAACCTGTCTCACTCATAAAAGTGTCATTAACAGCAGAATTCAAACATCAGACTGCTTGCATGAGCAGTTTCTGAATACAGCATGCATTAAGATCTACGACAGCAGGTTTAAATGAAATGTATGCAATACACAACAATAATTTAGTAGACAAACTATGAAGAGTTATAGTGTCCACAGAAATGTTCTCTCAAATTCCCCTGACTTTCCTTGACCTACTAAGAAAAATTTCCCTGACTCATGAAAACTGAGTGACAAGTGAATTTTCCACTTTCTTTTTTTCAATTATTTATGGAAAAACAATGACAGTGATGACACTTTATATATAAACACATTGTTTAAAGGTAACATGTAGGCCTAACATATATATATATATATATATATATACCTTTATCTTATTTTCAAGGAGCAAAGTACAGCTAACTTATTAAAAGAGTAATTCAAATATGAAAATAAAATTACTTCACCGCAGCAATCTAATACTATTTCATGTGGCTTCAGATCAAAAACAATTATTTTGTGTTTCTAATGTAGGTGAATATAATGAATTCCAATTAGTCTAGGTCTATATTCAAAACAGTTTTCAAATTTGACGACAAATCAGTCAGGAAAGATAAGAATGAAAAATAAAAGCTTGCACTTATCGAAAAGGTTACTGTGTTTGTTTTATGTTTTCTAGAACTATTTTCTTCCTTTCAATTTCAGCATCTTGCTTTTCCTTTCAATTTTCAACTTTTTCCTGTTTTGCCTCCAAATCTTTCAATTGTAATTCAATTTTCCTTTTCTCCATTTTCTTATTTTCCTCTTCTGATTGCTTTTCTTTTTTCAGGTATGACTGATACCTTCTTCTTGAAGCTTGGATCGAGGTCAGCATACTTCTATTGATAGTAACATTCCTCGAACCACCAACATGTTTCACACTATCAAAAATTATTCTCTGGAACACAAGTGATTCTTCTAGAAGATTTTTGACTCGTAAATGTTTACTGACAGAAAAGCCTGTCTCAGCAAATGCATTACCATGGGATAAAATGACACAAAGTTTCATTACAGACCAGAAATCCTCATATTTATCATCTTCTCCTAAAAGATTGTAGTAAAATTAATCCAATCCAAGTCATCCATTCTTTTAGAAATGAAGTCATTAATTTGTTTGTTGATTCCTGTGTTGTCCTGAGCTTCCTCTGTTAGCAGACAGAACGGTCATTTGCCCTTTTCAGCACTTTTATCACAAATTTTTGTATAGCTGTGCAAGTTTTTAAGAACGACATCAATCCTTTTCATTGCCAAACTGGATTTGAGCAATATCTTTTAGGGTCTAGGGCTCTAGCTAAATGTGATTTTCGAGGACTTTTCTCTCCGAGTTTTTTTAACATGGTGATTTTTGAACTCGTTGTCACAAATAACATTTTCTTTTTCAGAACATTTAACTAGTATGAGTAAGCCCTTGGCAGCATAACCAACATCCAGTTTTTCTACTGAAAGCAGATTGACCCTATCTTGTAAGTCTAAAAATTAAAACTTTTACGATGTACTTGCTTCAGCTATCTTTTCAGGCTTAACTAATCCCATCATTATGTTTTTCATAAGTTCTTCAGGTGATGTAAAAAGGTGGCACCAGAGGTTTGAGTTTGAAATTTTCTGAGGAAAGGTTCAACATCTCACAAAACAGTTCTAAAAGCACTTCATTTTGCCTTAAGTAGTAGATTCTTCACAGCTTCTCTAAGTATTGAATTTTTTTTTTTTCTCCAGTGTACTCTTTCACAAATTTGTCAATGTGATCATACACTCTTGTTCATAAAAACAGAACAGCTTGAAAGGCTAATGATAGGAAGTTCATATTCACAGAACATGTTCATTAGTATGTTCTGCAGAAACGATTAGCATTTCAGTCACCTAGGTTCAGCATGTGTCCCGTTGCCTAGTAGGCACTGGGTCCTCCATGGGCACTGACTGATAACTTGTTCCATGTGTGATGCTATTGATGCACATAAGGCGCGAATGGTGTCCTGGGGTATAGCCATCCATGCTGCATTCACCTGGTTCCACAGTTCATCTTTGGTGGGTGGCACTGGGTCACAGTGCCGTACCCATCGTTTCATCATATCCTATACATATTTGATTGGCGATAAGTCCGGTGATTGGGCGGGCCAGGGCAACAGTCTGACATCGTGTGACAACAAGAAGGCACGTGTTCGTGCAGCAACATGTGGTTACGCATTGTCCTGCTGACATATGGCATCTGGGGTGTCTTGCAGAAAGGGTATGGCTACGGGTTGCAGGATGTCATTAACATAGGTCAAACTGGTCACAGTGCCCTGGACACGCACCAACAGTGATTTGTGGTTGTGCCCAATAACACCCCATACCATAAGGCCTTGAGGTGGTACTGTATATCTTGTGCGAATGCAGTCAATGTGATGCCTCCCCACCTATCTGCGGTGAACCAAAATGCAGCCATCATTTTCAAACAAATGCCATCTGCTGCCATTCCTGTCCCCAGTGATGTTGTTTCATACAACATTGCGATCTAGCATATTTATGCACATTAGTCAACGGTAGGCGGAGAAGTGGACGACGCGCCGGTAACCCAGACCATAATAAACGACGACGGACTGTCACTCCTGATAGTGCACCATACCTGCCAATTTTACAAAACCAAAAATCAGGAGATTTTGATATGAAAATCAGGAAAAATCAGGAGAAATCAGGAGATACAATTGGTCAAAACTGCTTATTTTACATGTCTTGCTCAATACTGTACTATGATATAATACTTATATTGTCTCAAACCCCGACTGTTGCTATACGAGGCTACACAGCTAAAAGTTACGCATCTCCATTCCTTCACAGGAAGTAGGTGAGCGAGATGATCGGTCTCTGATAAGTCTTCCAAAAAAAGTATGCACTCATGCTCCACACGTGTGAATCAGTCACGCACTTAGATGCCATTACTTAGCAAATGCAATGCTATTTGTATCAAATAACTAACTGATGTACCCGTGCTTTGCTACGGAATTCTCAGAAAGACTGTCCTTATAGTTTTCTCAACTGTAGTCAACATAGATAATTACAATGATGTGAGTATGAATGTCGCGATTAAAAGCAATGCTGTCATAAGAAATATTCGATAAAATGAAAAACAGTACATTTTCTCACTTTTAACGAAAAGTACTATGGTTACTACGGTGTCGATCTAACAGTTCAAAGTTCCAGAGCTAGAATGACCAGGCTGCATACAGCTGCAAACACTCCTGTGTCATTCCGTTTAAGTGTGCACACTGCTCATTCCAATCACAGCCTCAGAGTAGGTATTGAATAGCTGGAATACTATGATCCAGTGTGTTACATACCAATAGTATCAGAAAATTTATGAACCAGAGGAATGGCATGCTAAAGAAAAGAGAGATCTAACTCCCCGGCTACTTCCTGCCAATATTCAAGCAGGCTGTTATACTCTGTACGCAGCAGTAATCCCATCTATCGGAGATAAATGGCAGCAGAATACACAAAGCACATCACAACAAACAATGGTCAATACAATATTGTTGTTGATCAATTTTATGAGCTTTCTATATTGCAGGCCTTCACATTTAGTTTTCTTTCGACTCTGTGATATTAGAGCATCTAATGTAAAGCGAGTCCTCCTTTCTTGCATGATTCCCTCTTGTGTTATTATTCAAGCGATCGTTCTTTCATGACTTTTTTCTCTTTCTTATAATCATCTTCAGAATGTAATCACCATCACCACCAATATTATTGTTGGTATGGTAATACTGAAAAAGACATAAATAATCAGAAATTGTAATCTCTAAAACTTTTGTTATGTAGTACTTTTCGATATGACCAACAAGATAGGTGAGCGGTAATTAAAAATTAAATTTTTGACACCTTCCTCTAAACTACCATTACCTTCGGTTTATAGTGACAACGAGAGCTGCAGGCACATTTTACCAGTCGGTGGAGATATCAATGTGGACCTTGAACCCGAGGGCCAACATGGTTAAAATGCTGATCATTTCTTCAGAACATAGTAATGCACAAGTCCTGTGAATATGAACTTCCTATCTCTAGTCTTTCAAGGTGTTTTGTTTTTTATGAAGATGAGTGTATATTTAATAGCTTGACTAACACAGCGTCCATTTTCCAACCATCTTATTGAATTGAACTTGTAAGGAAATGCAGCGCTTGTTATGTCCGTATATTTAGCACGTTGAGAAGGGCTATCTTTAAAAAGGCTGTACAGAGACCTGAATTCAAATGAGAATTGAAGAAGGTCCAATTTTGGAGATCCCAGTTTTTATGGCTCCATTCACTGTATGCAAACTGCATATGCCTATATCGAGAAGCAAGTTGCCCTCGAGGTTTAGCACTTGTAAATAATTTTCAAGTTTTAAAATAAAACTGAGGTTAACATTCGGCCCATACATTGAGACTTGCAAAATATTTCCTAAAGGTAAGGAGAGTCAATGTACAAACCCATCTAATAAGTGATCCACAGTTGCCCTGCCTGCAAGTACACTATTCCCATACCTTATCGAAACTTTTTAAGATTTACATCCCAAGACCTTACACACAAGTCCATTTGTCCTCTTCGGACAAATTTGTTTAACGATTCATTAAAACAAACAACGTAGTCAGAGCACTGTTTTAAGTCATTCTGCAAATATAGGAAGCCTTAGTCTTGTCCATAGCAAACTTTTGAGCAATTTTACTGTCTGGGAACATTGTTTTGAATGCTGCGGAGGTTTCATCACAAGAATTGAGAGATAACTTTCCAGTGACAACCTGGAGAGCCCATATGGCTTCAGCCAATGTAACATCATCTTCTTTCACACTGAAAGTCTTTAAACTCCTTTGACTTGTTCCTGGCACTGCTAATTCCTTTGTAGCTGTGGATGCAGTGCTAACTCTTGGCTGTGAATCTTCAAGGGGAAATGGAGTAGAAGTATTCTTTGCAAAGAGTAGGTCCTTTAGCATTAGAACTGACTGCTTGTTTACCCATATTATTAAGTTTGAACAATTTAAACACACTTTGCAATATGCTGAAGTTACATCATTTACCAATATGTACAATCAATCACTCAGTTTGGGAAACATTTTACTGTCTAGCCAAAGTTTACTGAATGTACACCGCTTGTTAGCCATTGTCATGTGTTTCAAGAAAGCATCCTAGAACTGAAATTAAAAATAACATAAAAATGGTTGAAAAAATGTCACAAGGGCACAAAAAATTGCAGAATTGTTGTACACTTCTTGTAAAAAAAATACAGTCGAACCTCGATTCTCTATTTTTGGATGGACCATGAAAATAAAACATACAACACGGCAAAATGGAAAATCCGGGAATGAATGAAAACCATCAACAATTTAGCTAAACATCACAAAAATGAAATATGTATAATTATAATCTTACAAAAACTCCTAAACCAAATGAAACTACAGCCCCAATGGGCCTTTGCCTGCCAAGCGACCGCTGCTCAGCCCGAAGGCCTGCAGATTACGAAGTGATGCATGGTCAGTGTGACGAATCCTCTCAGCTGATATTCCTGGCTGTGTAGACCGGGGTCACCATCTCACCATTTGATAGCTCCTTAATTAAAGGTAATCACGTAGGTAGAGTAGACCTGGAACCAGTCCTTATATCCAGGTAAAAATGCATGACCTGGCTGGGAATCGAACCCAGGCCCTAAAATGCATGACCTGGCTCGGAATCGAACCCAGGCCCTCTGGATGAGAGGCAGGCAAGTTAAACCGCGAAACTGGCATCAAACATTAATTAGCGGTACATGAGTTCAAAATCTCGATACTCTATATCCAATTTTACAGGGGAATCTTCGTCAGTTTCCCATGAAAACTTTCAGTTCAGCAACTTTGATTAGCCAACTCTTCGAAAAATGTAATAACACCAAGCCATGCGACAATCGACCGCAGGTAGTTTTTAAATTTCTCATCTAATAAAATAAAGCACATTAGATACAAAAGTGCCCAACATGATGGCAAAATCCCTTCTTTTCTTAATCTTCCATTGTAATTTGGTCTCCGGTATACTGTTCGTAGTCAAGTTTCTGGAAATTTTATGCCGCGTAAATTAGGCCTACATCGACTTTTAAAGGTTATGTTGAACTCAAGAACATGGTTTCGAATGTAAGTATTGATTCTCAAAAGTTTCCGAATGCATTATATTCAATTCTGCCCATCACTAATCCAATCAAATTGGAAAGAGGAAAAAATCATCAAAACTTCAGAAATTAAAGTTATTCATGACCTTGAGCTCAGCTGGAAAGCGCGCTCGCTCCACATGTCAGTACGAGTTGGAAATGATACAAACCATTTAAATGTATCGTGCGCAAATAAAACAACTGCGGTTTCTGGCATTTTAACACGCAAACGTAACATTTCCATTCTTACATTAGGACCAAAACAGTAATAGGTAATCCCAAGACCTCCCATGGCTTTTAAAATGTAAGGTGCAACATCTGTTCTGGTCTCGATAACCTAGTCGCGTACTAGATTTGTGTTAAGAAGGAGCAGTTTCGATTCCTGTTTGAAAACCCAGTTGCTATACAGTGCCCTGAGGAAAGTGCTGAAAACCTGTTCGGCAATACAATCAAAAAACGTAAAATATAAACATCTAGCCTTGGACATAATGTGGACGTTTTATATGTGCGAA
Organism: Anabrus simplex; assembly: GCF_040414725.1. Classification (NCBI taxonomy): domain Eukaryota; kingdom Metazoa; phylum Arthropoda; class Insecta; order Orthoptera; family Tettigoniidae; genus Anabrus; species Anabrus simplex. The sequence continues at coordinate 18,707,451 of NC_090269.1, read as the reverse complement.
CATTTGACGAAACTTGTTCCGTCTTCAAGTAGAGCTGTCAAAAACATATCAGATGTAAGGCTTTTCAGGTGTTTGCTCTATTAACCAGCGTTTTGTCTTAGGTCTGACACTAGACTGATCAGTCCATTCAAGTAGAGCTGTCGAAATGCGCTGTGTCATCTTATAATATTGTTGTGGCCACTCTCTGCTTTATCATTTCCAAGATTCTCTAAACAATACCACCCGAATGCGATGCAAAGATGGTCCTTTATGCACGTTCACCGCTGATCGCTTTTACAGTACAGTACTTGCTCTAATTATCGCGTTGACGCCAAGATCCATAAGTATGCCATAGGCGTCCTTTCGTGAGATACAGTTTATTGAAAAACGATTGATCGAGGATTTAGAGTTCATGGGACTGAAATAGGGATGTATAGAACTAGCACCGATAGAGCGCACTGCTGTTGTACTGGGTAAGTGCAATGCGCTTTTAATTTGTCTCCTGTGTACTTATGCCGCTAAATATCTACGAATTTAAGTTGGTTAAATTGTTATTTTCGTGACTATGCCGAGCTATTGCAGTGTTCCTCTTTGAAAAAATCAGCGAAGCCCACTTTCGTTTCACTAGTTTCCACAAAATAAAGAAATGAGGAAGATATGGTTACATGCTATTAGAAGGATAAATTTCGGTGAGAAGAATGTGGCTGAAAATATTAAAGTGTGTTCCCATTATTTTCAACCTGGTGACTTCACGAAAACTTTGTTGGGTAATTGCGATTTACGAAGGGAAATAATTCCTATTTTCTACCTATAAACTGATTAGCATTTTGATAACAACCACCGAATTTATGCGTTTGTATTTAAAGGTGAAGCCGGCCCCGTAGTGTAGGGGTAGCATGCCTGCCTCTTACCCGGAGGCCCCGGGTTCGATTCCCGGCCAGGTCAGGGATTTTTACCTAGACCTGAGGGCTGGTTCGAGGTCCACTCAGCCTACGTGATTAGAATTGAGGAGCTATCTGATGGTGAGATGGCAGCCCCGGTCTAGAAAGCCAAGAATATCGGCCGAGAGGATTCGTCGTGCTGACCACACGACACCTCATAATCTGCAGGCCTTCGGGCTGAACAGCGGTCGCTTGGTAGACAAAGGCCCTTCAAGGGCTGTCGTGCCATGGGGGGGGGGGGGGTATTTAAAGGTGAGAGAGCAAGATTAAAACCGGGCGCTGTTCCATCGCTTTTTCCATGTACCACGAACACAACAAAAACAAGGAAGAGGCCATACACCAGAAAATTGCCAGATTACCACGATAAGCCTACAATATCGGAATATGGAGAAATCCCCTTCTTTGAAGTACGGGAAAAAATCATGAATATACTCGAAGAAGTAAATGTTACATTTGTGACTCCCATTTACAAAGACATCAGCATTCAAAATATACTACAGGTAATTTGGTTGTTGAGCAAACAATGCGTAATCCTGATGCCATATTGCTTTATACAGGGTTTGTAGACGTCCAACATTGTAATTTGGTGTTTGCTGTTCTGGGAAAAAACAGATACAATTTACAGATATTCCCTCTTGAACCCAGACTGTGTTTCTTCTTGACAGTTATGAAGCTAAGGACCAACAAATCTGACAAAGAACTAGGCCTTAATTTTGGAATCCATAAAACTACTGTTGGGAGAATATTTAATGTTTGGATTAATTTCATGTAATGCCAATGTAAAGAGTTTAATATTTGGCCTGATAGAGAAAATGTCCTTGAAAACAGCCCCCTTGCTTTTAGACAGAAATACCCCTCGGCTAGAGTTATAACTGCTTCAATTGAGATTATAATAGTGAAACTTGTTTCAAAGGGAAATATTCCACGTTCATAGGGCTAACTGGCCTCAACCGTTTGGTAGGGGAATGCTGAAAAGTTTATAAAATTTGGCTGCATGTTTCCGAACAATGAATAATACCAGTCTTGGGAAAGTGCTCTAATGCTTAGCTTACAGAAGCAATATGCTTACAACATGCCCTAAGGCATGTTCCAGCAAAACGTTCACATTCCCCTCCTATAATGTCACCAGGTACTCTTAAAATAAGCTTCGCATTACAGATCTTATGTTTTGTGTACTCGGATTTCACAGCACTGCATTTTAGAATTTCATCCGATTGAAATTAACCTTTTATAAACAAAACAAACTTTTCACTGTAAAGTCTGTATCCAGCATAACACAATGATTTGTAGTTAGAAACAGGTGCTGCATCTATTTCCGATTTTCTAAATACAAAATAATCCATCAGATGCAAATTTGTGATAGTAATCTTCACCTTATGGCTGATGGTCAAATATTCAAAGGAACCGACAATGGGAAACTCAAGAATATTCACATACCTTTGGTAGTGGACAAAGGCAGTATCTGCAGTTTCATATAAGCCATCAACCTTTAAAAAATACATGAATCGAAGTCTATAAGCAAGGGGAGCAAATGCGTGTTTAAATATCTATTTATGATTTGTCTTGTGGAGGTACATTTATATATTTATCAATGTACAATACTCAAGTAATTGTAATCTTTAGGAAAAGGCACGCTGACTCCTATCCATTATTTGGATAATAAAGCGTGTTAGTTTTCTAATTACCGCTGTACTAATTCTTCCTTCCTCCCGCTAGTTCTAGCGTTTCTGGTCCGTAGTTCATATTGCAGCTGTTTAAGGCTTAAACGCTGAAAATCGTCCGTAATATACTAGGGGTTATAACTATACAATTAATTAATACAGTCTTGGAGTAAAATTAGAGAATGCCGGGCTGAGTGGCTCAGACGGTTAAGGCGCTGGCCTTCTAACCCCAACTTGGCAGGTTCGATCCTGGCTCAGTCCGGTGGTATTTGAAGGTGCTCAAATACGACAGCCCCGTGTCGGTAGATTTACTGGCACGTTAAAGAACTCCTGCGGGACTAAATTCCGGCACCTCGGTGTCTCCGAAGACCTTAAAAAGTAGTTAGTGGGACGTAAAGCAAATAACATTATTATTATTATTATTATTATTAAAATTAGAGAAGGCACAATCGGCTTTAGCTCAGAAAACTCGGTCACATTCTATACATTACTCGCAGCTAACTGGGAGAAACATAAGACGTAACTGGGAGAAACATAAGACGATCCCCTTGCGCTTACCCAGTAGTACACGAGCGCTATCTGGCGCAAACTTTCTCTGCCTAAATCCCTATTCCTGGACGCTTAATCTGGGAAATAGTTTCTTCGAGGAACGGATAATGCAGAATTTTTACAATGTGATTTAATTACAATGCTCGCGGAACCACGTAATTTGAACACATAATCCGGGAAAACATAGTTTCCGGGAACAGATAATCGACGTTCCACTGTACCTGAAAAAGAAGTGCAACAATAGCCTGGGTTACAGCAGACTCGAGCCTAAAAATATCCCCTCAAATCCATCAATGGCAAAGATTTCCCTGACCAAAAGTTTTCCCCCTGACTTTCCAAACTGTGGGCACTATGAAATAGTTCATCATTTAGTCACAGGCAAAATATGATTCAACAAATCTAATTTAGATATAAAGGAACTGAGAGATAAAACAGAAATTTATTCATAGACATAAATGGAAAATGGGGAAGTATCACGGTTATTCTTCAGACAACAGAATCAACATAAAAGCTCCCACAGAGAAGTTGATCTAAATTCAGTACAGAATGCACAATATAATTACCTGGATTGCATCATGAGCCATCATTACTTTGGTGGGCCCTTGCAAAGAAACAGCTCTAGTTGGAGACTCCTTAAGTTGTTGCAATAACCTATAAGTTAAACATATGCACATTAATTAGGTAAAAAAAATCATGTCTCCCTTCAAAAATGACATTATTATCAGTTACAGTAGGTAGGTGTTGATATCCTGATCACCTCAAGCAATGTCTTTATACAGATATGTTACCGCGAACATTTGAGGAGAGTGAATTTCGACCTATACCTGCATTTGTTAGCATTTCTCAATTCCGGTTGTGTATAAAGTTATATCAGAAATGTTTTCCAAGTTGCAAATTATGCACTGCACATGTTTGTGTGTTGATCAATGTGAAGTTTTATGTATCATCAAGTTCAGTTTGAATACCATCGGCTGAGTTTAAGATGGTTATAATTGTAGAAGAGAAAGAGATTATTATTATTATTATTATTATTATTATTATTATTATTATTATTATTATTATTATTATTATTATTTTTTTTTTTTTACAAGTTGCTTTACGTCACACCGACACAGATAGGTCTTACGGCGGTGACGGGATAGGAAAGGGATAGGAGTGGGAAGGAAGTGGCATGGCCTTAATTAAGGTACAGCCCCAGTATTTGCCTGGCGAGAAAATGGGAAACCATGGAAAATCCATCTTCAGGGCTGCCAACAGTGGGGTGACTATCTCCTGGGTGCAAGCTCACAGCTGCACACCCCTAACCGCACAGCCGACTCGCCCGGTGGTGGTGTTATTATTATTATTGTGCTAAAACAGTAATAACAAGTTTCTTCGTAACATCATAGTGTACGATTGCTAGGAGATCCTGTGGATAGTCCGGCTGCCTGTATCGCTGTTGCTCATTTAGCAGCACCCAGGAAGCATGTGTAGCTTAAGGAATGGGAATCAATGTGCCAAGGCTGGTGAAAAGATGCACTATATAAATGGAACAAGCTGCCTACTCCAGACTGTCACTGCAGAGCTCCACGCCAAACCATTCACCACATTGTCAGCAACTGATGCCATCACCACTCTATTCAACCTTAATCACATTGACCCACATATCAAGTTTACACTAGAATCAGAGAACAAAAAAAACCTCAATTATTTAGATCTGACTCATTTGTTTACAGTGTTTACATTGCCTGCTTCCTACAACAAGTCAGTACTTATTCTCTACCCACTCCTTTGTTATATGGACTGCCTGCTTCCTCCAGCAAGTTAGTACTTGTTCCACATCAGACATTAGAGATTTACTTCTTTACCTGAGGTCTTAAGTGAACTTAAAGACATCATATCATGACAAGAAGATCATAACCATACATTTTGTTATTATACGTTATAATTATTCCTGCAAGATTGTCTTTGTCTGTTATGCATATGTTTTAGTTATTACATAATCTGTTTAATTTTATTTGGCTGAAGATGGCCACTAGGTGGCTGAAACTAGTCCCAAGACTGCTGTAATATCACTTACTTGATATATTGTATTGTGAAGCAGAATTGGTGCAGTTGTAAGAACGGGACTAAAAGAGGAAGTAAAGTGCATAAGATACACAATAAAAGGAAGAAAATGTATGTGCCACAAGTGGTATGCACAACATAGGCCAAGGAGCTATCTGAGGAAGAGCTACAAAGAGAGACATGTGATCCGAACACCATGGTCATGGAGATATTCTTGATGCTGTGCACATTGTCTAGGCGGACAATTTGGAATAACAGTGGAACCTCGATTATCCGTTCTCGGAAACTATGTTTTTCCGGAATATGCGTTCAAATGACATGGTTCCGCGAGCATCGTAATTAAATCACATTGTAAAAATCCCGCATTATCCACTCCTCGAAGGAACGATTTCCCGGATCAACCGTCCAGAAATTCCAGTCCCATCAATGCAAAATTCTTGATCAATCGTTCTTTAATAAACTGTATCTCATGAAAGGACGGCCAGGGCATTCTTATGGATCTTGGCGTTAACGCCCCGTCATTGCGATAATTAGAGCAAGTACTGTACAGGTACTGGAAAAGCAATCGGCGGTGAACTTGCATAAGGGACCATCTTAGCATCGCATTCGGGTGGTATTGTTTAGAGAATCTCGGAAAATCATAAAGCAGAGAGTGGCCACAACAACTGTAAGGAGGCACATTTCGACAGCTCTGCTTGAAGATGGAACAAGTTTCGTCAAATGTTTGCACTTATAAAACGTCCACATTATGTCCAGGGTCAAGTTTGCAAAGTATTTTCCTTGAGTTAGCAATACCCATGCCAAAGATGATGTGTTCAACTCGCTTCTAGCCAACATCAGCTGACATGTCACCTGCGTATAAACTTATTAATCAATTTCTACCATTATAAGACAAATTTTGTATTAACAATAGGTCCATGAATGCAAACAAACATTAACTGGTTATATAGCAATGCAAGTCTAAGCTCCATACAGTTTAAAACTGATTATAACCATTGCCAACGCAATTATGAACTACTTGGCCACTTATCCCTTTCAGACCTGAAATAAAACTGGCGGTATGAATTTTTGTTTGTACGTCAAAAACTGACTAAAGTGCTCTTAAATACATATATTTTTAGTTTATTCTACAAAATAAAAATTAAAATCTGAAAAAAAAAACACCCGCACAATTGTGCCTGTCAGGACTTAATTCACTACTTACAAAAAAGAAAAAATTCCTCAATGCATCTGAATATACATATCGTCCCTGTTCTGCCAAAACGGCGAATGTAACAATGCTCTTCCTATCCATTATTTCCCTTACGACTGCTCACGCCCTCCAGCCATATATTGATATGCGGTCCATCGGAACAATTTTTGTTGAGTTCATTTTCCTAAGCGCGTGTGTAAAGGAAAATGAACTTTAAATACATCACAATCTAGGAGTGCGTAAATGTCATGCAAACATACATTCCTTCAGTATGGTACAGTAAGGTTCATTTTCCTTTACACACGCGCATAGGAAAACGAACTCAACGGAAATTGTTCTGATGGACCGAATATCAATATGCGGCTGGAAGGCGTGACCAGTCTTAAGGGAAATAATAGATAGGAAGGTCATTGTAACATTCGCTGTTTTGGCAGAACAGGGACGATATGTACATGATCAAATGTTGTATTTTACAGTGGGGAATAATTTAAAACAATTAAATCTTCGTTCAAACATAAGTAAACGTTACATTTTCTACATTGAGGAAGAGTTTTGCTTTGGCAGCAGCAACTTGTCGTCAGACCTGAAAGAAATCTGGAGGTGTCAAAACGTCAAAAACTTACTAAAATGCTCTCAAATACAGGTTTTTACAGTTTATTTAAAAAAATAAGAACTATCGGCTGAAAAACAGAACTCACACAAATGTGCGTGTCAGGACTTCATTCACTACTTGCAAAAAATAAAAAAAAATTAAAAAATTCAACTCAGTACATATGAATATGCACATGTACATGATCAAATGTTCTATTTTACAGTGTGGAACGTTTTTAAACAATTAAAATCTTATACATTACATTTCTCATGTAGAGTATGAGTTTTGCTTTCACAGTCCTTTTTGTGACAGCACCCAGCACTCCTGCATGAATTCCATGTAAGGAAACCTAGCCTGCACATATGTGCGTATCAACATTCAAAACCTCATGGTATTACATACGATGTTGTAAGTTCACAATTTACGTTTGCTACACAATTTACACACTTCATTGATTATATTCTGATATTCAGTAAACCTTGTAGATTAATATGAATGCAATAAATAAATATTTACTTTAGGCATTACTGCTTCCCCCCCTCTTGCTAATGAACTGTATTTTTAAACTCTTCTTCCTGCCCCCCTGGTGGTCAAGAACTAAATAAAAACAGCTGAAGTACATGCTACGTGTCCGGCACAAGCACTGCAGTCCGGTCTAGCATCAAGAAAACGTCAAATAAGCTGAGACATAAATAAAATACGAACCCGCACAATTGTGCATACACGGTCTGAAAGGGTTAAGTCACATATAACTACACTGTAATAAGCCAGCTCCACAGAGCCTAGTCATCCAGTTTGCAATGCATAGCCTACATCAAAGATCGGCTGTGAGTCAAATGACTTAGTTAAACAGCAATATATTAATATATATTAAAGCGAACAAGCATGTATTTAAAAATAGTGCAAAAAGCTGTACGGGCTTGAGAATGAAGGACTCCACCAAGTAAGATGGGTGAAGTAATATTTTCTAAATAATTTGTGACATTTCTCCTCAGGAACTTTAACCTGCTATTTTACTTGTAGTCTTAATCAAGTTAGGGCCGGTTCTACCACCTACTGGTAAAGTAGCGTGTAATTTGCCCTCCGCGTAAAAGGATGTTTCCGTCCGACCACTCCCAGGTAGCGCTATCGGCAGCATAAATCGTCGTTACCCGGCGCGTAATTTCTCGGCCACTTCGAGGGCCCGATAAGACTTTACCTGCTAGGCAAGTTCTGAGAGCTGAACATTATTAGCTGTATTTCTGGTGATATGCAACTCAAATTAGCTTAGTATACTGAAAAAAGCAGTATAATGTAACAGTGATCGATATTGTATTGCAGGATTTTGAACATTAATGCTTCCCTTTAGTTGCAACGGTCACACTAGCCTCTCGCATCGGTAGCGCAGGGAACACATTTTATACGTCAAGCTTTCGTAAAGAAACTCTAAAAGGATGTAAAATCAAAATCTATTTGGAAATCATTTCAAATGGGCTTTAATTTTCTACTTTTTCAGTTTTCGGACACGAGATATATATTACTGTATGTATCCTACCTAACCCAAGCGTTTTCGTAGCGTAATGGTTAACACGTTCGCTTCGTAATACGAAGTGTGCAGGTTCGAGTCTTTATTATGACGAATCTTTTTTATTTCCATTATTAGCGTTGTGTTAATCTGTATGCCTCTTTTCATACGTTCTTATCACAATATTATGTCTACTAGGAAAATTGCTTTATATGTATGCTACCTATAGCAAGTGATGTTATGATTAATAGCACATAGGACTGTCGCCCAGGTAGCAGATTCCCTATTAGTTGTTTACATAGGCTTGTAAATTATTTCGAAGAAATTGGAAACTATTCCATTCCCGAATTCCTCTTCCTATGACTGGATATTTATCCCGATTAGTTCTTTACATTTACAGTACCTTCCAACTTTATCTTCATAAAGTTAAAAATTAAAATGAAATTCTTTATCAATAAATGGAAGCATCTGGAACTAAACGAGGTCACAGAACTAGTTGCAAATAGAGCATCGCGGAGATACTTACTTAATTCACAGAAGCCTGCAGATAGAATGCTCAAAGGCAATAAGTCCGTAAAGAAGATGTGTGTGTATATACGTATATGGAAGTGCATAAAAGAGAGTTAAGAACAACGGCAGGGAACGAAAATACACTTTAAAATGTAAATTAGAAATACGATGAAAACCTGCGTACCTTCTATTACGGAGCGAGCGACTTGACCAGTCTACTACGAGAATACCTTTCAAAAACGCTGCCTTGCATGACAGGTTATAACTGGCATAAGAAAATGTAATCTCGAGATTTTAATCCCAATTAGGTATTGATATTGAAGATCATAGATTAAAATCACGAAAGCTTGACATGAATCGTTGTCCATAACTCTTAAGACTCCCCTTATTAGGCTTTTTGGTGATAATCAGCAGACGCAAGCACAGGGAAATAAGACAATCGAAATGGGTTTCATGCATCTGACGATAGATAGCACCACACTCGAAAGCGAGAAATCGCTGAAAATCAGTCTAGCCAACCTCGTATATCAGTGTCTAGCTCCGGGTAGCTACCTAGCGCTTGCGCGGAGGTGGTTGGACGCAAGCCAAAGTACCAGCCGATTTACACCTCCAGGTAGTTTACCTCCCGGGCAGCTGCCAGCCACTTTACCAGCAGATGGTAGAACCGGCCCTTAGACGAGTAAAACATTTTTGTGTAAATACAGCCGAAACCAGTTATAACGACTGAAGGGACCACCAATTAACGATCGTTATAGTATTGACAAGGCTGACACACAGCATTACCAGTGATTTTTGAGTGCTGTGATTATTAAATGAAAGTCAATATGGACATATAGCCAAAGTCACATAAACCGACCAATCTTATTTTGTTTGTCTGTAGCTAAAATTGTCATATCTATAAGTTTTAGGATGCACACTTACTCAGTTAATACACAGAATAAAGTTAAAACTTCAAAAAACATAAGTGAAATAAGTATTGTATTTGCAATACAGTATTTGTGGAGTGGGACTGACAGGAAGTTTCTTCTAATGTTTATACAGTAATAATATGGCAGCAAAATATAAAATAATAAGAGAGGAAAGAAATAGCAACAATGTAAATTGATCAATAATGTTGCACAGGGTCTTGGCTAATAAATGAGATGTTCTCTCTGTCCTTCCAAATTGTAGAAATCGCTGACTGTGACCCAATTCCTTCACGATGCTGATGTTTGTTTCCCCATTTTCTAATTGCCCATATTATGTGAGACTTTTCTTCAGTATTAAACACTTTACCCTTCTTTTTCGACATCTTCACAGCAATGCTTGCCTTGACTAATTAACAGACAGACCATTTTGAAATCTACAATCTACTGAAATGAGTTCGAAAATCAGCTTTACAATGTTGTCAGCAATCCCCAAATACTTAACAAACAAAAAGCAACATTGGACATTATAGTCGATACATTCCTTCGAAAATGTGATACAAATACACCATTTTATATTATATGTTGTAATAAGCAATGTCGTACTACGCAATTTTTTAAATACAGTGTTTATATAGGATTTAGACAGGACCGTTAGATTTTGTTGTTATATCCAATATGTCATTAAAAGAGATGTTGCAATAAATGGTTTTGACTGTAATTAGTGACGTGTTAGCATCTGCCAACTGTAGTTCAGTTAAATTTATTTTTGAGGGAGATTTCTCAAGTACTTAGGACCTACTAAAACAGATCTCCCGTCAGTGACTTTTCAGCCATTATAATGATAACTGGAGTGCCGGGAACTTCAAGATGAGCCTGGGGGCAGTGTGTTGCAGCATCCTCTATCCAGTAAAAAGTAGATGTCCAAATGAAGGTGTTAATATTGCATACCAATTTGCTAGACTCTAGACCTCAATTAATAAAAATGTTAAAAACTGAGTTGTTCTAATGGTCTCAAGCATAGCCTCATTCTGTACCTGGTTCCTATTACTGTACTCCACACACCCGAGAACCTAACCCATCTCTTACCACTGGGTTAGAGCTTACATCAAGCTTTTCCTGGTGAATGTTCGCATTCATCGGTGGAAGTTGAAAGTAGTATAGAAGAATGTATAATACTGTGCACTATTTTGGAGTCATAAGGTAACACAACTTGGACTACATTTTGTCAGGACTGCAGAAGAACCTGGACAGTAGAATTCAGAAGCAAAGTATATGACTGATACTAAATACAATGATAGGTAAAACCATTATCACATATTGAAATAGGAAGTGCAGTAATTCAATTATGATTTTGTAAATTAATTCTAAACATGTAGTGGTAATGTATTCATGGACTTTCATAATATCCAAAGGTGATATCTACAATCTATAGAGCCTATGTTGCTTTTATAAAATATGCCATCTTGTTTATAGAAAGTCCTCTTTGAATCTTTGATCCTTTAACTGCATCATGATTTTGGGAAATAATATTAGTAAAGTGTACCAGGGAGTGAGATATCTCAATATCCCGAGAGAGTGGAAATAATTTTCCTATTTTTTATTGACAGTAGAGTGTGATTCACAAACAGCTGATAATACATTATGCAGTAGTGAGAATTCTCTATCTATATAAAGTGGAGGAGAGCTAAAAATGAAGTCGTTCTAAGGATTCAAACAAAAAATTTCCTCAAACGAACAAATGAATGATTGATAGCAAAATAAAAATATATTAAAGGGTTAACATTATTTTAATGTAAGAAGGACTGAAATATGTGTTGATGTTGAAACTACCAGCGACTGGAATTCCATCTTCATTGATATTTACAAAACATGAAGAATGGATGAATGTGAATAAAATTTACAAGAATGTACAATGGAACCTCGATTCTCTGTTTTTGGAGGGACCATGGAAAAAAAGTATAACACGAGAAAACGGAAAAACTGGGAACGAATGAACCATTGACAATTTGGCTAAACAACACAAAAATGAAATATGCATAATTATAATTTTACAAACCAAATCACAGCCCCAATGGGCTTCCACCTACCAAGCAATCAGTGTTCAGCCTGAAGGTCTGCAGATTACGTGTTGACACATGCTCAGCGTGATGAATCCCCTCGGCCGTTATTCTTGGCTCACTAGACCGAGGTCACCATCTCACCATTAATTGGCTCCTCAATTAAAGGTAATCATAGACTCAGAGGACCTAGAACCAGCTCTCAAATACAGGTAAAAATACCTGAAGATGGTTTTCCGTGGTTTCCCATTTTCATACCAGGCAAATGTTGGGGCTGTACCTTAATTAAGGCCACGGCCGCTTCCTTCCAATTCCTAGGCCTTTCCTATCCCATCGTCACCATAAGACCTATCTGTGCCGGTGCAAAAAAAGCATGACCTGGCCAGGAATTGAACCCGGGTGAGAGGCAGGCAACTTAGACCGCAGGGCCGGCTTCAAACATTACTTACCGGTATGTGAGATAAAAATCTCTACACTTTACATTCAATTTTAACGGGGGAAACTTTGCCAGTTTCCCGTGAAAACTTCATTCACTTCAGCAACTTTGATCGAACAAACTCTTTGAAAAATCTAATAATGCCAAGCCAAACAACAACTGACCACAAGTAGTTTTTGATTCTCTAATCTAATAAAATAAAGCATATTAGATAAAAAAGCACCCAACATGATGGCAAAATCCCCCCCCTCTTTTTTTTTAACCTTTCATTGTAATTTGGTCACCGGAATATGGTTCGTAGTCACTTTCTGGAAATCTTGTGCGTGTAAATTAGGCCTACATTGACATGGGACTCAAGAATATGGTTTTGAAGGTACTGATTCTCAAAAGTTCTCGAATTCATTATATTCAATTCTGCCCATCACTAATCACAAACAAATTGGAAAGAGAGGAAAATATCATTAAAAATTGAGAAATTACAGTTATTCGTGACCTTCGACTCTGCTTGAAAGTGCGCTCGCTGGACAAGTACGAATGGGAAATTATACAAACTTTTAACGCAACATGCGCAAATAAAATGACTGCGGTTTTATAAAAAGACGTAAAATTTCCAATCTTATATTAGGACCGAAACAGCAATAGGCAATCCCAAAACCTCTCATGGCTTTATGTATGTAAGGTGCAACATTTATTCTGGTCTGGATAACATAATCCTATACGATAATATTAAAATACTAAATTTTGTGTTAAGAAGGAGCAGTTTTGATTCCTGCCTGAAAGGCCACTATACTATACAGTGCCCTGAGAGAAGTGCCAAAAATCTGTTGGATGATACAGTAGAAAAAAGTAACAAAATATACATCTAATCCCTGGACATAATCTAGATGTTTTAATAGTACAAACATTGACGAAACTTGTTTCGTCTTCCAAGTAGAGCTGTCGAAATGTGCTCTGTCTCCTTCCAATTGTTGTGGCCACTCTCTGCTTTATAATTTCCAAGGATTCTCTAAACAGTACCACCCGAATGTGATGCTAAGATGGTCCCTGATGGAAGTTCACCACCGAACGCGTTTTCCGGTACAGTACTTGCTCTAATTATCGCAATGATGGGACGATAACACCAAGATCCATAAGTATGCCATAGCTGTCCTTTCATGAGATACAGTTTCTTGAAAAACGCTTGATCGAGGATTTAGAATGATGGGATTGAAATTTCTAGATGACTGATCTGGGAATTTGTTTCTTCAAGGAACGGATAATGCAGGATTTAATTAGGATGCTCGTGGGACCACGTAATTTGAACGAATAATCCGGGAAAACATAGTTTCCAGGAACGTACAGTCAAGGTTCTACTGCATGTCAAAGATGGGTTTACACAATCAAGGAGAAAGAAAATATTTATAGCATAAAACTACAAAATTGTTGTTTGGCTGTACCTGTTCATAATACCAATATAATGGTCCGTTATTGGACATTATAAATTTTTCCAGCTAACTCATTCTTGGTTGCCTGCGTTTCACCCTCGTGTGCTAAGTTAGGCTCGTCAGTTGGGACTTAGCACACCACCCAAGACGCAAGGCTAGTGCATACCGTGGAGGCCACTGCATAGGCTACTTGAAGCCACCAGCAGTGCCAATGCACTATGAGAGCTATGTCTCATTTTCAAAAATTGATGCCTGCCTGGCCATCGAATGATGTAGATGTTGATTCCCATAGGAAACCTAAAATATTTGTCTCGAATGAGTAAATTTATAACACCAATATAATGGTCCGTTATTGGACATTATAAATTTTTCCAGCTAACTCATTCTTGGTTGCCTGCGTTTCGCCCTCGTGTGCTAAGTTAGGCTCGTCAGTTGGGACTTAGCACACCACCCAAGACGCAAGGCTAGTGCATACCGTGGAGGCCACTGCATAGGCTACTTGAAGCCACCAGCAGTGCCAATGCACTATGAGAGCTATGTCTCATTTTCAAAAATTGATGCCTGCCTGGCTATCGAATGATGTAGATGTTGATTCCCACTAGCCTTGCGTCTTGGGTGGTGTGCTAAGTCCCAACTGACAAGCCTAACTTAGCACACGAGGGCGAAACGCAGGCAACCACGAATGAGTTAGCTGGAAAAATTTATAATGTCCAATAACGGACCATTATATTGATATTATAAATTTACTCATTCGGGACAAATATTTTAGGTTCCCTATGGGAATCAACATCTACATCATTCGATGGCCAGGCAGGCATCAATTTTTGAAAATGAGACATAGCTCTCATAGTGCATTGGCACTGCTGGTGGCTTCAAGTAGCCTATGCAGTGGCCTCCACGGTATGCACTAGCCTTGCGTCTTGGGTGGTGTGCTAAGTCCCAACTGACGAGCCTAACTTAGCACACGAAGGCGAAACGCAGGCAACCAAGAATGAGTTAGCTGGAAAAATTTATAATGTCCAATAACGGACCATTATATTGGTATTATAAATTTACTCATTCGGGACAAATATTTTAGGTTCCCTATGGGAATCAACATCTACATCATTCGATAACCAGGCAGGCATCAATTTTTGAAAATGAGACATAGCTCTCATAGTGCATTGGCACTGCTGGTGGCTTCAAATAGCCTATGCAGTGGCCTCCACGGTATGCACTAGCCTTGCGTCTTGGGTGGTGTGCTAAGTCCCAACTGACGAGCCTAACTTAGCACACGAGGGCGAAACGCAGGCAATCAAGAATGAGATAGCTGGAAAAATTTATAATGTCCAATAACGGACCATTATATTGGTATTATAAATTTACTCATTCAGGACAAATATTTTAGGTTCCCTATGGGAATCAACATCTACATCATGTACCTGTTCACTTCAAACTGCAATGGTTAGTAGTCAAACCTTTGATTCGCCTATTAGAAACTACTAGTGAGAATTAAAATGACAGAAACTTACTTAATAAGGCCTCCGTTTTTTGATTTGTGTGAATGAGCCGTGAAAGCGCCCACAGTGACAATATCATAAAAGCCAGTTTTTCGTAGAGTATCATTTTGCACCCACATTCGTTGTAAGTGAAGGTTAACAGGAGCAAATTCCAATGTCCGATCATGTTTTCTCGAGCTTGGTTTGAAGAAACTTCCTGAAAAACAAACATAAAAATCTGTTTCACCCAAAATGTATGCACACATACATTTTAATAAAAGACTCCAATATCCTCAGACGAAATGGAATAAAGTGGACTTTATTTACCATAATATGAGCCTACCTTTGTGTCAGCAGTCAATACATTGATCCATGCTTTGGCTACCGATAAATGAGCTCTTAAACATATAATATACAAAGTAGGAACCAAAAGTTCATTGACTACATAAGCTTTGTAAACCATAAGCATGTAGTTAACAAAACAGTGTCCAAAATAAGTTCTAACCTCCCTCCCCCTTCATATTCAGAAAGTGAAAGAGCAGTGTGCGCAGTTGCATTCTTCAAGGAGCAGTATGCAAACATATTTTGTCAGTGTCTGAAGACAAAATAAGGGACTACATCAAAGGTGTATCTCTACATGATATTAGTATTCCTAATAGCAGTGATAATGATTCAAATGATTCTTTGCATCATGATCTTGTTGATATTTCTAGTGAAAGTGAAGAAGATATTACGTCGGAAACAAAAGCAACCCTGCCACCTTTAACAAAAAATTAGGAGGTTTTGATATGAAAATAAGGAGAAATCAGGAGATATAATAAGTCAAAACTGCTTTTTCTGCATGCCTTGCACAATACAGGAGTACTATGGCATATATTATAACACTTATTGTTTCAAAACCCGACTGTTGCTATATGAGACTACACGGCTAAAAATTACACATCTCTATTCCCTCACAGAAAGTATGTGAGTGAGATGATCGGTCTCTCATAAGCCTTCCGAAAATAGTATGAACTCATGCTACACACGTGTGAATCAGTCATGCATTTAGATGAAATTAATTAGCAAATGTATAGATTAATTTATTGCATCACGTGCGCATGCGATTATGCGAAGTGCAATGCTACTTTTATCAAGTAATAAATTAAAATTCATCAGAACTGTCTCCAAATGGCACCTAAAAAGTCTATAAAAGTCACTAATCGCTGTGTTTGAAATTCTGTCATTAAATTACTTTTAAAAATAACTCCAAATCTAGAGTCTAGTCTCTAGAATCGACTAGACTGATGTGAACAAACAAAAACACAGCACGTGAGAACAAGACACTGACAGTCGATACACACGTTGCGATATACAGGTTTCAATAAACATCGCAAATTCACGCACATTTCTCGTAATAAACATCAATATTTCATTTGAAAGCGCCCAATGAGGGAAGGACTACCGGTCACTGGTGTACAAAGTTGAAATGGCAGGATTTGAAAACAAATGTTTGAAGTTCACCAAAAAATGAGCTGAAATCAGGAGAAATAATAGAGTAATCGGGAAGCAGGAAAAACTGTCCAAATTCGGGAGTCTCCCCCGCCTAAAATGGGAAAGTTGGCAGATATGCAACGGTAATGGTAGGAGATGTAGATCATATACTGTATTTACTCGCATATTAGACCCCCTTTTTCCCCCCACTTTTACTGCCAAAATAAGTAAAGGGAATCCAAGATGTGATAACCTCAAATTTTGTGAAGTGAATACATGACTTCTAGGCTATAAAGAGCTATAAATTGTTCATGTAAACATTCTACACGATTCTTTAACAAACTTTTGAATGTATTTCAGTTATACTGGCTATTTTCATAGAAAGGCAGTATTTCTAAATGTAAAAAGACAATAAATGGTAACACGACTTTTAGACTACATACAAAGTATATATAGTCAGTTTTAGTTACTCATGTCATCTCATTCGTTTTATCTAATTAACTCCTCTGATGAGGATGCCGTCAGGAAGGGGATATGGTCGTAAAAACTTGCTACGAAGATTCATCTCGCTTCATGCTCCACCCTGTAGAGAGAAGTGATAAGGGTATGCAATACTGATTAAAAAAAAAAAAAACTTAATGGTCAGTCATTTGTCTCTATCAGTTGAGCAGTAGGCCTACCACACAGTAAACCTGAGTAAACCTAATCACTGCTTTCATTTGAATTATCGTCTTGTGCCGCCAACTTACCTGCTACAGGTGTGCCATCATTCCAAATGACATCATCTTCACTGCTATCTCATCAGCCATGCACTGCCATCGAGAGCATTTCGAGGTCAAGTCTTTCTGAAACTTTTAAAAATAGTTTCGTTCCTGACTATAGAGTCCAAACAATGAGAATCTATTCCCAAATGGTTTCTGGAGATGGTCTCTGATATTCCCAGATGGTGTATGTGTAGAAGAAGCCACTCCTTCCTAATAAAGTCGTGCTGTAGAAAGCGTGTCAAACCACCAGTTGATAATTATCGCATGTTACGAGTTGTACTTCCGACTGGAAGCATTCTCTGGATAACTGCGGCTGTTAAAAGCCAGAACATTATTTGAAAGTTATTTCATGCTTGTTCTCTATATTTATCACATCAAGATTTACTTAATCAGCTGAAATTGAGATAAGAGAGACCGCATTGTTTAGGTTAGGTATGCTGTCAAGTGCCCGGATAAAACCAGAGGTTCCATGATGGAAAGTATAAAAATAAATAACAGGAAAGTTTGCCGCATTTATGGATATCTACAGGTGTGGCAGTAATGCTTTTTATTGAAAATGAAAAAAATGAAAACCTACAACCTGTTTTCCAGTCACTGACGGGGTCAGGGATGTAATGAATGAAGCAGATATAGGCTGTTAGTATGATGGGGTCGCCACTCCCAAAGTGATTATTAACGAATGATAGATGCTATGAAATGATAATGGAGAGTGTTGTTGGAATGAAAGATGACAGGGAAAACCGGAGTACCCGGAGAAAAACCTGTCCCACCTCCGCTTTGTCCAGCACAAATCTCACATGGCGTGACCGGGATTTGAACCACGGTATCCAGCGGTGAGAGGCCGACACACTGCCGTCTGAGCCACTGAGGCTAATGCGTTTTATTATCATGTTTAATTTTGCACGTTTGGTGTCTCCATTTTTTTATTAACGCATAGTACGGTAGGTTTTGTTTGGCATCTCTGAAAATCGTTAAAAGAAAGTGGGGACATAAAATTAATATTATTATTTGTTAGGTACATCAGCGAGTAAAACAATCTATATGATCGGATTGTTTTTATCACGTCTTAAACCTACTTCTCTCCAAAAAATACCTATATTGGCCCAGGTTACAAAATATTAAACTATCACTTTGTTAATGATCTCGCCTGCTATATTAATAGCAACAACCGTGAATATTTCTTAACAATAGACACACCCCCAGTGGAGGGGAATTGCATATACCATTTTTACCTGCCATTCTTAAATGTCTGGTAGTATGGTACCAGGAATCAAACTCAGGCTCCCGAGAATGGCAGCTAATTGTGATAATCATTAAGCTGGCAGACATTCTTAACTACAAAACACAGACTTATAGCAATACTGATGCGTGCTTCCAATGCGTGGGTCGGACGCTTTTTGCGACATCATCAGAGATGCAGTAGGCCTACGCTATGGAGGCTGGGGTATGGCACTTAGACATGTGACCAGTCAGCTGTGGTAATGAAGAAGGGGGCTGATATGAAACTGTTTAAATGTGATAACATAACTTTCTGCATAAATATAGATTTAAATAACTATTCTGTGTATTGATTTAAATATGCTAGATGTTCCTTTTTCTGTTTTTAAACCATGCCAACCAAACCTCGACGTGTGTTTTCATTGCAAGGGATGTATGGACCAAACTATTCACAAATTTCTGTGATGTCATCAGAGCTGCAGTAAGGCTTGTACCCGCTTCGAAGCTGAATCGTCGTCGTTCTCTGATGAATTACATTGCGGGGTTTTGTATGCAAGTTGCGGGGTTTTGTATGCAAGATTTTTTAATTTACTTATTTTGTCATGAAAAGTCAGGGGAGTTCTAATACACTAGCGGGGGGGTCTAATAAATACACAAGTAAATACGGTAAACATGTGGGGAAAAATACTGCACGAGTGCAATTGACTGTTTCAAACTATTTCGAATGGATAATGTTGAAAGTTTTGAAGTGACGAAAAACAATTCTTGTGCTAAAATGTGTTGAAAAACTTTTAAATCTCCGCACACAAGGGCAGGGTTTTGGAAAGAAATGAACTCTTGTGAAATTTGGCAGTTTACTGAAGTAGTTTTGTTGATGGGAATAAATAAAAAGCCAAAGATAAAAATGTATTCGTCACAAGACAGTCTTATCAAAAGACCAATAAAATAATGAAAGAAATGTGTAGAAAGCCTATTATTAAAAACATGTAAATAAATGATAAAGTATTGTTTTTAATGACCACAGTAGATTATATGAATGAGTTAGCATAATTTTCCCTTAATGACTGCCACTAATTCCTTGTTTCCTTCAAATATATAATTTTCTATGAAAGAACCTCACCTTTCTGGCACAAGAACTCTGTGAGAACCTGCCAGTGAAGAGGTTAACAAAGGATCTTAACATGCAACTACTGCGTATGCACGGTTCCTCTTATCCCCGGAACAAAAACGGACAGGAACAGATAACGGGAGAGTGAATCAAGAAAGTCGATAGTGTTAAACAAGAAAATATGGTGAGACTTGGTGTTACTGGATTGATACGATGTCGGCATGTAAAAGATCTCTGGTGACACATTTGGTGTTTACCCGACAAAATTCATTAAATCTCAGCCACAGACGCCCAAGAGAGTTTCGGTTTACTCGGTCTGCCATCTAGTTGGCCTAGAGTAAAACGGAACGTCGAAATTGACGAGCAGACAGCCAGATGGCGTCAAATTGAAATGTCTGCACACGGTAGCCGAGGCCATATGATTATTATTATTATTTTACTGTCAAAGTATATTTCTTTAACACACGAGAGGTCGCGCCCGCGGCAGTTTACCACACTTTAAAATATTTGTTAATAATTTAACTGCTAGCCGCTGTAGGGCTTAGGGCGCTCGTTTTATCCCTCCCCTCCCTCACCCCCGCCTGACGTTGATTATCGTCAGTGTATTGCCTGCTGCGTTCCGGAGTAGTTTAAGTTTTCTTTCACTCTCGCATCTGCCGCGGCAAATTGTCTTTGTGCGACCCCTCGCGTAGTGCATTCTTACATGACTGCATTTCCAAGAATGTTTCTTAAGTTCATGAGGTTTAAGGTGGCTTTCAGTGAAGTGTGGTGCCGTATTTTTATCTTGAATTGTGACCAAATCATTCAGTGAAATGTACAAATGCAAACGTTGAGGCAATCTGCTCATGGCCTCATGCGCGACCGATATAGTATATTGTTTCCGTTCAACTGTTTTTAGTTTGAAACTTATGCTTTTGTTCTTCAAAATACTCTTCTCTTTTCTGTCTCTGATTTGTTGCCGAGTTATACCCAATTCTTCCAAATCATCCTGAACTTCTTTTAACCAATTATTATTGATTTTATTTTTCAAAAAGTAATCAAATAGTTGTTTCAATATCCTGGTGTATGGTAATCTTGATATGTAACAGAAAAAGGAAATTCTTCTTTTATGCATTGTAGATATTATTTATTCACATTCACAATAGACAATGTTGTTAGGCAACAATCTCCACTGTCCATCAACTTGGTGTTTTTTATTAATAATTGTTCTAAGAATTCTTTATCAGTTTTCTGTAATTTGTCTGTTGTAGATTTTACATTTAATTTGAATAAAGTTTCACTAGCATACGTTGCCTCTGGTTTATCTATGGAATTATAGTGTTTCAGCTTAGCGTTTATCGAAAGAGATTTTTTTTTATAGGTTGGCCAGGTAAGTCTTTGTGCTTCTTTAAATTTGGTTGTTCTGTGTTCTATTGCTTTTTTTCATTTGTGTTACATGTTATTATTTCCCCGAGATATTTGAATTTCTGAACAATTTCAATCTCTTTATTACTGTTCATTTGAATAAGTGGTATATCAACTTTAAAAGTTGACATCATTTCTATTTTTTCAAATGAAATTTGTAATCCCTTTTTTTTTTCTGCTATCATTTCTAGTTGTTCAATTTGAAATTTAGCCTCTTCTATTGTATTTGCAAGTAATGCTAAATTGACTGCAAAAGCAAGGCAGTTGAGTTTAATAATTCTACCGATCTTGATAGTTGGTTGGCATTTCTTGTTCCATTCACGCATAACCTTCTCCAATGCACAATTAACCCTCGAGCGCTCGCGTTCTTTTTCATCACTTGGCATACTGAGTGCTCCATTAAGTATGTTAACGTTTTTATCGAAGTTAAGTAAATTGAGAGCCTATATTCTATGTTTTATCGTTCATCAATTAATTCTTGAAATATTTTTGATAATATTAGTCTTTATTTTACCTCCCTATTTACATTACAATATAATATTGTTATCCCAACCTGGTAGTTATGTACAAATTCGTGAAGTTTACAATATATTTATGTCAATAATTTTGTGAAAAGCGAGAGTTCACTTGTTACACCCCGAGCTTCACCCTTCGGTCCTGGAAATATTTTGACAATATTTTTTTCTTTAATCTTAGAGGATCCACTAGAATATTGTTTCTTCCATATACAAACTTTATATCTTTCTATGAAACAATCACTTTTGGCTAAAACAACTTCACCAAAAGTTTCATCACTTGTACTCGAGTCATAATTCTGTTCACTTTCTGAGTTATGCTCACTGAAAATTATTTCCTCATTTTCAATTTAAGAATTGTCTTCCCCATTTTCACAGTCATCTGCTTTGTCGAGATCAGGATCATCATTCAGTAACCAGTTCAGCTGTGGACTTGACAGATATCTTGCAGCCCTAAATAAACGAAACAATTATTGGAGCCTCACGCAGAAATCAAAAAACAGTCCACGGAAAACTAATGCAAGACAATTCTAGTGAATATAGAAGTAATTTGTAAATAAAAATATACTTACATGATGATGTGCGTGGCTCACTGAGTGCGCCAGTTCTGACGCGGTGAACTTAAAACGCAGTTTAATTCGCTTCTATTGGAGAAATATTTATTTGACTTCTCATAAAGATAGCTAAAACTGTACTGTAGGAATACCTAACAACACAGGTCAGCAGATTCTTGGTGTGACAGTGGACATCCGTTTATTTAAACGTGACGCACTCAATGCGCCAGCGCGAGTGCTCGAGGATTAAATAACAATGGTGAAAGTCCGTCTCCTTGTCGAAGTCCAGTTCTTATAGTGAATGATTCTGATAATTCACCTCTAAATTTAACTTTTGCCTTCGTATTTTTAAAAGTTATACTAATGAGGTTAACAAGTTTTTGGTATAATCCAAATTCTTTAAGGCTTTTTAATAATGATTCACGATGAATACTGTTGTATGCTTTTTTGGAATCTACAAACGTGATGACTAGACTCTTACTTCGAACTCTTTGGTTCTTCATTATTCATTTTAATGATTTGATCTGGACAGCTTCTACCTGGTCGAAATCCTCCCTGATATTCTCCAAGTTCTTGGTCGAGTTGTTCTTGGATTCTTGTGTATATAATCTTGGATAAAATCTTGTATGTAATATCAAGCAAAGACATCCTCTGATAATTATTTGGATCGGAGCGATCACCTTTCTTATGCAGCGGGTGGATTATAGCTGTATTCCATTCCTCGGGAAGCTTCTCCGTGTTCCAAATATCAATGATTTATGTAGGTTTTGAATAGTCTGATCATCAGCATTCTTTCATATTTCTGCTACTATTTGATTCTCTCCTGCTGCTTTGTAGTTTTTAAGTGCATTAACTGCTGTTTTCACTTCATTGTAAACTGGTGGTATAATCTTTTTTAATGGAGTTTTATTTTTCGGGTTAGGGTCAAATTCTAAATGTTCCACAGGATCCTCACAATTAAGCAATTCTTTAAAGTATTCTGCAAGGAAGTTAGCATAATCTTGATTATTGTGTGCCATTTTTCCATTTTGATTTCTTAACATAAGCATGGGAGGGGTAAACTTGGATTGATATTGCTTGAATGTTTTGTAATAGTCTATTGTTTTATGCTGATTGAATGTTTCCTCTATACTGCTAAGCATTTCCTTTTGATAATTTCTTTTAATTGACCTAATTTCTTTAGCTGTTTGTCTTCTGGCATTAATTAGTTCTTCTCGAGATTTTTCTGTTTTCCTCTGTTGATCATTTAACCATGCCTTGTGCCTTGCTTGAATTGCTTTCTTACATTCCCCGTTCCACCACGCATGTTTCTTTCTCCTTTTAAGTGGAGCGATTTCTTCAGCTATGGTTTTAAGTTTGTTGAACATCGTCTCTAATTTGTCATTTAAAGGTGTTTTGGATCTCTCTAAATATATTGTATTATTTATTAAGTAACTGGGATCATAATTTCTCCTTGCTTTGAGATGATTACGTTTGTGTTTCTTTTTTGGTGTTAACTCGATTTTTATTTTTGAGATATAATGATCCGAGTCAATGTCTAGCCCATGGAGGACTCTGACATAAATTTCTTTGTGATAATCTTTATCCATAGAGCCATGATCAATCTGAAACTCTCCCAATTTTATGTTAGGGCATTTCGATGTCATAAGTTTATGTGGTCGCCTCATGAATCTGGCGGTTTCCAAAATGAGTCCACGATCTGCACAAAGTTCAATTAATCTTAAGTCATTTTTGTTCGTTAATTTATGAGCTGGCCATTTTCCTACAACTGTGCGGTACTTCTTTCCTCTGCCTATTTTAGCATTGAAATCTCCAAGTAAGATTTTTATGTGCTCATCAGGGATCTTCGATAATATGTAATCAAGTTCTTCCCAAAAGTTTTCAACTCCTTCTTTATTGTTTCTGCCATTTGTTGGTGCATGGACATTTATTAAAGTATAAGTTTTATTCCCTACTTTAACTGTTAGAAGTGCCATCCTCGAAGAGTTTGAAGAAAAATCTTCAGTTGAGTCTATTATGTTACTATGAACAAGAAAACCTACACCAAATTGGGGGACATTCTTCATTACTCTTGGTCCTGGAGGTCCTTTGTAGAGACGATAACCTCCTGATTCAATTGGGTCCTGGTCTGTGTTCTTAAGTTCTTGTAAAGCCATTATTAAAATCCTATGTTGGTCCATCACATCAGTTAAATGTTTCAACTTGCCCACCTTACTTAGTGAATTAATGTTTAATGTTGCAAAATATGAAAATTTTCCTGATTTGTTGAACTTAAGTCTCTTCTTACATTGTTGGGTTTGTTCACTGTCTGTCAGCTGTCTGTCGATTGTCTGTTGGGCTTCCAGGCGCTCAGACTCACCTAGGTCTTCTACTTGACACCCCACCGATTCCGAGCGGCGTCTTTGTGCAGATCCTTGTTGTTGTTTGTCCACACCGGTGGAATTATTCATTAGAAGACTCATCATCACTGATTGTCTGATCTTTCGATCAAAATATTTCTGACCAAAGTCAGGCTTTACAATTCCAGATGTGATCTGGAAAGGTGATTAATGAAGTATGAATTGGTGATAAATGAAACGCTACAAGTTCATCCTACTTGTTCAGGACTGGGAGTAGGCATTTCCTCCATACCCTGCAAATGTTATGGTTTTCCCGCCAATACTCGGGTAGCTGACTGAAGTGGTTTCCCACTGGGCGATGGGGTTGCCACATCCCTACGCCAAAGAACTAGTCAGATATTTATTTAAAAAAAAAAAATTATTAACCTTGTAAGTTTGTAATGTACAGAGGGTCTTGTAACAAGGGGTGTGTTGCAGTTTCCCAGGAAAGGAAACATAATAAACAAAATTCCATATGGTTTCCACCCAGACTGGTCCAGCACTTCACTAACATTGGATAAAATAAATTTCAACTCTACTACAAAGGTAATCCCAAAACAGGTCTCCTATTTTTTATAAATATATCTTCTTTCTTCTTCTTTTCTAGCCTATTTCAATCCACTGATGGATATAGGCCTCTTCCATATGCTTCCATTGTCTTGAGCCACTTGCAACCAGCGTGTTCCAGCCAACAGCTTTATGTCATCGAACTATCTCTTCTGGGGTCTTCCAATGCCTCTGTGTTCCCATGGTCACCAGTGAACAATCCTAGAGGTCCACCTGTTGTAGTCTTGTCAAGATACATGTCCTACCCATTGCCATTTTAGTCTTGCTACTCTCTCTAGGATGTCCGATACATTCGTTCTTCTCTTGATGTCCTCTGAACAGATCTTATCCCTAAGGCTGATCTCTAGCATCTGTTGCTCCATGGCTCATGTTCGCTGAAGCTTGCAAGCACTTTCCTTCATCAGAGTGATCGTTTCCAGACCGCAAGTAGTAACTGGCAGCACGCACGTATTATAAACCTTGGTCTTCAAGTTGATTGGAACACACTTGTTAGTCAGGATGAATCTTATTTTTCGGAATGCTATCCAACTCATACCTATTCTGCAAAGAATTTCTGTATGTTGGTTGTCTGTTCCATCAACAGCTACTATATATTGGTTTCCCATTTTAAGTGGTTGACTGTCTGGGCTTAGTATTTTCGTTTTACTAATGTTCATTTCCAAACCAGTCTTACCAGAAGCAGTTTTTAATTCTTGGATCATGCTTTCTAGCTCGTCTAGATTTTCACTTATGAGCACAATGTCACTGGCAAAACGCAGGTGGTTCAAATATAACCCATTAATTTTTATTCCTTTATTATCCCAATGAGGGGTTTTGAATACATCTTCCACTGGGCAAGTTGGCCGTGCAGGTAGAGGCACGCCGGTGTGAGCTTGCATCCGGGAGATAGTGGGTTCGAATCCCACTGTCGGCAACTCTGAAGATGGTTTTCTATGGTTTTCCATTTTCACACCAGGCAAATGCTGGGGCTGTACCTTAATTAAGGCCATGGCCACTTCCTTCCAACTCCTAGGCCTTTCCTATCCCATCGTTGCCATAAGACCTATCTGTGTCGGTGCAACTTAAAACCACTAGCAAAAAAAAAAAAAAAACCATCTTCCAAGGAAAGGGAAAGGGTAAACAGCTTTGGAGAGATTGTGTCACCTTGTCGAACTCCTCTGCCAACTGGGATCTTATTGGTAATGAGGTCTTCGTCCACTCTGACTACCATTGTTGCTTGGTCATAAATGTTTTCCAGGAGCTTTATATACCTTGAGTTTATCACGGCATTTTGGAGTTCCTTCATGATTGCCCAAATCTCCACTGAGTCAAAAGCCTTTTTGTAATCAATGAAGGCCAGATGAATCTCGATGTTGTACTCGGCGTTTTTTTTAAGAAGACGCCGAATAGTCTGGATGTGTTCAACAGTTGAGAAACCTTTACAAAATCCCGCTTGCTCGGCAAGTTGATAAAAAGCCAGTTCTCTTGTGAGGGGGTTGGTTACAATTTTAGTCAGGAGCTTGTAAAGGTGTGATAACAAACTCACAGGATGATAGTTCTCTAGATTTTCCTTAAAACCTTTCTTGAAGAGTAGAATCACTTCAGCATTTTTCCAATTTTCTGGTATTCTTCCAGAGTTAATACACTTGTTGAGTATTCTCACGGTTTCTAGCAGATCTCTTCCACCTAATTTCAGCATTTCATTCATTTTTTAATTTCTTATTTTATAAATACATAGATCTGTTTATTTCTACAATGGTTTACATCATTTTACAGCTTGACCATTTAGCTATTTTTCTATATAATCACCATTTCGGCCGATACATTTTTGTAGACGCTGTGACAGTTTTTGTATGCCATGTGATACCAGCTCGCCGCCATGCTGTTCAGGAAGTTGTGAACCTCATCTTTCACCTCGTTGTCGGTGCTGAATCACTTTCCAGCCAAATGTTCTTTCAACTTAGGGAACAAGTGATAGTCACTGGGCGCCAAGTTGGGACTATCGGGTGGGTGGGTGATGATGTTCCACTGAAACTATTGCGGGATAGCAAGGGTTTGCCGGGCGACGTGCGGGCGAGCGCTGTCATGGAGAATATTTACGCCCTTGCTCAGCATTCCTCTTTTCCAGTTCTGTATTGCCCGTCTGAGTTTTTTCAGGGTCTCACAGTGCCTGTCAACGTTAATTGTGATCCCAGCGAACATAAAGTCAACCAACAATACCCCTTTTCGATCCCAAAACACAGTTGTCATGACTTTACTGGCAGACTGTGTTTGCCTGAATTTCCACGGCTTTGGCGAAGAAGGATGCCGCCACTGGCGTGATCGTTGCTTGGTCTCAGGTGTAAAGTGGAACACCCAGGTTTCGTCACCCGTGACAACTGAGTCTAAAAAGTTGTCCTGTTTGGCTGCAAAGCGTTGAAAATGCAGGGGAAGAATCAACTCGTTGCCACATGTGGTCTTCAGTCAGCATGCGTGGCACCCATCTTGCGCACACCTTCCGATATTTCAACTTTTCTGTTGAAATTCTGTGAGCGACGCTTCGGAAAATCTCAGGAAACAAAGTGCAGAGATCATCCAGGGTGATCCGCAGAACTTTACGCATGATTTGTTCAACCTTCTCCACTGTCTTGATGGAAATTGACGGACTTCTGCTCCTTTGTTTGTCGTGAATTTCAGTCCAACTGGCTGCAAACTCTCTACACCTCTTACAAACATTTTTGACATCCATGCACGTCTCACCATACACTTCCGTCAATTGGCGATGAATTTCAATTACGGTAGTTCAGTACCGTTTGCTTTCAAAAACAGAATAACTGCGCGCACTTCGCACTTGGCAGCAACATCCAACGGGAGTTCCATTCTCAACAGCTGTCAAGCCAAGAATGAGTGCCTCAGCGCGGCGTGCGCATGTTTATATACAAGCGCGGGAAACACTCTTCACAATATTGTGACCAACAGCCACACGAACAGAGTTCTGTATTTATAAAAAGATAGGAGACCTTATTTTTGGGATAACCCTCGTAAGTCATCAGTGGGCAGAAACTTCCTTATGTCAATCTTAGTTGATTGTGTGTCCCTAGATAGGAACAATACATCTGAATAGGTCTCTAATACACAGCTTTTGTGAGAGCTAAGAAATTATAAAATTAGATGTGATATGCTGAAACAATAGAAGTTAACATTTTCACTCCAGGGAAGGGAGTACGGATGCATGGCCAAGAGGGGACAGGTTCCTACGATGGTTGCTGGCCATGCCCACTGTACGGAATACTTTGTGCTCTCCACTTTCCCGCTCGCATTTGTTCAAATTGTTAAGGAACGACAGGCTGGCCATCTTTTTTTAATATATATAGTTCAGTCAAATATATTTGTGAATGTTTTAGTCATTTTCATTCATGCAAAGCTTCCCATATTCCTTTTTCATCCTTGGCTTTGAACACAGCAGTGGCTGAATTAAATCTTTCCAATCTTCATTTTCTTCAAAGTCACTGCTTGATATGAGGATAAGAGCTCCATCTGTGTTGTACAGCTTCTCATGCATTGTGAAATACGGTACCACAATGCATGCAGCCACCTGCAGAAGAGCTAAAACGCTGGCAGTGAACAATAATTACGTGGCAAATGACAAAAGCAATGGTCACTCGAACCCTTACCTCTTAACTGATTGTCCCTGACATCTAGTGACTCTGCTAGTAACTAAAGACTTGCAAGACATCCGCTAGATATCATGAAGATCGAACTTCTCCAGCAGATGAAAGCCAAACAACATGATGATCATGTTATATTTCTTACACCTTAATCAAAACAGACATGCCAACTTTCAAAAGTACAAAAACTCAGGCAAAATTTGGCAGCGAATCGTGACGTATTATGACACATCACTGATGGAAGAACTTGTACTAATTCATGATAATTCAATACATTAACAACTCCATTTGGCCTACATATATATATTTTTCATTATTCATATATGAATACTAAATACTGGACATACTTAAAACTTCAGGAACATGTGACTTCTCATCATTCAACATGCTGATCACATTATGACTAGAGTATGCGGTTTTTAGCATTTGTGATAAATGCGAAGTAAGTTGAAACTTTGTCAGTGAATGTGCTTCATCTTATATGACCTCTATGAGGGTTTTTTAGCGATTTTGAATTAGCGATAAAGTGCAAAATTGGTTTAAATTGCAAAATTATAAAATTTATGTGAATTAGATGTGTAATTCTCAGTTTTATGAGAAACAAACATACATCTTTTTAATAACGATGTATTTTTCTTAAAGATAAGATATATGTTAATTTCAGGGGAAAGAATTAGTATGGCGTCTTAAATCTTTCAATGTGTGGTATATCTTTCAACGGCCAAAGAGCAGTGCAAAGAACAACCAATCAAACAGCTTAATGCACTTTCAAGTACATGCGTTCATTCACTTCCTACTGACCCTTGGACGTAGTCGGTTAATCTTGACATAGGTGTTGAGTTCGGTTTTAAAGTACGGTAGCGATTTATTGTTTGGTAGCCATGGATAGAAGCGAAGTGATGATCAAACAGCATGCAGAGAGTTATAAATCGGAACATTTTTATGTAAACGATACAAATATATTAATGTGCCGACTTGACAATCAAAGACTTGAATGGGAGAACAAAATTGTTTTGTATAAACACAGCAAAAGTGTAATATGTGGTGGGATGGAGAACTACAACTATGGGAAATATAATTTTAAAGTTTTTTACTCAACGTGTCTGAAGGATTTCATTTTTCTTTGTAATATTTTGTATTCTGAAAAATCAAGAAATGAGAATTCTGGACTCTGCTGGAATATTTTTTATGTAATTGGAACTTGTGGAACTTGTTAATAATCTTTTTTTTTTATATATATATAAGGAAACAGCAAGACATATTGAACAGTATGAACATTGCAAGATACAAAAGGTATTTTGAAGTGATTTTTTTGTATGTAAATTTAAATTAATGTCAGCAAGCATGAAAAAAAAAAACCATTTGGGACGTTTTATGTCAAAATTGTAATCTGATGTAAAATTTTGTAAGGTGCTTTATTTTGAAGCATCCTATAACCCACGCGCGGTTACCGATGTTGAAACAGGTGATGTAATTTCTCTCACGTCAGTAGGCCAGGAAATGACCATATATGGTCATGCAATTGTATTGGCAAACGAGAATCTAGTGGAAACTGTTTCTCATTGGTAAATTGTGATCGGCCCATTTCCGATCTTCTGCCGGCTTTGGAAAAATGGTGCGTGTGCTTGGCGTCTTTTCCGTCTGACCGCCCTTGAGTCCGGAGGTGCTCGAGAAGTTCCCCTCGGGAACTCCAGTTATTCCGCGGTAAGTGCTATTTTCATGTTATTCTCAATGTTTTCTGATTTTGTTGGATTTAATTTAACTCCTTTTTCATTTCGGTGTTTTCTCACTTAATATAATTTTTAAAGTTTTGTTTTAACGTGTCCGAGTTTGCCCTCGATCCTCGTAGACTGTAACTTCAAGTCTTATACCTGCATTCTAATTGACAAGCCTTGTGTAATTCTACATATGTTTAACTTGGTTTTTACTAAAGGATTTAAGCATCCTGATTATGTTTTCGCTTTGGTTAGCCAACCTATATCTGTCGTTGAGTCAAGCATCAGTTGCTGAGTAATTTAACTTGCTTCTTGTAAAACTTTCATTGTTATTTTTAATATAGTTGAGCTGGAGGGTGTTTCTTGTAAGTCTTTTCTCCCCCATAACGCCATACCTTCCCATGGACTTCATAGGGTTCCTGAACCTTCTATATCCTTTTTTAGTTGTCATTATTAGGCCTGTAAGTGTTCCATTGTATATGATTTAATTTTGCGTACTGAAAGTTATCCGTCACGTTTCCATGCGCTGATGTGTATTCACCGCCACTGCGTCATTTTACTATTTCTTTATTCACATTTTATGTCAATATTTATTATTATTAGTATTATTATTATTATTATTATTATTATTATTATTATTACTACTGTGTACGCGTGGTCTCGAACCAACGCTCCATTGTTAACAGAGTGTAGGTTATGGAAGGAGAAAGGATTTACAATGATCATTCATGGCTAACTTTTCTAAAATTAATTTTAAATCTTAAGTTTGAATATAGGTTGTAAGTGTTACATGTGTATTCTTAATCTCTATTTATTTCTTTTCATGTTTATTGAGTTTTACATTCCACGTGTTTTTCGTTCCGCGATGTGCTGTTTGTGTTGCTGTGTTTCATCTTGTAATTAATGGTTGGAGGAAATTGTGTGTCACTATTTGTAACAAGTTTTTTGGTTGCATTAATTGTAATAAATTTTCTTAGGTGGTGAGCCTTCCGCTTTCCACGTGTTTTGTAGTACCGGTAAAGTTATATCTTCACATTTCGTGTGCTGTGTTCGCGTTCCGAAAGTCGTCTTTGATAAATTTCAATATGTTTGATTATGTCAAGTTTTCTTCGATACGTGTGGGTTTGATCTTAACATCTGAGTGATTGTTTGTTGCTTTAAACTACGTCGTGAAATCGTACTAAGTATTGTACCTTCTTGTCTGACTGCATGTTATCTTTGAACAGCTGAAGTGTGTTGAAAACAGCTGAGCATTTGACCCACTGCGAAGTGCCCTCCCGACATCCGAAGTTATCGCGTGTCGCGTTCTGCTTGTTTGCCTTCTAGACCACATAAATTGTAGTGTGAATTGTCAGAGTGATCAGTGTGTTTTGGTCAAGTTTTATAGCATGATGTCTCATGAAGTTTGATGAAATTTATGTTTTGGTAAATGTTCGGCAACATTTTGAGGTTAAAGTTCGTAAAGTTTCGTCTATTTTTCGAGTATTTTCTGTTTGCAAAGTTCGTGTTTTAGCAAAGTATTTTCGAAATTTTGTTTCTTGTTGCCTATGGTGTTTTATTTGGCTATATTCCACGTGTATGATCATCTTATATTATTTTGGTGTCATATTTTAGATCGGTATGTACTTAAAAATCCGGTCATGTTGTGTTGTTTTTGGTCTTTTGCTGTGTTTGGGTTTGTTTCTGAGTAGGTATGGGACTATTTAGAACGGTTCCCAGCTAGTTGCTAAATTTGATGGTTTCCTACTTTATCTTGTGATGCTTTTCGATCTGTGTAAGTGTCTGTTTCCTTGTCACGTATATTTATTAACCCGTGTGGTCTATACTTGCTAGGAGGGTCTACATTAATTGTGATAATCTTGTAGGGTGAAACATGCTCACCATATTAATAGACCAGTGTTTCGCTGAGGCTCATTTGGGTAAATTTTGACGGGTTACGGATCTGCACTTGTGCTCACGATATGTTTGAAATCTGGTGCGTCTGGTATGAGATTCTTCGTAATCTTTTTCTTGGTATTAGGTGCCTAGATGGAGTACAATGTCCCTTGTGACTGGAAGAATGATTACTAGGAAGATTTTCTGCAAACTTTCAATTCGGTGTCACCATGCCGAGCTATTAATTTCGGTTGAATTCATTGTTGGTTTGCGGATCATTAAGATTTGTTTTGGTTATTTTAATTTCATCTCCAAAACCTCGTAGTAATATTTTGTAGGTGTTACGATTTAGGAAGAGTTCTGCAATTAATTTTCCTGCCTATTTGTTTTATTTGATTTTCTTGATGCTAAATTTCTTCCATTACGGATTTCGTGTTTTCTAAATTTATTTACTCAATTTGTGGAACTATGGGATGTAGACTGAGTAAGATTCTAAATTCGGGTATCCATGCCTTATCTGTCCCACCATTTTGCAAATAATTGTGTGTTTGTCTTGGGTGTGTGTGTACTGAGACTTAGGGCTTAAGGTGCTGAGAGGCCATGCCTCTCCTGGGAGCACGATATTGGCCCTAAGAGTCTCATAGTCGTGTGATAGTTCAAGTGTACTTGAGGTCATGTACTGTCCTTTTTCTATTGTGGGTACTTCTTGATGTGTCATCGCACGGGTGTTTTGGTGTGTGTGTGTACTGTGTTCTGTGATGGAGAGTCAGTGATGAGGTCATTTGTGCCTTTTACCATTGGTTGGTTATGCTGATTCACAGATCATCGCACTTGTGTTCTTGTGGTTTGGTGGTGATGTCTGTGTGTATGTCGGAGGGCAGATGAGCTTGGTAGTCTAGTGTGTCGTGCGGTTATCTGGTAATCTCTGGTATGAAGGTTGTACTTGTGCCTTTACATTTTTTATATCAGTGAGTTGAATTTCTGTATGCACACTCTTGAATTATTTCATGGTTTCATTTAGAATTTTCTGTTCATGGGTAGTGATTTAGATTTTGTATTCCTGGCTTTATTGCACCTTAATTGACTGGTGTGACATTTAATACGTAATGTGAGTTTATCTATGCAAACATTTTATGACTACATGACATGGTAAATGAATGGTGACTTACTAACCTCAATTCATTGAAAACGGTTGCAAACTAACGTAATTAAGTATTTATTTCCCCTTTTTGAGATTTCTTGCATCATTCTAAATTTTTTCTTTCATTTGTTTTGGTTCTTTTCTTAATGTTGTGTGATTAAGAATGCACACGGTAACTTGATTTAGTAGTTATTTCGAATTTATTTAGTTGTAAACAAAATTTTAGTTATTAGTTATTTTGGACCTTATAATTAATAATTTAATTAAGGGTTGCCTTTGTTGTAATGAGTATGGTCATTTGTGACTGTATTAGGTATATTGTAATGAAATGTATTTTGGGGGTAAGATTATAATTTTACTCATATACTTAGTTAGGGATATTGTAATGTTTTTGGTACTAGGGTAAACTCTGGCAGATTTTCCTTTAGTCTTTTAAATTGTCTTAAATTCTGAAATAGCACTTACCAAGTGGGCTGGGGTATCCCAGAACTATGAGAGGGAAACTCCCTAAGGAGTCTTGTTACTGTTAAAAAACATACATACATACATACATACATTATCATTATAGACTGTTATGCCTTTCAGCGTTCAGTCTGCAAGCCTATGAGAATTTACTAAACGTCGCCACAATCCTCGATTTGCAACTAGTGTTGTGGCCTCATTTAGTTCTATACCTCTTATCTTTAAATCGTTAGAAACAGAGTCTAACCATCGTCGTCTTGGTCTCCCCCTACTTCTCTTACCCTCCATAACAGAGTCCATTATTCTCCTAGGTAACCTATCCTCCTTCATTCGCCTCACATGACCCCACCACCGAAGCCGGTTTATGCGTACAGCTTCATCCATCGGGTTCATTCCTAAATTAGCCTTTATCTTCTCATTCCGAGTTCCCTCCTGCCATTGTTCCCACCTGTTTGTACCAGCAATCATTCTTGCTACTTTCATGTCTGTTACTTCTAACTTATGAATAAGATATCCTGAGTCCACCCAGCTTTCGCTCCCATAAAGCAAAGTTGGTCTGAAAACAGACCGATGTAAAGATAGTTTCGTCTGGGAGCTGACTTCCTTCTTACAGAATACTGCTGATCGCAACTGCGAGCTCACTGCATTAGCTTTACTACACCTTGATTCAATCTCACTTACTATATTACCATCCTGGGAAAAAACACAACCTAAATACTTGAAATTATCGACCTGTTCTAGCTTTGTATCACCAATCTGACATTCAATTCTGTTGGATTTCTTACCTACTGACATCAATTTAGTCTTCGAGCGGCTAATTTTCATACCATACTCATTGCACCTATTTTCAAGTTCCAAAATGTTAGACTGCAGGCTTTTGGCACAGTCTGCCATTAAGACCAAGTCGTCAGCATAGGCCAGGCTGCTTACTATATTTCCACCTAACTGAATCCCTCCCTGCCATTTTATACCTTTCAGCATATGATCCATGTAAACTACAAACAGCAAAGGTGAAAGATTACAGCCTTGTCTAACTCCTGTAAGTACCCTGAACCAAGAACTCATTCTACCATCAATTCTCACTGAAGCCCAATTGTCAACATAAATGCCTTTGATTGATTTTAATAATCTACCTTTAATTCCATAGTCCCCCAGTATAGCGAACATCTTTTCCCTCGGTACCCTGTCGTATGCTTTCTCTAGATCTACGAAACATAAACACAACTGCCTATTCCTCTCGTAGCATTTTTCAATTACCTGGCGCATACTGAAAATCTGATCCTGACAGCCTCTCTGTGGTCTGAAACCACACTGGTTTTCATCCAACTTCCTCTCAACGACTGATCGCACCCTCCCTTCCAAGATGCCTGTGAATACTTTGCCTGGTATACTAATCAATGAGATACCTCGATAGTTGTTGCAATCCTTCCTGTTCCCTTGCTTATAGATAGGTGCAATTACTGCTTTTGTCCAATCTGAAGGTATCTTACCAACACTCCACGCTAATTTGACTACTCTATGAAGCCATTTCATCCCTGCCTTCCCACTATACTTCACCATTTCAGGTCTAATTTCATCTATTCCTGCTGCCTTATGACAATGGAGTTTATTTACTATCCTTTCCACTTCCTCAAGCATAATTTCACCAACATCATTTTCCTGCTCCCCATGAGCTTGACTGTTTGCAACACCACCATGATGATTTCCTTTTACATTGAGAAGATGTTCAAAATATTCCCTCCACCTTTCCAGTGATTCCCTGGGATCTATTGAGTTCACCTGAATTACTCAAAACACTGTTCATTTCCTTTTTCCCTCCCTTCCTAAGATTCTGTATTACTGTCCAGAAAGGTTTCCCTGCTGCTTGACCTAGCCTTTCCAGGTTGTTACCAAAATCTTCCAATGACTTCTTTTTGGATTCAACAACTATTTGTTTCGTTCTGTTTCTTTCATCTACGTACAAATCCCTGTCTGCCTCGGCCCTTGTTTGGAGCCATTTCTGATAAGCATTCTTTTTACGTTTACAGGCTGCTCTCACTTCATCTTTCCACCAAGATGTTCGCCTTTTCCCATCTTTACACACAGTTATTCCTAGGCATTCCCTTGCTGTTTCTACTACAGCATCCCTGTATGCCACCCATTCACTTTCTATATCCTGAACCTGCTTACTGTCTACTGTTCGAAACTTCTCACTAATCATATCCATGTACTTCTGTCTAATTTCCTCATCCTGGAGATTTTCTACCCTTATTCGTTTGCAGACAGATTTCACTTTCTCTACCCTAGGCCTAGAGATACTTAGTTCACTACAGATCAGATAATGGTCTGTATCATCGAAAAATCCCCGAAAAACTCGTACATTCCTAAAAGATTTCCTGAATTCAAAGTCTGTTAAGATATAGTCTATTATGGATCTGGTACCCCTAGCCTCCCATGTGTAGCGGTGAATAGCCTTATGCTTGAAGAATGTATTTGTAACAGCTAAACCCATACTAGCACAGAAGTCCAGCAAACGCTTCCCATTCCCATTAGCTTCGATATCTTCCCACATTTACCAATCACCCTTTCGTATCCTTCAGTTCTATTCCCAACTCTCGCATTGAAATCGCCCATTAGCACTATTCTATCCTTGCTGTTGACCCTGACCACGATGTCACTCAATGCTTCATAAAACTTGTCAACTTCATCCTCATCTGCACCCTCACATGGTGAATACACGGACACAATTCTTGTCCTAATTCCTCCCACCGACAAATCTACCCACATCATTCGCTCATTTACGTGCCTAACAGAAACTATGTTGCGTGCAATGGTATTCCTGATAAAGAGCCCTACCCCAGACTCTGCCCTTCCCTTTCTAACACCTGTCAAGTACACTTTATAATCTCCTATCTCTTCCTCCTTATCTACCCTTACCCGAATATCACTTACTCCTAGCACATCCAGATGCATCCTCTTTGCTGACTCAGCAAGTTCTACCTTTTTTCTTCCATAAGCCCCATTAATATTGATGGCTCCCCATCGAATTCCATTTCGTTCGCCAAGTTGTTTCCAAGGAGTCCCTCGCCTGTCAAATGGGAGTGGGACTCCATTACTCCCATAGGTCCGAGGCTTGCTTAAAGTGTTCTGAGCTCGGTAAATTCATGAAGCAGGATGCTGCCCTACTTGCACATAGTCCAAGTGAGGATCTCTCCTCTAACGGGTTATGGACCACCGGTGAATTGTGTAGTCCTAGCTGCCTGAGCACAAGGAGGGCCACGACTCAGAATATGTCCGAGATGCCCACTCCCATTCCATAGCAACTGGTATCCCGACTCTCAGGACCACTTACTAGGCCACTCAGCCGTTGCCCATGGTTCACGAACTAGGACGTGACTACAGTAACCCACAAACATGAACCACACTGTTAAAAAAATTTAAAAAAAACCACCCTCGAAACTCAAGTTTTAAGTCTTCAATAGTTCAGGGCAGTGGCCTTATATCTTCAGTTCCAAGTTTCTGCTGTGTCTGTTTATGTTCCAGTGACTGCAATATCACGGACTCTCTTCAACCTGGGGTGTCTGTTTGGAGCCTGCAATGCACCTATTGGCCACTAATGTCTGACGGTGGAATGGGAAGGTGTTTCTGGTGGTGGCAGTAGGCAGTGCTGCGCCAGCAACCTTCGCCTATTATGGGCCAGTTCACTAAGTTGGTGGGCTGTGCTGAGGCTGTAAGAGAGCAATGGTGTGACTACAATATGGATGGAGACGTTGACATCGGCCGCGGTCTGCGCCTTCGTTTGACGATACCACCGCTCTACTTGCTTTTGCCTGTATAGACGTTCCTGAAGAGAATGAAGATAAAAATTTGTGGTGGGGTGTGGTGTGGTGCGATTGTGGCGTTGAGAGAATCTTCAAATTTCCATTTTAGCCTCCCTTTAATTTCATTTAGATTTCTTTTTTTTTTTTTTTTTTTGTCGAGCGGAGCTCAACTTTGGGAGGAGGAGAATGTAATATGTGGTGGGACGGAGAACTACAATTATGGAAAATATAATTTTAAAGTTTTTTTATTTAACGTGTCTGAAGGATTTCATTTTTCTTTGTAATATTTTGTATTCTGAGAAATCAAGAAATGAGAACTCTGGACTCTGCTGGAATATTTTTTAATTGGAACTTGTTAATAATCTTTTATATATATAAGGAAACAGCAAGATATATTGAACAGTATGAACATTGCAAGATGCAAAAGGTATTTTGAAGTGATTCTTTTTGTACGTAAATTTAAATTAATATCAGCAAGCATAAAAAGAAAAAAAATTTGGGACGTTTTATGTCAAAATTGTAATCTGATGTAAAATTTTGTAAGATGCTTTATTTTGAAGCATCCTATAACCCACGCGCGGTTACCGATGTTGAAACAGGTGATGTAATTTCTCTCACGTCAGTAGGCCAGGAAATGACCATATATGGTCACGCAATTGTATTGGCAAACGAGAATCTAGTGGAAACTGTTTCTCATTGGTAAATTGTGATCGGCCCATTTCCGGTCTTCTGCCGGCTTTGGGAAAATCATGCGTGTGCTTGGCGTCTTTTCCATCTGACCGTCCTCCAGTTCGGAGGTGCTCGAGGGGTTCCCCTTGGGAACTCAAGTTTTCCGCGTTAAGTGCTATTTTCATGTTATTCTCAATGTTTTCTGATTTCGTTGGATTTAATTTAACTCCTTTTTCATTTCGGTGTTTTCTCACTTAATATAATTTTTAAAGTTTTGTTTTAACGTGTCTGAGTTTGCCCTAGATCCTCGTAGGTTGTAACTTCAAGTCTTATACCTGCATTCTAATTGACAAGCCTTGTGTAATTCTACATACGTTTAACTTGGTTTTACTAAAGGATTTAAGCATCCTGATTATGTTTTCACTTTGGTTAGCCAACCTATATCTGTCGTTGAGTCAAGCATCAGTTGCTGAGTAATTTAACTTGCTTCTTGTAAAACTTTCTTTGTTATTTTTAATATAGTTGAGCTAGAGGGTGTTTCTTGTAAGTCTTTTCTCCCCCATAACGCCATACCTTCCCATGGACCTCATAGGGTTCCTGAACATTCTACATCCTTTCTTAGTTGTCATTATTAGGCCTGTAAGTGTTCCCTTGTATATTATTTAATTTTGCGTATTGAAAGTTATCCGTCACGTTTCCATGTGCTGTTGTGTATTCATTGCCACTGCATCATTAACTATTACTTTATTCACATTTTATGTCAATATTTATTATTATTATTATTATTATTATTATTATTATTATTATTATTATTGTTGTTGTGTACGCGTTGTCTCGGACCAACGCTACAAAAAGCAGAAACTAAATGAGCAATTTTTTTCCCAACCAGCATGTGAACAGCGTGCCGTCAAGCACCAAGCCACAATAGCAGAAATGACGAAAAGAGCAAAAAGCGAGAAACAAACGTTCATTGAGGATACTGTGAAGATATGCCTGCAGACTAATATCCTCATACACAAGCTGGATCATCCTGCTTTCCGAGACTACCTTGAAGAGTAAGTGCCAATTTCAGATATATTTTTGGACGTTATTATTTGTGTTGAAAATACATTTACACCATCTTGAGTGGTATATCCTACCTTACTGTGAAATATTCATAAACTAGCTCATATACCCCATCATTCGACGTTCACATTTTATGCTTCTTTTTGGCCGCAATAATCTAACCAGGCTACATAAACTATGAACTCTAATTATGACTAATTGTTGTTCAACACACCCGTAACTGACTTAGCCCTCTTCAGAAACTCGGAACTAAATTTTTGCTCAAAGCACTTGCCTTGCTGAACTGATTTTAAGGTTAAAAGTTTCTCCAAATTTGTTCAGACAGCAAGGACCTGAACTGTATTTTTGTCTCTGTGACTCTGCAAAACAACCTTTCACATTCTGCACTGAAAATCCACAGCCTTTTTCCAGTCATTTGACTGGGTCAGGAATGGAATGAAGCCCCCATCTAGTGGCAAGGGTAGGAATTGTGCCGGCTGCTGAAGCCTGTCGCACTCCTCTGGGGCAATGATTAACGAATGACAGATGAAATGAAATGAGTTAGTGGGATGAAAGATGACAGGGAAAACGAGTACCCGGAGGAAAACCTGCCCCGCCTCTGCTTTGTCCAGCACAAATTTCACATTGAGTGACCGGGATTTGAACCACGGAACCCAGCGGTGAGAGGCCGGAGCGCTGCCGCCTGAGCCACGGAGGCTCTATATTCTGCATTGCTATGTAGAATATTAAAATAGCAAGCGTCACCTTAGAGAGTGTCATATTTAAGTACACCATCAGCCGATTTCATCTGACCTATCAATGCCCATTGAACATAAATTCTTCCTTTTGCCAGGCTTGTTTCTTCGAGCTGAAAGTTGCAGAACTGGGAGTGCAGAATATCAGTTTCTTTATCTAAATGTTCCGTTTCACTAGTCAGACTGTTCGGAAACTTGTTAATGAACAATCTGAGGCTAGAAAATGATGCCTTACTTATAGCAGAAATATTTGCAACTTCGGCATTAATTAAAACATAATTTTTGAACGGACATTTGCGTACCATGTAGTCGTATGATCAAGAGAAAAATTTTTCTAACAGACTTAAAGAATACGCACTTTTCCTCAGACTCCAAAGTGCTTACCAAAACAAACGCAGAGTTCCCTATCATCAGATCACAATCATCTTTTTGATTTGCTGGAGTATGATAATCTACACGAAGGACAGAGGAGGAGCTTTTAATACAGTGTGGTTTCACAAACCTTGCCATCACATTCTTCAATAGTACCTCCAAAACTGACCTCAGTAAGTGGATGTGCGGCATACTTGACTGAAGGGCTACGTTTGGATTCTCAAAGATATCCATAAAACTTGAAAGAAAAAGGCAAAAAGATGAATGTACATTTGATGAAAGGAACCGTAAGCAGTCGTTCTTCATGTGACAAAGCATGGCTCTTAGTGTCATCAGTAGTTTCATTTTTTTTAGTGAAACTGATGACTGGGTTTTCCTTTTAATTGAGGAATGTGGTGAAATGTTATGATAATGCTTCACCTTTTTAGACAAACAAGACACATCTGCACTTGGACTGTGCTTAGGAATTTTGTAAGTCTTCAAAGTTCCTATCTGAGAATCCTTACTCACAATTTCGCTCCTCAATAAAGTACCAAAGGGTCTCACTGCAGCAAAATCCTATCTAAACACCTTCTTAGTGATAACCATCGAGTAGGCACATGCTTCAGAATTTTCCTGATCTCCGTGTTGTGTGAAGTCTGAAATACTCTGAACTTTTCTTTCCTCTTTGCACTCCTTTCCAGATAATAAAATATATCAATTATACCTTTATCTATATTTACGGGTAAGCACACTGCACCCTTCTCTGCAGCAAGATTAATTAGGTGAGAAGAGCAGCCTACGATGATTATGTTATATTTTGCCGCCTCAAACATCCTGCCACACCATTCCTTAATCCTACCATTACTGGAGCATTATCAGCACCAAGAACTAGGCAGTTTTTTAATGGAATGTGGAATTCCTGAAAAGTTGAGAACAAAAGATTGGCAATGTTAGCTCCAGTAGCATCCCATTCTAAATTAGGCACAGAGAGTAGACAACTCTGAATTTCATTGAGTTCAGGCCTAAAAATGTTACAACAATAGGATATATTTTCAAGTCGTTTTTATTCCTACCATTAGTAGCAACAGAAAATGCATTCACCTGCAAATGTGATACAATTTTTGCCCTTTCTTCCATGCACATTTCTGTAATGATAGCCG
This sequence comes from Anabrus simplex, assembly GCF_040414725.1. NCBI lineage: Eukaryota > Metazoa > Arthropoda > Insecta > Orthoptera > Tettigoniidae > Anabrus > Anabrus simplex. Next base: position 18,665,592 of record NC_090269.1, on the reverse strand, counting down.
CTGTTTTCGTTCTAGCACACCCATATAATTTAGCGACCTCTGAAACAGAAAACATTTTGCGAAACAAAGGTCTCGCGTGGTCGGCATAATTTACAGGCAGGTTATGTCCATCGCATTGCAGGTTATGTTCTACGATAAATGATGTAAATAAAGCCTCGGCATTCGTCACAGGATTTACATCTTGGTTTTTACATGAAACATTTAGTTTCTGGTTCTTTCTACACACTGGACATACTCGTTATGTTTTTTCGTTTGCATATGTTTGAGTATATCGCACTTCCCGCCATGTGCAACTGAAAAATCACACCTACATATAGTACAGAATGTGAACGTTGGTCCCTTCCAGGATTCACTGAAACACGGAAACTCTTTCTTATAAGCGCTTTTAAACACTGCATCATATTTCTTTTTGACATTCTGGCCAAAATAAATATTAAGACATACAACCAAGAAGCACTACTACATGACGTAACACGAGCACTTATGCAGGTCCTGCCCCTGGTAGACATCTATAGCGTGCTACTTCTGAGGTTAGGTTACTCACTTGCGACTTCCACTTCCTATTATTAAGCTATTTGAGTATTTGACTGTATTATAGACAAAAGAGGAGCACTCGACTGGCCACCGTGCTCCGTACTGCCATCTGGTTGTCATTATTATAACTAGTATCTATCAGCCATACTCAGCCATATATCGATAGGACGAGGAAATGCGCGGGAGTTTGAAATAATACTAAAATTACTGAAACTGTTCTGAAAATCGGGAGATCGGTCCTGCCGATCGGGAGATCGGGAAGAACGATGAAAAATCGTGAATCTCCTGGTTAAATCGGGAGAGTTGGCACGTCTGTAAATATTAACTGTCAGGCATTTTTAGTTACCTGTCCGGCTCAATGACTAAATGGTTAGCGTGGCCTTTGGTCCAAGGTGTCCCGAGTTCGATTCCCAGTCGGGTTGGGGATTTTAACCTTGATAGGTTAATTCCAATGGGTCGGGGGCTGGGTGTGTGTGACGCCTTCATCATTAGAATTATCATGGATAGGACCCTATCCACATAGACGCGCAGGTCACCTATATGGCGTCAACTTGAAAGACCTGCAACAGGCCTCTTCGGAGGTCACACGCCCATCATTATTATTATTAATTAATTATTAGTTTACCTAACTCGTAATTCTCACAAACAAAAAAGAAGAAAGAAAAAGTCATATTACTCTTGCTAGAAAGGGATCCATATCTGATCTGTAAACTGCCTAAGCACTAATTACTCAATGGCATCAGTGAACTGGATAGTACAGAAATAAAAAATGATAATAGGCCTATGGTTAACAAGTTGTTCCTCCAATTTTCACTCTATTAACCAGGCATGTTGAGAAAACTGGGCATATGGTAAAACAAATGCCCCATCGATGAGTATACTGTAGATACCAGGCCTTATGATAAAGCTGGGAAGCAGAAACTAGCTCATCACAGACTGAAAAGGAATTAAGTTTGAAATCAATTTTACAGTAAACATCCGTTATAGTGAGAATTCATAACAGTGAAAAATTTACTCGCTATAGCGGACTACCATTATATCTGATTTTTTTGTAAAAGTTGGGAAAACTCCCATTCACATTAAAATCGGTATGAAAGAAATCAGTTCAAAACTTGCGTTTTCGTGGATGATATCCACATTATGACTTTTCTGTTAGTTTTTTCGAAATCCGATACTACATGAAAGTGTTTAATTTCATTCTGGAAAAACTGTAATTTTGTGTTTCTCCAAATCCAAAATGACCCCCATTTTTTTCCTTCAAAAAATTTAAAATTTAAATGAGGCTTAAAAAGTGCTTTGTAAAATATATGAATGCCTTTCTTGTACAGTACACATTTTTAGATGCCGAACATTGGTTTCGCTACGCTGGTCTTTTTTTTTTGTTTTTTTGCGGCTACACAATTATTCTTTATTTCTACAGGTTTAATAACCTTTAACTTAAAATTGGCATCATAATATTGAAGAGAACCCATTGAAAATTTACCAGCAATACCTATTCCATGCGTGTCTATAATACAACGATCCATGAGGAAAATATTCTTGCTGTCTATAAAACTGTTACTTTACTCGGGGTCAGATATAACTGGCTACTGCTACACGCATATCTCGCTTGCTGGGTTCGGCCAACTTCAGCGGCTAGCGATGCATAGGCCTAATCGCGGATGTTAAAGGTCAAAGAACGAGTTTATTGCGGCGCGGTATGGCCATTCTGCCTTTGCATTTTTCGTGCGCATACCTCACAATTTCATCTTTGACTTGTTTAAAACGTCCTTGTTATGGGCTACTGAATTCTTTTTTTTTTTTACAGTATGCACTTTTTAGCTATCTTTTTTTGTCTTCACGCTAATGCCGAATACCGGCTTTAGTTAGGCCTATGCCATATTTCCCTGTGGCTGCACAATTATTCTACATTTCCGAGTGTTTAATAACCATTAACTTAAAAATGGCATCATAATATCGACGAAAATGCTCTGAAAATATGCGGGCAATACCTGTTCCACATATCTTTACAATACTACTGTCCATCACGAAAATATTCCTGCTGTCTATAAAACTTCATTTTACTAAGCGTCAGGTACAGTAGACTATAACTCTGCAACTGAACAGCCGTGACCTTTCTAAGAATTTGAAGGCTCGCATGTTTTGATGCCATTCTGCAGATTTGAGAAATGTTTTTGAAGAGGCTCTTTACTATTTCCTGAGATTCAGTGATGTTACACAGAGGCACTTTGCAACTGGTTACCGCAGTTAGCGATGTATAATAAAGAAGCGGTCGCTTATTGTCAATGAGTTCTGTGCGCGCGCAAAGCCTATACATTTCAAAAAAGGTTATTCCTATGTAATTTTTAACGAGGAGGTTATCATTTCTCTGCATGTGTTTGAAATATGTTTTCATGATACATATACGCAGTAGTCGCCGATGGTGTTCATTACTGTTAGGCCACGAATGAAAGATGACCCTTGATTTTCCATGACATTCTGAGAGGGATTCAGAGAAATACTGTATCACTCCAGAGGATTCTGTGGCAAACATTTCAGTTTCCTTCTTCAAACAGCGTCACCTAACCTAACCATATATGTATCATGAAAAAATATTTCAAACACATGTAGAGAAATGATAACTTCTCAATAAAAAAATACAAGGGTATAGCCTTTCCAAATTTAACTGCACACAAGAAAATATAAATTATCCTCTGAAATCTGTAATGTACTCTGCTTTATCTTGAGGTGTATCACATTCTCACTCAATTTTGGTACTGGTTTATAACATTAAAATTAAGAGATCGTTTACTTCAGCCGTTATTTTCAACTAGTTTACAACTGCTATCAGCCATGTCTTTTGTGTATTTGTTAAGAAAACGTTTCATCCTTTTTCATTTCAAATTTTCTTTAGAGAACAGCAGTCGATGGGTATTACTAATGACTCCAATATCGTCTTCGAATGACGAAGAGAGAGTTCACAAATGCACATAGCGAGAATACTATACAGTACCGAAGATGATCGATTGCACTTTGTGGCAAACATTTCAGTTTTCTTGTTCAAACAGCGTCACTTATCCTAACTTAACCATATTATATCTATGATGAAAACATACTTCAAGCGCCAGTAGAGAAATGATAACCTTCTTGCTATAAATTTACATGATAATAGCCTTTCCGTAATTTAACCAGACACGAGAAAATACAAACTAACCTTTGAAATCAGTTATGCACTCTGCCATATCTTGAGGTGTATCCCATTCTTACTTAATTGCAGTATTTAGCATTAAAATTAAGCAATTGTTTATTCAGCCTTTATTTCTAACGAGGGAACGACTGTTATCAGACATGTTATTTATGCATTTATCATGAAAATATGTTCTTTTTCATTTTGAATTTTCTTTATAGAGCAGCAGTTGATGGGTATTACTAATCGACCCCGACATCGCCTTCGAATCTCGACAAGAGAACTCGCTATAACAGACTTCTACTGTGCTTCCTTGAGTAACAGAAAGACAGATTTATATACATGTTCCTACATTTTCCAGTCATAGGCATGAAGAAAATAAAAGTATCGGTCAAACTAAGAATATCTTGATTATGACAAACTAAGAATATGTTTCTATTTCTAGAATTTTAGTATCGGTACAGTGAAACAGAAGAGAGAACCAGAATGGACAAGAAAATATTTCAGAATATTTTGATCAGTTCATGTCCAGTGCAAGAAGGATTTCTGAATTCAACGGCAACTCTCTAAAAGCAAAGACTCATCACATCTGCAAGAACCACAGTTGAGAGTGAAGATGATGCAGATTAATTTCTCCCCTTTAATATTACAAAGATACTTAAGCTCATGTTGTTTTATTTCAAGACACTCTTTTTTGTCTGTTTTGACAATCATGACTTTGTTCTGCTCTTACCTGACACTTTCCTATTAAATAAGAACTATTACTATCATCTCTTTACTTAAATATACCAACATTTTTCTTACTTGCTGGAAGTAAGTTGTCTAAATACAGGCTAATAGTAGAAACTTGGGGGGATCAACACCTTGGAGAGAGGATATGGTTTCATATTTCTTATTTTTGAAATAACATTAAAATCAAGTTCCATTCATTCCATTATTTTACTCTAAGAGCTGAAAGGGCACACAATAATATGGAAACAGCAGCAAGAAATCTTTGGTATTACCCTTGCTAGCATAAAGTAAGGTGAAGGCATTCAAATTAACCTTTATGGGCAGCTAGATTCTCCTTTGCTTGTGAATACAAGTGCAACAGCTGAAGATGACGATCCAGAAGCTCCACCTGCCGTGTATGCCATGGCTCGTGCAGCTCACCCATGCCTGCCACTTCTTGCAATAGCTCCTTCTCTTCTTGTATCCAAAGCGCTCTAGGCATAAAAATAAATGGTGAGCTTCACCCCAACAAAATATGATAATACACTTATTAATAATACCACTAAACAAAATAATCTCATATAAAGATCTATAGGGTCTTCTCGTCTTTTATATTCATTTAAGCCTTTTGAATCAAAAGTTAAATTCCACTTATTATAAAGAGAAATGTTCTCTTTCTCTTTTTAAAAATTTAACTTTACTTTTTAATAGTGACACTAGTGAGGAAAGCAACAGGAACCACCCCACTCCTCATTTCCCCAGTACAACTCCTCAGTGACACCTAGGCCATCTATGACAGCTAATGGTGGACCTGTTGAGGATCCAACCAGCCTTCGGGATGAATACCCAACATTATAGTGACACACTAGTGTTAAGTGAAATTTCCAACTTTTACATTTTTCAATTTATTTTTATCAATTGTATTCCTGATGTACAGGGTGTTCCCAAACATGTGGGAAATAATCATGGGATGGATAGTACACCCCAAGTAGTCCCTACGAACATATGCCCTACGGCCGATCATTTACAATCTAAGCCTGCTTTAGTTATTAGCTAGAATGATGGTGGTGGTGGTGGTGGTGGTGGTGAGGTTCATATTAAGGATTAAGTTTGAAGTCAGGTATGCCGGATATTACGGTACTTTGCCAGCATGTGGAATAGGGTTGCCATTCAATACGTGCAATGCCTGGAGTGTTTGAACGTGTCCGACAATCAATAAGGTGGCATGTTTAGGCGTGCATTGAGGCAAATAGTGGACATTTTGAGCACTTCTTGTATTAGACTGCAGTATGCCTGCTCGTACACAAAAATGGTGACAGCTACCTGAATTGGAGTGTGTCACCAGTACTTCACATACAGCAATTGATGATCTGGAAGTGATGACAGTTGTGGTGATTATTGTTTTAAGAAGAAGTACAAGTGTAACAAAAAGCAATATAAATTGCAAAAGGTCTACCTTTTCAATACAAAATAATTATGTTGTTCCATTTGAATTTAAACATTTTAATTTGGTTACTTGGTACCGGTTTTGAATTTTTTTTAAATTCCTCTGTGGAAAGATGAGTATGCATGTGTGTATGTATATGTATGTGTATTCAAGCTTTAAACTAAAACCTTTATACAAAGGTCAATTGACATCGTGACTAGTAATGTCACACATGACCTCAAGTTTTAAAACATGGCAGAAACTTAATCAATAATCAACATTTAAATGTTTTTATTTAAATTGTTTTACATTGATTATCAAGATCTCATCTTGTTATAAATAGAGGGTCTTTGCCTTCAAGCACAATCATTTCTTGTATTTTATCTAATTATTGAACTTTTAAGTGCAAAGGGTTATGTATTGTATTTTATACTGTGAATATTTCTTGTATATTTGCCCTATTCTAAGATCGGCTGATGATGACGTCTAACAACGTCAAAACCGGTACCGAGTAACCAGATTTAAATGTTGTAATTCAAACTGAACAACATAATTATTTTGTATCGAAAAGGTGGACCTTTTGCAATTTATATTGCTTTTTGTTACTCTCAGTTCAATATGGACCAAGGATGAAGTTTTTATCTTTAAAACAAGTACAAGTGGGCAACCGTCTTCTATCAACACTAATTAGAGGGAAAGATGGACTGGGTCCGAAATTCCAAAAATTAAGCTATCAGCCAAAGAAACACGAAGGCCATGAAGGGCATGAAAATGAAAGACTCCCTAGTCTTTGCAAGAACTAGAGTTGGCCAAGGTAGGTTGGAATTCCGAAGAAGGAATATGCAAGACATGAACTTTTAATTCTATCAAGTGGTTTATATACATGTTTTTAATGTGTTTAAATGTGCATGTACAATTAGTTTTTAAGCTTAGATTAAGTTTTTACAATCATACTTAAACCACAAAACAATTTTACTTTCACGGACTTACAAATAAAAGGACAACATATACAACTCATACCCCCATTAGACATCCAGATGTGCTAATAGATGACAACATATTTTTGGATAAGTAATAAATACCAATGCTCAATAGATATAATATCATGATTTGTCAGCTGATGATGACCAAATGGGGTCAAAACCGGTACTGATGTAAATCTATATTTACAATAAACAGTACTGATAAGGTGGAATTTCTTTCTTATCCATATAGGTTGGATAGGATAGATGAAAGTGAGGAGTCTGCCGCTAAGGACCCCGTAGTCGCCAACTCATGCTCCCAAGCTCAGAGTCCCAGCGGCCCCTTTTAGCTGCCTCTTATGAGAGGCAGGGGATACTGTGGATGTTATTCTACTGTCTCCGTTCACAGGTTGTGAAAGTCTGCAACTCATAAAGATCGACTGTAGGAAATGTGTTCATTGGGATTTTTTTCTGGTGTTGTTTTGGGGTGTTATATATCCAAACCCCACAGTTACTTCCCACATTTTTGGGAACATCCTCTACAACCTGTAATGTGTAGTAACACCATGAACTTTCATCTCTGTAACTGTAACACTGGTACTTTTTAAGAAAATAAAACAGTTTTTTCCTGCAACATCAGAATGAGTCCCCTGCCCCATAATTTCTTCTTTTTGGTACAAAATTCACTACATATCTTTTTGATGGTTGTATTATCCAATTTTATCTACACGGTTATTACAAATGATTGAAGCGATTTCATAAATTCGCTGTAGCTCCATGAATTGACATATGGTCATGAAACTCAACAGTCCTGTAGAAAACCTCAAAAAGTTTTGGTCTGCTGAAGTCGCACTTCAGATTTCTACAACGAGAGCACAGCAACAGTGAGCAGTGAGACAAGATGGCGACAGAAGCTGAGAAAGCATTTGTTGTGCTTGAAATGCACTCAAATCAGTCTGTCATAACAGTGCAATGACACTTCAGGGCGAAGTTCCACAAAAATCCACCAACAGCTAACACCATTCGACGATGGTATGTGCAGTTTAAAGCTTCAAGATGCCTCTGTAAGGGAAAATCAATGGGTTGGCCTGCAGTGACTGAAGAAACAGTTGATCGTGTGCAGGCAAGTTTCACGTGTAGCCCAGAGAAGTCAACGGAGAGAGTAAGAAGGGAACTGAACATACCGAAGATACAGATGTTGATCCCCATAGGGAAACTGAAATATTTGTCCCAAATGAGTAAATTTATAATACCAATGTAGTTGGTCCATTATTGGACATTATACATTTTCCAGCTAACTCATTCCTAGTTGCCAGCGTTTCGTCCCAGTGTGCTAAGTTGGGCACACCTACCAAGACTCATGGCTAGTGCATACTGTGGATAGATAGATAGATAGATAGATAGATAGATAGATAGATAGATAATGCCTTTATTGGTGGCGAAGTTAGGGCCCGCTACTTTAATGCTCGGGTTGGCAGAGAATCATCACTTTGGCCTGGAACTATTGGTAAAGAGGGTGTAGGCAAAATCAACACCAATGGAACCCTTTTACTCACGAAGTGTTCTGAATATGATCTTGTCATTACAAATACACTCTTCCACCAGAAGGATAAATTCAAAACAACATGGCGATATCCCAGATCAAAGCACTGGCACTTAATCGACTACATTATTGTCCGCGCCAGAGATAAGTGTGATGTTCATATAACCACAGTTATGACCAGCGCTGATGATTGCTGGACCGACCACCGCTTAGTTCGAACTGTGATGGCTATACAGGTTCCTCCAAAATGGCGAATTCAGAGGAAGGCGATAAAACACAAACTAAATCCTGAACAACTTAGGAACAACAATATCAAATCTGCCTATCAAGAACTATTGGCTGATAAACTTCCAAATGAATGCCCAGAAGATACTGAGCAGCACTGGTCGTTATTAAAATCAGCTATTATAGCAGCTAGCAAAGAGGCATTTGGTGTTAATCAGAGGAAACATCAGGACTGGTTTGACGAGAACGACAAAGAAATATGTGACCTAATTGATGAAAAGCGGAAAGCCTACAACACGTGGAAAAATGATCCAAATTCATTTCCCAAGAAACATAGATATCAACAACTCAAAACGGAAGTGCAGAGGAGATGCAGGATGATCAAGAATAAATGGTGGATAGACAAATCAATGGAAATGGAGAATTTAATCGCCTCCAACAATACTAGTGCCTTCTTCAGTGCTACCAAAGCTATTTATGGTCCCTCCACCAAAGGTCTTAATTGTCTAAAATCCAAAGACGGTAATGAAGTTCTTAAAGACCCTGACTCAATAGCTTCCTGTTGGAAAGAACATTTTCAAGACCTCCTGAACAGAAACTCGCATGTCGAGGAAGATGTGTTTGCTGATATTCCACAACAGCCAATTCAAGATCACTTATGTGAAGTCCCTTCTATTCAAGAAATTGAGAAGGTCATTCATCAGCTGAAGAATAAAAAGGCACCCGGACAAGATGGAATTCCAGCCGAGCTCTTCAAGGAGGGTGGTCCTTTGCTAATTCAGCACACACACATGTTGACTGTGAAAATATGGAACTTGGGAACAATCCCTGCTGATCTACAGGATGCTTCCATCATCACTATCTTCAAGAAAGGGGACAAGACTCTGTGTAGCAATTATAGAGGAACATCATTACTCTCTGTTGCAGGAAAAATTCTTGCTAGAGTATTGTCTAATCGTCTACTGCCATTGACTGAAACTCAGTGTGGCTTCAGGCCAAACAAAAGTACAATTGATATGATTTTCAGTGCAAGATAAGTGCAGGAAAAGTCTAGAGAGCAAAACCAACCCTTGTACATGGCTTTTATAGATCTTGTCAAGGCATTTGATTCTGTTAATCGAGAAGATCTATGAATAATTCTAGCTCTGATTGGATGTCCAAACAAATACATACAGATACTCAGACTGCTGCACGACGGCATGTTTGCTACGGTTCTTTCTAATACAAAAACAGGAAACCCTTTCCGTATTTCTACTGGAGTCAAGCAAGGTTGGGTAGTTGCTCCAACATTGTTCTCACTATTTGTTGGAACTATACTACACCTTGTGGATGATAAACTGCCATCAGGAGTAGAACTTCTGTATAGAACTGATGGAAATCTGTTTTAATATTAACAGACTGCGAGCTAAGACCAAGGTGTCCTCAGTGTCAGTTATAGAGCTTCAGTACGCCAACACAGAGGAAGATCCGCTATCAATCCTCAATGTTTTTAATCAAGCATATGAAAGTATCGGACTGGAAATTAATATTAATAAGACTAAGATCCTTTACCAGCCGGCACCAAATTCCAATAAGAGACCTCCGGCTATTACAATCAATGGCCAGTCTCTGCAAAACATAAATCATTTTCCTTACCTTGGAAGCAATCTCTCGACATGTGCAAACATTGAGGCAGAAATCCAATATCATTTAAGATGCGCTAGTGCGGCTTTCGGTCGTCTCCTAAGACGAGTGTTTGACAATCATGATATCAGTGTGAGAACCAAACTGTACGTTTAAAATGCTGTTGTAATTCCTACTCTTATCTATGGTTGCGAGACCTGGACAACCTACAGGAGAAACCAAAAATGCCTGGAAAAATACCATTAACGATGCTTGCGGAGAATCCTGAAAGTTAAATGGCAAGATCGTCGAACGAACATTAGTATCCTCGAGGAAGCCAACACTACAAGCATGGAGGCAAAGATAGTCAGGCATCAGCTACGCTGGGCTGGTCATATCATCCACATGCCAGATACACGAATCCCAAACAAAATCTTGTACTCCCAACTAAAGAATGGCCAGTGTAACCATGGAAGGCAGCTTAACAATATAAGGATGTTCTAAAGTATAATCTTAAAAGATGTCATATTGATACGATCAACTGAGAAACTACAGCCGAGGAGAGGCTCAAATGGTGTAGCATTGTACACAATGGAGTTGAACATCTAGAAAAAGATAGGAGAAGGTTAGAAGCTGAGAGGAGGAACCGCAGGAAAGAATGAACGAATGCGAGGGATGACGTTCTTGTGCAACCATCTGCTGCAACTACTAGTGTGTGCTGTAACTGCCATAAAATCTGTGCATCCAGAATTGGACTGTTCAGCCATCTGAGACGACACAATTAATACGTCCAAATTACATTGTATTTATATACTATATATTTGTTGACGAATAAATGCCTATGATGATGATGACTTGTAGCCACTGGCAGTGCTAATGCACTATGAGAGACTTTGTCTCATTTCCAAGATGATACCAGACGTTGATTCCCATAGGGAACCTGAAATATTTGCCCTGAATGAGTACATTTATAATACCAATACCCACCAATGTATTGGTATTATAAATATTAAATATTTACTCATTTGGGACAAATATTTGTGGTTCCCTATGGGAATCAACATCTGTATCATATGATGGCCAGGCAGGCATCAAGTTTTGGAAATGAGACAAAGGCTCTCATAGTGCATAGACACTGCCAGTGGCTCCAAGTAGCCTATGCAGTGGCCTCCACGATATGCACTAGCCACTGTTAATAAACTTAACCATGATAGGTTAATATTGTGTTAGGTCTGTATTGACTGGTCTGAATGTATAATATAACTATTTATAATAGTTTATTTAAATCCGCCTTGATCAATACACTCATTAAATGAAAGAAACATTATTAATTAAACCATACATGTTTCGGGAAATCTCAACCATTCTCTTCATCAGTGGTTAGATCAAAGAATAACACAATATGACACAATCTTTTGTTTTACAATTTGAAGGAGTATTGTGTCCCAATACATCATATCAAAGAGTAAAGAGAACTTATGAAATATTATAAAAATGGTCAATACATACAATTTTGGTTGAACTGAATGAGAACACTATACAAATTTAGGATCTTCAAGTTTTTCTTCTTTTCTTCTTCTTTTTGTTCCTTAAATGATTATATGCTAGCCTAAACAGTGGGTTATCTTCTGTACTTTTCTCATTTAAACTTGATTCAGAATTACATTTTTGTGTAAGGTAAATTTCTAAATTTTCCAAAACATTCATCAGTTTTCCCTTTTTGGTCGAATGTAATAATTTCATGTCACTGGAAATGTCTGTAAATTTATGATTCATTTCAACCATATGTTCTCCCATTGCCGAATATCTTTTATGTTTGACAGCATTAACGTGTTCTTTGTACCTTATAGCCAAACTTCTTCCGGACTGTCCTATGTATCGTTGTTTACATGTTTGGCATGTTAATTTGTAAATTCCTGATTTATTAAATATACATTTATTCTCTATTTTATCTGAATTGAAAATTATCTTATTAGTATTATTATCCGTTTTGTATGTGACATTGATGTTCTTTTTCCTGAAAATTTTAGCCAGTTGATAAGAGTGCTTATTTCGAAAAGTTAGAACTACGGATTTCTTTTTCTCTTTTCGCTCTTTAATTAAAGTTGTTTTAGGTTCATTTTTCACTTTATTTATCATTCTATTAATAAATCTGTTGGAATATCTGTTGCTACGAGCAATTTGATGGATTATATTTATCTCTCTATTATGATTCTTCTTAGACACAGGTATGTTCATAGCTCTATTAATTAAACTGTAAAATGTTGCCTTTTTATGCTGACCTGGATGATTGGAGTCATTTCTGATAATAGTATCTGTTTGAGTAGCTTTTCTGAAAATTTGAAAATCAAAATGACCAGAATTTCTAGTAACTGTCAAATCTAAATAATTTAAAGTCCTATCATTTTCAGATTCCATCGTAAAATGCACTTGTCTATCCAAAGTAGATACTGTAATATACCATCAGGTTTAACCTTTCGTTCATCGATAATAACAAATATATCATCGACGTATCTCAACCATGTAATCAATCCATCTATTTTATCCACTATTTTATTATATTCCATGTAATCCATGAATATGTTAGCTAAAATACCTGAAGCCGGCGAACCCATTGCTAGGTCTTTAGACTGTTTGTAAATTTTGTTGTCAAAAACAAAATAGTTATTTTCCAAAGTAAATTCTAGTAATGTTAAAAATTCTTCAATTTCCACCTTGCTTAATTTGCTGTGTTGCATTAAATTCTTTCTTACTATTTTTATAGTATCTACAATAGGAATGTTGGAGTATATATCTTTGATATCCACAACTATGTATCGTGTAGTAGTCTGTTAGCTCAATGTTTTTAATTCTGTTACAAAAGTCAATAGTATTAATTAGGTGCATCTGGCTATAAAACTTATAGTGTTCTTTTAAAAATATTTGTATGAATTTGGCTGTCTTACACACTGGACTATTTCTGAAATTAACTATTGGTCTAATAGGAATTTCTTGTTTATGAATTTTCGGTGGTGCCTTTAAAGTAGGTATTTCTGGGTTCATGTTAATTAAACAGTTAGTATCTTTGGAGTCTAATAAAAAATTATTACATTCGACCAAAAAGGGAAAACTGATGAATGTTTTGGAAAATTTAGAAATTTACCTTACACAAAAATGTAATTCTGAATCAAGTTTAAATGAGAAAAGTACAGAAGATAACCCACTGTTTAGGCTAGCATATAATCATTTAAGGAACAAAAAGAAGAAAAGAAGAAAAACTTGAAGATCCTAAATTTGTATAGTGTTCTCATTCAGTTCAACCAAAATTGTATGTATTGACCATTTTTATAATATTTCATAAGTTCTCTTTACTCTTTGATATGATGTATTGGGACACAATACTCCTTCAAATTGTAAAACAAAAGATTGTGTCATATTGTGTTATTCTTTGATCTAACCACTGATGAAGGGAATGGTTGAGATTTCCCGAAACATGTATGGTTTAATTAATAATGTTTCTTTCATTTAATGAGTGTATTGATCAAGGCAGATTTAAATAAACTATTATAAATAGTTATATTATACATGCACTAGCCATGCGTGTTGGTGGGTGTACTATTTACCAACTGATGAGCCCAACTTAGCACACTGGGGCGAAACACTGGCAACCAGGAATGAGTTTGCTGGAAAATTCATAATGTCCAATAACGGACCAACTATATTGGTATTATGGACATACCAAAGCCGACCATTTGGAAAATCTCATGGAAACGACTAAAGCAGAAATCTTACCGCTTACAACTGCTACAAGACCTCCCGACGACAAAGTCAAACGCCTTGAATTTTCGGTGCAGTTGCAACAGTATATGGAAGAGGACGAGTTTAGTACAAAACCTGCCTTCAGTGATGAAGCAACATTTTGTGTTAATGGTGCAGTGAACAGACACAATGTGCGAATATGGAGGGTAGGGAATCCTCATGCTATCGTGCATCACATTCGAATTCACCGAATGTTAGTGTGTTTTGTGCAGTCTCACGGTTTAAAGTGTACGGTCCCTTTTTCTTCTGTGGAAATTCTGTTACAGGACACGTGTATCTGTACATGCTGAAAAACTGGCTCATGCCGCAACTGGAGGACAGCGCAGACTTCATCCTCCAACAGGATGGTGCTCCACCCCACTTCCATGGTGATGTTCACAGTAAACTGAAAATGTTAAGGGTCCACCTTTTCAATACGACAATGCCTTTCTTTTCATAATTTTTATCACGCCTAATTTGGCTTTCAATTCTTTTCATCAAGTCTCCACGGTTCCATATCAAACTGGGAATCATAACATTGGGTCAAATTAAGATCTCCACACGACCACATTGTTTGCATCGCGACCACCTGAGTCAAGCCTGTTGAATGCCACAGATTAAGAGAACAAGAATTATTCTTCCCATGGATAACACATGTTTTACAGTTTCTTTTTAACAAGACTAAAGATAGATTTTATGATCTATACGTTTCAAGCTGGACTATTTTTCTTGTGTACCTAGATTTAATAACTGTGCTACCATCTCAGGTTTTATAGAACTTTACTTCTTGGTCAGACGCACCATACTCTCATTATCTTGCACCACAATTTTAACTTGTTTTAATTAAATATTTGTCACTGTAAGTGCTTGTCTTGTGTTTTATATTGTTTTTTGATTAGTTGTGATTTGCTCAATTGATTCACTGGCTGATGATGACGCGGTTTGAGTGTCGAAACTAGTACCAATCTTGTATAAACGATATGTGATTTAACTCGCATCAATAAATTGTCATTGTATTGAAAAGGTGGACCCTTAACATTTTCAATTTACTGTAATTCCAGTTTAATACGGACCATAATGAAGTTTCTTTTAATTGTGATGTTCGTCAATTCTTAAACAGGAGATTGCCAAACCGATGGATCAGTCATGGTGTAGCTGATGATCAGCAATTCATGTCATGACCTCCACACTCTCCTGACCCAACCCCATGCGATTTCTTTGTGTGGGGTTACATGAAAGACTCTGTGTTTACACCTCCTCTCTCAACAAACCTGTCAGAACTGCGAGCTCACATCAACCGTGCTTTCGAATCCACTGATAGGGACATGCTGCGCCAAGTGTGGGACGAACTTGATTATAGGCTTGATGTCTGCAGAATTACTAAAAGGGAACACATATCAAACATTTGTAAATGTCCAAAAAAACTGTTTGATTTTTTCTGTGTGTGTGCAAAGCCTTGTGGCAACATGTCAAACAATACAGTTATTGTAGAGCTTTGGAATTGCTCAAATCACTTGTAATAACCCTGTATATTGGTGACTCTTTTTCTAATGACACCATCTCCCTACGAAGGTTGGCGATCCAAGTGATTAAGGCTACTCGTGAAATAGCAGCTCAAAAGATTTCAATAGAAGTTCATCCCAGCGGTGCAAGTTTTTAAAGCCAGGAATTTCTCAGTCTGCCCACAAATGTTGTCCTTCATACTTTTCAATGTGTGTTCAATATTTTAAAAGAAAATATACCAAACAGATGTTAGTTACAAAAAAAAATGTTTAATCTTACGCAATGAAGAACCGATACTAATTTTGAAACACTATCTGACTGCCTGTGTGCAAAACTGCACTCAAATTAAACTAAAATTGAGTTCAAGGGACTTTTTTGTAAAAGAAAATATATAGTCCCTTCAACCTGCTTTTCCCTATCCTCCAGTGGTATTTTCATCACTTTCTCCTTATTTCTCAACACTTTGCAGCCCCCTCAGGTTCTTTTCTTGGTTTGTTTGATGTGCCTTTGATCTCAATGATGACTGATGTCATAGATGAATATGATGCTGCCTTCTCTCTGATAACCTGAAGAACTTCAAGGGTTTTAACACATCCCATGTTAAAATCACTTGCAGCACTCCCCATATCAAGCTCCACCTTTCATCTTGATACAAAGATTTATTTGGAATATTCATTCCAAAGAACACTGCAAAGACTTTCATTTGAATTTTGAGTGTTTCCCTTGGTGCCTCTTTCATGTAGTGCATCTGATAACAGTTTCAAAATATGTTGATATTATCTTGAAACTACATCGGAAGTCATTATGCAGCTCATCCTCTTTGATAGAGATATTGAGAAAGGAAAATTACATAACAGCGAGTAACGAGGTTGTGATCAGAGAAGCACGGTAAAATTAAATACCTGCGCAGCACCATCTGAAAACAGTGTTGTGGACTTTAAAATTGCTGAATTAAAAAAATTAAAGTGTTTTCTTGTTGAGAATTCATTAATTTTTTTAGGTATTGAAACCAAAACTATTTTTTTTTTGCTTGAAAAATATGAAATTTCACTATAATCTCTCCCTTAAAGGCTCCTCAATCTGGATTCATAATAGCGTACTCAAAACATGCAAACATCAGTCAAATTCTCCCGTTCTTCGCTGTAAGAGGTCCTTGTCTGTAACAGTTTATACATTTTAATAACAGTGTAATACATGATACAGCTGTACCTGTATATTTTAGACCTGTATAAGTGTGTATTTACAATGGCATAAATAATTTTAAAAACAGTCAAGAGCATTAATTTATAAAATGTAATCGCTTTCCAAGCAAGCAGATGAAACTGCAAGATCAAGTGTGTAACAGCGACAAAGCTTTAACTGCACTACTACATCATGAGGAGATATGACAGCATCTTTTTTTTAGTGTTTTTCCCAGCATTGGTGTATGGTCCGCAGTTTGGCTCAACGATCTCCATTTGATCCTATCCAGTACATCGTTCAGGTTCAGCTGTGCAAAACGCAGGATGTCTTGTATCCAATCAAGCCAGCGTATTTTAGGCTGACTGTATGATCGATTTCTAGGGCACATAGAGATGCAGTGCTATCTGCCACAAACCATTGAAGTCTAGCCTCGCGCATTTTGTCCATGATTGGAGCAATGCCTGGTGTTTTCAAATGTCTATGTTCTTGACAGGGTCCAGTTGGATTCAATCTACCAACACGGACCTAACGAATTTGAGCACCTTCAAATACCACCGGACTGAGTCAGGATCAAACCTGCCAACTTAGGCTCAGAAAGCCAGTATCTTAACAGTCTGAGCCACCTAGCCTGGCACACACACAGCAAAGAGGTATACTTTATGTTTCTGTATTTCTATTACATTCTAAGTTCTGTTAGAGAGCTCTAGGTGGGGAGATGACAGCTACCAACAATGAGTAATGTCCTTACTCTTTTGCACCAAACTACACTCCACATATATATTGCCAAAAAAAAAAAAAAAAAAAAAACAACATGCAATATCCTCTCAAGGACTGTGTTCAGTGGCACCACAGTATAATATGTGCACACTGAGGGGTAGTTGTGTTGGCGAATCATTTGTCATGGACATCGGCGATCAGATGGTGCTCACTATGTTCTAGCTCTGCAGGCAGTAACTGTCCTGAGGTTAGAGGTGAACAGTGTTTGCAACATTCATTCTAGGGTACAACCATGTCCCGCCAACAAGTACGTTCTCCATACAACCATGTCCTGCGACAAGTACGTGGTCCTGTTGAACAACTGTAGCGATTTGAACAGGGTCGCATTGTGGGCCTGTGGGAAGCTGGATGGACGTTTTGACAGATTACTGCACATGTAGGGTACAATCAATCGGTGGTGTACCGCTGCTTTCAGCAGTGGTGGCCTGTAGAACGTTCTCACACCCGTAGACCAGGCTCTGGACGTCTGCATAGTACAGACGCTCTAGATCAACGCGTTGTATGAGCAGTGGTGGCCGACCAATCATCGTCCAGGAACGAAATCTGGTCACATGTTGCACCTGCTGTGTCACCAAGGACCATTGGGAACCGTCTGCTTGCTGCAAGATTACGATCATGTGTGCCTCTGGCCAGGCTGCCACTGACACCACAACACTGCCAAGCATGGCTACTCTGGCGTGGTGTTGTCTTCAGTGATGAGAGTAAGTTCTGTCTGCATGTAAGTGATGGACATACACGTGAAAGGCGTAGACCTGGTGAGCGGCCTATTCCATGACACCCAGGTCCCACCCAAGGCTTCATGGTGTGGTAGGGGCCATCAGTTACAACTCGTGGTCACAGTTGGTGTTTCTGCAGGACAACATAACCAGTGCTCGCTACTTTGCACAAGTTGTTGACCCCGTGCTACTGTCATTTCTTCGATAGGAAGGTGATGTGTTTTTTCAGCAGAACAATGCACGTCCACATACAGCTGCTGCGATACAATGTGCCAGTAAGATCATCGGATCTCTCGTCAATTGAACATGTATGCGATATGATAAAGTGGGAACTTCGCATTCTCCAGACCCTCTAAGAACCAACCACTGCCGATTGCATCAATAGGTGCAAGATGCTTGAGACCATCTATCGCAGGATGCCATTCGGCGCCTTTATGATCGTAGGATGCTAAAAGGTTTGTTTTTTCCACCTATTCAATACATATAAATTTTATAAATTAGGAATTTATTATTGATTCCTCTTGAGACATGTTTCGCCCTTCATTGAGGGCATCATCAGTCAAAATATCACCTCAAGGCAAAAAATCAGGTAACTGGTTAGTAGTTGACATGTACAAATTAATACATATTATTAATACAATTACAAAAATTAAGTATGGGAAATAGTTGTACAAAAGTGATGGTTGAACATATAGGTTTATAGATGAAAAGTCAGCATCAATGCCTAAAATTAACATAGTAGAGTTCGGCAGTGGTGCTCTGGAGAAACAGTTGACGCAATCATAGGAAAAAAAAGTTTAAAAATATTTACATTATAACAATTAAGGGAGAAAAGGTGTAGTGTTCGGCGTCAATGTTTGTAACCAAAAATTAATGTCAAAGGTTGGTAACTATACAGTATTTACATTGTTCAATTGAACAGTTGAGATAAAGTTTTAAAATATTTACATTATAACATTCAGCGTAAATGTTTGTAATAAAAACTAATGTCAATAGTTGGTAACTATATAGTAATTACATTATCTAATTGAATAGTTGAGAATTTTCATCACTTGCAACCTTTATGATCATTTACATGCGTGAATACACTCCTGCATTGCCACCAGAGGGGGGTACACTGTGTACTGATGCGACTGTTTGGGCTCTCTTTACTGTGACGTGTGTTTTACTGGGTCTGAATTTGTAATCATATACTCCTGCAATTATAACTACCTGTCACATCGCTTGTGAATAAAATGATGTTGTCCTTGAGGATGTTGCATTTTTTTTTCCAGCAGTGTACAGGATGGCTTTTTTTTTTCTCACAAAGTTTTTGATAAAATATTAAGGTGAGTAAAATGAGAATTTTACACTTACAGAAGCTGTTGCGGAAAATGAAACGTCAACTTGCTTTCAGCCATGACTTCATGAACACAGATGTCACCACCCAGTCCCGAGTGGAAACGGTATGTTTGCACATGTGGACTGGCGAACAGAACATGTAAATGGCCTTGATGTGGAAGTTTCAATTTAGTTCCCAATCTTGGAGGCAGAGATTGGGATCTCCGATGAGAGTACACCTATGAGGAAAGAATTTATGTCTACATCAACTGTGGCTTTAAATATATTTTTCTACAATAGCATTTTTTTGGATACAATATCAGCTTTTACTTAATATTTATTTAACTAATTTGTTAACTTATAAGAAAAAAGTAAGAAAGCTTGCAGTTTTTATGTGGCTGTTATATAGTGATCATAGCCACGGGACCACCAGTTTTATGTAGAATACAAACCATAATAATGCAACATTTCTTTAAAAAATCTTATATGCATAGGCCATGACTTGAGCCATGCCATTAGACAACATTATTTCAAGTTATCTATCCCAAAAATGTAATCTTATACAATAATGCAGCAGAGTTTGAAAAATTATTTAGTGTCTGTACACTTTCACATCAGGAAATGTAGTCTGGCAACAGTTTTCCCAAAAATATAATTCAAAATCAGCTACAGGAAAAATGAAAATTAGAATGTTATCAGTGCATCAATTTTTGTACATATGAATGGAGTAATTTGGAGATAACTGCTGATTTGAATGGTAACTTTGATAAAAATAGATTCTAACTAGATAGATAAATTACCTGATTCTTGGAAGCACCTCTAATGACTCCTAATTTTATATCTGTCATACATTTCTCTATCATATGCACATTGTTTATTAAACACAAGGCCATGAGCATATTTCTTATAAGCATTACAGTTGCACAACTTTCAATTTTAATACATGAGGAGGCATTCCAAATGTCATAATGAAGTGTAGGTATGCTGCTTACGAAATCTATGTCAGCATCATCATCTGACAACAGAGTATCGACACTGTCGTATTACAGTTTATTAACTTAACCATTGTGGTTTGATTTTATAATGGTCTATATCGACTGCAATCTGTACTCCAATAAATACACCTTTGATAATTAAAAATCAGCCTTGTCAATACTTACAGTTTTTTAATTAATTATTCGTTAGGACCTCATACACCGTACATGTTTCAAGGATTTGACTGACCTTTTCATCAGCATATTTTTTTTTTTTCTTTCTTTCTTCCCACTACCAATTATCTCTTAGTAGCAAGTAGGGACCCTTTTCGGAGGCAGTTCTATGTAGGGAGTGGTGCCCCTGCCTATGCGAGTCCCAGAGCACACTGATCTGGTGTGTAACATCTGGTAAGGGTCCCAGCTTAGGGTTACGAGTGAAGATCTCAACGACTTCTACAGCAGAGACGGTGGACTTTGGTACAGTGGAGATGGCAGAAGGGGCAGCCCTGTATTCAGGGATTAATACGAGTACAACCTGCTGCCTTGTAGGTTGAAGTGACTGTACACCAAAGGCTAAGGGAGAAAACCCTGAAAGAAAATCTCAGTCTGTGTTAGGCTCGTCAGGTCAACAGAGAGATTACTGAAGAAGTTGCTTTCGAAAATAATACGAGCCTCGGATGTAGGATTTCACGACAACAATATCAGTTTGGTGTGAATGACGGTTTACAGCTCGATGTTACACCAGCTACCCAAATCAAACGAAGACAAAGTATCAGAGTGGGAACATTAAATATCCTGACATTGACAAACAAAACTGAAGAGCTGGTGGACCTCATGGAAAGGAGGAAACTTCTGATCATGGGCCTGAGTGAAACAAAGTGGAAGAAAACTGGGAAAATGAATATCAGATTGGGCTATAGTCTCTACTGGTCTGGAAATGAAGTAGAGTCTAAGAATGGAGTAGGATTTTTAATACATAAAGACATAGATGCTTGTAGTGAAATTGAGTTTGTTGGTGAAAGGATAATTAAGTTATCTGTGAACTTAGGAGGGGAAAAAGTACAATGTGATCCAAGTCTATGCTCCACAGGTAGGATGCTCAAAAGAGGAGAAGGCCAAATTCCTTGATAACTTGGAAGAACACACTGAGTATGACAATCTAATTGTAATGGGTGATTTTAGTTCACAAGTTGGCTCACAACAAAAAGGATATGAATCCACATTGGGCCCTCATGGAATAGGAAACAGAAATGAAGAGGGAGAATATAAGCTAGATCTAGCATGAGAAACAACCTGATAGTGAGTAACACTTGGTTCAAGAAAAGGGACTCCCATAAAAACACAAGATATAGCTGGGATGATAAAATAGGTACAGTAATAGATTATATTCTGATAGATCAAAATGTATGGAAAAATGCCAATGGTGTCAAGGTCATTCCAAGTGAATACCTTGGTGGAGGCCATAGACTGTTGGTTGCAGTTATTGCAGAGAAAAGACCTCCCAAAGTCTGAACCAAAAGAGTCCCAAAAATAAAAACTTGGCGACTAACCGAGCCAAGTGTAAAGGAGGAATTCAGGGAAGGTGTCCGTAGGTTGTTGCCGAGATAAGAACTGATATTGGTAGATGAAGAATGGAATACTCTAAAGAAGGTTGTGGTTGGTACAGCAGAAAAAGTATGTGGACGACAGAATCAAATAAGAAAACCTAAAGAAACTGCCTGGTGGAACGATGATATTAAAAAGGCTATCAATGACAGAAACCATGCAAGAAGATCATTATATCAAGCAAGAACACGGGGAGATCAACATGAAATAGAGAAGAAGCTGTCCCTTTACAGAAAGAAAAAATTACAGGTCAAACAGTTGGTTGGAGCTGAAAAGCAGAAATGCAAGGAAGATCTGGTTACCAAAATAATATTGGATCGAAATTAACAAAACTGTTATACAGTATTGTTAACAATAGAAGAACTCAAAATAAATCTATCCAATCTGTAGAACTTCCTAATGGTCAGGTGACTAGAGATAAGACCAAAATATTACATGAGTTCCAAAGGCACTTTGAAACTTTGCTGAACTGTTATGAAAATGTCACTCCATTAGATGACGAACCTTATGATTTTGACAGCACAAATACCACTAATCTGACACGGTTGGAAGTAAAGACAGCAATAACTTAGCTGAAAAACAACACATCAACTGGATCAGATGAATTAAGTGTTGAGATGATCAAAGCACTAGGAGAGTTTACAGTGGATGTACAGCTTACTAAATGGAATCTGGAAAGAGAATGTAATACCCAATGACTGGAAGCAAGGAGTCATCATCCCACTGTTGAAAAAAGGTGCTGTCACATGGCCTCAAAATCTACGAATCCATCCTTGAAAGTAGGATTAGAAAATATGTTGAACCTACACTTGAGGAGGAACAACATGGATTTAGACCTGATAGATCAACTATAGACCTCATTTTTACCACTAGAATGCTCTATAAGAAGTATTGGGAGAAAAGGTAAAACACTTATAACTGTTTTTCTAGACATCGAGAAAGCATATGACCATGTACCACAGAGGCATATATGGGAATGTTTAAGACATAAGAAAGTGCCCAATGGCACCATAGCAAGAGTACAACGATTATATGATGAAACCAAGTGTTGTGTCCAGGTTCAGGATGAAAGGTCAGGTTGGTTCGAAACCAAGAGTGGAGTCCAGCAAGGAAGTTGTTTCGTCCTCAGTCACACATACAAGCATTGAAAATAAGGTGAGGACACGCTGAAATAAGTAAATAAAAAGTCTTTAGATCTTGTGATGCAGCATGTTGGCATCTTCTCAATCTTGAATGTTAAAATGGTGCACAATGAACATGATAAGAAGCATTAAGTCCAGTTAAAACACAGATTAAAATGTTGTTATATGCATAGAATTGCCCAATTATAAGAACAACATGAGTGGTTGTGCGAATAAAATTATATGCATATTGTACATAAAATAGTGTGATGATTATGCCACATTAAAATAGCTTTCTTGATTAGATGAAGAAAGTGGAGTTATACTGATGATGCAAGTTGAACTTGATTGTGTGTTGACAATATGGGCCTACAAAAAGGAAAAATATGAATGAACTAAAGAACAAATTCAACTGAAATGTAAACTGAGTGCCCATCCGGTCACTCACCTCCTTGCCCATCCTATGTCGACCACTCCACCTCAAGTGCTAAAGCTAACTGAGTGACGTCCTTGAAGGTGGTTGAGGACTGACTAGGAGGGGAGGTTGAGGGGAGTTTGATGTAAGGGGAGAGGTGTAAGGTAAAGCATTACTCACAAGTTGATACTCTGACAATACGGGCTCTAATATGAAATTTATAACGTGCAATCTGTAAAATACTATTTAAAAAAATATAAATGCAGTTTTAAATTAAAACTCTGAATTGTTTTCCATTTAAATATGACATATGGAGGCAGTTTTCTTCCATCTGTGGTTTCACAAAGCATAACTGTACATCCAACATAAAAATAATGCAGGGATTATTCAAGTAAATACAGTATGGTCCCTACTCATAGGGTGAGATGGTACTTCCAAAACAAGTTGCAGTATGGTGAGAACAGACATGTTCAGCTTAGGGGAAAGAGTTCATCAGAGAAGTATCTTTAAATGATGGAACTTACTGTAGTCATATCATGTTCTGGGGCACTTCTACAGGGTGTTGATTCAGTGCTTCCTCCTTTGTCTTCTAACTCAAGGTTCCACACAGTTAAGGTTAGAAATCCAACAGTTGTAGCAGATGGAGAACGCAGAGGAATGCGTAATCGATCTGTTTCTTGAAATGCACCCAGAGTGACAACAGATGATCCAATGGGCGTAGCTGTTTGTGAAACATGTTCTCGCACATCAAACGCAGTCAGTCTCACACGAGTTTCACTACTTAGTCCATCACTGGCTCGGAAACTAACAGTATTGAGAAACACTGGATTGCTGCTCCTCTTAAAAGAAAAAGAAAAAAAAAATACATAATGGACATACAAATGCACTTTATAATATGCACCGGATTTTGTTTGAAACAATTCTCTCCAGGGAGACAAAATTATAGGGATAATTCTCTTAGCAAATGCTTTAATAGCATAAATGTTCACATACTTATAACAGAAATATGAAGACTAACAAACTATTTCATATGCAAAAGAAACGGAGGGAAAATTTGCAATGAATAACTACTTGGAATCATCTGAAAGGTTTTGTGAAAGAAGTTAAAGAAATCCCTTCCCAAAAAGTTGCTGCAAATGCCCAGCTAAAGAAGAAATCTGCCTTACCTCAACAACTTCTGTTTTAGCGTATTTGATCCAAACGCCATCATTAGGAATGTAAACATGTACAACAAGGACGGGATTGGGAGGACGACCATGACCATCACAGAGAAGGTTATCACAAGCTAGTGAGATTTCACAAAGTGGAAGTTCAGATGGATCTAAAAAGAGAGCAAATTAAAATATTATAGTAAGGGTTTCAAATTTACATAACATACCAAACAACTACACTTAACATTGGTACAATTACATTACTGAAGTAAACAAAATAAATGTTTAAAATTCTTCAACCCCTTCCCCCTATTAAAGTTATGTTTTCAACAATTTCATTATCCAATAAATAGGTCATAGGTGTATGAGTGAAGTACCGAGCAGAAAGGCCGTGCGTATTAACGTGCTACAGCTATGAAGTCAAGCTCTGCATTCAGGAAGGGAGTAGGTTTGAGCCCCACCATTGGCTGTCTGGAGAATGGCTTTCTGTTGTTTCTCATTTACATTTTCAGGTAAATGCCAGGATAGTTCATATTTATAGGCCACAGCAGATTCTTTCCACCTCCTTACCCAGTTTCATTAGGTACATACAGTTTATCTCCATTGGGGATGTGCCTGAAAAAGAGCTGCACTACCTCAGGATGAGGAAATAAATTTACTTTTACCCAGTTTCATTCACCACAATTCGTTTCATTTTCATTAGCTCCTCAACTGAGGCTGGCAGCAGGAAGGGCATACGGCTGTAAAAGCATGCCATAAAAATATCATCCCATCTCATCCCCGACCCTGTATCAGAAAATGGGAGTAAGGGGTAGACATATAAGTGATATGGGTGAAGTTATTGTTCACCACCATCTTGGATTCAAAGTGGGTACACCAGCTTACTACTACTGTAAAATAAATCTGGCAAGTATCTTGAACTACTGCCTTCCAGCTAGATACAAGTACACAAAAAGGACTTCCCCAGAAAACAGTTTTATACTGTATTCCCAGGTTCACTCACTGGAAACAAGTATGCCAATGTTTTTCTCAAGATCCCCTTCAGATACTAAGTGATAGATGGCAGTGCTATGCAAAATGTTATGATATAAAAACTGCAAATTTTTTATAGAATTAAAAACAATAAAGACCACAAAGAGGACGGCTACACTGCAGAGATAGGGGTAACTAAGAGATGACCTCGTAAGCAGAATTCATGCAATCTTATTAGAAATCTGGGAAACTGAAACGATTCCTCAGGATTGGAAGTGCACAATAATACACCCCTTGTAAAAAATGGGGACAAGGCAGATCCAAACAATTACAGAGGCGTATCCCTACTGCCGATCACATATAAAATTTTTTCTAAAGCTCTCTTAAACTGTTTAGAATAATAGACAGATCACCTGATTGATGAGTACCAAGCGGGTTTCAGGAAAGGCCAATCACGAGCTGAACAAATATGGAATTTGAAGACAATATGAAGGATCTGACGAGGTACCAGCACAATCGTCACTTCTGTGGACATAAAGAAGGCATATGTTCTGTGGACAGATAGACCGTTTCTCATACTCTAGAAGAACTCAGAGTGGACAAGAGGACCAGAGAACTAATCTGGCAAACTCTCACAAATACGACTTCTAAGGTGAAATTCCTTGGGGAAATTTCTGAGCCTTTTGAAATATGTACCGGTGTTCGTTAAGGTGACAGCATCTCCCCTATTCTGTTTAACTTAGTTCTAGACAAAGTTATTAGAGAATGTGAAAAGGATGTC
This sequence comes from Anabrus simplex, assembly GCF_040414725.1. Taxonomy (NCBI): domain Eukaryota; kingdom Metazoa; phylum Arthropoda; class Insecta; order Orthoptera; family Tettigoniidae; genus Anabrus; species Anabrus simplex. Next base: position 18,639,129 of record NC_090269.1, on the reverse strand, counting down.
AAAGGTGTGAGCATCGGAAATGTGGGAAGCAAAGTCAAGGTGAAATTTTTAGCCTTTGCTGATGATGAAACAAGATACACCGTACACAGATTATACAATATAGCATCAAAGGCAGGCTTCCAGATATCGTACGAAAAAACGCAGTACATGGAAAATCTGCATCAACTATAGCAAAAAAAACTTGGATAGAGATGGAAAACGGCACAATTTTACAGCTGTTCTTCTTCAAATCCCTTGGAGAAATCATACTACCATGGGACTAGACAGCACGCCCAATGTAGAAAGAGCCACCATACTTCATAAGGCGTACAGATTAACGTGAAATGACTACAATAAAAGAGTCATATCGCATAATGCAAAATTATGACACTATAAGACAGCTGTTTTGCCAGCAGTTTTATACGCCTCAGATACCATATCCCTTGACGATCACTCTAAAATTATAGAATTGAAAAGCAAGAAAGAAAAATTCTCCAAAAAATTGATGGTCACACAAGAGAAAATGGAATGCGGATTAACAGTAGAACAGAGGACCTCTACTCATTAACTGACAGGTTCACTAATGCTGTAATCAGGAGACACCTGAAATTCTGTGGCCATATCTATAGAATGGACAACAGACTCCCCAAAAGATTATTTGAAGTAATCAATTCAAAGGAGGTCAAAATAAACTGGCTAGAAGAAACTAAGGTGGACCTCCCAGAAAGGGTGACATCATAGAAGATCACGGAGCCTTTAGTACAACAGTAGCCAAGCCAAATTAGCATAGCAATTTCCATACTGGGAAATGTTGATAAAATATTTTCATTTAAGTATAGATTAGGTATATTAAGAGCTTTATAATCCTGATTCCCTCCAGGATATTACTGCATTCTTTTTCACTTTAAGTTATGAAGCAAAAGTGATGACATTCAGAAGTCAGCTCTGCAGAAATACGATCTCTATCATAAAAATATGCAAGACCTTCAAAATACTTTAAAATTTCTGAACTATCCAACATGTGCACATTTTCCAAAAATTCAAACCACTAAAAAAGGCTTTAAAAACTTTGTGTAAGAGCCCTATGCTAGAAATCAAAGTATCCATTATCAGAAAGAATGTTTCTATTCTGAACTTACTTCTTCCCCTAAGATCCTCATGGTTACTTCCACCATCTGGGAATGTGAGTACAGAATTTGGCAAACTGTATATGTGTCTGAAAAATGCAATCCTCCGTTTTCTGATTGTGTCAATAATCGATTCACTTTCCTTGTAAATTACTGAATTGGGTAAAAGTCTCCTCTGGCCATCAACCTGATGTTTTTTTATTAATAATTGTCCAGAGAATTCTTTTATCCACTTTCTGCAGTTTGTCTGTTGTTGCTTGGGCATTTAGTTTGAATAATGTTTCACTTGCATACGTTGCTTCTGGTTTGATGATTGAGTTATAATGGCAAAATTTAGCATTAATTGAGACTGTTTTTTTGTATCTCGGCCATGTAATTTGTTGTGCTCGTCTCAATTTTAGAGTTCTATTATTATTTATTTATTTACATATTTTACGCCCACATTGGAGCACTGAAATCAATACATATGAGATAATTTCTTCTTCTTCTTCTTCTTCTCCCAGAACTTTTTCATCCTCTCCGACCTGGAAGCCCTTTGTGTGTCCGATATAGTATATTGTTTCCGTTCAACTGCTTTTAGTTTGAGACTTATGCTTTTGTTCTTCAAAATCCTCTTCTCTTTTCTGTCTTTGATTTGTTGCCAAGTTATACCCAATTCTTCCAAATCGTCCTGAACTTCTTTGAACCAATTATTATTGATTTTATTCTTCAAAAAGTAATCGAATAGTTGTTTCAATATCCTGGTGTCTGCTAATCTTGATATGTGACAGAAAAAGGAAATTCTTCTTTTACGCATTGTAGATATTATTGATTCACATTCACGATAGACAATGTTGTTAGGCAACAATCTCCACTGTCCATCAACTTGGTGTTTTTTATTAATAATTGTTCTAAGAATTCTTCTCTCAGTTTTCTGTAATTTGTCTGTTGTAGATTTTACATTTAATTTGAATAAAGTTTCACTAGCATAGGTTGCCTCTGGTTTAACTATGGAATTATAGTGTTTCAGCTTAGCGTTTATCGAAAGAGATTTTTTTTTATAGGTTGGCCAGGTAAGTCTTTGTGCTTGTTTAAATTTAGTTGTTCTGTGTTCTATTGCTTCTTTTTCATTTGTGTTCCATGTTATTATTTCCCCAAGATATTTGAATTTCTGAACAATTTTAATCTCTTTATTACTGTTCAGCTGAATAACTGGTAAATCAACTTTAAAAGTTGGCATCATTTCTGTTTTTTCAAATGAAATTTGTAATCCCATTTTTTTAGCTATAATTTCTAGTTGTTCAATTTGAAATTTAGCCTCTTCTATTGTATTTGCAAGTAATGCTAAATCGTCCGCAAAAGCAAGGCAGTTGAGTTTAATATTTCTACCGATCTTGATAGTTGGTTGGCATTTCTTGTTCCATTCACGCATAACCTTCTCCAATGCACAATTAAATAACAATGGTGAAAGTCCGTCTCCTTGTCGAAGTCCAGTTCTTATAGTGAATGATTCTGATAATTCACCTCTAAATTTAACTTTTGCCTTCGTATTTTTAAAAGTCATATTAATGAGGTTAACAAGTTTTTGATGTAAGCCAAATTCTTTAAGGCTTTTTAATAATGAGTCACGATGAATACTGTCGTATGCTTTTTTAAAATCTACAAACGTGATGACCAGACCCTTACTTCGAACTCTTTGGTGCTTCATTATCCATTTTAAACTAATGATTTGATCTGGACAGCTTCTACCTGGTCGAAATCCTCCCTGATATTCTCCAAGTTCTTGGTCGAGTTGTTCTTGGATTCTTGTGTATATAATCTTGGATAAAATCTTGTATGTAATATCAAGTAAGGATATCCCCCGATAATTATTTGGATCGGAGCGATCACCTTTCTTGTGCAGCGGGTGGATTATCGCTGTATTCCATTCCTCAGGAAGCTTCTCCGTGTTCCAAATATCAATGATGTATTTATGTAGGTTTTGAATAGTCTGATCATTAGCATTCTTCCATATTTCTGCTACTATTTGATTCTCTCCTGCTGCTTTGTAGAGTTCTATTATCTATAGATACTTTTAAATTAGCATTCCAAGTGACAATTTCACCAAGATATTTAAATTTATTTACAACTTTTATTTTCTGAGTGTTATTTAATATAATATGTGGAGAGTTAACTTTAAGGATGGCATCATTTCTACTTTCTCAAAAGATATTTTTAACCTAACCTTCGCTGCTAATCTGCCTAGTTCCTCTAATTGAAATTCTGCTTCTTCTATACTATTTGCTAATAGCACCAGGTCATCAGCAAATGCAAGACAATTTAGTCGAATATTTCTTCCAATCTTAACAGTCGGAGGACATACCTTACTCCATTCATGCATAATTTTTTCCAGCACACAATTAAACATTACCAAAAAAATTATACTTTGTGTTTCTCAGAGCGACTGCAATAAGGTTAACAAGTTTCCAATGTAGACCAAATTCAGTAAGGATATGTAGTAATGATTCACGATGGATAGTATCATAAGCCTTTTGAAAATCAACAAAAATGATCACTAAATTTTTGCTCCTAATGTATTGATGTTTTATGATCCATTTGAGACTGATATTTTGGTCTGGACAACTTCGTCCTGGACAAAAACCACCCAGATATTCACCCAATTCACTATCAAGCTGGTCATGTATTCTAGAATATAGGATCTTAGAGAAAATTTGATAGGTGACATCCAGCAAAGAAATTCCCCAATAGTTACTAGGATCTGATCTAACACATTTTTATGGATTGGGTGTATAATTGCAACATTCAATTCTTGAGGCAATTTTTCTGTATTACAAATGTCAATGAGATGTTTATGTAGATTCTGCATAGTCTGTATATTCCCATTCTTTCAGAGTTCTGCTAATAGTTGATTTTCTCCTGCTGCTTTAAAATTTTTCCGTGAATTAATAGCTGCACTTACTTCATCATAAACTGGTGGTATGACCTTCTCCAAAGCTGTTTTATTTCTGGGAAATAGATCAAATTTAAAATATTTTTCAGGTTCATCACTATCAAGTAATGTTTTGAAGTATTAAGCCAAAGTTGTCATAATCATTATGGGCCATCTTTCCGTTCTTATCTTTCATCAGAGGAGTAGGGGGAATATAAATTTTTTGGTATATAATAGTCTCTCGTTTTATTTCGATTAAAGCTTCGTCAATACATTTTAATGTTTCCTTCTGATAATTTCTTTTAACTCTCCTGATTTCTTTAGCTGAGCATTCATTAGTTCTTCTCTAGAGCTTTCTGTTTTTTGTTGTTCATCATTTAACCAGGCTTTATGCCGGCGTAGTATTGCTGTAATACACTCTTCATTCCACCAAGCATGTTTTTGTTTTTTAATGGGAGCAACTTCCTCTGCTATGGCTTTTAGTTTGTTAATAGTAGTTTCCCAGCTATCACTTAAAAGTGTTGTGGATTTCTCAAAGTATGTTCGATTATTAACCCTCCAAGTGCTATCGTCTCGCTATGAGACGATTAGGATCCCGGCTCAAGTGCTATCATCTCGCAGTGAGGCAGTTCGTAAAATCGGTATAACAACTCGTAAAATCAGTATAACAATCGATTTTATGAATATTCTCGCTGCAAAATGAAATTCTCTATCTCTTAGGCAGTGCAAGTTGGTCTTTGGTTGGGGAAGGAAAGCAGTAAGCGGCGATCTTGTCAGCTGTGAACTGGTCTTTGTTTACGTCTACTCAAACTGTCCAGTTGCTTCGAGCGTTTGAAGATTATTGTTTGCTAGGCAATTTGTGATAATTGTGTGCCTGATTTACTGTATTTAAATGGTTTAATTTAGTTTACAGGTTATTATAATATAAACATGAGTGAACTAAGTAGTTCAAGTGTAATTAGAGAAGCATTGGAGGAGCTTGAGAGTGATGAAAGCGAAGACGACATTGGTAATGTAGAAGATTTTCCTGACGATTTATCAGTAGACAACTTTTCTTCTGGAAGTGGGGAAGAATATGACCCTAATTTAGATACCCATGACTATAGTGATGTAGACAATCCAAACGTGCTAACCCTACCAGGCACATCTAGGCCTAATGACCCACCACAACAGACTCCTCAGAGTCTTTTTACCTGCAACTTTTTTATTATTCAATGAAGTTTATATTGTATATCACTGTGCTTGTAATGAAATTTCGTACATTTTATATATCTTGGAATTTAATTTCAGATAATGTAGTGCTTGTAACATCATCATCATCATCATCGTTGACCAACTCCAGTTTTCCAGGTGTGGTATATGAGCCCCTTCCTTTTTGTTCTGTCCATGAACCATTCTTCGTTCACAATCCGCTCCCAATCCTGACCTCTCTCCTCTACATCCTTCTTCACTAAGTCTGCCCATTTTTCTCTAGGTCAGCCCACTGGTCTCTTTCCCCTGATTTCTCTTTCATACTCCTTTCTTGCAGACCAGCTAGCAATCATTCTTTTCACATGACCAAACCACTTCATTCTTGCCTTTTGGATCTTCTGGAGTAAGGAGTCTTCTAGTCCTACGTCTTCTCTGACTTTTTCATTCCTGATTTTATCCCTCCTGGTCTTCTGGATCATTGTGCGTAGGAACTTCATTTTTGCTGCTTGGAGTTTCGAGTTGTCCTTTTTTGTTAATGTAGCGGTACTTGTTTATCCCGTAGTAGCTGTCTTACTTGGAGGTAAAAATGTATTGCTTTGCTGATTTGACTGTTTACTTCATGTTTGGGCATTATACTACCCAAGTACTTAAATTCTGTGACACTGTCCAGCTTAGTGCCATTTAGCATGATTTCTGGCTGACTGTCACCCGTCTGTACCTTCAACACCACCGTTTTAGCCTTGTTGATGTTTAATCCATATCTCTCAAACTCCTGACTCCACCCCTGCAGTCTCCCTTCTGCATCTTTCTCTGAGTTACCCCAAATTGCTACATCATCTGTAAATGCAAATGCTTTTACGTCTTGTTGCCCCTTTTCTTTTAGCGCCTTTAATATGGTATCCATTACAATGATAAATAATAGGAGCAACAAAGCACTACCTTTTTGTCTCAAACCAGTCTGACAGTCCAGAACCGACTTGTACACAGCTTCTGGTTTTCTCGTAAAGCACCTTAACTTTTGAAATTAGACTGTCTCGAACGAGCTTTATCAGGCACTCCCAAATAAGCTCCCTTGATATGCTGTCAAAGACCTTTTCGATGTTAAGGAACAGTAGATATAAAGGCTTCTCTTTTTCCCAATGTTTTTCCAGCAGCATCCTGACAGCAAATATAAAATCTGTTGTTGATCTTCCAGGTCTAAAGCCATATTGTTCTTCTTCTAAAAGAGGTTCTGCAATTTCTCATAGCCTATTCTCTATAATTTTTTCCAGAATTTTTAGTCCATAAGAGAGTAGAGTGATGCCATGGTAGTTGGTACAATTCCGTCTGCTGCCTTTCTTGAATATAGGTACTATTATACCTTTCTTCCAGTCTTCTGGGATGGTATTCTTCTGCCATACTACATTTAGGAGTCTATATAGCCATTGGATTGCTGGGGTTCCTCCTGCTCTTAACATGTCCACACTTAACTCATCTATTCCTACAGCTTTTCCTTTCTTCATACTTTTAAGGCTCTTCTCTATCTCCAGCCATGTGACTGGTGCTCCATATTTTTACTGGGCTCTTCACTTTTTACAGATTCTTCTCTGTTTTGAATTACATTTGGTGCCTCTCCATTCAGGAGCTTGTCAAAGAAGGTCTTAAATTCTCTCCTGATTCCATCTTCCTCTCGTACTACTGATCCACTGTCCTGCTCTATTATCTTGATGTCTTCTAGGTTATTTCTCTTGTTTTTAATTACTCTTTAAAGAAGTTTCTTGTTTCCTCTGCTGTCCTCTTCCAACTTTTCCACAAACTCATTCCATTTTTTCTCTTTCTCTTCTCTTACTATCCTCTTAGCTGTAAGTTTTTTGCCCTGTAGAGTTTCTGTAGTTTAGTTATTTCTTGGCCACCTGGATCTTGTGCATCTCTTTGCTTTTTTGTGTCTAGCATCTTTTTTGCCCAATTCCTCTCTTTTATAGCCAATCTGACTCTGTCATTCCACCAAAGTGTCTCTTTTTCTTTCATGGTCAATCCTGTTACTCCTTTATAATTTTCCATTCTTCTTCTAATGTATTCATTTCCCCTTTTGGTAAGTGTCTCTGTATCCTTATTTTATATTCTTCCTTCAGCTTGGCTTCTTCTAATTTCCAAGTCTTCACTTTACGTTTTCCTTTTCTTTTCTTCGGGGTTGTGTTAGCCACACGATTTAGGTCTGCAATCAATAATCTATGATCACTGTCCATACTCTCACTGGGGATAACTTTGACATCAGTTACATATTTCCCTCCTCCTTTGTTAGTGATGATATAGTCGATGAGAGACTTATGTTTTACATCCCAGCTATATCTTGTTATCTTGTGGCTGTCTTGTTTTTGGAAGAAGGTATTTTCGATGATCAATCCATTTCTTCTGCACAAATCAAGCAGTTGTTCGCCTTCTGCATTTATGTTCCCAAACCCATGTGGTCCAATGATTTCCTCATAACCAAGTCTGTCTGTCCCAACTTGTGCATTCAAGTCCCCAATGATGATGACATTTTCATCATCAATTATATATTCTAGATCTTGACAGAATTGTTCCTTCTGTTGAGCACTACATCCAACCTGTGGTGCATTTACCTGCACTACCATGTAATTTGTGGACTCCAGTTGAATAGATAATTTAATGATCTTATCATTCTTATAGGATACTTCGGTAATGGCGTCCATGTCTTTTGTTATCAGGAAAGCTACACCATTTCTGGCCTCTTCCTCGCGTCCACTCCATACTGATTTGTAGCCATCTCTAAGAATCTTGCTACCTGCGTTTCTACATTTTGTTTCACTCATTCCCAATATGGATAATTTTCCTCTTCATCATATTGATAAGTTCTTCAGTTTTTCCAGTCAGGGTCAAAATATTCACAGTCCCAATTCTTACATTGTTCTTCGGACATATCTGTCTTTCATCGGAGCCATGTTGGCAGTCATACCTGCCAGATCTGCTCGAAGACTTTGTCAATTTCGGTTTTATTTTTTATCTCTATCTGAGGCTCGTTTGATTGTTAAAAGCAATTTGAAGACGCTACCACTGGCTTCTAGGCCATGGATCTTTGTGTTGATACTTTGTTATGCACTAGACGGTCAGTGCCTGACACGCATTTCCTCATGTCAGTTAAGTCTATGGTTTACCCGCTTGTAACCAACCTCAAAATTTGGCATATCTTTTGATTTTTTAAAAATATATGACTAATCATCCATTACACTTTTACTGGATACTTGTAAGTAAAACATCCTACAATTCTCTTATTCTCTAATTCTTCCTGAACAAACTGATATATAATATGCTGTATGTAGTTACAAATTTGTATTTATTATAATTTTTTTTAAATGTATCTGCACGCTGCCTTAAGAATGCTAGCACTTAAGAGTGAAACGATCAGCACTTGGAGGGTTAATGACTGAACTAGGATGATACAATTTTTTCCTATTAAGGTTATGTGGTTTATTTCTCCTTTAGGAGTTAATTTAAATTTAATCTTGGAGATGTAATGGTCTGAATCAACATCGACACCAAGCAGAACCTTAACATTATAAATTTCTTTATGAAATTTATGATCCATGGCCAGATGATCTATCCGGGATCCACCCAATTTAACATTTGGACTTTTCCAAGTCATTAATTAATGCAGTTTTCTTTTAAGCCTTGCTGTCCAATCTTTGAATTAAAATCTCCAAGAAGAATTTTAATGTTCGTATCAGGTATATTTGTAACCAATTGGTTAAGTTCATCAGAAAATTGATCTGTTCCCTCTTTGTCAGTTCTGTTCTTTTCATGTGTATAGATCTTGCTTTCTACTTCAATCGATAATAATGCTACTCTTGATGAATTTAAGGAAAAATCTATAATGGAATCTAGAATTCTATTGTATACCAAGAAACCAACTCCAAATTGAGGAACATTCTTTATGACTCTTTCACCTGGAGGTCCTTTATAGAGACGATACCCTCCTGATTCAATTGGGTTCTGATCAGTATTACATAATTCTTGAAGAGCTGTGATCACAATTTTATGTTGATTCAAAATATCTATTAGGTGTTTCAACTTACCAACCTTCATCAATGAATTGCTATTTAATGTTGCCAAATACAAAAACTTTCCTGGTTTATTGAAATTAAATACATTGTTAGTTTGATTAATCTGCATGATTGATCATTACATTTCTGGGCGCTCCGACTCGCCACAATCCTCTATCTGACACCCCACTATATCCGAATGGTGTCTTCGTTTGGAAGATTATATAGCTGTCCAAACCAGTGAATTATTTCAAAAGACGACTTCCCATATTAGGTTGATTGTCTGATCACTGATCAAGAGTCTGACTGTGGTCAGGGTTTGCAATTCCAGATGTGATCACATTAATACATAAGAAATTGGCTTTGGGGCTGGCTTAGCTGGTGCTAAATAATATATGTTTGGACACATTCCATTCTGGTTTCGTTTTGCTGTTTCATTTTTGCAATGTGTGAAACAGAAGTTATATGTTGATCAACTTGGAAGTATCGGCCAAGGAAAGAAGGGCCACAAAGGGTGAGGAAACGAGACTCCCTAGGCCTTGCAACCTAATACCATAGGGGTCAGAAAACCACAACCATGGGAGGTTGGAAAGGATAGATGAAAGTGAAGAGCCTGGCATAAGTAAGTAGAAGCAATGCCAGGGGTCAGCTAAGGGCCCTGTGGTCGCCAACCCACTTTCTCAAGTTTAAAGCCCCTGGAGCCCCTTTTAATGGCCTTTTACAGCAGGCAGGGAATACTTGGATGCATTCTACTGCCCACAACCACAGGGATGAACAAGGATGATGCAGTCATTGTGCCAACTATCATCTAATCTGTCTCCTATCTCACACCATGAAGACTCTTGAAAGATTTCTCAATCAGCAAATTCGCAACATAGTTCAACTCACTGTCAATCAGTGTGATTTCGCTAAAGGATGTGGAACAACCGATGCCATTTTTACAACCCATTAGCCCTCGGGGGAGCCCCTTAACCCCTTGAGGTTACGTCGCCGGGTGGCGGGTAGGGGCACCCTACAATTCAGTAGGGCTGGTTGAAATATTCAATAAAACCCGCGGACCAACAGACAGCCCAGTTCCCGAGGGCTTTAAAATACTGGGACACCCTCCCTCTAGGGGTCACAAATATCGAGGGCCCAAATCCAGGGTATGAGTGAAGATCCCAACGGCATCAGTGGCAGAGAAGGTGGACTTCGGTATGGCATCGGTGGCAGAAGAGGGAAACTTGTAGCATCTGTACACAAGAGGAGCGGCTGCAGATGGCGCCTGTATTCCAGTGGAGCAGCCTAGAATAACACCTGACGGTAAGTATAAAATGCTTTTGAGAGTGGCAACCCCATCGTAATAATAGCCTATACAGTGGAATCTTGGATTGCGAGTATAATTCGTTCTGGCAACATGCTTGTAATCCAAAGAGCTCATATATCAAAGCAAGTTTTCCCATTAGAAACCATTTAAATGCGGATGATTCGTCCACAACACAAAATATTTGTTTGCATACCAGTTCTGAAACAAAATATAACTTAAAACAAATTAAACTGCACTTTATCTTACAATAGAATCATTGTTGGCATGAGGGAGACGAGACACGACATGAGAAGAGTTACTGTGTAGCACGAATTTCACTAACTGAATCACTGCTCTCTGTTGGCTCACTGGAATTGTTTCCTTTTCGTGCAACTTTACGAGGAACCTGTCCAATGACTGTTGCTTTTGCCTCTTTTTGAGGTGACAACGCATTGTCACTGAACCGATTCATCGCTCGTACTTTTACAGCCTTATTCGGGTGGTGTTTTTCTACAAAATTTTGCACCGTTTCCCACATTTTGCACTTCTCCCAAATCTCAGTTAAAGTGAGAGATTCCACTGACTTTTCCTCCTCCTCTTCCCCGCGTGAGATCTCCTCCATAACCTCCTCCTGTTGTTCGCGATGCAGGTCCATCAGTTCGGTGGTGGACAGTTCCCGGCTATGTTCTTCCACCAGCTCTCGAAAGTCCACGTCATTCACCTCCAACCACATAGTCTTCCCTAAGGACGCAATTGGTGGCTCATTTTCACCAACAATCCCCTCAAAGTCATGTCCAAGAACACAGTCAGGCCACAGCTTTCCACAAACATAAGTGAGAGTTCTCTTGGTGACTCCATCCCAGGCTTTATCGATGATATTCAGGCAGTTCACGATGGGGAAATGATTTCTCCCAAACTCTCGAAGGGCAAGGTTTGTTTCTTCGGTCACTTCGACGCATCATTCATATAGTGCTTTGATGTATAGCTTCTTGAAGTTTGAAATGACTTGCTGATCCATAGGCTGGAGTAGTGTTGGGAGGAAGGAACTTGACCTTAACGAACTTTAATTCCTCCAGTAAGGCGTCCTCAAGGCCTGGAGGATGAGCAGGAGCACTGTCCATAACCAGCAAGACTTTGAACGGCAGATTATTTTCTGAAAGGTATTTCTTCACTACAGGATCAAAAACCTCGTTCATCCATTCAACAAACGAACAGGGGAGAGGAAAACGTAGGCACACATGATGCTCGTATTGCAGAACCTCTCTCGCTTATCAAGTTACAATTTATTTAAAATATTTGCTCGTCTTGCAGGACACTCGTAGACCAAGTTACTCGCATTCCGAGGTTTCACTGTATATGGTATGGTACTAGTAAATCAACCTCGGAAAAGGTTAGGGTGTCCCCTGCTTAAAGCCATGTGCAGTTCTCAGGGTACTGGGGGAACTGTGAGAAATGGGCGACCAGTAACCAACATTAAGATAGGAATAGTAAATCTTATGACACTGACAGGAAGGGAATTAGTAGATTTCATGGAGAAGGAGAAGGTGGAAATGATGGGGCTCAGTGAAGTGAAATGGAAAGATAATGGAAGGGAGAAATTGAGGAAAGGATAGACATTATACTGGAGTTGTGGCCAAGAGGCAATAAACGAAGTGGGACTAATCATTTCGAAGCAACTGGAAGAGTATGTTAAAGTGGTATAATGTGTGTGACAGAATAATGAAGATTAGACTAAAGATGAAGAATAAAGTGATGGACTTCATACAAGTGTATGCACCACAGACGGGAAACAGGGAAGAAGATATGGAAGGATTCTTGGAGAAAATATAAAGAGAAATTTCAGGTGCAGAAGTGGTTATTCTGGGAGATCTGAATGCACAGGTTAGAAACGAGAGACAAGGAAAGGAAGAATTCATTGGACCATATGGATATGGGAAAAAGAATCATAAGGAAGGAAGTAGTAGATTTCATGGAGAAGGAGGTGGAAATGATGGGGCTGAATGAAGTGAAATGGAAAGGTAACAGAAAGAAGAAATTGAGGAAAGAATACACATTATACTGGAGTGGTGGCCAAGAGGCAATAAACGAAGTGGGACTAATCATTTTGAAGCAACTGGAAGAGCATGTTAAAATGGTAGAATGTGAGAGAACCAGTAGACTTCTGTGAAAGGAATGGACTTATAGTGGGGAATACATGGTTTGAAAGAAAAACAGCAGGAAAATTATGAGATATGGGTGGGGTGACAGAACAAAATCAGTAATTGACTACTTTTTGGTGGAAAGGACAAATTTCAGGAAGTTGATGGATGTGACAGCTTTACCAGGAGAAGCATTTGATGGGGACCATAGAGTTATGGTGGCAAAATTACGGTTGGGAAAAATGGAAAAGCAAAATAAAAGTAGGGAAATTGAAAGACAAAAACATACCGGAAGTTTTTCAGGAGAGATTGAAGCAAGGAAATCCCAGTTACTGAAGCGGAAAATGTAGAAGAGGAGTGGGCCAATTTTAAAACGGCATTTGTTAGTGCAGCAGAGAGTGCTTGTGACAGGACATCTACAAGAGTGAAAGAAAAGGAGACACCATGGTGGAATGAGGAAGTGAGGAAAGTGGTGAAAGGAAAGAAGACAGCCTGGCAAGAATGGATCCGAGATCAAAGAGAAGAAAGCAACAGGAAGTATCTCAACAACAAACGGAGATGTAAGAACGTGGCAGGAGAAGAAAAGAAGAGTTGGAAATAATTTACACAAAAAAATGGAAGTGAATGTAAGTGGCTGTATGGACTTACAAGAAGAGGACAGAAAGAGTTATCACAAAGCTAGTGAAAAAGGAAGATGGGGAATTGTTAACACACTCAGAAGAGATAAAGAGGAGATGGAAGGAGTATTCTGATAAGCTACTGAATGTGAACAACTGCACAGGGGAGATAGGAGCAATACAGTGTGAGAACTCAACAACAGAGGATAATAAACAGTGCTGGAGGTGGTACAAAAGATGAAGATGGGTAAAGCAACAGGGATGGATGAAATCAGTGTGGAAATGATAAAGGCTGCTGGACATGGTGGTATGCAATGATTGTACCAACTACTAAAGTGTATGTGGAAACACAAATGTGTACCAGAAGACTGGAAAAAAGGGATAATAATACAGTAAAACCTCGTTAATTCGAAGTCGTTGGGACTCAAAAATCGGACTTCGAATTATGTGATTTTGAATTAACCGCCAATTCGCAATTGAGAAGTACCAACCCTTGCCGCGTTACGAAGGCCCGTTACTGCATGCAGTTAACCTTGATTCACAGTTTATACCTTTCAAATGCCATAAAAAAAGAACTATTTCCAAAATGTATCCAAAAAGGTGCATTTACAGTATTCAAATAATGCACTTGCATATCTCACTGGCAAATATAACCTCACGCAATGAAAGAAAAAAAAAAAAAAAAAAAGCACGATTCAAAGACTAGGAGAAATCTATGCTGGCTCCCATGTGCAAGTGCTTTATTAATTGGATTACTATACTGTATGCATTTTAGATGCCTTGTATTTACACAGAAAGGACCCGATGCCCTTAAAATCAAACTTTCCTATGACTCTATCCTTGTTCGATTTCCCGCCTCGGCACTTCTCTCGTACTTCAGAAATGTAAACACTTGCCGCGTCACAAAGTATTCTAAGACCCATTAATACATGCAAATCACCTCCATTCACAGTTTAAACCTTTCCAATGCCATAGAAAAACTATTTCTGAAATGTATACAACAAGGTGCATTTACAATGTTCAAATAATGCACTTGGATAAATCACTGACGTACATAACCTCACGCAACGAAAGAAAAAAACCACACAATTCAAAGACGAGGATAAATTATGCTGGTTCCCCTGTGCAAATGCATTATTTTTTGGATATCTGTACTGTTTGCGTTTTTAGATGCTTTGTACTGGGATGGAAAGTGCCCGACGCCCTTAAAACATTGTAACTTATTGAACTTTTCTATGATGAAGGGATAAAGTTTCTCGCTTCCATGTGCATTGCAATTGCAACAAAGATCACCGACCTTTGTACGATTCTCCGGCTGGCACTTTCTCCTTTAAAACCATAAGACCGTTTGGGCTCGCATTAAAATAAAGCAATGCAGTTTCATCGGCAATGACAGTATTGTTCGGTGCCTACAAATTTATTATATGAGCCACGCTTTTTCTTCAACTGTCGGCATCGCTAGTGTTCGCGCATTCTGTTTTCCCGCACACTGCCTGTTGCGTGGTATTACGGTGTTCCTTAAAAGGTTGAATACAAAAGAATTCCGATTTCATTCAACTTGGCAATCATGAAGCGCACTGTAGACCCACCAAAGTGAGTGTAAGTGCGGAAAGCTACCCCTCCACGTTCCGGAACACGCGTTTTATTATGACGCGGATAAATTTCGAGTTGAAATTACTCTGTAACATACTATTGTTTTAAAATGTAAAGGCAGTTTCGAATTAAAAGTCTGAATTTCGGTAATGGGGCCGACATTGTACTTCGAATTACGAATTATCCGTATTTCGAATTAAACAATTTAAATAACATGCAAAACTGTCTCTCATGTTTCCGGGAACAAGAGCTTCTTCGAATTACGTGGAATTTTGAATTAACCGATTTCGAATTATCGAGGTTCTACTGTACCAGTGTTTATGAAAGAGGACAAGAAAGTTTGTGGTAACTACAGAGGAATCACATTTATATCGCAGGTAGTTAAAATACTGGAAAGGATATTAGAAAGAAGAATGAGAAGAATGATTGAAGGAGAGTTACAAGAGGAACAATATGGCTTCAGGAGTGGAAGATCTACAGTGGACCCAATCTTTAGCATGAGACAGCTGATGGAAAAGAACTGGGAATATGGAAAGGATCTGGTCATAACTTTCATAGATATAGAAAAGGCATATGATAGTGTCCCCAGAGAGGAGGTTTGGGAAACCTTGGTTAAAAAGAGACTCGGAAGAGAAATGTTGGAAATGATGCAAGCAATGTACAACAACTGTGTTAGCAGAGTACTGACCCCAGCCGAAAAGACAGAATGATTTAAGAATAAGACTGGACTAAGACAGGGGAGTGTGCTGTCACCTCTTTTGTTTTTTATGGCTATGGACGCATTTGTAAAGGAAGCAAAGGAAGCCTATGGAGATAAAGACATCAAGATACTGCTATTTGCAGATGATGATGTTATCTGGGGAGAGAACAGCAAAGAAGTGCAACAACAACCAGATGTACTGAACGAAAAAACTGAGAAGTATGGCATGAAAATCAGTACAGAGAAAAGCAAGGCTACAGTGATGTCGAGAGGGGAAAGGCAAGGAAAGGCACTGTGAAAATTGGAAGTCAGAGTCTGGAAAATGTGGACAGCTTTAAACACCTAGGAAGTGAATTAATGCAAAATGCTAGGGTAGACACGGAGATTAGCAAGAGGGTACAGCAGGGTAATGCATTCTACCAAAGTGTAAGAAAACTTGTTTGGACCAAAGAAGTACCAAGGAAAAGTAAAGAGATAATGTACAAAATGTACTATGTAGCCATGCTAACTTATGCAGCTGAGACTTGGACTCTAACTAGCAGGCAAGAGAGTAGAATTCAAACCAGTGAGATAAAATTCCTAAGAAGTATGATAGGAAAGACAAGGAAAGACAGAGTGGGAAATGAAGATGTTAAGACGGAAGTTGGGATAGGAAAGCTAAATAAGAGTTGAAAAAAATAAACTAAGGTGGTTTGGACATGTCAAGAGGATGGAGGAGAATAGAATTCCAAGACAGATGCTGGAGGCAAAGTGTGAGGGCAAGAGAGCAAGAGGAAGACATAGAACAAAGTGGATTGAATCCGTGAAGACGAAATTTAGACTGGGACAAGATCATGGAAGAGGAATGGTGGAAGGAAAGAGAAAGATGGAGAAGTGCATAAATACCCCGACCCGGCAGTAGCTGGATAAGGGGAAATGATGATGATAGCTCATAGAAAAACACTAGGAAAAGATTCAATCACGGCACATGGCACTGCTAGATCTAGAGAAGGATTCTGATTGCGTCCCACTCGAGTGGATCTGGTACACCCTCTGCGAGCATGGTGTTCCCAACTGGCTCAAAATGTTCTACACAAATCAAATAGCCACAGGTGATGCTCAGCTGGCCTTTCCGACAGCTTTCCAGTGAAGGTTGGAGTGCATCAAGGTTCAGCACAGTCACTAGTTACGTTCATTGTGCTCATGGACACCATCACAGAGGATTTACAGCAGAAAATGCCCTGGACCCTCCTTTATGCTGCTGATGTCATGTTTGCTGCTACTACTAGCGATGACATGCAGAGGCCAGACCACTCTTGGAATGACCACATCAATCATGTTGGACTGTCTGAACCTCCAGAAAATTATGTATTTGGAGACTATAACTCCTGAAACACTCCAATTAAATGGACAAAATTTAGAAAAGATGGACATTTTCCAGTATCTTGGGTCCCATATCCAAAGTGACGGTAGCATCCGTGGCAACGTGTGAGCAAGAGTTAATGTAGCCTGGAAGCATTGGCGGGAATTCAGTGTTGTGCTAAGTGCCAGAAGGATGCCAGTCCGGCTCAATTGATAATCTACAGGTTGTTTCTCAACCCTGTTACTCTGTACGGCACCGAATGATGGGCAGCAATGATGGATGCCACGAGCAGTCTCCATGCCATGGAGATGTGAACACTCTGATAGATACTAGGTATCTCTCTTCATGACCATGAAACCAATGACAAAATTTGGAAGAAATTTAGTGAGTCATCAACTATAGAAAAGACGAGAGAAAGCCAACTTGATTGGTATGGACATGTCCTGAGGGCAGTATCCTCCACAGTAGCCAAAACCACTTACCACCTGGAAATTGAAGGTCAACAATCACATGGGCAGCCAAAGCAACTGTGAAAGGAGACTTTCAATTATCCTGCACCCTAAAGATTCATCTGGTCGAACAAAGAGGCTTTGAAAGATAAGAAGAGTGGATCCTGCACTCGTGGAATATGCCAGGATGATGATATAAGTTTCATATACTAACCCATCATAAGCATGCTAAATCATTTATTTACTCTGCAGTTTCAGACAATGACAATCAGCGCTTACCCATGGTATGACCCTTCCGTATCCTCCACATATGAACATCCAGGTCTGGATCCTGCCCACGACGAAGTTCCATCCTTTGCTGAAGTGCCAGAAGCTGTGATCTCATGCAGTCATAACTGGCCAGCTGAATTGACTGCAGCCATGCATCTCTTTCACCCTCTGAGTATGCTGCCAAATGTTGGCTCAGGCCACCTTCAAACACTGGATAAAAATTCTGTTATTATTCCCTTTGAAAGATTAACCAATCTAAAAATAAAAATGCATTAATAGCTTTAGTGCAATCAACTGTTTAGCCCTTCTTAAAACTAGATCCATATATGAAAAGTATTAAGTAACAAGGAGAAAATATGGCTGACAATAAGAAAAACAGTTTGTCTTCAAAATGAACTATCAACCTATTAGGTTGTGTTCTGTACATATAGTATGTGTTGAAGACATGTTAAGTACAGAACAAAAATGGCCAACCGGACACCAGGGGATCCGAACCTATAATCTCCGACTTTGGGTCGGTTGATCTACCAATAGAGCTATGGTGGCCTAAGTCATATTTGTTCTGTTGGAAAGGATCTAAGCTACAGGTGTGGCACTACTGCCATTACGGGCCGATGACCTTCAATGTTAGGCCCCTTAAAACAACAAGCATCATCATCATACTGCCATTACACTGTAGAAAGCGTGGAAGCTGCCTGTTGTGGGCCAAGTCAATGAACATTGAATTTTCACAACCGCATTGTAATAAAAATGAACTTTCAACCTATCAGGGTTTGGATCCCACAGGTTTCCAGTTGGCCATTTTTGTTCTGTGCATAACATCTCTTCAACACTCACTATATGTATGGAACATGACCTGATATGTCGAAAGTTCATATAACAAATTGCCAACAGAGTTAAGGAGTATGAAAACATTTTCACTATTTAAGAAGTCTGGTTTTAGATATTTTTTACAAAAATATATAGATATGTATTAATGCCACAGTTTAATTAATTGCTTATTATCTCCAAAACCAAAATTGTAAAGGGCAGTCCCTCCCACGAGCTAATAGCTCATTGGGACAATACTCAGAATGTATGAATGAATGAATGAATGAATAAATAAATAAATAAATAATCATTACAGACTGTTATGCCTTTCAGTGTTCAGTCTGCAAGCCTCTGTGAATGTACCAAACGTCACTACAATCCTCTATTTGCAACTAGCTGGGCCTCATTTAGTTCTGTACCTCTTATCTTTAAATCATTAGAAACTGAGTATAACCATCGTCGTCTTGGTCTACCTCTACTTCTCTTACCCTCCGTAACAGAGACCATCATTCTCCTAGATAACCTATCCTCCTCCATTCGCCGCACATGACCCCACCACCGAAGCCGGTTTATGCGTACAGCTTCATCCATCGAGTTCATTCCTAAATTAAACTTTATCTCCTCATTCCAAATACCCTCCTGCCATTGTTCCCACCTGTTTGTACCAGCAATCATTCTCGCTACTTTCATGTCTGTTACTTCTAACTTATGAAGAAGATATCCCAAGTCCACCCAGCTTTCACTTCTGTAAAGCAAAGTTGGTCTGAAAACAGACCGATCAAAAGATAGTTTAGTCTGGGAGCTGACTTCCTTCTTACACAATACTGTTGATCGCAATTGCGAGCTCACTGCATTAGCTTTATTACACCTTGATTCAATCTCACTATATTACCATCCTGGGAGAACACACAACCTAAATACTTGAAATTATGAACCTGTTCTAGTTTTGTATCACCAATCTGACATTCAATTCTGTTGAATTTCTTACCCACTGACATCAATTTAGTCTTTGAAAGGCTAATTTTCATACCATACTCATTGCACCTATTTTCAAGTTCCAAGATATTAGACTGCAGGCTTTCGGCACAATCTGCTATTAAGACCAAGTCATCAGCATAGGCCAGACTGCTTACTACATTTCCACCTAACTGAATCCCTCCCTGCCATTTTATACCTTTCAGCAGATGATCCATGTAAATTACGAACAGCAAAGGTGAAAGGTTACAGCCTTGCCTAACCCCTGTAAGTACCCTGAACCAAATAAATAAATAAATAAATAAATAAATAAATAAATAAATAAATAAATAAATAAATAAATAAATAAATAAATAAATAAATAAATAAATAAATAAATAAATAAATAAATAAATAAATAAATAAATAAATAAATAAATAAATAAATAAATAAATAAATAAATAAATAAATAAATAAATAAATAAATAAATAAATAAATAAATAAATAAATAAATAAATAAATAAATAAATAAATAAATAAATAAATAAATAAATAAATAAATAAATAAATAAATAAATAAATAAATAAATAAATAAATAAATAAATAAATAAATAAATAAATAAATAAATAAATAAATAAATAAATAAATAAATAAATAAATAAATAAATAAATAAATAAATAAATAAATAAATAAATAAATAAATAAATAAATAAATAAATAAATAAATAAATAAATAAATAAATAAATAAATAAATAAATAAATAAATAAATAAATAAATAAATAAATAAATAAATAAATAAATAAATAAATAAATAAATAAATAAATAAATAAATAAATAAATAAATAAATAAATAAATAAATAAATAAATAAATAAATAAATAAATAAATAAATAAATAAATAAATAAATAAATAAATAAATAAATAAATAAATAAATAAATAAATAAATAAATAAATAAATAAATAAATAAATAAATAAATAAATAAATAAATAAATAAATAAATAAATAAATAAATAAATAAATAAATAAATAAATAAATAAATAAATAAATAAATAAATAAATAAATAAATAAATAAATAAATAAATAAATAAATAAATAAATAAATAAATAAATAAATAAATAAATAAATAGTGGGGAAATTTGTCGTTGCTTTTTACCTAAACCATGATGAAAATAAGAACAAGTGTGAGGACTCCTCGAGTTCCAGCGCCCCCCACCAGGCAGCGCTAGAGTGGACAAGCTCCACAGCAAACGAACAGTTGGTCTTAGGAATGATGCCAGAGGAAATGTATTACTCTGTAACTGGTAAGTAGGGCCTGGACTTTTAGGTTTTTTTTTTTGCTTTACGTCGCACCGATTTGCCTGGTGTGAAAGTGGGAAACCACGGAAAACCATTTTCAGGGCTGCCGACAGTGGGGTTCAAACCTACTGTCTCCCGAATACTGGATACTGGCCGCACTTAAGCGACTACGGCTATCGAGCTCGGTCTTTTAGGTTTTAAACTATTTTATTCCTTGCTAGCTAACTGCAGTATTTTAACTTACTTATCCATTTCATTACCATTGGAGTAAATTACTCAAATCTTATAAACCCTAAAAATGGCTAAATAAGATGTTGATGAAACCTAAAAAAAAAAAGACTATTCAAGACCATATTACGCTATTACAAAATAGAAGTACCAAATATTAATGAAATTGAATGATTTTTTTTAAATAAAAAAAATTATGCACCACGTTTTGAAACGACTTCATTGTTTGGAACTGGAAGTGGTTTGTAAGTATAACTTGAGCGAGCGAAACAAACTGATACGATACTATTCCACCAGGGTACAGCACAAATCAAGAGGCAGTCCCCTGGCATTCACTGACCTGTACCTAACAGGTACAAGCCTTCCTAACTTGCCAGCTTCAGTGCATATCTCATTGTGTACAGTCGACTACCGCCAATTACTGCGCTGTTTACTGTTTAGTTCTATACACATTAATGTGCAACAAATTTTCACTATAAATCAATTATTGAAGGCAGTTTAAGAAGCTTACGCATCTCAGAAGTAGTGATGCCTAAAGGCAAGTCATCTTCTTGAAGCTGGATAATTCGCCAGTGGATTGGTAACTTCACTACAGATGACAAAATTATATTTTATCAAGTCTGTCAAAAGCAGGTAAGGAATTATTTAACATACCTCTAACAACACCAAAAAAAAAATCCCCATTACTGTAATGAAAAGCAAGTTTTATAGAAAATTATAAATGAGTTAACGTAAATATTATGGTTGAAAGCTCATAAGACGAATGCTACAAAGCAAACCTTGGATGAGTAATAGTATTAGGGAGTCCACACAAAATGAAAAGTTGAGTGAATAGTACATACAATAAAATATAATAATTTTATTTACGTATTTTTCCAGGTAGCATGTGACGAAAAACACATTTTGTGCAGCACAAGGAATCTACAGGACATATCAGCAACACTGCTATAAAAAATAGGAGCAATTTTCCATCGCACCAGCCACTAATTTCCAGTTTTCCTGCCACTTCAACGGTGGATAATTTTAATATCCGTTTATGTGAAGCGCTGGTTTTGGCAAGCGTGCCATGGAATGCATTGCATAATCCTGTCTTGAAGACATCAGTTGCCATAAGATACCAGACGAATCCACATTGACAAAAAAAGTTAACTGGAAAAAATGTACTAGAAAACTATCAAAAACATAAGAGGTGATATAGGTGATTGTTACATCTGGCTTTCGGTGGATGAGACCACAGATAGTTGTGGTCGTTATATTGTAAACATTGTGGTAGGTAAATTAGATGCTATAAAGCCTGGTAAACCTCCTATTATACTGTGCAAAATGCTGGAAAAAACAAACCATAGCACCATAGCTTGCACCGTCCGAGATGCTATTCACATTCGTTGGCCAAGAGAATAACAGGATGGCAAGCTTTTACTTCTTTTGAGTGACAGTGTGGCATATGTGATCAAAGCTGGTGAAGTATTGAAGATTTTCTACCCTAACATGCTGCATGAATTTGCATAGTTCATGGCATACACAGACTGGCTGAAGAGGTTAGAAATAATATTCTAGGGGTAAATAGTATTGTTTCTCCTGTGAAAAAGGTGTTTCTTAAAGCTCCTAGCTGCCTTCTCATATTCAAGGAAATGTTGCCTCAAACTCCTCTTCCTTCCAAACCCATCATCACTCGTTGGGGGACGTGGCTCAAAGCAGCCGTATACTATGACAATCACTTTGAAGACATAAAAAAAATTGTTTTAAATTCTTTTGATGTTGATGAGGCACTCTGCATAGCGAAGGCTATAACAGCTCTCATAAACAAGAACGCTGTTTCATTTGCCTTCGTTAGGGCACACTTTGCTGATTTTCCTGCAGCTACTGAGCATGTTGAGTTGGCATCGTTGCTATTAAAAGATGCAATAGAGTAGAAGTTGTGGACTGCATTCCGAAGAAGGAAATACCAGGACCACTGGTTGCAGCCTATTCACTCAAGCTCACCAAAATTCTACAATGGAACCCTGGATTTTCAACAATGAACAATGTGTCTGCAATACTTCAGGGAGAATAAGTTACTGACGAGGTACCATGGGGACCGAGAGCTATTGCTTCAATGAAGTTTGCTCCAATGACTTCTTCTTGTGTGGAGCGTACATTTTCCTGCTATAAGAATATTTTGAGAGATGACAGAAAATGGAAATGTATTTACAGTAGTTGTACAACGTAACAGCAAGTGAAAACTGTATTCTGTGCTTCTGAAAATGTTTGTTTCTTGATGCATGGGAAGTGACAAAAATTTAACCTATATGAACCATTTATTGTATTTGTGCATAATTATTCTTGTTATTTTTAATTTCCATTGGTATGATGCATTTGAAATGCTTTCATTAAGCCATTATGTCCCATATTTAGAGAATATTTTGAAATAAGTGGTATAGTTTTGTACTAAAGAGGCATGAAGGTTACAATAGTACTAGAGAGGCATGAAGGTTACATTAATGTACAAAAAAGCTTGAATGAATAGTATAACTTTATTACAAGATGTTATGTTCTGTATTGAATAGGAGGACACATTAAATTTTCCTTTGTAAAGTAGTATAACTTCAGTAATGATTGAAATGATTATTAAAAACTATTTCAGGAGGAAAAAACTAAAAAAAAACCATTTTGAGCTAATATAAAAACTAAAAAGTGGTTTTTAATAACCTAAAAATCCGGGGCCTATTGATGAGTATATAGGCCTACACTGTCTTTTAAAAAACAATGAGAGATTACAATTACAATACCACGGCAGGGTACAATGGAAATAAGAGGTACGGCATTCATCACATGTTGCGGTAAGCCCCATTTTTAAATTTTTTTTTAACAAGTTGCTTTATGTTGTACCAACACAGATAGGTCTTATGGCGACGATACGACAGGAAAAGGCTAGGAGTGTGAAGGAAGTGGCCGTGGCCTTAATTGAGGTACAGCCCCAGCATTTACCTGGGGTGAAAAGGGGGAAACCATGGAAAACCATCTTCAGGGCTGCCGACAGTGGGGTTTGAACCCACTATCTCCCAAATACTGGATACTGGCCACTCTTAAGTGACTGCAGCTATCAAGCTTGGTGCGGAAAGCACAGGTTAATAGTGTACATATACAGATAAATAGCACATAACTCCCAGCATATTAAAACAAACACCCATGAACTCTACTTACCAACACAATTTGTCAGTTACTGAACTTTTGAAAGCTTGCATGAAGATTTGGAAGATGTTCGAGATTGAGAATCTTGCCAGATTTCTTTCGTTCTGAAGAAAAATCAGCACTTCAGATAATGATAAACAAGTCTGGGTATTATATCCATAACATATTGAAGACAAGAGCCAGCCCCTGAAGGATCAACTGAAATTGTTTCTATGGAATTGATACAATCAAAAAATATTTCGCTCCAGATCGCTTTTGAGTTCAGTTTTCCATTAATTACTTTCTTGGCCTGGAAAAGAATGTCACATACACTTTTCGAAGGACGTGTTAAAAACACTTCATTGTTGCTTGAACCAAAGTCTTTTATTTCAGTGAGAACTATAAATTTACTTTGATTATGCTCACGTAGAAAATGGGCACAGGGCGAACACTTAATAAATTTAGAAGAGTGATTAACAGCGTACCCAGCCAAATGGTACACTAAACACTTCTCAATCGAAGAGTTTCAAACTGCACTACCGGTATGGAATTCAGGTACAGAGCTCTCCTAGTCTTCGATATTTACTGCAGCATGAACCACATTTTTTTCCTTAATGGAAGTATCCACTGATTGTTTCTGTCGCCGGTGGTGAGTTCATATAGTGGATGGAATCATTTAATTCTTGACATTATACTAAAAATTTGTCATGAAACAGTCATTGAAAGAAACTAGGGAACTCAGATATTTTTGAAGAATTCAATTAAATATTTGTGGTTTTTTTTTGTTGCTGTAAATTTTTAACTGTCATTGAAAGAAACTAAGGAACTCAGACATTTTCGAAGAATTCAATTAAATATTTGTTTTTTTGTTGCTGTAAATTTATGTAAATTTTTGTGTTTTATTTGTTGTGAAATTTTGTGGATTTAAAGAATTTTCACAGAAGAGACAATTATATTTATTTAATAATGGAGTGTTAAAAGAAAAAAGAGACATTGATTTTGGTATTGGAGATCTCCAGTAGTGTACATGTTGTAACCCATTTTTTGTGTCGCCCTGTAGTTGCCACGTGGAGGCTTCAATCACGAAATCGCTGAGTTTTGCAATCGAAACCTCTAGAACAGGGCCTCTCAAACGCCCAAACTCTCACGCATGCAGAGCGAGGTGCATAGGCTCTGTGTACTGTGCATCGGTCCAACTCGCCTCAACTCGGCTTGACTCGGATGGTGTAGTGTGCTGAGAGCGACGAAGCGTTCGATGATAGACAGCTTGTTTATGAGTGAAATAGATAAGCGCATGACAACAACATAATAATGGAACAACCTGTTTTGAAGAAAGCAAAGACTTCCGAAAATCCATTTCAATTCAACTAGGAACTTTCGTATTTTTTTTTGTCTGTCGTGACGATAAAGCCAAATGCTTAATCTGTGGGACGATAATTACATGCGTAAGAAAATCGTCTATTGAAAGACACTACAACAGACTACATTAGGAAAATTATTGTGAAATCATAGCAGACGCCAGAGAGAAAGAATTAAGGAAGTTGAAACATCTTGAAGAAGAGCATTCTATATCCACTAATGAGGTTTGTTCCAGTACTGTAGCATTTTCATTTTGGTTACGGGTTCTGCAATTTTGTAAAAATTATGTTTACATTCCTCTCAAACATGTACGAGTATGTGTACTTCTAATTCACTTTTTTTTTAATATATCTAATTTAGGGCGAAGAAGATGAAGGGTGTAGTGACACTGCTCTTAGAGCTAGTTATAAAGTTGCTTTACGGCTAGCAAAAGCTGGGAAGTCGTTTAAGGAAGGGCCACTAATAAAGAGTATTTTGTTGGACGTAGTAGAGCCAATGAATCCTACATTAGCTCCAGCATACAGCAGAATACGACTGTCAAGTATGACAATAACTCGACGAATCAGCGACACTGCAGGGAACTGGAAAATTCTAAATTCCCATGGAGGGAATTAGATATTTTTCACCAATAGAGCAGCCAAAACTCAAGACTTGATGAGTCAATGGATATTAGCGACACATCCCAGTTAGCCATTTTTTTACGTGGCGTA
This sequence comes from Anabrus simplex, assembly GCF_040414725.1. NCBI lineage: Eukaryota > Metazoa > Arthropoda > Insecta > Orthoptera > Tettigoniidae > Anabrus > Anabrus simplex. Next base: position 18,612,971 of record NC_090269.1, on the reverse strand, counting down.
GACGACGATCTGCATGTAACGGAAGAGCTCCTAGATATGATTTCAATGAAGGACACTACTACAGGTGCAGATATTTTAGACACGGTCGAAATGGCAGCTGAAGGAATAGGACTCACTTGGGAAAAGCCATTTTCCGTGACAACAGACTGGGTGCCAGCAATGCGCGGTAAAGTAAAAGGGTTCACTGGTTTACTACGGAAAAAGCTTAACGTGCTGAATTTGCCATCCATTCATTATTTTGCTCACCAAGAGGCTCTTTGCGCAAAAGTTATCGGTATTCAAGACGTGATGGACGTAGTTGTGCGTATCGTTAACTATATTCGTTCTCACGGGCTCACTCATCGCCAAATCAAAGAATTTTTGGTTTCACTTGAGGAAGAGTATCCCGATATCCCCTACCATACAGAGGTACGGTGGTTAAGCAAGGGAAAGGTGATTTTACGGTTTTTTCGAATACGCCACGCCGTTGCTGAGTTTTTGGTGGAAAAAGGACTTCCAGAGCCACTTTTACATGGCCCTGAATGGGCAGCTGACTTAGGATTTTAGCAAATATTATGGCTCTTCTAAATGATCTAAGTCTGAAATCCCAAAAAGAAAATCGTCTAATCAACGATGTGGTCAGCAAGATTAAGGCTTTCCAACAGAAACTTTAACTCCTCAAACACAACCTTTCAGAAAAAAAAAAAATACGGAACACTTCCCAGAGCTAGGTAAGCTATATATATACATACTATAATCTTTGATAAATACTCTAGGTTTTACAAAGTGGTTTACTCAAAACGTTGCTATGGTTTTGTTTGACAGCATCTGTGTGGGAAGGAGCACGCTTTGAAAAGTACGTTGAGGTGCTACAATCCCTTGAAAACGAGTTTAGCGACCGATTCTAGGTAAAGTACCAGTATATCACCAACTGTAAAAAAAAAAGTAGGAGATTTTAAGTGTACAAGCGTAACATGCAATTAGAAAACATTCGTCCACAATACCTCTTTATGTACATATGTCCCTTTTGGTACTCCAAAGTAATTTTATATACTAAAAACGTAACTTTTATTTTTAAAAAGTGTGTTTCTCTTCACAGAATATTACTGAACTGCAGCCAATGCTTGATGTGTTTATAAAGCCCTTTTCGATAGCAGTTGAAAGTGTGTCTTCTGATTTGCAATTTGAATTAATAGATTTGCAAAACGGTGATTGTCAAAAAGATCTGTTTTTCCATACAAAGACTTTGCTCGAATTCTACCAGAATTTGTCGAAGGAAGATTTTCCTAAGCTACACCGAGAAGCAGCTAAGATTATTTCTATGTTTAGTTCCACATGTATATGTGAAAGATATTTTTCTGTTATGACTTGTATGAAAACTAGATTGCATGCTAGTATTTGTGATTGTAATTTAAAATGAACGCTCTCAGAATTGCTGTCAGCTGATCCCTTATTACAGACATTACTGGTATAATTGCAAGGAAAAAGGAAAAGAAGAGCTAGAGAAGGACACTACTCAAACCAAACGTAATCTACAGTATATACCGACCAATATTCAGCATGCCGTGCACCACCTGTAAAGTTGTTTAGTACCCTGTTCCAGCGCCTTTCGGAAATGGGACAAGCTATGCTCACCTTCCTAAAAGGTAGAGTAAACACTTTATCGCTATTTTAATTTTCTGAAGTACCATGGAGAGAAATCTCGTATTTCGTATCATCTTGTTTTCTGCCTAACGTTATTCTTTTAACTGCTGTAATATTTCTTTTTAAATTTTTCTTAATTATTAAACTTAAAGAAGGGTAATCGCTCTCATGTCTTTTTCCCTACAACGTCACGTAAGATCATGTCCTCTGTAGGCTTTCCCGGCCTGCTTCCTATATCCTTTCTTTAGTAGTCATGTTGGTAATCCTGTGCAGCCCTGTGTATGTTGTTGAAATTTAAAATGTTTTTCCTGGTGTATCATCGGCTGACGTTCCTTCAGGTTTGTTATTTTTGGATTATTACATCATTACTTTGTTTGTTATATACTTTAAATTATGTGCACCCCTCTGCAAAAGGGGTGGGGGTGAGGGGTTTACAGTTTCACTTTCTTGTTATGCATTACCACATTCTGGGCTAACATACGCCTCTGAATAATACACAAGGTGAAGATCAGCTCCCGTAAATTTATGCAATTTCTTCCAACATTTAAAGCCTGCTTTATAGGGATGTAGACACATTAAATATCACCATCAACAACTCTACCATAGCCTGATTTGCAGCCAGGCACAAAACAGTATGGCATGCTGAATTACTAAATTAATCAAGCCACATAAGATACATGAACTCAATGAACTGAGTTTAGGAACTGAAAGCAAAAAAATTCAAGTTATTCACTGAAATATCTTGCACTTCTCTATACCCGGCTTGCCAGAACTACTGGAGCACGCGTTGTGTATAACTGCTTGCAGTGCTTGCAGTGGCAGGACCACAACCTATCATGCTATAATGGCTGAGTCCTTACACTTGGTCTTATATTTGTCATGCCTAAACTGTGAGGAATTTTCATGACTGTGCCACAATACCACAGATCGAATTGCAAAGGTCCTCCGCAAGCACAATCTAAAAATCGTGTTTGGCACAGCAATTTTCTCAAGTGAGCATGCAGAAACCCATGGAAAACTGTAGGATTGCTCAACATTGCCGTTTTCCATTCTGTTACAGCCCACAAAATTACTTCACTCATTTGGACAGACTTCCAGTTACAGAAAGTGAAGAAATTTCCTCATATCGATGATTATGCCATTAAGTTTATGAAACCCAGCCTCTGTGATATCTGAACCCTCCAATATCCAGCCTGGTTTCCAGAGATTATTTTATTTAAATGCATATGACAAGTCAATACTTTGGACCGGGATTGATTATTTTCACCATGTTGGTCCGTATTGACTTATATTCAAATTTCTGTAAAAATATTTTCACCACCTTGTCAATACTTATACATTTTATTTAATTACCGTACATGTACATGTTTCGAGAGCCACCGCTCTCTTCTTCAGCGGTGCCAAACATTAATTGATCCTTGGACTATGGTACAATGGTATAATATAACAAGTATATATGAATTTTGAAAATTGTTACAACAATTTCTCTTAGTTTCACCTTTCCTATTTACTATGTCATTTGTTGCAGATTTTACTGGAAATTTCCTAACTAATGTAATCTATTAAATTAATCTCTATATGTTAATTTATGTCCTTATTTACATCTAAAAGAATAATTATTTCTTCTCGTCTAAATTTAACATTTACTTGTCATTTAGTGGAAATCCTTAAATAAATCAATTTGTAAAATAATAGATAACATCTATAAATAGTCTTTATCCTAAAATCGTAAAATCATAAATAATAAATATAAATTCGTAAAATAAAAAATAACATCTATAAAATGAGTTATCCTTTAAAATGTTTCTGCTCTCTTCTTTCTTCTTAAAGTCTGCTATAATTTTCTACACCTCTCATATCAGAATATCTTCTCTTAATCTCGTCCAATTCTTCATTCCATCTAATTTATCCAAAAATTAAAATGATGTGATATTGGTCTGAACCCAAACAATATGTCCTCCTTCCTTCCTTGTTGTCAATCTGCTACTCTGCTACTGGTCACGCGATGACCATGCTGGTTGCTTTCTAACCGTCAAACTCTTCAGCTCGACTGGTTGCCAAAATTTAACCTTGACCAAAGTATTCTTGTACTAGTTTGAATAAACAAACGTGTTCTGCTCTCTGCTGTCAATGACCTTGTTAGGCTCGCTGCTAGCAGCTGAGGCTAACATCTGATATGATAATGATGATATCTAGGACACTGGACCCTAACACTGCATGTATTGTAAACTTTCATATAAACAGAGAGTACTGCACTACTTTACCTTCACTGCATAATACTGATACAGACACAAACTCTTAAAACTGTTGTGATGTGTTTTAAAATCATATTTCCTTTCACAACCTCTTAATTAAAATGTGTACTAAAAAGTCACTTGTAATAAATTAAAAGCTGCCTTGATAATTTTCCAGGTATCTGTCATTTAGGGACATTTTACTGTAGGGGTATACCAAACTTTTAGTCATGAGTAAGGGGTACAGCCTTCAAAATGTTTAAGAAGCTCTGATCTAGAGTGATATTGTCAGCAACTGCAAAATGACCTCGATAATGTTGTGAGATGGACAGCAGGCAATGGTATGATGATAAACGGGGTTAAAAGTTAGGTTGTGAGGTTCACAAATAGGAAACATCCTCTCAGTTTTAATTACTGTGTTGCTGGGGTGGAAGTTCCTCATGGGAATCATTGTAAGTACCTAGGTGTTAATATAAGGAAAGATCTTCATTGGGGTAATCACATAAATGGAATTGTAAATAAAGGGTACGGATCTCTGCACATGGTTATGAGGGTGTTTAGGGGTTGTAGTAAGGATGTAAAGAAGAGGGCATATAAGTCTCCGGCAAGACCCCCAAATAGAGTATGTTTCCAGTGTATGGGACCCTCACCAGGATTACTTGATTCAAGAACTGGAAAAATCCAAAGAAAAGCAGCTCAATTTGTTCTGGGTGATTTCCGACAAAAGAGTAGCGTTACAAATATGTTGCAAAGTTTGGGCTGGGAAGACTTGGGAGAAAGGAGAAGACCTGCTCGACTGAGTGGTATGTTATGATATAGATGTTGATTCCCATAGGGAACCTGAAATATTTGTCCTGAATGAGTAAATTTATAATACCAATATAAATGGCCCATTATTGGAAATTATAAATTTTCCAGCGACCTCATTTCTGGTTGCCAGCGTTTTGCCCCCCCCCCCATCCGTGTGCTAAGTTGGGCTCATCAGTTGGTACACGTACCAATAACGGACCATTTATATTGGTATTATAAATTTACTCATTCGGGACAAATATTTCAGGTTCCCTATGTGAATCAACATCTATATCATCTGATGGCCAAGCAGGCATCAATTTTTGGTAATGAGACAACGTCTCACATAGTGCATTGGCACTGCCGGTGGCTCCAAGTAGCCTACAAAGTGGCCTCCATGGTATGCACTAGCCATGTGTCTTGGTTGATGTGCTATGTAGCCCAACTTAGCATACGGTGGCGAAACGCTGACAACCAGGAATGAGTTAGCTGGAAAATTTATAATGTCCAATAATGTACCATTTATATTGAGTGGTATGTTCCAAGCTGTCAGTGGAGAGATGGCGTGGAATGACATTAGTACACAAATACGTTTGCCTGATGTCTATAAAAGTAGGAAAGATGACAATATGAAGATAAAGTTGGAATTCAATAGGACAAACTGGGGCAAATATAGGAAGGGGAGTTAGGGATTGGAATAACTTACCAAGGAAGATGTTCAATAAATCTCCAATTTCTTTGAAATCATTTAAGAAAAGGCTAGGAAAACAACAGATAAGGAATCCCCCACCTGGGTGACTGCCCTAAATGCAGATCAATAGTGATTGATTATAGTGACTGAGTTGTGATTGATATTGGGTATGACAGCATTTGAATCAATATACATATTAATTTCTCAAAAGACCTTTCTTTCAATAGAATCAAACATTACAGGCCTACATCCTAATGCTTGCCGAGTATCTCACAAAATTCATTCTACCATATGATATTCTCTTTAGTTGTTAACAAGTTACAGCCTTATATATATGTGATTTCAGCTAAATTATAAATCTCACATTGAACCAGAATTGTCCTTAGTGAATACTTACCTAAATGGAAGCCATACGGCCCCTCTCCAGTAGGAGAATCTACTTTAATGGAACATTGCTCAAGTATGATGACACCAAGTGGTTCAGACCACTGTTCTCGAGATTTGAAGTAGAAAAGCAGGTTTCCTCGTAGCCGACACCATCTCTCCAAACTGACTGTTTACATTCACGTGTAAGACATAGCTATTAGATACTGTACATATTACAACTTTGCACTCAGAAAACTTATTTTAGATGAATGTAATTTTTAAAAAAGCCAAGCAAAAATTAGATACAAAAGAGTAAGTTTAAAAAGAAACTATCCCTGTCTGCAACATGACACAGGAAAACAACCCACAAGTGATCTTTATGACTCAATGCCCACAATCTTTTCTGACCTTGAGAACACAAACAACTATTCCTGGCAATGGGTCAAGAAAAAATGCATGTTACATCACTCATTTAACAAGAAGGAAAAAACTAGAAGTTTTTTCCTTCCACATATGACAAGATGAAAGCTATTCTCAATTCTTCCCTTGGTATAGATGTATAACAGATAAATATACATTTTTTGAATGATCCTTTACTGTGATTATATGTTTCAAAATAGGTACTATTTCATTTGTATGTGGTGAACTATAAGTTGCTAAATAAATACAAAGTGATACAAGTGATAAAAGTGATGAGGGCAAGAGAATCTTCAATCAAATCAATTCAAAAGAGTTAGTAGGGTTTATAACAGAATACTGCAATAGAAGCATAACCAGCTGAGATTTAAATAATTAAAGTTAACAGTCTTATTTGATAAAGGATTATTCATTATTTTATTACTGATACATCATTTAAGAAGTTATAGATGATAAAATCTTGTCCTGTACATTGTATTACATGTAAAGAGACATTATACGGCAAGAGACTGTGTATTACCATCATCTTCTTCCTGGCACTTTCCTGTTTACCTGGGGTGGCACTTTATATTAACTGGCCCTGTTTTATGGCCAGATGCCTTTCCTGACAATAACCCTATGTGAAGCGATGTATTTACAGTACTATTGTTTTTTGCTGCTGTGATTTGTAGTGTGATGTGACATATTTACATGGAGATGTGTATAAGACAAACATCCAGCCCCTGAGCTACAGGAATTAATAAGCAACAGTTAAAAACCCATGCCTGGCAGGTAATCAAACCCAGAGCCCTTTGAACTAAAGGCTACTATGCTGACCATTCAGTCAAGGAGCTGGGCAGACTGTGCATTACAATGACTCTTATGTGGGGGCTAGTAAAACATAAGTTATTCATTATTTGAAATAAGACACCTTGACAGTATTTAATGGAAAGGATACAATAAAGCAACATTCAGGAAGACTACTATAATTTGAGGTGGTCGAGATTTTAACTTTCTTGTGGCGACGATGGGATAGGAAAGGCCTAGGAATGGGAAGGAAGCGGCCGTGGCCTTAATTAAGGTACAACCCCAGCATTTGCCTGGTGTGAAAATGGGAAACCACAGAAAACCATCTTCAGGGCTGCCGACAGTGGAATTCGAACCCACTATCTCCCGGATGCGAGCTCACAGCTGCGCGCTCCTAACCACACGGCCAACTCACCCAGTTAAAGACAGATCAAAAACATTTGTCTGACAAGTGGAGCACCTTTGAACCAAAAGCATATTCATCCAAATTTTTCATCACAATGATCGCTCTGTGATTTATTGTATTTCCTGATGATGTCTAGATATAGAAATACAGAAAACCAAGGGGAAGAAACCGAATTCCACTTCAGAAGTTTCAGCAAGTATTCTTAGGAATTAATTGTTGAACAAATGAAACCAATGTAAAAGTGTATCACACTCTTTTCACCCAAAAATAACCTTCATTTCCTAGAATATTCAGTGTGATACATATTAAATGATTGTTATTGCAATACAATTGTGAAGAGAAGCTAAAATGTAATACAACTTATGAATTAACATATACAGAAATATGACTGACAATGTGAGAATTTTTGAAAGTGAGTGAGAGAGAGAGCGAAGTGTTGGAAACTATATATTTTTTAAAATAAAGGCTCATTCAACTGATCTTGAAGGTACTGGTACTATATTAAGAAAACTAGAGCAATATTAGCAAACTTCTGTACATATTAATTCGATAAGTCTCAGAGAAAATAAATTAGGGTTTCAAGTATCATTAATTTTCATATGGTTATATTACTAGCCAAAAACATAAGTGAAATGATTAATGATAAAAATTACACTGACAAACTAGTACGAGAAAGCAGCATGCAGAATAATGTTAGTTCCAAGAGCAACACACAGCATGCAATGCCTTAATTTGCAAAAATATAATGTCTAAATGCAGACAAAACAGTAGACACCTCTGTTACCCCAATCTGTGTTAATTATCATTATTATCAATGGCATAGTAGGGTACCTTTCTTTGCTTTCATCAAGTTATATAATTTTTTTAAATCACGCAAATGCAATGGTTATTTTTCTCGTATATACAGATTGTTCAGTTTTCCTAATGATGCAGAAAGTTTACTAGTTGTTAAGGTCTTAAATAAAATACAATCTCTCTTCTAGGAATTATGCCTGATTGTATTAAATAGTATTTATCTCCCATTAAAACTCCCAAAACCAAACCCATTCTTTCAGCTGTTTCACAAATGTGATCATGCAATTACTTTTAAGAACATATTGTATTTACAATATAAATCACTACTCACATAAACTAAAAATAAACCTGTACATAATAATAATCTACATATATAGAATAAGAGTTTTGTCTGTACATTGCTCAGAATTTTAAAAGAATGGTATTTCTGTATCGGTCATGTCCACAGTAACAAGGAAATGCACTTTTTACTTTTCTGTAATTTCTGTCTGTCTGTCTATCTGTATGTATTTACACGCATCACGAGAAAACGGCTTAACGGAATTTAATGAAAATAGGTATGTAAAGTCAGGGGATGAACCACTACAATCTAGGCTATAAATTATTTTGTTCACGCTGAGTGAAATGGTAGTTTAAGGGAAGGCCTGAAATTTAATTCTCAAATATTTATATTATTAGTGGTCCTATCGATAAATATTACATAACTAAAGTTATGTAAAATTGAATTTCCTATCATTTATGTCTTAAACATTTTTTACCGTACTGGCTATGATAACAGAGATATTCGTGAATTTGTATTTTTGTTGCTAAGTCCATGTCAACGTCAAACCAAGAGAAAATGGGTGAACAGAATGTAATGAAAATCGGTATATAGAGTCGGGAAACAAGAAACTACTGTACGGTCTAAGCTATAAACAATTTTATTCTCCCTGGATGAAAGTGTAGTTTAGGGGAAGGCATCAAATATTTAATTTTTAAGTTCCTGTGTTATTGATCCTATCGAAAAGTACTACATAACAAAAGTTAGAGAGAATATAATTGCCGATCATTTATGTTTTATTCAGTTTTACCCTACCGACTATAATAAGAGTGGTATTTCGGAGTCGGAAGAAAACTAAATGTGAACACTTACAATATCGAAAGTTCTTAAAATTGATCAACAATAACATTATATTGACCATTGTTTGTTGTGATGTTCATTGTGTCTTATGCTGCCACTAAACTCCAATAGATGGGACTACTGCTGCGTATCAAGTATAACAGCCTGACTGAATATTGGCAGGAAACAGGAAATAGCTGGGGAGTTAGAAAACTTTCTTCTTTAGCATGCCTTTCCTCTGGTTCATACATTTCCTGATACTGCTGGTACGTAACATACTGGTTCATCATAGTATTCCAGCTATTCGATCCCTACTCTGACGCATTGTTTTGAATGAGCAGTCTAAGCTATCAACAATTTTATTCACCCTGGATGAAATTGTAGAATTCTGTGTACAATGTAGAATTCCGTAGCGTAGCATGGGCACAATAACAACAACAGAAAATAAACAGTTCTGTTGCTCGATAATATTGTGTGTGACTCTAGTTTGATGGTATGGATTAATGGAGTGAGTAAGGCAAATGAAAATCGGCAATACTTTGCTGGTGAGAGGAATGGTCACAATATGTATACAGGTAAATTTGAGTCTCTGATCACAGGGATCAATAGGTTGGGAGAAGATGATTGAACATATAGTGAGAAAGGCTTTCTAGGCTGAGCAAACTAGAGAACTAATTTGCGGGCAGTACAATGTGTGTGAGAGAGATATGGAAGTAATAAAAGGATTAAAATACAGGAAAGTAGAGGAGCTTGAAAATACTGCATATTGCTTAAAAAGAAAAGAGAATACATTACTATTAGTAAACACAAACTAATAATGACAGGAGAAACAAGCTGATTATCCAAAAGATCCTGACAGTAAAATACCTGCCAACTTTACAAAACCACAAATTAGAAGATTTTGATATGAAAATCAGGAAAAATCAAATTGGTCAAAACTGCTTATTCTACATGTCTTGCGCAATACAGGAGTACTGATGATGATTCTTGTTGTTTAAAGGGACCTAACATCTAAGGTCATCGGCCCAATACAGGAGTACTATGGCATATATTATAACTACCATCTCAAAACCCAACTGTTGCTATACGAGGCTACAAGACTAAAAAATACACATCTCTATTCTCTCACAGGAAGTATGTGAGCGAGATGATCGGTCTCTGATAAGCATTCCGAAAACTCATGTTCCACCACACATGAGAATCAGTCAAACACTTAGATGCCCTTATTTAGCAAATGCAAAGATTAATATATTGCATCATGCGCCTGAGCAATTATACAAAGCACAATGCTATTTTTATCAAGCGGGGCCGATGACCTTCGATGTTAGGCCCCTTTAAATAACAAGCATCATCATCATCATCATCATCATCATTTTTATCAAGTAATAAATTCAAATTCACCAGACTTGTCTCCAACTGGCTCCTAAAATCTCTAGAAAAGTCACTAGTCGCCATCTTTGAAATTTTTTCACTACATTACTAAAAAAGACTCCAAATCTATCAACTAGTCTCTAGAATTGACTAGACTGATGTGAACGAACACAAACACAGCACGCGAGAACGAGAGATTATTGGTACACGCGTCGCGATATACTGGTTTTAATAAACATCACACATTTGCACACATTTCTCGTATTAATAAATGTCGCTATTTCATTTGAAAGTGGCCAATGAGTGAAGGACCCCGGTCACTGGTGTACAAAGCTGAAATGGCAGGATTTGAAAACAAATGTCTGAAGTTCACCAAAAAATAGGCTAAAATCAGAAGAAGTAATGGAATAATCGGGAGGCGGGAAAAACTATCGAAAATGGGGAGACTACCACCTAAATCAGTAAAGTAAGAATGCAGTAAGAATTAGTAGAATATAATAAATCAAATTTTTAGAGAAGTAAATGACTACATGGGTTAACATAAGTCATGTGGAATGGATTGAGCATTTAAAGATCTATTAAGTAGTGAAGATGGCTGGATACCTTATAGACTGGGGTCCTGAGAGGATTAGAGTGTACTTGGTCAATGTTAGGTAAGGAAATTTCAATTCATGAAGTAAAAGAATTATTACAGAAAAGCCAGAAAGGAGCAATTTCAGGTGTATCTTATACATGTTGGAAAGAAAGTAAGAACAACTTTATTCTCAAGTGAGATGAAATGAAAGAATACAAATTCAATAAATTGTAAAAGGATTACTTTATTCGATACACTAAGTGATATATACATAGGAAACTTGGCAATGAGACTCATAAATTGTGCAGAGGGGTGTTCAGTCCTATTAAGACTCCAGTTAGGATTTAGAATGAGTATAAGAGGATTTAGAATGAGTATAAGATGATAAAATAGTAGAAAAACATTAATGAACAAAAAAAATTCAGAAACAAGGAGTCAAACTGTAATCAAACTGGAGAACGTTTTGATTTGGTGAGTAGGGAGGCTGTCGATTTTAGTTTCATTCAGATCAGAATACAATGAAGATGATTAGAGCAACTGTTATGTTCTGAACACTCTACTAAATATATTTATTCAGTACTTAACATTATTTTATTTGGGCATATATTTAATGCACAGTATGGCGTATCTCTTCATTACAATGAAAAGTTCCAATGAGAAGAACAGCTGTTCTATCCAGAGAGTATACATCTCTGTGTCGTTACCCTGATGTTACAGCACACTCAATGTATTTTTAAAAATACAATACAGCAACCAAAATATATATTCAGAATTTTAAGGCTTTATCAAAGAAAAACAGTGGTAATAATGAATTGTGAATACGAGTCTTATTCTTTATTAATGACATCTTATAAGAAAAACATTTTGAGGAAAGAGAGTGGATCTTTCAATTCCATGTATTTGGTATCAGATAATTCTAAGGATAGCATATCAGAATCCAATGAAACATTGAAAAGAATGTTGCAAGTTGGACAGAGCAAAAATATTAGACAGAATAAGAATGATGCATTATTGGGCGAGAGATTTATGCATGGAAAGGCAAACTGTTTATGAAAATGGTCTACTGTATAAAATATACAGATAAACATACAATCAGGACAGGGTGTTTTTTTAAATATAACTAGGAATTCTGTAAATTAAAAACCAAACAATGATAAAAAGGACTGCAACAATAACTGACAGGAGTGAGCAGGATAATTTAGTGGTCAGTGGGGGTATACAAGTATAAAGTTGTAAAAAAATAAAACATAGAATACCAGAGCATTTTATGCAATAAGACCTGAAAGGGGTACAACTCATAAATGTCTGTGAAAATATAACAAAAATCAGAAAAATATGTGAATAAGGATTATATACATATATTGTACCAGGAACGCGCGGTACATGCAGTATTTTTTAAGGAACATCATCATTTAATTATTACACGCGCTCAGAACTATCAGCTCGATATGTTTACGTGTAGCAGAGCTGTGTATGACGTAGGCGCAGGAATGAGGTAGACTACCCGCCCAACTCCTCAACTCGCCACGCAGCACAAACTACTGTTCTAGAACAAGGTCAAATATTCTCGATCTTTCGATCCAGAAAATTTTCAAAACTCCCTTAATAATAATAATCATATCGCCTTGGGAGATACGTCATCTTGTAGGGAATTACAAGAACGTCTCATCTACAAAGTCTCAAGAAAATCCACCGAGGGATTTTCGCGTAATTCCACTTACAAATAATCACGATGTCTAATGACGTATCAGCCACAAGTATATAAAAGACGAGGCCTCCAGACAGTGGATACACAGTCATCGCTGGGAGCTCTGACCTGTCAGGCTCACCACATAACATTGTCATATTGTTCGTCAAGGTGCTGTTTAAAAGTCTACCACCCATACTGTTCGAGTGGACTTGGTTCTGAGAATCTTTAAGATATTCTGATAAGTAGTTGAACTTAGACTCTACACCATTAAGTGTTGTAAATGTGAATTATTTTCCAAGTGATACGAATAGACATAATTTTGTTAACTGTGGCGTTTATATTAGTATTTCTTTAGTGAAGTGTGACCGATTACATTGCTATGCAAAGGTGATCTTTGAAGTGTTTGAAATATTTCACCTTAATAACATAAGTGTTGCCATCTTGTGCAATTCAACGCTCAAGTGTTTCAGAACAGGTGATTAATTTTGCGATCAATAAACTGTGTTTAAAGTGAGCGATATTCGAACTCACACTTGTAAATAATTATTTCCAACTTTATTTCCAAAGACTCTCTGAGCTAAGAGTGAATAACAATTTATTATTTCATCGCTATCAGCAGTGTCCTACGGATAAACTCTTGAATAGCCATTTCTTAGAGGTCAAATGCGATAATATTACTCTTTGTGGAAAGTAACCACAGCCTGTGCTACAAGTGAGCGATGTTTATTTCATTATTTTCAGTGGCAAACAAATATGAACTGTGATTTATTGAATCAGTGCTATCCGCCACGAGTGAACTATATTTAATTTCATTATTTTCCGTGATAAATAACCATGAACTGTTATCTATTTCATCAACCCATTACAAGTTAACGATATTTAATTTCATTATATCAGTGGTCAATAACCATGAACTGTGAAATCCTTTCATTTCTTAAATCAATGCTATCCGCATTTTCAACTTCTCAAGTGACATTTAATATCCTCTGCAAGTGTCGAATGAAGTTGAGGCATGCTTCAAATTTTCCTGTTTTGCGCCTACGTTAAAGTCGGTCTTTGGTGCCAAGTGATTCTGAAAGTGTCGGGGGACTGTACAAAAGTGGACACTTGTATAAGTAAAATCGTGAGTGATTACCCCGTATCCGGATCGTCGTAGAACTTCGAGAGCTTCTAGATCTTCAGGTTCGAGGCACGGGTTCGATTCCAATACTGGTGAACGGACTTATGAGTATAAGTTCAATTCCATGGTGACAAGGGGATCCTGGAGAACGAGTTCGATTCTATGGTGGTGAGAGGACCCGGGAGTATGAGGTTGCCTGGAGAACCATTCTAGAAGGTGATTTGGGAGATGACAAGTTACAGCACCAAGGTGATATAAATCCAACATGCCATAAGATTGAATAAACTTTCTTTTAAAAGAAAAAATTTTCTTCTTGTAGATAGGACCTCTCCTCCTGTCCAAGTCCTAGCTAAAATAACTAGAATTTGCCCTGAGAACTTTATTTCATGCTTCTTAAATTATCAGTTTTACCGGTACAATATACATATACGGAAAATTGAGAAATAACTTGAACTTGAACTCTCCTTGCAAGCCAGGGAGAACAGCAAAATTAGATAATATCATTAACCCGCTTAGTGCCAGAGTCACTGTGAGCGATCATCACAAAATGTACGAAACTTACCAGCGTCGCTCCAAGGCGCATCATTTCTTTATTCTTTCAATGGCTTCTAGACCGAAAATGGCACCAAATCTTGACATGACCATTAAAGAGCATTCAAGCTAGCATGTTCTGACAACATTTTTTTGAATTTTGTCTATCGATAATCTCAAGTGATATCTGAAGTTCCTTGACTTGTTTACGAGCAACTTGTAAAAGCATGGCGTCGAAGTGTAAGAAAAGTCGTATAAGAGATGAGGAAATTAAAGAACAAATGAGTCCAGAATCTGTTGTGGAGCCTGTGACGGACTGAGGCAAAACTGGCACTTGATTCGTCACCAAGTTCGGAATCACTGTCACGAAGCCCAAGAGGTCACCACTTGACTCGTCAGTCATTAGCTACAAATCTGTTCATTTTCATTATCATCAATTAACTGTGTTTACTTGTGTGATTGCCATGGTTGGTGTATTTTTTCAATATGCTAGATTTTAGAATTTCTGATTTTTGGCACCCCTGTATCTAATTTTAGAACAAACAAAATGCATTTCTTTGTTCTTGTATTATGTATGTGTGCTCTCCAGTGTTCATTTTTACTCTGCTTGCAAGCACGTGGTAATAGGAATAATCAAATTTTTCAACTTTTATTTTCCTGAATAAATTATTTTAATTAATTAATTAATAAGGTGAGTAATAAATTTGATAAAGATCTGAAAGGTATCCCAAACTCAGATGACTATATTTTGCACTCTCTGATTAAGTTTCGCTTTCATATCTTTAAAATCAGAGGAGTTACATTCTTTTGCCTCAAAGCCTACATTTTCCATTAAAACAGCCTGGCACTTTTAAATCGCACCTTCACATTTTTGCCTAGCACTAAAAAGGATATACGGGAAAATATTATTAAGTTACTCTTTGCGGTGCATCTTGTGATACATTCTGGACAGAATCACAACTCTCAGTAATAAGATCACATATAAACCTAATATAACTATAAAACTATATGTGAGAGCAAAACTAGTCTTGCAGTTTACAAAAGACATGGATAGAATTTAATGTATATATTTCTAGTGCTCAAGGAAGAGTCAAAATTACCCTCATATACAAGTCTATTCAAACAGTAGCTCCATTATAGAGGGCTGAACATTCTATTCTATCATGAATCTATCATGAAATATTGTCAAACAATAAAATCCTTATTCCAAAGTACATAAAAATCTTTACATCCACTTAATCCCTATTTACAAGTAGATAAAAGTATACCAAATCAAGGAAACTTAAAACAAGGTCTGCAAACAAATCACCGAGTCATGAATGTCTACAATATAATGTAGTTTGTGGCAAAACAAACAGTACTGAATTTACAGACATGCTCTGGACATCAAGATATGTCATCATAACATACAATAAATATCTAACTGCATTGGTACAGCATGTAGTTAAAATATCCACCCTTCCATCTCACAGATTGTTCATAACGGTCCTATAGATTGTCAAACACATTGATAAAGACAGGTTGCCATTAGGACAAAGAAAAAAGAAGACTGAATCTTCCCTCGTAATTTGGGGCAAGCTGAAAGAATCCGTTTTCCGATCAGATGCCTCACCTAAGGATGTTCCCGAATTACGAGAGAAGATACAGTCAACCTGTGTTCGTCACCACGTTCTACAATTTACAGGACCGTTATGAACAACCACAAGATATAAATTTCCTGGTTTCTGTATTGACAGCTAACTTAGTTGTATAACAATTTGTTATAAAGTTTCCCTCCTATTCAATATAGTGAAGTGTTTTGACACTTAAGATTTAAAATCTATACTGGTTTCAGCCCTAATTTTGGTCATCTTCAATAGAAAATACTATTAAAACATGGTAATAATTAAAACCAATTAAAATTATGTTGAGGAATAATATGTGCGACCGACATATTGTACAGTACACTATTCTTATCTTGAAGATTGAGTTCATGTCCCAAATGGATAATAGTAAATTGAAAGGTTACAATTGTAAAATTCATTATGGTTGCACTAGGGTAGTAAATCCTCTTGTCTTGAGTAATCTGTGACTTGTATAAAGATGTGGCTAGCTGCCAATAAGGTATTGAAACAACAATAAAAACTGCAGAGTTAGAAATGCCAGCGAAAGAAAAGAAAAACCAAATTCATTTGTTGGAAAAGAGAAGAAAAAGGTGGAGTGTTGAGTTAAACAGGAAAAGAACGAACTGACCGCTAGCTGACCAGTCGAATGGCGTGCTCTTTAACATGGACTAGTGCAAACTAAGTTGTCTGTTTGGTGCAGAGAACTGGAGCTCCTGATGCGAGGGGCAAGGAAGGAGGGGCCTGGGGGTGGGGTGGGTGGGGGGGATGGGGGTAGGTAGGTAAAGGAACTAAAGATGGGGAAGGTAGAACCCTCATTTGTTGGGGGTCGTGGACATGTGTTGTTGGGCTTGTGTTCACAAAAAAGACAGCCCGTTTTAGAGCTGAAACATGTACAGATTTTAAATCTTAAGTGTCAAAACACTTTACTGTATTTAACAGGAGGAAAGCTTTGCAATAAATTGTTATACACAACTATGTTATGAACAATACGTGACAGTGCACATTTTTAACACATGCTGTAGTGATGCAGATGCACTTGTACACACTATCACTTTGCAAGTTATAATGATGTATCTTCACGTTCAGGCCATGTTTGTAATTTCCAAATTGTTTGTTTTACCACATACTGTACAGTATAATGTAGAGGTCACAATTCCAAAGTTGGTAACTACAGTTGTAATTAACAGAAAATTTGAGGTGAGTCAATATTTTGAGTTTAAGCCCCTTAAATTTAGTCAAATAATTCAAAATTATGAAGCACACTTCAGTACTGCCAGCAGAAAAATTCTGTACAATCCACATATTACAAGTGTTAAATAAATTGAAACACTGTAATTTATTAGTTCCTCTTTCATGAAATGAGAAAGAATGAACTAAATCAAAAACAAAAAAAGTAAGTTTAATGGTAATTATAAAACAGAACTAATTAATGAATTTTGTATAAAGTTACCATAATATTAAGAAAATCCGCAACGCATTATGAATTTCTTCTCTCGATATCACATAGTGATTCTCTCTAATCAATGCACAATTTGTGTGGTCTATTACTATTAATTAATAATGCTGATTGGGATCAAGCCATAGTTCTTTTCAAAAACCTACCAGTATTTTCAAACTGCAACAGCTGTTGGACCATGACTTGTATAAGTATAGGTGATACGTCCAATCATTTTTATATATACATATAAAAGCAAATTAATCACCTTAAATTAAACTAAATTTGTACAAGATTAAAATTAATTTGAATTACTGTAATAACCCAAACAACGTTATAATCACAGATAAAGAAACTTGGTGATTATTATAACCTTTTACTAATTATAATGTAATAATTCTGTCATAAAATAGCTAAAGCTTAGGAAGGAAAAAAAATAAAAGATTGTCTGCAAATTAGGTAGAATAATGTCAAACATAATTCCTCAGTGTAATTATTTTAAACTACAGCAGAAGACAGTACCCTAGTATGCCAATGATTTCAATACCTTCAATAAATATTTAATTAGTGAGTCTGATCTGAAAATCCAATAAGAGTGCTAATGATTATTTACTGGTGCTTATTATTGAAAGTACCTTTGCTTGTTCCACTATAGCAGCTCAGTTCTCGGAGACTCTTAGATCTTTTCCCTCTTTTGCTGTCTTTCCCTGGAAAGTTTACAAGACCCAAGAATCTAGTGTTTTTTAATAATCATTAAAATGTCTTCCTTATTTTCCAGGGGCATGTGAGATCAGGAGTACCATAGCATTCGACCAACCAAGATGGTTTCTGCCATCACCATGTTACATAACATGAAGATATTTGTCTGTTGAGAAGTGGAGGTAGTCAGCCTAAGAGGCTTATAGTTACATTCACTAGGTATTTTCAACCAAGGGCAGAAAAACAAACAGATGAAAATTACTAGTAATGAAAGAAATAACATGAAAACGTTAGGTAATATATGAATTAAGAGAAAAAATGGTCTGAAACTGTTTAAAGAAGATAAGGAAAATGTAAAAAATGGCATTAAAATTTCTCTTACTTTAAACAAGGGAAATGAAATTAATTTTACAAAATCTTAACATGTAGATTTATAATGCTCTCCTGAAGACCTGTTGTAATAACATAACTAGCAGAGGGATAGATCAAACACACATTTCACACATTTAAATTCAGGCAAGAGCATTTGTCTACATCTGGAAGTAAAACATTAGGCATGCTCCTAATACCCACAGGCGCATGGCATAGCACACATAAGGGATGGATCATGCCATCACTATCGATTAAATATTTTAAAGCCATACAAATCAACTGCAACATATACAGTACACTGAGGAAGGAAAAGAGGGAACATGGGAGAATCAAGACAGTTAAACCCTCAAAGCAATGTTCATAAATGCATTACAGACAATGAATTATGAAAACTTTTTTTAAAATTATGGAAATCGAAGAATTTTTTTAATCACTCCAAATGTTACTAGAAGAAACGATATTCAATATTCATTCAAACTACTTATTCCCTTTTTTGTTTTTATGGCAGAGAAAAAGAACTATGTAGGTCCCACTAACTGAGTTTACATTTGTTTTGCAAATAAATCAATGCGCAATCTTCTGACATACATGAAACAAATCAAACAAAACATTTTGTCATACATTTGGACTTCGTGATACAACTTGAATGAGTCATCTGGAAAGTATTTTTTAAAAAAGCCATAACCCAGGAATTTTTTTTTTTGCTAGTTGTTTCACGTCGCACCGACACAGATAGGTCTTACGGCGACGATGGGACAGGAAAGGGCTAGGAGTGGGAAGGAAGCGGCCATGGCCTTAATTAAGGTACAGCTCCAGCATTTGCCTGGTGTGAAAATGGGAAACCACGGAAAACCATTTTCAGGGCTGCCGACAGTGGGGTTCGAACCTACTATCTCCCGAATACTGGATACTGACCGCACTTAAGCGACTGCAGCTATCGAGCTCGGTAAGGAAATCTTTTAATTCTCACATACCATGCATGTGGTGTAAAATATGTAGTACAGACGTACAATACACATTACAAAATCATAAACTTATTTAAACAAAAATATCTTCCTACACTGACGTCAGCTACCCTGAATACCACAAAGATGGTGGAATATATAGAATGTGGGTGCCAAACCGATGGAACTATCAGCATCGGTAGAACACTTGAAGTACCTCGGCTTCCTTATATGCAGCGACGGCGACAGTGTTCTGGATGCTTGTGCACATGTAAATACCACTTGCATGAAGTGGCACCAAATGACTGGGGTCCTGTGTGATCAATGGACGCTCCTACATTTAAAGTCGAAGACCTACAGAACTGTAGTGAGCCCTCCGTGGGTCAGAATATTAGCCAGCAACAGCAAAGCATGAGCAGGTTCTGCATGTGATGGAAATGCGAGTGCTCCTGTGGTGTCTTGAACCAATGCAATCTGACCATACCATGAACAGTTCGACGAAGAATGGGAGTTGCGCCAATGAGTTGAAACTTCAGGAAGCCAGGTTTAGATGGCATGGATAACAAGGCAAGCAGCAATGAGGACTCAGTGGCAAGGACAGCCATGCACCTTAACCCCAGTGGACGGAAACCATATGGTAGACCCAAGAAGTGGAAGATGGATCGCATCAGTGAGGGCAGGGAGTATTTGGGTGTCACCCATGAGGATGTCTTGGATCGGGCCAAATGGATGTGCTGGTAAGCAGATCCTGCTACAGTGCGGGAATAACGCTGGGATGGAGATTGATGTCAGCTACCCTCAATTAGAATTTATTAATTTGATCATTTTTATTGGTCTTTTTTTGGCCCATATTGACTTTACTACACAATTTCACTATACTGAAAAACCAGGTGTTGATATGAGTCTGCCTACCTGTCAGCTACCCTACTCAAGTAGATACAGTTTTGCATGAAAAAGATATCTTTCAATTAGCACGTAACCATGCCTATAGTTCTAAATAATATTTCTCTACTGTAGAACAAGGACTTCAAACAAATAAATGTAATTCTCAGTAGATACTATCAATCTATTGTAAAGACAAATGATCTAAACAGAAACACAAGTAGGTTTAAAAGACAAAAGTTAGACTTGCATCAATGATTCTGATATCTCAATAACTACTGATTTAATTCAGAATATGTCAGTTGCTGGGTTCTGTGGTCATGCTAAAGGATTTATCTGTGGTATGTCAGTTGCTGGGTTCTGTGGCCATACTAGAGGGTTTATCTGTGGTGTGTGACACATCAAGACCTCTACTCCAGACATCCCCACCAACATACTTTCAAAGCCCCACCCATTTTCGTTCACTACCACAGCTCTTAATTTTAAATTCTGGTTTATATTTGATGCACCTGGTATTATGAACATCAAATGGGATGACTACATTCCAAACACAACAGTTCTACATAGAACAAAGATGAACAGTATAGGGGTCACCATAGTTGGTCACCAACTCAGATGGACTGGACATGTTCAGTGTATGAAAGATGACAGACTTCCTCAAAAAATGCTATATAGTGAAATCAGTACAAGCAGGATATCCCATGGTACCCCTCTGATGCGCTATAAAAATCAGATTAAGAAGTCCTTCACTGATAAAAATACTTGGTATATCATAGCAGAAGACTGCATTCGCTGGAGCCGAACTACTGCAGCTGCTGCTGCACAATTTGAGCGCAAACATCATAGACAGGAAGCAGAAAAACAATACATGAGTAAACAACGCCAGGCTCAACCATGACTTCTACTCTCTATAAGGTGCAGGCAATGTGGTCGTTATGTTTCATGCCATGATTGGTCTTATTAGCCATCAAAGGCAACTTGCATTCCTTAATTCAAGGATTGGAAGAATAACAGGAGAAATATGAATACTCAGATATAAGTATCAGCCAACGACAGCATCTCTTTGTAACAAAGACCCTGAGTAGTTCAGTCATAAATGTACAGTAGCTGATGATTTAGCCCACTGTGGTACTGATGAACATGTATGTTTTGAACTTTGCATCAAAGCAGTACTAGCACAAACTGACATCTGACTTTGTGGTTGATTGGAGTCATCTCTTGTCTATTTACTGGAACTTTGTTTGACTTCGTTCTGACTTCCTGTGCACATATACAGCTTCTCATATGGCACTTGGCACATGAGATTGAAGATATGTTTGGATACACAGCTTTTGGTATGTCAGTTGCTGGGTTCTGTGGCCATGCTAGAGGGTTTATACCACCTGCCATAGGGAGAGATGGACAGTCTACCTGCTTGAGTCAGCAGTTTGGAAGACAATGTAGTGGGATGCAGTCAGGTGTACAGTGTGTTGCTTGTGAAGACACAGGCAATGTTTCCCACTGGTGCGGTACCATGTTCTCATCATAACATGGCTACTTTACTACTTATTTTTATAAAATTAAAATTTGGAAAACAATAAATGGCATGCAATATACTTTCTTATTTTATTAAACAATTCATCCCAGAAATTCAGTCATAACTGAAAGAAAACTCACTTTTCAAAGAGTTAAGTAAATGTATGATTTTAAAATGATACTTGAAAAAGGAATCATTAAATGAATATTGAAGTACTTATTAATAATTTAATCATCAATGCTATAAAACATACCTGTTTCGCATTTATGAACATACAACTTTGAGGAAACAATGACTGTTTCAAGTCACAGCAAGATTTCAATATGAAATTTTACATTCAAACAACAGGTAAATTCATATTCACATGTTACTGAATTACACTCCACTCCAAAGTACAGGTTGAAGAGGTAAATAAAAGATTAAAGAAAAAATAATAATAACAATTAATAAAAGGGTATTAAAACAGCACATGCTTCCATTCTAATAATTTTTCTCATATGAAATACTGAATTTAATTTGAGCACTGTATTTCAAGAGTTCTACAGAAATTCAGTAACTAAAAGTCAATTTAAAGTAACACTAATCTGCACTGTTTATTAAATAACAGCTTCTTAAAATTCTTCATTGGTAAAATACGAGTATAAATATACAACTGGAAATTCATAGGACTTAAATTACCATATCGTTTAACAACCAAGTTAAAAAAAACACCACATTTTTAAACGTTTCAATTCCTTTCAATGCATCAAGGAACTGTTCTAAAATAGCAAACAATTTAGCTCTTCTCTCAGAGATGAAATTCAAAAGATGTAATAATGAAACAAACAATATATTTTTTTAAAAAATTAAAAATGTAGTCTACATTGGTCAGAATGAAGACAATTAACTCTTTTACTTTCAAATCAAATTATGCAATTTCTTGGTCAAATAAAACTGCACCAACAAACAATGCAAGGCTTTTGGACTTATGCGGTGTCAAGAAAATAAGGTGAAATTCTTTATGTTTTGCAGGGAACTGTCCACGAGAAAGGCTTCCTCGTGGACAGTCGAGATTTCTCCTGAAGACGCAGGGCACAGTTCCCTGCGAAACGTAAAGAATTTCACCTTATTTTCTTGACACGGCATAAGCCCAAAAGCCTAAACAGCATCATGTCTATAATGCAAGTTATTGCCATGCAAGAAAATAGATAGTATTAATTGTACAGTGAAATTTCCTGAGTGATCTTTGTTTTCAAGTCAGAAATACATATTTTTTCACTGTTATAATAACAATAATGCTCAGATGGTACAGCACTGACTTTCTGGGCTTAAGTTGGTGGGTTCGATCCCAATCATATTCACCCGGGAAGGATGGAGATTTTATATTTCTCTTAACTGGTTTATTTGATCAAATTTTAAGATATTCATCGATAGAAAGCGAGGAAGAGCTACTTTCATGTAAAATGGCCCTATGGGTTGTCAATAACTGCCTGGTATCATACAGTACACTTATGAGAGCCAATACTGTATTTGGAAGTTTGGTAATACGCCTAAGTTGCATAATTATCGAATGTGACCCAGGAGATCTTTTATTTGGATGAAAAATAATCTGAAAGTATATAGGCAAATAAAATTTTTAAAAGTATACAGTATTTGCATACTATTATTTACAACTGTTCATTTAGTTTGCTGTAACGACAAAACAAGTGGAAGTTTATTTTCACACATTACACAGGTCTATTCTGTGGAATCAACTTCAACATCCGACCTATTTTTCCATTCATATGATTTTACTCTTCGTCAAAGAGCACTCAAATATTTCAGTGATAACATCCGAGAGAGTGTGTCTGATTTGGGAAACAGTTAGGATTCTGTCTGGAGATCATCCTGGGTTTTTTTATTTTTTTTATTTTGGCCTTTTACTTGTAAGGAAATCCTTTTCAAGGGGAACATGACACTGTGTATAACTTCTGTGGCTGAAAACTATTTTGGTAGTGCGCAACTGCCATCATGAAAAGACTGTCCACTAAATCCCCCTTCATTCTCCCCTGCAGAGTCCTTATGAGAATGTACATCTGGCATCCAGTGACTCAGTTATATATTCCTTACGCCTGTGTCTTCCTCTTCCAGTACATGTAATACTCTCATTGAGCCGACTGGAGAGGGAAAATGAATTACCAAATTACTATGCCTGAATTTTTTAACACACTGTACTCTAGGCCTTAAAATATGTAATAAATATCTATACGCATCTCTTTCATGCATTTATGAAACTTAACTTTTGTAATGATCCACTTTTTAGTATAAAAATAAAGAAATAACAGAACAAAATGAAATGCTACTGTACAGGACGTATGGTACTGTACAGTACCAGCATGTTTCTTCTACCCCCAGATCAAGCTAATGGGAAGTTATAGTATTCATTGGTATTTCTGACATTCCTTTCATCTGTTATGAAATGGTGAAAAGATCATGTACACTTTCTTATACAATAAATAATGTTAGTTACCTCAGACAAGCAACCATAGTCGCTTTATATAAACGCGCCATTCAGACCATTGTTGATTACACGTGACAATACAAACACACTAACTGTACTGAATGATTCTTAAAAGGTCTGTCTTTCATTCAATGTTGCCATAATTACGGCGCCCTTTTCAATAATTACAATAAAATCGTTAGTAGTACGTGCTGGTACCAAATGGTACCGCAAGTCCTTCCCAGGTTAAAATGCCCAGCCAAAACTCAAAATTAATCAGGACGACTATGGCAACCTAAGGAACAAGTGAGCTAAACCGAAGGAAGTTTTTTACAGTTGTCAAAAGTGGCTGTGGAAATATATGATTGGCAGAAAAAAGATTAAATTATTCATATGGACTATTACAATGGCTTGTAAAGGCTGGTTGTAGAAGATTATCTCTGTCAACATAGAACTGTCATTGCTATGGTAGACATGAAGGCCAAAACCCCTGACCAAGTACTAAATTGAGCCTGTGTGAAGATGGCATTGGAAAAAAAAAAAAGTCTTCATTGAATGAAATATGTAATCGCACTAAGCTGCAAGAGAAAAGAAAGGAAATGCAACAACTATAGAGAGATTCTTAATCAATATACCTGCTAGTATGTTTTCCAGACTGAAGAAAATAGACCCAATCATTGAGAGAAAAAAAGATGAATAAAAACATGTATAGGTTCAGACCACAAAATGTTCGTTAGGACCAGATTTTCAAGACATACCACGTAACTGAGAAATGCTGGTTATGATTCACACACACGCGCGCATGCACGCACGCACGCACGCACGCACTCACGCACACACAGAGAGAGAGAGAGCATGTGCGGTGCAACGATGCGCCCACTGGTCTGCTACGTTCACAGCGTGTATGGTGCAATGATGCGCCTGCTATGTGGATTTGGTAGTAGTTATCTGCTTTATCATAAGATGGCAGAGAAAGGCAACTTTCGGCTATACTTCGAGCTATTTATTATTGTCAAGGGATGTCCCATATATTCACAGTTAAAATGTCTGGCTCCATGGCTAAATGGTTAGTGTGCTGGCCTTTGGCCACAGGGGTTCCGGGTTCGATTCCTGGCAGGGTCGGGAATTTTAACCATAACTGGTTAATTCCTCTGGCAAGGGGACTGGGTGTATGTGTCGTCTTCATCATCATTTCATCCTCATCACGACGCACAGGTCGCCTACGGGAGTCAAATCAAAAGACCTGCACCTGGCGAGCCGAAGTCCTCGGACACATCCCAGCATTAAAAGCCATATGCAATTTCATTACAGTTAAAAGTTACAAGTTTCCATTTTGTTTGTAAACATGGCAGAACCTGGCAGAGTTGTGGTGACACAGAAATTGCTAATTTACTATTTAACAATGGTGGGGAAAGTAATTCAGAGTGTGAGAATAATACAGAGGATGAGTTTGCTATAACATCCAGTGAAGATAGTGCCACTGATAACGTGATTCATAATATGCCGAGAAATGCGAACACATGGGGTGACTACTACACAAAGGCATATTACCAACGTGCAGCTGTCCACGGATAATCTGGTTAGCCTAGGTTTATAATTTATGTAATGTGTTTTTGTGCATTTTAAAAGTATTTTTACGTCAGCACGTTTGGAAGTTATAGTGAAATTCATACAATATCGCATTCAGCATTGGCAGTAGGCTCGAAATAAAGCACACTGTGGGTTCAGTCTGTAGTTTAACAATTTCATACTTGAGGGGTTAAGTTCGGTATCTACCTTTATGGATCTGAAGAAAAGTGTCTAACTCATGATTCCTAGTCAGAGGGTCTGATAGTCAATTGGCATAATTCCTATCTTAAGACCCCTAATGGTGTACTTGGCAGCCAATCAACAAAATTATTTAAGTTTAAGAAACCATCCAGTTCAACATATTCTTCTTCTTCTTGAGGCGCCTTCTCCTAGCGGAGGTTGGCGATGTTGCAGCATGGAAAGCATCTTCTGAAGTGCAGTTGTGCCATCTTTGGATGTCCTTCAGCCATGAATTCTTCCTCTTGCCAACAGACCTTTTCCCCTGTATTTTACCTTCAATGATGAGTTGTAATAGCTGGTACTTCTCGCCTCTCATAATGTGCCCTAGATATTGGGTTTTTCTTTTTTTCACAGTAAGTAATAGTTCTTTCTGTTTCTTCAGATGAAGGACTTCGTCATTTGAAATTTTCAGCACCCATGGTATTCGGAGTAGGCAGTGATACAGATACATTTCAAAAGCATCAATTCTTTTTTCTAGATTTAGGTCAAGGGTCCAGCCTTCACATCCAAAGAGAAAAATGGAGAATACATAGCACCGAATCATTCGCATTCTTAATTGCACACTTAGGTCATTCTTACTATACTTATCTTCTAGCAAAGCAAAGCAAAGCGAGCAAGTGCTACTACTAGAACCATTGAGGTAAGGTACAGTTCAATTTTCAGTCAGGTCACTTCTGAAAATTGAAAAATGGCCCACTTCCTCACTTTTAATGCCATTCAAACAGTCCCAAGTTCCAGAGCTGGAATGACAGGCCGCAGACAGCCATGAACACTCCTCTGCCATATTCCGTAAAGTGCGCTCTCTGCTCCTTTCAGTCAGTGCCTCAGAGTAGGGATCGATTAGCTGGAATAATGTGATGAACCAGCATGTTATGTACCAGTAGTTATCAGAAAATTTACGAAGCAGAGGAATGGCATGCAAAAAAAAAATAAAGTTATCTAACTCCCCTGCTATTTCGCACCAATATTCAGGCAGGCTGTTTTACTTGGGACAAGCAGTGATGAGTGGCAGCAGAAGAGACAAAGCACATCACAACAATAGATGATCAAAGTAATGTTACTGTTGATCAATTTATGAGCTTTCGATGTTGTACACCTTCACATTTAGTTTTCTTCTGACTCTGTGATATAGGGCATATAATATAAAAGAAGTCCTTCTTCCATGATTCCCTTTTGTCTTATTCTTCATGCAATCGTTCCTTTATGACTTTTTCTCATTTTTATAATCATCTTCACAATTTTCCTTGTCAATATGGACCAATGACCACGCAGTTTTACACCGTAAAACAATCATGACAAAAACCATTGCCAGTTAAAAGCAATTTCCATGCTTTTTCCATATTTCCATGTTAGCAATGCTCGGTGTTGACATGACTAAGCAACAAAAGTCTAATTTCATGAATTCTATTATTAGAGTCAGCACGGTAAAACTGTATGACACAAATGATTGGAAATTATATTCTCTATAACTTTTAGTGAGAGTCTGCTGGAATTCTGTGTTAGCAATAACCTGTCTATCTGCAATACCCTCTTCCAGCATCACCCACGGCATTGATACACATGGATTTCTCCTGGTGACAGGGTTCGAAATCAGAATGATTTAATTTTCATGAGGCTACATTGGCGGACTTCTGTACTGGATTGCAAGACCTATCCTGGAGCAGACTGTGGTAGTGACCATATTATGTTATCCATGAAAATCCGGAAAGAAGGACCAACCTCCCAAACATGGGACAACCTTAACCTCTCCCTGAACCAATTACTTAGCCTCCCCAAGCTAAGCACCCCTGGATATTGAACACCACTCTCCTGCTCATAGAAGAGAGGAGCATAGGCCTATTGAAGAAACATGGTATTCAAACGAAGCAAGACGAAGAAGCATACAGTTACAGTGCTGATTGCCGCAAAATACAGCACAACTTCAGAACTGACAAGACACGGTTCTGCACTAGATTTTTGTGATGAAATAGACCACTACTGAAAGTTGAATCAAACACGTGATCTTTTTAAAAAAATTAACAGCATTACCCATGAGTTCAAACCAAGTACATGGGTGATTGAAGATGGCAACCATATTACTGATAAGAACAAAGCAACAGAGCGATGGAAACAATATTGTGAAACACTGAATTGTAAAGAAAAAAATTCCACCAAAAAGGACATTTTTACGAGGTAGGACAAGGAACCTGATATTCTTTTCAGTGAAATTGTGAACGCCGTCAATCATCTGAAGAATTACAAAGCCCCAGGTATTGACGGTATTTCTGGAGAAATACAGAAAGTGATGGGGGAGAATGGCATGCGTGTTTTACATTCAGTATGTAACATAGTGTGGAAAACTAGTGAATGGCCCAAGGACTGATCAAGATCTGTACTAATTCCTTTTCACAAAAAGTGGTCCGTTAGGGATTGTTCCAATTATCGTACTATTGCATTAATATCTCATGCAAGCAAAGTCCTGCTCTAGATAATAAATCAACACCTAAAACCATCCCACAACCTCAGACATTCTCAGAAAAAGCAGGCTGTTTTGCAGGTAAAGGAACACGAGAGTCAATCCTGAACATGAGGTAGATAATTGAGAAACGTTGCAAGTTTTGTGTCCCTGCCTTTTTTCGCTTCCTTGACTACAAAAAGGCCTTTGATTTTGTTATGTGGAACAAGGTGTTAAAGGAATTTGGTGTTCCACTGCATTTAATATTGTTATTGAATGGTCTCTATAAAAACCATGCAGCAACCATAAAGATGGAAGGTGATCTCTCGGACATTTTCAATGTGGCAAGTGGAGTAAGGCAAGGTTGCATATTATCACCTCAACTCTACAACATCTATGCAGAGTGTGTCTTCAAGAGAATTCTGGATGGCTGGAATGATGGAATGTCAATTGGTGGCAGAAAAATTAGCAAGCTGCGATTTGCAAATGGCAATTCCCTTATTATAGCTGGAAGTGTTTACAAGAGTGAAGAATATTAGCCTTCATTATGGTCTAGAGATAAACATGAAAAAGACCAAATTAATGGTAGGGCCTAGTTGATCGACAAAGTCAAATCCAACTTACAGGATGTCTAAAGGACGTGGAGATAGTAAAGGAATTTGTACACCTTGAGCCAGTCATCAATGACATGGGAAGGTGTGAAATAGAGATCAAAAGACGTATTGTTCTGGGTCGTGCTGCAATGGTTAAACTCGCCAAGATCTGGTAGAACCGGGCAATATCAAAAGCTACGAAGATGCGCTTTGTGGAATCACTTGTGTTCTCAGTCTTTCTGTATGGCTGTGAGACCTGGACCGTGAATGCTAGAGACAAAAGTTGAATTGATGCCTTTGAGATGTGGTGATGGCGGAGAATGCTGCATGTACCATGGGCAGAAAGAAGAATCTATGTTTCCATTCTGAACGAACTGAGCTTCCAGAAATGTCTATCTTCCCGCGTGAGTGAATGTTACCTCCAGTTCCTTGGCCACATTTTCAGAAAGAAAAAAAAAAAAAAAAAAGAAGAAGAAAAAAAAACATTTTGCAAGGCAACATTGAAGGCAGTACACCACAGGGAAGAACAGCAAGTAGATGGTTAGATCAGGCCTGCCTCTTCAGATCATGTTAAGGAAAGCTAAAAACTGGTCTGGATGGAGGCATCTCGTCAATGCTGCAATGCAGAAATGATAAGAGTTATGAGGTCTCGACGCTCAGCAATGAGCAAAACGACTAATGAAGATGAACTTTTGGTTAAAGTTACTAAGATGAATTTATAATACACAGCTTTCTCTGATAGATTAAAATATCTAGGAAATCATTAAAATATTTTGGCATTAGACACATAAATGTGAGGGAATCACTATTAGAAGTCCTAAATGCTAAATACCATTGTAAATTCTTAACAAAGAACTTGTCAAAAACACTGATATGGCACTGTTTCTTGATGAATTTGATCACTGTTCAAATTAATATTTTCACATAGTATTTATTAAAATTTCACTGAAAAAAAAAAAAAAATGAAATGGTGTATGGCTTGTAGTGCCGGGAGTGTCCGAGGACATGTTCGGCTCACCAGGTGCAGGTCTTTCTATTTGACTCCCGGAGGTGACCTGCACGTCATGATGAGGATGAAATGATGATGAAGACAACACAAACACCCAGCCCCCGTGCCAGAGAAATTAACCAATAATGGTTAAAATTCTCGGCCCTGCCGGGAATCGAAACCGAGACCCCTGTGGCCAAAGGCCAGCACGCTAACCATTTAGCCATGGAGCCGGACATTAAAATTTCACTGAGAATTAAAAATTGAACAGACTTTGACTAAGACAAAGTTTCTGTATAGTTGACGTCAATACAGAACTGAATATGAATCTTACTGTATGTAATGTGAATGAGTTAGTTAAAAAGAATGTTCATGAAAGGACTGAAAAGGTGTAAGGACTGAAATTAACTATAGACTTCCCAAAGTTAACAGCTAGAGATTTAAAAATAAAGACTTGCTATAACTTGTCTATGTAAACGGGAGTTAACTCATCAGGATTTTGTTGACAAAGTGGGAGTATGTTATAACTGTATTCAGTCTTACACACTATTGTAAATTTTGTTGGCTAAACCCAAATGAGGATTATGACAGTCAACTATTTTTGTTGTTATCTGTTGCATTCACCTGTAACTAAAATGGTGACTTTATAATAAAGTTTCATTTTCCTGTAAAATACTGTTTTAAGGCATATTTCTAACAAACACATCTGCGAGAAAAGAATTATGAGTACCTTAAATTTTACTTTCATGACAAATTACTACAAACTGTATTTTTTGTATATATAGGCTATCATTGTTTCGATTCTTTACGTCGCACCGACACAGTTTGGTCTTATGGCGATGATGGGACAGGAAAGGCCAAGGAGTGGGAAGGAAGCAGCTGTCGCCTAAGGTACAGCCCCAGCATTTGTCTGGTGTGAAAATGGGAAACCACGGAAAAACCATCTTCAGGGCTGCCGACAGTGGGGTTCGAACCCACTATCTCCCCGATGCAAGCTCACACCTGCGCACCCCTAACCACAGAGCCAACTTGCCCAGTACCTGGATATACATCTATACACAAACTTTGACCTAGAGATGAAATTTAGGCTACATTTTTAATCATTTTTGTACATACTGTGCTCTTTGTCAATGCAATGAACTACAAATGGCACATTCGTGTGCAAATGTTTGTACAATTTTAAATATCTATTACATTTTATATCTTTTATTCTTTGTCTCTTTAATTTAGGGTTCGCATAATGTTTTCCTTAAAAATAAGTGAACTAGTGAAAATCTTGGGACATTTCAAACATGGGACAAATCAAGATGTAGGGTAAATAGTAATACCAATACTAATGTTTTCCATTATAAAACCTTCCATTATCACATCAGAGAGAACATTTTTTCTAACACAAACTTTAAAAGCTGCCAGTTACAATATTTTGAAACTGATCTGGCCTTATAAGGAATGTGCAAGTTTATGAATTCCTTCAAAGATCTTAGGTCCTTCTGATATTACATCAAAGAATTCTGCACAAGACAGTCAATTAAAACAAGTCTTTTCAAAATTGTTGCTGGTTCAGCGGTATCAATTTTCAGTCCGTTTCTTTATGTCAGACCACAAAGAACTGATTAAGGAAAAAACACGTTTCACTCCTATATTATTTCTCGGCTAAACCAAACAATAACCAAAACCTATCAAGTTCGTAATATTTTCAATACAGGCGATTTCACATCTGAAACAAATTACTGGTAACGTGCCTGTCCAATTGATTGTCCACTATGTAATTTGAAACAGGCCATTTGTTTACCCAGCAATTCTAGTTTGTGTGTCTACTTTTTGCTTAAAAAAAAAAAAAAACAGAAACAAGGACTGTCCCAGAAAAAATGGGATGGATGAGAACCCTACTTTAATTATTTACATAGAACTAATATTCATAAGTTACCTCTTGATTTTGAGTTAAATTATAATCATAAACAACAGCACAGAATTTTTGTAACACAAGGGAAAACATGAATGTCAAGGGGTGTGACAGTAAGTGGCATCATCACTGGCTTCTTACCAAGGTGGACATTGTTCAAAACTTAGCCAATACATGTGGGGTTTTTAAAATGAAAAAAAAAAAAAAGACACGTCACTGCAGTTCGGATTCCATGTAAAATTAACTAGGTCTTGTAGCTATGATCATAATATTAATAATCATATAGCCTAAAACTAAAATGTTGCTTGCTTTTGAAATATTACTGTATAATAATAAAGAGGAAAAGCACACAATGTGCAGGAATGCAATGGTTAACGATAGTTATTAGGATAGTCACTGTCCCTCACTGCAAAGCATTTTTAATGAACACTTCCTTTCACTGCATATTATTGCGACCGGGCGAGTTGGCCATGCGGTTAGGAGCGCGCAGCTGTGAGCTTGCATCCGGGAGATAGTGGATTCGAATCCCACTGTCGGCAGCCCTGAAGATGGTTTTCCGTGGTTTCTCATTTTCACACTAGGCAAATGCTGGGGCTGTACCTTAATTAACGCCACGGCCGTTTCCTTCCCATTCCTAGGCCTTTTCTATCCCATCGTCGCCATAAGACCTATTTGTGTCGGTGCAACGTAAAACAAATAGCATATCATTGGGTGATATCGATCACAACTTCTGTCGCACAAAGCACAAACACAGGTGACGGGATCGTGATATTTGCTGGTCATGCACACCTTGAAGTGGAAGCCATGAACGGCATAGTGTCTCACTAAATGTCTCAGCTCATAGTTCCCTTGTTGCCAATCACTGTAGATCATAGCGTCTGTGGTGTAGAACTCGGACCATATTTCATTTTTCTTTTTCCGAAGCACTTCCATGAGGCCTTTATATGCAGGAGTTACTGGCAAAAGTAGCTGCAGTCATAGTTCCTCAAGGAAGAAAGACTCCCTGGTGAGCTCGTATGCGAGCTGAGATGGTGCGAATTTGGAAAGGCATAATAATTTCTTCAGAAAAGTAGCTTTCACTTTCTCAATTTGTTTCAGATTTCTCTGTGTGCAGTGTATCAATATTAATTCTAGTCCATATGTTATGATAGGAGTGATTTTAATTTTGAATAATTTCATTGCTGTTCCAATTGATAGTCTATTGATGAGTTTTATGCCATTCATCGCCTTGATAGCCATGTTTGTTTTGTCTTCTATGTGTTTTCTGAATATGATGCCACATGTTTGTACGGTCAAGCCAAGATATTTGAAGTGTGACACTGCTGTTAGTCTCTTTTCTTGGTAAATGAAGGTGGCTTGTGGTCCCCCTTTTCTGTAGGGCCTCCCTCTTTGGGGCCTACTTTGAATCCCTGGCAACGCTGATAAGAAATATTAAATGCAAACAGCATGACTGTACATCTTATTATAATCAAAACTGAAACTTTCACCTCAAGAGAAACATGTAGTCTGCCATACTTCTTTGGTGAGAGGTAGGAATGAAACCCAACAGCCAGGGCGGTTATTTGTTTTTAAGGGAAGGAACACATATTCAACCAATTTCTTTATTCAAAAATTAACGGGAATGAGGAATGGTAACTGTTGTTGAATTAGGTAATGCAATGGAATTATTAGCTCTACCAAATGCCAAGAACTGAACCTCCTAAGAATGAAGGTATCAGCAAAAATGCAAAAAGGGCTATAGAAAGGAGGAAAGTGAAAGATGCACTATACTGCACAAACCAACCTAAAGTTAGGTCAGAGGTAGCAGAAGCAATGCCTGGCTGGTGTCTTGTGGTCAGCACTTCATGTTTGCAAGTTGTACGATTCTGGAGATGAATGAAATGCCTAATCACAAATATCTCTACCAGCAGGCACCAGAAAAGTTTGATAAAGGAAATAAATCCATTCAGAGTCGATAAATATGAAGAAGAGATGCAGATTGGCATGAGGGAGTAACTTGTACCAATAATTCTCTCCCTGTTTCACTTTCACAGAAACAAGTATGTTTCTTTTTTAATTTTTTTTTTCCTTCCTATACTTTTAATTTCTTACAATAAGTAGGAGATTTATAAAGCAAACTTATCATCTATGTGAACACATCCGTGAGAAAAGAGCTACTAGTACACAAACTTCATGTCAAATAACTACAAACTACAATAAATGAAACAGTTAAAGTTTGTCATATATAGATGCTAGGGGACATTCAATAAGGGAACCGAGCATGCCATTCCAAATTCAATGGCGAAAAGGCAGCAATAGCGCAAACTCTTAAAAGGCTTTGAACAATTAATAAGGGTCAAAACATGTGTTGAAACTCACTCTCAGAGCGGCGGAAAAAACCTTCCTGTCTTTCTCTGAGGAAAAGAACACCTTCCTTATCAAATTTCTGCGACGGCTGTGTGGCCAGTGTCGTCAGTTCCTGCTTGTTGAACCTCATTGTCATGAACGATAGTGCTGTCAAATAAAGAACAATGTTTCAATGTGTGACAAATAATTATAATAGAACAATCCCTGTTACCGGGAGGCTCTTCTGAGTCAGAAGAGAGAACCACTCTCGATAAAAGATGTATCAGAAACACTGATAACTGAGACTTCGTAAAAACACAAAATGAGAGAATTAGTAAACCACCTTCATCGTATTACTGGAGATAAATTTACAGGCAAAATACCACTGATTGACGCCATGATGTTATTACCACTTTACTCCACCACCCGCTCAGCTGGGTTCAAGCCGCGCCTTTTAAAAACTGTGAAGCAGTTCCCATTCCAGATTAGCAGTCGTAAAACTGTCAGTTACTCAGTTGTAATTAAAAGTTTAAGTTTATTCATGCAGTATTAATGAATAGTCAACGGAACATATCATAAGCGACTATCTCAGTCTGAAATGAGGACACAAGACGGAGTTTAATGTATTTGGCCAAGATCCTGACAATGTAACACTTATGAAGGTGTTCTTTTCCTCAGAGAAAGACATGAAGGTTTTTTTCCGCCGATCTGAGAGTGTTTCAACACATGTTTTGACCCTTATTAATTGTAGGACGTATTCTTACAATTTATGTCTTTTATCATATCCAGCTCCATGGCTAAATGGTTAGCATGCTGGCCTTCGGTCACAGAGGTCCCGGGTTCGATTCTTGGCAGGGTCGTGAATTTTAACCATCATTGGTTAATTTCGCTGGCACGGGGGCTGGGTGTATGTATCTTCATCATCATCATCATTATTATTATTACGACGCGCAGGTCGCCTATGGAAGTCAAATCAAAAGACCTGCACCTGGCGAGCCGAACGTATCCTCGGACACTCTTTTATCATCACGGAACAATTCTTAAATGTAAAATTTAATAAACATTGATTTAACATTCTGTAACAAAAAGCCTTCTTGGCTCAACCCAATCTCATCCCCCAGCAATTTGACTTTTAGGATCAGGATTGAAAGTTGTTAGGGTTGTACCGCCCTTGGTTCGTGGTGAGCTTCTGTAAGAGAACTACATAGACAATATTATTTCTGAGTGAGAAATTTGATGTATAAAATCGAGATGGGAAACGTTTCTTACAGAATCTTGAAATTCCCTAGTGTTCTGTTTCTTACTTAAGTTGTCCTCGACGTTGTTTCGTCTTATAATAGAAATTCACTATAAATAAGAGAAGAAACTAACATTGCTCAGTGCCTTTTCAGGTTAATTTGTAACGGACAAATATACAGGCAATTATTATGAAGTGGAAATTTTCTTGTTAGGAAGAAGAAGAAATTTAGTATTAAGAAAATGGTATCACTCTTGATTATTGATATTATTTTACGGAGAATAAGAGAGGACCAATAGAAGATTCTCGTGGTAATGTCGTAAATTTTTTAATCAACCAATCGTTGCCTTCGTGCGCGCTTCGCATGTCTGTTGTTACCGGCGTCAGTAATATTGAACAATTCCAAGCGAGTCATCGGCAGCAATCAGTGTAGAAGACAGTTAGTAATAGAGCAATTGCTGTGACGAGAGTAAGAAGAGTCTGAATTTATATATTCGATTTAATTGAGCATTAAACATGTCGTGGTTACCACTTGAATCGAACCCAGAGGTAAGTATGGTTTGGTACGATTAATCATTAATCGACATAAGATTCCACTCATTCCCTGTGAAACTTTCCTTAACTCGAAATTATTTCATTTCAGGTCATGAATAAGGTGAGTTGTCAGCGAGTCGTCATCCATGGTAAAATCTTTACGACTTGTTGAGCGGACCAGTAGCATAGGGTGTGGCTAGTTATCTCCATTTTGTCAATTTTCTATAAATTATTCAAGGATGAAATTGCCGCTATTCAGGTACTAAACGACTGTCAGTGTATAACCAAATCGTTATCTAGGCATTACTTCAGTTGGGTACGGGTGGGTTAAATTGCGCAGTGAGGAGGGGGAAATGGTAACTGTTATCAAATTGGTTGTGTTTTGGGACTGGTGACAGTTCACAATTTGATAGAATCTGTATTTAAAAGAAAGAAGTGAATGAAGGAAGTTAAACGTATCTCTGTGGAAGACTTTGAATAGGAAAATGGGCTATATAATAACTTTTCTATCAAGTCTGCATCTAACTTAAAATTTATTTGCAGGGTGCAAGAAGGTTTGTGTTAAAGGTTTATTTCTGAATACTTTAAAGATTGGTCTTAATTTTTCATATACTTATTTGGTAAGTTTAACAATGGTATTTTTCTCAAGTCAGAACCATTGCCATGATAAGTTCATCTTTGCACGAGTGTGGTTCTGTAAGAAATGCCTTCAAATCAAGATTGAAATAAGTAGACTATATTCTGCAAGTGTTGATAATTTTTTGATAATATCAAATTTTCAATGACATTCTACCTTACCATTTCTGATTGCAATGAAATATGGTATCATACATGGTGCAATTACTTTTACTAAACTCCTCAAATTGTGTTTGCAACAGTTTTTTCAAACAATGTATGGACATATTTTAAAATTGCATATGCTACTTTTGTAATTGAAGCAGAAAGCTGGACAAGGCCTTATTTTTAAGCTCTTGTGTAGTTTCCTGATACACTACACAGTAGGATTTTGAAATGTTTTTCAAAATTGAGTCAAATTTTTTCTCGTATTTGTATTTAAGTTGTTTATTCATTATTTATGTGCACAATTTGTGCAGAATAAAATTAGTACACGTCTAATAAATACATGATTTACAAAAGATGCACTTCAGTTCATGCAGTAATTAATCTTGATAGGTTTTCCTTTATTCATACACTTAAGAATGTGGTAACGTTGACAAATTCTGCCGCACAGCTCAGACACAAGTTGAGTGGATCGTGGTATAATTTTCTTGCACATTTTATGATCGAAGCTGTGCACAGCTAAAGAGTTCACAAAGAAACAAGTCCTAATTCGCGTCCATCCATGTTCTGTTCATTATGGCCTTGGTCAAGTAGAATTTTATCTGAATTTCTCTTTTCAATGTCCTTTCTTCCAGCACCCTCTGCCATTTGGTCATAGAAGGCAAAACAAACCTGAATCTTAAATCCTCCAGTAAGAAGGGTTCTCGAGCGAGCTCATATACTAATCTGGAGTGGATGTATTTAGTAACTTATGTATTAAAGTATCTAGCTTTTACCTGTTCCATTGTTCGAAGATCTCCAATGTTTAATTTATCCCAAATTACTTCTATACCGTACGTGAATATTGGGACGATTTTGGCGTCGAGAGGGCCATGGCAGGCCTCGGGGACAGTCTTGTAATGATTCTGATATAAAATTATAACCTTTGCAGCAGCTGTCGCTCATGGTTTTATGTGGATAGAGAAAGGGTTCATTATCATTCGTAAGGTTACACCCAGATATTTGAAGCTATTAAGTTTTTAGAGGTTTACTTTGAAAAATATTGATCTGGGGAGACGCATCACCCTTCCTGAAAAACGTGTTCAGTCCTCTCTGTATTGTAAGTCATTGTTATTTGCCCAGTTCTCCAGAGCATGAGTTGCATTTTGTAACTGATGACGTGGGACCCCAGAACCATATCATCTGCGTAGATGTAAATCTTTTTCCTTTCATTCTTCTCTAATTGCTTGAACAACATTGTGCATGGCGACATTGAAAAGCAGGGTGCTGAGGGGAGGGTCTCCTGGAGTATACTGTTAATCTGTATGATCTGTCTGGAAATTGTTTTCAGAAATTGTTATTGCTTCTTAATAAGTTGTGGATCAAAATTGAGTGCTTTTTTCTTTTACTACTGAATCTAGTTTTGTGGAGATGATGGTCTTAAAGGCTTTCAAGAAATCTAAATACTGCATTGAATTTTCCTTTGTGTTCCAAGGGCATTCATTCTCTCATCGTTGATATTTTGGATTGCCTGGAGCATGTTTCTTCATCTTCTAAAACCAAATTGCTCTTCTGGGATTTTATCAATTTCTTCTGTGAGTCTTTGTCATAAGTTTTGTAAGCATATTTAATAGATTGTTTTCTAGGGTGATCCCTCTATAGGAATTAGGATTCTCTTTTCCTTTGTGGAGCACCTTTGTTGTTTAAGTTCTCCATGGCATTGGAATGTCCTCTGATTGCAGACAAATATATTAGGGTTGGCGTGCACCATCTTAGAGTAAATTACTCCGGAAGTAGCGTTTACTAAAAAAAGTCCATACTACAGAAGTAAATTACTACGGGAGTTAGTTACTTTGGAAGTAACATCGGAGATTTTAAGAACAGTGTACTCTTTTAGTTACTACTATAGAAGTAGCGTTCGTTACTCGCGGAGTGTAGTTGTGTTTGCGTGTTTTCTTCAAAGAAATCTAAGTAGATAAGTTTATGTGTGATAGAAAACATAAGCGAAAAAGATAAATGCTTGTTAGTAGGGATGTTGGATAAGAAAATAAATTCATGGAAAGCCGTGACAGAAGAATTCAGTGCTTCGAGTGACGCAAAACGCAGTGAAGAGAAAGTTAAAATTCTGTGTACGGGCTTCAAGCGAAGGCTAAGAAAAAAAGCAGAAACTCATGGATACACAGGAAAAATTAAAACTGATGGTGGTTTCTTGATACAGATCGCCTACATCCACAGCCAAATTGTTTCCAATTTTCACACCAGGCAAATGCTGGGTCTGTACCTTAACGCCATGGCCGCTTCCTTCCCTCTCCTAGGCCTTTCCTACCCTATCGTCGCCGTAAGACTTATCTGTGTTGGTATGACGTTAAGCAATTTGTAAAAA
Organism: Anabrus simplex; assembly: GCF_040414725.1. Taxonomy (NCBI): domain Eukaryota; kingdom Metazoa; phylum Arthropoda; class Insecta; order Orthoptera; family Tettigoniidae; genus Anabrus; species Anabrus simplex. The sequence continues at coordinate 18,573,604 of NC_090269.1, read as the reverse complement.
AGAAAAATGTTAAATCGATTTCTAAGAAGTTCACCGATGTCACCGGGAGGGCAAAAAAAATGGGAATATGCGTGCAGTCAGTTGCACCCACAATGTATGGGAACCTGTAAATGTGAAATATTTCCTTTATTTTTCGAACAATAGTTTGCAGGCATACCTCACTCTATTATTCTCATATCAGAAACATACATGTTGTACACAGTTATAATTACTATATTACATTTGCCCAAAACTTGACCATTTCCAATGCGTTTATTGATGCTTGATATAGTTAATCTTCAGTGCAGGAGGCTGGACATAGTCGACATTAGAGCATGTGTTGGACTGTCTGGTCTTCTCCACAGTCACATTGGATTTCTTCTTGATCTATGTAGCCCCATCTTGCCAAATTAACCTTGGATCTGTCAACTCCAGATCTTTCTACTCAGGGACTTCCAGATCATCCATTGTTCGCTGTGACCAGGAGGTAGAGTTTCAGAAAATCTTATTTAGCCAGGGGGAAGGGAGGATGTAGCCCTCCATAATTGCAACCTGGCTTTTTCAGTAGTGGTTCTAAGTTCTGAGAAAACTCTTCCTTGACTTTAATCATTGCAGGTGCAGTTAATGCCCATATAGAGGATGGGTCCTTTCCTGTTCCACTGTCTTTCTTTCCTTGTTCGAAGCTATTTCTCTTCAAACAGGAGGAGGTGCTATTCCTCCAAGATGGTAGAGCCATTCGACTGGAGTGGATTTCGAGCAACCTGTTATAATTCTGCAAGTGTCGTTGAGAGCTGTATCCACCTGTTTGGCATATCTATATATGAGTTTTGTCTGTACATTGCTCAGAATGTGAAAAGAATGGTATTTCTATATCGGTCATGTTCACAGTAACAAGAAAATGCATTTTTTACTTTTCCGTAATTTCTGTCTGTCTGTCTGTATGTATGTACACGCATCACTAGAAAAAGGCTAAAGAGAATTTGGTAAAAATCAATATGTGAAGTCGAGGAATAAGTCGCTACAATCCAGGCCATAAATCATTTTATTCATGCCGAGTTAAATGGTAGTTTAGGGGAAGGCCTAAAATTTAATTCTCAAATATTTTTATTATTAGTGGTCGTATCGATAAATACTACGTAACCAAAGTTATATAGAATTAAATTTGCGATCATTTGTGTCGTACATTTTTACCGTACCGGCTATGATAACAGATATTCATAAATTTGTAATTTTGTTGCAAAGTCCATATCGACGCCGAGCCACGAGAAAATGGGTAAACAGAATTTAATGAAAATCTGTATATATAGTCGGGGAATAAGAAACAACAGTCTAAGCTATAAACAAATTTATTCACCCTGAATGAAACTATAGTTTAGGGGAAGGCGCCTAAAATATAATTTTTAAATACCTATGTTATTGGTGCTATCGAAAAGTATTACATAACAAAATTTATAGAGAATACAATTTCCAATCATTTCTGTTTTATTCGGTTTTACCATACCGACTATGGTAAGAGTGGTATTTCTGAGTCGGAAGAAAACTAAATGTGAAGGCCTACAAAATTGAAAGCTCATAAAATTGATCAACATTACATTGACCATTGTTTGTTGTGATGTCCTTTGTCTTTTATGCTGCCTCTCAACTCCGATAGATGGGAATACTGCTGCGTACAGAGTATAACAGCCTGACTGAATATTGGCGGGAAATAGCTGGGGAGTTAGAAAACTTTCTTCTTTAGCATGCCATTCCTCTGGTTCATACATTTTCTGATACAGCTGGTATGTAACACACTGGTTCATCATAATATTCCAGCTATTCGATCCCTACTTTGACGCGCTGTTTTGAGCGAGCAGAGTGCATACTTAAGGCAGAGGCTCACTTAGTAGTAGAATGGCCTGGCCTAGAATAACAATTTAGGCCTATTCCAAATTATAGCACCACAATTCACTAAATTTCTAAATTCAACCCTGAAAAGAGCGTTTCTTAGGCCGCTATTAGCCATGGGCGACTAGTGGCGCAACTTGTGAATAATTGCTCGGTTCATACCGGGGAATAGTCAGTTGAGAGAATGGTATCCTACGAAGATCTTCTTGCTCTTCTATTAAGGACAAACCGAAGGGTCAGGAAAATGCGGAAACATTCTATATTTGTTTCTCGACTGACTAGAGGATTATAGTATACATTGTTTGACGATCTAAATGAGGATGACAGTAAATTTTTCAAATACCTGCGCATGTCAGTCGTCATTTTACGAATTGTTCGGCTTCATAAAAGAACTAACGGGAAACGACACGGACTAAACAAGTGTTTTCCAGCTGAGCTGTAATTCACTAATATAGCCATATAATGGATCAATGGTACTTGTAAATGTGAACGATTTATAGAATTTTTATGGGTATTACATATTTCCATATAAGAGTATTGAACGTTTTATAATACTCACATACCGGGCGAGTTGGCCGTGTAGTTAGGAGCGCGCAGTTGTGAGTTTGCATCCGGGAGATAGTGGGTTCGAATCCCACTGTCGGCAGCCCTGAAGATGATTTTCCGTGGTTTCCCATTTTAACACCAAGCAAATGCTGGGGCTGTACCTTAAGGCCACGGCCACTTCCTTCCAGCTCTTAGCCCTGTCCTATCCCGTCGTCGCCATAAGACCTATCTGTGTCGATGCGACATAAAGCCACTAGCAAAAAAAAATCGAGTATTTCATATGAAAGCATTGCATTTAATCGCTTCATTCCTACTGATGTCATTGTAATGACGTATGTTCATTTCAGTTTAAGAACCACTGAGACAGTCTTTCTGAGGATGTAAAAATGCAGGTGGAGAGAGAGTCTACCATTATAATGAAAACTCCCCAACCTGATTGTGACTGATGGTAGGCAAGTGGCCCTACCATTACAATGAAAATTCCTTAACTCAGTCTTTATATGAGAAAAGACGTTTGGTGACTTTCCCGTTACGTTTCTAGGGTAACGTTAAGAGCTATGCAATTTAATACAATCTTGCTCACAACGCGTACACTACCTAACCTAGAATTCTGTATACAATGTAAAATTCTGTAGCGAAGCACGGGTACATCAGCTAGTGTTGAATTATACAAAACAGGACATGCATACTCTGCTGCAGAATAGCATAGTGCCATTGCAGAAGTTCGGATGGTTTCAGGTTGGCTACCCCACTGTGATCCGGCCAGTTTCCGTAAAAGATTGTTCCTGGTGGAGACTTTCGATTTGCTGTTCATGCCGTGCTTCTTGAAAGTAAGAGGTCTATCAAGTGCCGCTCCTAGATATTTTGGAGACTCGCAGCGTTCCAGTTCGACCCCTGAACATACTATCTTTAACTTGCGAGTACTTCCTTGTTTCTCAGATGAAAAGCACACGCTTGTCTTTGAGGGGTTTGGTTTAAGCTGGTTTATGCTGTAATATCTAGAAAGATCATTAAGGGCACCCGTGAGGGTGTTTTCCACTGATTCAAAATCTGTGCTCTTGGGTGGCTAGAGCGGTACCGCCCTCTTAACCTCACTAGTGCTTTAACCACGCGGTGAAAGATACGACCAGCAGTCATGCAGTGAACGTTAATTAGATCACCGGCAACTATACTGAAATGTTCCGGTACGAAACTCATATGGCACACAACCACTGTAATTTTGGCGGTGCAACAAAATTAAAGACAGGTATTGAGCTGTAAGTGATCTCAGAGTAGATTTAGAAGGAAAGTAAAGGATTCCTTCCCAAGTCGACAGACTTGACCATATCGATCCTTAATTGGTCTGTATTGACTCGTAATAACAATGTAAAACGGGTGATTGATTTAGTATTTGAATAATTTATACGTACATGTTTTGGGAGCCTTAACTCCCTTCATCAGCGTATTTACATCAAAACCTACCTTTTTTTAAGTCTCAAGATACATCATCTCATCACATTAACATTAAGTATTTTTCTGTAAAACCTCAACACTAATCACTATATGTACACTTTTCTGTTTTTTTATTTTTTATAATAATGCCTGTTGTAACCCAACACGTAAGACGTGGAACATATTTAAAAACACTTGAATTGTCCACCCGTTCCTCCTATCCTTTACACACATACGTGTATCATCACCCTGCTGCTGCTGCTGCTAATAATATATTGACAGGGCGAACCAACCAATCACCCGTTGTACATTATTCCTTCCCAAGACCAAACGTTCCTGAAACTCTCCGTATGCACGTCATACAGCTCTTGCTTTTCACGCACTGTATGCACTATTACATTTCCCGTCGTTTTCTGTGTCCAGATCGTTAATATAATCTAAGTAATCCATGAACATGTTTGAAACATCTTCCTCTCGTATATGGACAATATCATTAGCTTACTACGTGCACAACGTGCGTTATTTACTTCTTTAGTAATATACTATAAGATAGTGCTCTTCAACATTTTACTCTTGTGGTAACTTACTCCAGGAGTATCTGAAAGGAATAAAATACTTCGGAAGTAATTTACTCTCATATGGAACTCACCGAATGCTGACTTCGAGTACTTTACTACGGAAGTACAACTTGCTCTTGGTTGGTTCACGCCACCCTACGTCTGTTAAAGCTGGGAGTAATATATTAACTGCAGTCTTGATATGCTCATTAAAGATGCCGTCTGGTCTGGCTGCTTTCCAGTTTTTCAAACTAAACACAGCATTGTGAACTTCCATCATTGTGAACAAACATATTGGTGCCATCAGATTCGATTTTCTTCTGATATGCTGCCGTGGATCCTTTCTGATTTAATATAAGGTCAAGTGCACCTCCAAGATGTACATATGTTACTAGCAGTTAGTGTTTTTCTGGTTCTTAGTGTCAAGTAAGGGTTTTTTCATGCCTCTTCTGCCATCCTGGCCATTTCAAGTTTGGTGAAATCATTGTCTTTTTGAGTAAATTGTTATATTCCTTTCTATGGTGACTATACGTAGTTATGTCTTCTTGCTTATTGCTGGCTTTTGCTATGTGGAAGGCTCGAAGGACTCTTTCTTTGCAAGTAGCAGGTTTTATTAAACAATTTTTGTAATTTTTGTTTTGTTTTGTTGTGATAATTTGAGGATTGAATTACATTCTCTAGTACAGTAGCAGCAGAATCCAGGTCATTTTCCTGTATTCTATTATTAAAGTGAATGAGTTTGAACTTTGCAGGAGAGTGCTTTCATTCAACTTTTGGGAGATATTATTTAAGACTTTTCTCATTCTTAACTTTTTGCATGACCAGCAGTTGTGAAGCTTGCTACGACAGGACAATGCTTCTTAACCTGTAAGGATGTGCATAAGGGTAAAAATTACCCAGCCGAAATTGAAATGTATATTTCGGTTATTTCTAATGTGCTCTATAGGCCTCCTCTTTCAGTGCCTTTCTTGTGAACACTTCTAAGGGCACGAACATGCAGAGTGGATTACGTACTCCTTGCTCAGCGCTCATCACTTCTTTATCTTCACACAGGAAGCCGAGAGATGCAAAACAAACTCGTACATTTCAATAGTAGCGTTTATGCCGGCACTTCACTCATCCCTCTTCTCTCTGCTCCTCCCTCAAGAATCAAATCAGTTTGATTTTGGAGTGATGTGCTTCTTGATCGTTGTTCTGCGATTGGTTGGTTCAAGGCCAAGGCCGCCTACTCAAATATTATCGCCCGGAAGCCTGATACGTACTCAGTATCTTTGTATGGTTCTGTGCTCCGTAAACATGAGTGATTTAAAGGAGAAACTTATTGAATTGGTTAGGGACAGTACTCCAATATGGGACAAAAGACATAAAAATCATCACAACCATTATGTGCAGAAGAATTTTTGGATTAATATTGGAAAGGAGATGGGGATATCTGGTAAGTTGACATTTAATTTCTTATTGAACAAATTTAATTGATTTAATGAAATAAGACCAAATACACCGGATGCTGTGGTTGAGGCGGGAACATCACGGACTCTCATTTTGAAGGTCCCGAGGCCCACCAATCTCAGTTTTTTTGTTTTGTGCAAAGTCGAATGGCTCGATTATAATCTTTTCCATGTATTACTATCATACATAACATTTTGGGTGCTGTCCTGCCTATATTGACGCACATACAGAACTACTGTTTACTAAATGGAACTTACCCTACTGTCTGGAAAACAGCCAATATTATACCGGTACCTAAGAGTTTAGACCCTCAGTCACCCTTTGACTATCGTACTGTGTCCATACTGCCTGCACTTTCTAAAGCCTTTGAATGTTTAGTATACGAGCAAGTTCTTGAATACCTAAATAAAAATGCTCTTTTGGACCCTTTGCAATCTAGATTTAGGAAGGGTCATAGTACCGCGACAGCACATTTGAAGGTTACTGAAGACATTAGGAACACTATGGACAAACGACTGCTCGCTATACTTATGCTTCTTGACTAGAGTAGCGCCTTTGACACTATAGAAATTCCAACTATGATAAAGAAAATGAAACTGCTAAATTTCAACCTGGCTGCGCTTAAGTTTTATAGTTCTTACTTGGGTAACCGTCAACAGCGTGTAACAGTAAACGACAAGGCCTCTAAATGGAAAATGAAACTTGGTGGTGCCCCACAGGGCAGTATTCTAGGGCCCTTACTTTTCTGTATTTATATCAATGACATACCGTCTGTGACAGGAAATAACACACACCACCTCTATGCTGATCTTCAAATATACCGACACTGCAAGACAAGATATTAACAGTGACCTCGGACGACTCATTCTATATGCACAACGAAATTCTTACACAAAAATCCACAATCTCAGGCAATCATAATTGGATCACAACTGAGCTGCTCAAACAATGTCGCAATCCCGCCTATCCTACTGAATGGTAACATTATTCCCTACAGTAAAATGGTTAAAAAAATCTTGGCGTAATTATGTATGAAACACTTGATTGGTCTGATCACAGGAAGGAAATATGTAAAAAGATTTTTGGAGTGCCTCACCCTCTTTAATGCCAGAGGGATGTATTTCCATTTGAGCTAAAAGCCAAACTAATGCAGTCACTCATTTTCCCTATTTAGTCGACGTGATGAAAGAAGGTATACTTAAACTTCAACGAGCACTGATTTCCTGCCTGCGATTTATTTACAATATCGGGTACGATGTTCATATCACCCCATACTATTAGGCTCTTGCATGGCTGAAGACTGATAAACGTCGGCAGCTACGCACTTTAATGATGGTGTTTAGAGTGTTAGCAGCAAGTCGGGCACTGTATATTTCTTATATATTCACCCTTTTATCATCATTTCACAACTTCAATACTCATTCTAGATCCTTTTTTTCTATTCCACTGCACCGCACAAATGTAGTGGAGAGAGATTTGTGGTGACCGGCGCCAGATTATGGAATTCCCTGCCAGCTCAGGTCAGAGAAACTAGCTCTTTATCACGATTTAAGATCACCTGCTGAGGACAGCTGACTGAATGGTTTAAGTATGAATGTGTGCGTGCATGCCTGCAGATTAATCATTTTAAGAGTTTTTAATATTAATGTAGTAGGTGATTTATTTAAATTTATTTTCAATTCTATTAATTTTTGTAGTGTTAACTATTTTAAGTATCTTGGTATTTTAAGATTTTGATTAGTATGTGGTTAAGTGTACGAGAGGGCCTCGGAGCCTTAACTTTGCCACTGTAAAAGGGCACTAATAAATAAATAAATATAGAATGTTAGGGGTATGGGTATAGATATTTTGTTAGTTGGTAAAGAAAAATACACGTCACAACATATGCTAGGTAGGGTATACCTTCTATTAGTTTTCCTTGCGGTAATGGCCACGCAACTGTGAGTGGGTGATAGTGGATTCGAACCCCACTGTCGGCAGCCCTGAAAATGGTTTCCAATTTTCACACCAAGCAAATGCTGGGGCTGTACCTTAAGGCCACGGTCGCTTCCTTCCCACTCCTAGCCCTTTCCTTTCGAGTATTGGTTGCCTGCAGTGACCAGGAGACTAGGAACTTCCCAATAGTGTGTTTGAAGTAACAGGATATACCTTCTCGTAGGAGATTTAAGAGATTGCCGAAATCACTTTCTGAATACTTCTAGCTGACTTTTCGATGTGTGTAGTGTGAATGAGCATATTTTCATAAAAATTAGAAATATATTCGCTAGTTATAGGTTTTTACTGTGTTTCCGTCTCTTATCACTAGTGTTGGTTTTATATTTATTATCATGTAAGTTTAGATTGTGTTGTACATTCTATAATATTTTTTTAAAAAATTACAATCTCCATATTTTCTATTACTACTATATAATTTTAAAAAGATTTGTTGTATTTAAATATTATACGGTATGTATGTTAATTATTTTAAATATTGTGGTTAAGTGTAAGAGAGGGCCTTGAGTGCTAACTTTGCCACGAATAAAGACGAATTACTTACTCTTATAGGTCTTCTTGGACATTGGGTAGAGAAGATATGTTAACCCTCTCGTGCACACATTTTCAGTTTGAAGTAAAAAAAAATAGTCTTGATTTTTTATTCATTGAAAGGTTACAAAATACAATCATGTTAAAGAAAAGGAAATAATTCATTTTCTTTGAAAATTCCACGGATCTCATATGAGGCCTATGTGGGTGAAGGGAGTCCACACACACCACAACACAACTGAACTGAGGAATAATTTTCTTGGGAGATACTGTGCGCTGGATGTCAGTTTTTCACGCACGTTTTACCAAACTAAATTTTGCATTAAGGAGTGGCTATTATTTCCTGCTATGGAATTCCTCAAAACACTATGGACAAAGGGCATATTAGCAGCGAAGGTAGATATACCTGGTTTTCCTTGAACGACCGTGAAAGTGGCACTTTTATCCTTTCCCAGCTTATAGTTAGCCTTCACTTTCAACCATTTTTTGGTTGCTGGTGGCATCTGTGAAGCGGGTCTTCCTTTTTTGGGTTCATGATTGCTTCCCATGTAAATGAGAGAAGTGGTTACTGAGGACTTGAATTATAACAGATCCAGCTTCTCACAATCTGGGTTCATTCTCCAGAGGATCCAACAGTTTACAGTTTTCACATTCAGTAGATAATGGCATACTCTGAAGTACTCCCTTTTGTGCGTTATGGTATCCCGGTAAAGACCTACGAGTGAGTCCATTAGATGTACGCCACCCATGTGGGAATTGTAAATGCTGATGAAATTTGGTTGTTTAATTTCAATGATTGCGCACAGTTTGGCACCATCTCTTAGCAACACCTACAGGTTCTGCTCCAGCAAATGTAGATGCTACATGTAAAAATGAATTATCATGCCAGCAGGTTATTGTGATGTTGGACTGCGATGTAACAGAGTACAACTATCTCGATTCCTTTTTGAAGGTTTTCACAAACCGCAGCTTGAGATCAGCACCACAAAGCCTGTTAGCTCTGATAGTCCTAGAAGCATAAATGCCATCTTCAAGAAGTTTCTAGAGAAGATTAATAGACGTAAACAAATTATCGAAAGCTTATGGCTTTTGAACTTCACGTTTTCACACAGCCTAAGAACATCACCACCAACTGCTCCAAATTCAGAATGACCTTCACCATTTTGCACTTTTCCTTGATGGATCTCAAAGCTATGGATGTATCCTGAGGAACTGGTTGAGACCCAAATTTTGAAGCCCCATTTTTTGGGTTTACTCTTCATACATTGTTTCAGCTTTGAACGGCCTTTGAAAGGGACCATCTCATTACCTAATGAAAATTATTCTGACTGGGAAGAACATCTAAAGATGTGCTTGAAATGGTCAATCATAGGACGTAAACGTCTAAGCCGATCATTGATGTCTGCTGGAATGTTCTGATTGTCAATGAAGTGCAAATACTTCCGTATCTCGCAAAAGCGATTGTATATCATATTGTCAGGTATTACTTACATGGCGCAGAGTATATTGTGACATTCGTTGTGAAGACTACATTTTCTACAGACGGCCCTGGTTCTTCATCTATTTTGTTCTAAATGCATAGAAATGAGAATATATGACAAATGTGCCATGAAACATCAGTAGTCTGTCTTGGTTTGCATAAAAAATTCCACCAAAACACAATATGTAGTTCTAATTCAGGTTATGACTGTGAACCATAACCTCTCGTACATTTAGACCTTATGAGGCCCCTATATTATTACACAAAATAATGGTAATAAATTGCATGTACAATAAAAATACTAATACCATTGGAAAGAGCATGCTTTTCTGCTATATAAAATATTTTTACTTATCAGTTGCATATATTTGTAAAGGGCGTATCAATTTCAATAATTTAGTCTCCGTATGAAACACACAAATAACAAGAGCGCCACAACTGCCTACAACTTTGCAGCTACAAGGAAGTGCTGTCATCTCATGGATATAGTTGTAACTAATATCACACTTCACATGAGGTCTAAAGTGAAGAACAGAGTCATAATTTTCCACTAATTCATAACAATATTAAATGAAAAGTGTACTAAACGAAACATAATTTTGGGACCTCATATGAGGCTTGTGCGCACGGGAGGGTTAAGAGTAAAGTCCTATATCTATTGCCTTGGTTGCAAAGGCTTGTCAGGATGAGAATGTCTTGTTGATCTAGGAGATTTCTCGGGGTGAGGACGATAATGGTTTTTAATTCTTCTACATGACAGATGAGTAGATTAATCCTTAAACATTGCTCCTTGTCCTTGGGAGTAAAAAGACTATTGCATGAGAGCTCCTGTTGACCAGAGTTCCAAGATAACTTTGTGTAGATCTGTAAGGGGAATTCCAACTTTGAAGGCTTTGAGTGTACCTATGGAGGGAAGTTGTTCACATTCATGTATCTGTTACTTGCAGCTCCTTTAGATGCGGTTGCACTCGGATAATTGTTCATATCGTTTACAAAGATTGAACTGTCGGTGTAGTTAACAGTATGTCCCAAATTACAATTCACAAAGGGCTTGCCATGGAACTGTTAACCTACTCAATCCATTTGACATGATGTTCATGTGAGCATTGGCCAGGCCTTAAACTCAAGTGCTGCGGCATTCGCGTGCCAAGTCGTGTGTACTAGCTTATATTTTGATCGCTGCAAGGGTTAATAGAACAGGAATGTGGCTTGGTTACAGATCTCATATACTGTACCTTAACACATTCACGCCCATCATCTGAACGGGCTATTTGAATGGCTGGCCCAGCTATTCCAGCTCTTAGTGGCACAGCAAACAACAAAATTTCACAATAAATTCTAAACTAAACAAGATATGGAAACAAAATTTTGCACATACCTTAAAGAAGTCCTCTAGTATCTCTGGACGTGTGGTAGCTAATGTTACACCTTCAGGTACTGTGCTTTGTCTCTTGTCCAGGAGAATCTTCACTGTCATTTTCACTTAGTTCAGGAATTAGTTCACCTGAGTCTTCATTGAATAGGATGTTGGCAATTTCGTCAACACTTATATTGTCCCTAAGTGCCTTGGTTACGCTTCAGACCCTGACTATACACATGCCTGTGCAATCACAAACCAACTTCGCAGCTAGTGTGATCAGCACTAGTCTTCGTTCAGAAACGGAATAAGAAATTCATTAGAAGGGAAAATTCCCAAGGCCATCTGGTTTTGGTGAGTAGATGCAGGTAGAAGTATTCATAAGGGTATTGCCCTCATCTGTCACACATATTTGTGACAAAAATAAACCACAGCTGCGTAGGAACGGCTATAATTCAAGGTTGCGCTTATCCAGACTAAGTCGGGTATGGTCCAGAGCATGGACACGTACTATAAGCAATAACTCGGATATGGGCGTGAATGTGTTAATTGCCCAATTGTAGCCACTGAAAGCACACACATTTCATCAGGCATCAGTCTCTTAGCCATGGCTCTGGGTAAAGGCCATTGACAGTGCTATTGCTGAGTTATTTGAAATTGTTTTAGATAGTAATGGCGATTATGATGGTACTGTAGAGATTTTAAGTGAAAATGAGTTCTGATATGACTATGAAAATATACCTAGAGCCCCGCGTGCAAAAGCAAAACTTAGTGACACGGTGTAGGTTAATAGTGATGACCAACCAGGGATGTCGTGGAAACCAGGCGAATATATATAAAATAAGAGTTTTGCCTGTACATTGGTCAGAATTTAAAAAGGATGGTATTTCTGTGTCAGCTGTGTCCACAGTAACAAGGAAATGCACGTTTTAATTTTCCGTAATTTTTGTCTGTATGTACACGCATCACGAGAAAACACTGAAGAGAATTTAATCAAAATCGGTCAGGGAATAAGTCGCTACAATGTAGGTAATAAATAATTTTATTCACGTTGAGTGAAATGTTACTTTAGGGGAAGGCCTAAAATGTAATATATATATATATTTGTAAAATAAGAGTTTTGTCTGTACATTGCTCAGAATTTGAAAAGAATGGTATTTCTGTATTGGTCATGTCCACAGTAACAAGGAAATGCACTTTTTACTTTTCCGTAATTTGTCTGTATGTATGTACATGCATTACTAGAAAAAGGATAAATAGAATTTAATGAAAATCGGTATGCGAAGTCGGGGAATAAGCCGCTACAATCTAGGCTATAAATAATTTTATTTAAGCCGTTAGAAATGGTAGTTTAGGGGAAGGCCAAAAATTTAATTCTCAAATATTTATATCATTAGTGGTCATATCGATAAGTACTACATAACCAAAGTTATATAGACTTAAATTTCCGACCATTTATTTCTTATACATTTTTACCATACTGGCTATGACAACACAGATATTCATGAATTTGTAATTGTTGCCAAGTCCAGATCAATGCCGAGCCACGAGAAAATGGGTAAACAGAATTTAATGAAAATCTGTATATAGAATCGGGGAATAAGAAACAACAGTCTAAGCTATAAACAAATTTATTCACCCTGGATGATAGTTTAGGGGAAGGCACCTAAAATGTAATTTTTAAATACCTATGTTATTGGTCCTATCGAAAAGTATTGCATAACAAAAGTTATAGAGAATACAATTTCCGATTATTTCTGTTTTATTCAGTTTTACCGTACTGACTATTGTAAGAGTGGTATTTCAAAGTCGGAAGAAAACTAAATGTGAAGACCTACAATATCGAAAGCGCATAACATTGATCAACAATAACATTACATTGACCATTGTTTGTTGTAATGTTTTGTCTCTTATGCTGCAACTCAACTCCGATAGATGGGATTACTGCTGCATACAGAGTATAACGTCTGACTGAATATTGGTGGGAAATAACTGGGGAGTTAGAACACTTTCTTCTTTAGCATGCCATTCCTCTGGTTCATACATTTTCTGACACAGCTGGTATGTAACACACTGGTTCATCATAGTATTCCAGCTATTCGATCCCTTCTCTCTGTCGCGCTGTTTTGAATGAGCAGTGTTCATACATAAGGCAGAGGCTCACTTAGTAGTAGTAGTAGTAGTAGTATGGCCTGGTCTGGAATAACAGTTTAGGCCTATTCCAAATTATAGCACTACAATTCACTAAATAACTCCAAATTCAACCCTGAAAAGAGCCGTAGCATTTCTAGGGTAACATTAAGAGCTGTGGACTTGAATACAATCTTGCTCACTACACGTACACTACCTAACCTAGAATTCTGTATACAAGGTAAAATTCCATAGCGAAGCACGGGTACATCAGCTAGTTCTCAAATATTTATTAGCAGTCTTTTCTTAATGAAAATCGGTATGCAAATTTGGGGAATAAGTCTCTATAATGTAGGCCATGATTAATTTTATTCACGCTGAGTGAAATCGTAGTTTAGGGGAAGGCCTAAAATTTAATTCTCAAATATTTATTAGTGACTTTATCGATAAATACTACAGAACTAAAGTGATATAGTATTGAATTTCCGATCATTTGTCTTATACATTGTTACCGTACTGGCTATGATCACAAAGATATTCATGAATTTGAATTTTTGTTGCCAAGTCCATAATCAGCGCCGCATCACAAGAAAATAGGTAAACAGAATTTAATTAAAATCTCTGTGTAAAGTTAGAATAAGGAACTACAGTCTACGCTATAATTTTATAAGATGCTCTAATATCACAGACGAAAGAAAACTAAATGTGAAGGCCTACGATATAGAAAGCTCATAAAATTCTATCAACAATAACATTCATTGACCATTGTTTGATGTGATGTGCTTTGCGTCTTCTGATGCCTCTGATCTCCGATAATAGGATTACTGCTATGTATTGAATATTTAAATTTTTTTTTTAAATGTCACACAGACACAGATAGGTCTTACGGCGACGATGGGATAGGAAAATGCTAGTAGTAAGTTAAAAACTTCATAATTGATCCGTATTGAACTGAGAATCACAATGTTAAAAAGAGGTTTATCATTGTATTGAATAGGTGGAAACTTCTCTCTTTTTAACATTGTAGTAGTGTGAAGGAAGCGGCCTTGGCCTTAAATGAAGGTACAGCCCCAGCATTTGTCTGGTGTGAAAATGGAAAACCACACAGTACCATCTTCAGGGCTGCTGACATTTGGGTTCGAATTCACTATATCCTGGATGCAAGCTCACAGCTGCACGCCCCTAACCACACTGCCAACTCGCCCGGTCTTAGAGAGTGTAACAGCCTGCCTGAATATTGGCGGGAAGTAGCTGGGGTGTTTGATGCTTTCTTCTTTAGCATGCCATTCCTTTGGTTCATAAATTTTCTGATAATACTGGTATGTAACACACTGGTTAATCTTAGCATTCAAGCTATTCAATCCCTACTCTGAGGCACTGATTGGAATGAGTAGTGTGCATATTTAACGGAATAATGGGAGGGGCGTGTTCATGGCTGTCCTCGGCCTGGTCATTCCAGCTCTGGAACTTTGGACTGTTAGGTTGGCACCGTGGTACTGTTAGTTAAAAGTGAGAAAATGTGCGGTTTTTAATTTGATCAATGATAACATTGCTTTTAATCGCCACTTTCCACTGACATTTTCGTAATGACCTGTGTTTACTTCTGTTAGGGAAACCAGTCAGTCTGAGAATCCCGTAACAAAGGAAGGGTTACATCAGCTAGTATTTAGATAATTCTGTATTGGAGTTCTGTTTTTGGAGTATGAGCCTGTTTTCCCACATTGTGTGGGGAAACAAATACATTACAGAAAAATTATTTGACCCAGATAGAAAACAAAGAACAGATGATGGCAAGTGGTTTGACATTGTTGCGGATAAAATTTAAGGCCTATTTTGTCCTCTGCATTGAGCTATCCTGCGTTTATAAGCTTCACATCCAATTATATTGGAGCGAAGATCAATGCGTTGAGACTCCAGAAAGTGTGTGATGTGCCTCTATATTCCCGAATGTTTTTAAGATTGACCACACAATCTTTGTTCTGACATTATTGGTGAATACAATTATTTTGAATGCTTCACAGGAAACTGCATGAAAATTCTTAATTGCTGTCCCATTTATGGCATTTATTTCAGAGAGGTGCACGGTAGTTCTTGTGTTGAGGGTGATTTAAATCTGATTTCTAATCTAGTGTGTTGTACCATTAAGCCTGAAGCGATTGGGTTAAGAATCTAACAGTAATTCACTGCTCAAGGAGAAGAGCTATGACAGTTTCATTAATAACAGACTATGGAAGTTCTGGCAGGCATTGGCTGCTTGCAGACATTAAAAATTTGTTGACCTTTACATGGCATTAGAGTGCTGGGATGTCTAATAAGGTATTGAACAGAGGGATTCATTTTATGCCTGTGATAAAGCTGCCAGACTCTTTACTTTCATATGATAATGTGTCCAATAGAAAAATTAACATTGGGGAGGCTTGAAAATGAAAAATATAGTATATTCATAAATGTGGGTGAAATGTGCAATTATATGAAACTGTAATCTATGTTTAACAAACTCAGAAATTCTTATAGATAATGAACAAGCATTTGGATTTAAAGTAAACTATGTAAATTGTAAATCTCTGGGCCCTAGCTGTAACTTTATCTCAGTCATTCCACCAGTGTTTCCTGTAAACCTGATGATCTGATTGTTGTAGAATGGCTCAGAAATGCATTTGTTCAATCTCAACATTTTAAGGTTCATGCATGTTCAAGATCCTGTTATGTACTTGCTGAGATGTATTAGACAAATGTGATATGTGAATGAGATGTGTTCATTTGTTAGGCTCCTTCATTCCACCAGTCCTTTTAATTAATTGTATTTTTTTTTCTTAGTATTTGCATAACTTGGGAGTTCCGGAGAAATGGCAAATGGTTGATGTGTACGGTTTGGACCCTGATCTTCTGGCGACTGTTCCTCGGCCAGTTCTTGCCGTATTGTTGCTGTTTCCTTGTACTGATAAGGTATGTGTATTAAATTCCATAAAATTATGGAAAGCCTGTAGAGTAGGATAGTTCATTTCAGGTTGTGTTTTCCTGATATACTAAACAACTCAAAGATAAGAGAAGTAAGAAGACATTGTTCTCATATACAGTAAACGCTTGTTAAGACATTCTGCAGGGGACAAAGAAAGGTGTTAAGCAAGGAAATTTGCATTGAATATACGAATAAAAACTGACGAGGATATGCACTATAGTTTTTTTTTTTTTTTTTTCTAACGTGCATGCTGGAGTCTTGTATGTGCTGGTACTTTGAAAGTACAGTACATTTCTAACGATAAGAAGGGATGGGTTTTAAAAGGTACAGAAAAGGAAAAGAGAACAGGCATAACCTTTCTTCACTGGGGTTTATTTAATAAGCATATTAAAAGGTGGTAGATTAGAGAATCTGTAAAGGGAGATGGATACACTGAAGTTAGATGTAGTTGATATAAGTGAACTACGTTAGCAGGAAGAGGATTTTTGGACAGTAGTGGGTGTGTGACGGTAGTGCTCCTCAATATCTTGTGATTTTGGTTGTACGTAGTTTGAATAACGAAGTGAAACCGTGTGCCTATGGATTACTGTGGTTTGAAGAATTGATGTACGTATTACATTTTTATTAGATCTTAATTAGTGATGTATTACGAGCCAAGTTTAAGTTATTTGAGGAAGAATCTGTTAATGTAAACATTGAGGTGAAGTGCTGCCAGCTTGAACATATTTCCAAAGAGTAGTGAAGAGCAGTTACAGTCAACTTACACAGTCGATTCTTATATCGATCGTGATACCATTCTTCGCCACTATGAGCTCTTGTGTAGCATGTCAGAAGGCTGTTTCTAGGCCAGATATAAATTCTAAGATTCAGTGCAGTAACTGTCAAGGTTGGTTCCATTGCAAATGTGTTAATATAGGAGACGTTGAATTAAATTTCTTAACATCTGAAAATCAAGTTTGGAGGTGTGCTCGTTGTGAAAAGGAGAGACGAAATAGTGTACATGGCTTTGAACTAGCAACAGCACCATCTATTGGTGACATCTATCAGCTCTTACTTGAGTTGAAGAAAGAAATCGCAGAGGTTAAGAAATCAAGTATAGAGACTGAGCGAGAGTTAGGCAAAAGTTTGGAGTTAGCTCACGTAAAATTGGATGAGAATGCAACATTCATTAAAAAGCAGTCGGAAGTAATAAATCAGTGCATGGAGAAAATGGAAAAATTGAGAGAAGAAAATGTAAATTTTAAGAAGCAACTAAGACACACAAATACAGTTAGATGAACTTGATCAGTATGGTCGTCGAAACACGGTTGAAATTTTAAGCATGCCTGAACGAGTTAATGAGGATGTTTATGAAATTGTTAAGCATGTAGGTCGAGTATTAAATGTGGAGATCAAGAATGAATCGATTGATGCATGTCATAGGTTGAAGAGGCAATGGCATCAAGCTTCAGGTGCCATTGTAGTGAAGTTCGTACACCGTAGTGTCAAGAATGAACTCGTTCAAAAACGCAAGGTTAAAAGGGATTTAAATGCGTCTCATCTCAGATTTTCTGAGTATGAGACGGTGTATATAAACCAGTTCGACGTCCCTACGAAGAAAGGTCCTTGGCCATGCTCGAAAAATTAAGTAGGAGAGAAATTATGCTTTTCTATGGGTAGATCATGGAGGTAACATTAAACTCCGAAAAAGAGAGGGTGATCGGCAGGTGTTTAATCTAAAAACCCTGGACGATGTGAATGGATTAAATGAGACTGTAACTTTTGTGTTTTGAGAAAAATGATTTTTAATGCAATTAATATTTACTACCAGAATGTAAGAGGGTTAAACACTAAAATTTCGGAGTTTTATGTTAACAATAGTGAATCAGAATACGATATTCTGTTCATAACGGAAACATGGTTACAATCTCATGTTGCCAACAGTGAACTGTTTAGTAGGGATTTTAATGTGTATAGAAAAGATCGTGGAGGTACAAGGAAAGGAGGAGGCGCATTAATAGCTGTTAAAGGTTCTATAGTATCAAGACAAATAACGTTAGATTTTGGTGATACTGAAGCAGTTTGTGTAAAAATTATAGTTAATGGTCACAGTTATGTAATAATGTCAGTGTATTTTCCACCTGCAACCAAATTGGAAGCATATTTGGACTTCTATAGATTGTTTGAAGTTAATAAGGACCTTTCCAATTTAGATCTTATTATAGCTGGTGACTTTAATTTGCCATTAATTACTGGTGAGCAAAGTAATCTTGTAAATTTTGGACCTGCATATAGATCCTTAGCTGAGTTTGTCACTCTATCGCTTGCACTTGGTCAATAATATTCTCAATGCAAATGGAAATACAATTGATCTTATTACGAATGTTAACACATTAACAGTATATAGAGATGAGTGCCCCTTAATTAAGGAGGATAGTTACCATCCTGCAATTGCAGTCACTCTACTATTAAACAGAGAGCGTAACCATGTTTCACGACAACCTGAACAACCTAAGCAGTTATTTGACTTTAGAAGGGCTAATTTCTTTCAAATGTATAAAATGTTCTAGCGAATTGATTGGTCTAGGATTGTAGAATTTACAGACGTTGACCAGGCTGTTGAGTATTTTTATGCTCAGGTACACTCTGTATTTTGTGAAACGGTACCAATGAAGAATTTTCACACAAAGAAAAAGTATCCTCCATGGTTTACTAAAGACATAATAAATAACTTGAAACTGAAGGAAATCCACAGAAAGCGAAGGAAACAGAGTATAGTAGGGAAATATTTAACCAGTTAAGGAGAGAAACGAAACATACGATCAGTAAAGCATATAAGAATTAGATTTCTAGACTTGAAGAGAATATCAAAAGTGATGTTCATCAGTTCTGGAGCTATATGAAATGCAAAAGATATACCAAGGAGGGTCTGCAACAGGGCATGAAATTTAACAATATCTTACTTAATAATAATAAAAGTATAGCTGATGGCTTTGCAACCTTTTTTGGATCGGTATATTCGAAACCTCCACCAACCTATGATATTCCTGATTCATCTGATGTATATGTTAATTATCCATTATCTTTAGAATTAGTGGATGAAAAGGAATATATGTTAGCTATTAAAAAATTAAAACCTAAAAGGTCATGTGGTGTTGATGGAATACCGCTGTACATACTGAAAGCATGTTCTAAAGTGTTGGATTTTCCCTTACGAGCCTTATATAACGTGGTAAAAACGCAAACCTTTCCAAAAGTATGGAAGATAGCGAAAGTGTGTCCGGTTTTTAAATGTGGGGACAGTAAAAATATTGAAAACTATCGCCCTGTTTGTATTTTGTGTGCACCGGCTAAAGTATTTGAGCAAATAATGTACACGCGTATATTTAATCATGTGAGGGTCGGTATACATATCAATCAGCATGGTTTTATACCAGGTAGATCAACTACGACTAATCTATTAAAATTTATACAATATGCGTATGCCGTTTTGAATAATCAAGGACAGGTAGACGTAAAGCCTTCGACAAATTAGATCACAGCATTTTAATGAAAAAATTGTCATGCTTTGGTCTGACTCCTCCTTGGTTAAAACTTCTTGCATCTTATCTTAGTGCACGGAAACAATATGTTTACTATCATCAACATGAGTCTTTCGCATACAATGTTACTTCTGGTGTACCACAAGGGACTAACCTTGGCCCTTTATTCTTTATTTTATATATTAATGATTTGCCCACTAGAATTAGGTTTTCTCAGTGTTTATTATATGCTGATGTCAAACTTTATACAGAGATAAAAAATGTTGATATGTTGAAATTACAGTATGATTTGGATTACTTATACGCATGGATTATTGAAAACTGTTTGCAACTTAATATAAATAAATGCTGTTTCCTTCAGATTTCAAATAAGAAAAATACATTGAATTATAAATATAAAATTAATAATGAAGAACTCAAAGTTGTTCACTCTGTTAATGACTTAGGGGTAATTGTTACAAGAAATTTATCTTTCAAGGAGCATATTAATACAATGGTTAATGATTCCTATAAGAAATTGGGTTTTATAATTAGAAATTCAAGAGATTTTTCTAACACGTATGCACTCGCCTTATTATTAAATAGTATTGTCCGATCAGAACTTGAGTATTCATGTATAATTTGGTCTCCATGTTATAAATCTTATCAAAATCAAATTGAAAGGGTGCAGAAACTCTTTTTAAGATATATTTATTATAAAAAATATAAGATATTCCCCTTTAGAAATTGTTTCATATGGATTTTTGTTGAATGAATTTAAATGTGTATCGCTAGCCAGTAGGCGTGTAATAGCTCAACAAATTTATCTCTATAAGATGGTTAATGCATTAATTGACGATAATAGTTCGCTTCACGAGTTATGCTTTAATGTTAGAAAAGGAAATTTAAGATTTCGGCAATTGTTTATTACTCCAGACTCCAAAACTGTATTTTTTAAGAACTCTCAGTTTATCAATATGTGTGAAACATACAATAACTTAATAAGTATCATATAGATCTTGACTTTGCTTATGAATATAAATATATAAATATATTAAAAGAATTTTTCTCGTCGAAGTGGTTTGTTTGTTTATATGTATAATATTTACATGATTTTGTCACAAATTTTTGTTTGATTTATTAACAGGCTTCTGTATATGATATATTGTTTCATCCATTTCATACAGAGTATTATCATCTCATTTACATAGTTTTCACATTTTCTTCTTTTTGGTATTTCTATGTTATTTGTTCAAATTATTTGTAAAAGCCACCTATAATTGGAGCGTGTCTATGTTGGTGGTACATTTATTAAATAGATAAATAAATAAATAAAACTTAAACAAAGGTTATATTTTCTTTTCTTCTTTAGAATTTCAAAAATCAACGAATAACAATATAACAGGTCCCATAGGCAAGTTAGAAATGAGTCAAGTATAATACAAGGTAGTAAATTCTACAAGTCCTGGGCTTCACGCCCCTCGCTTACATTTTCTGAGCTACACGCTCAAATTTACAAAGATCATAACTTTACTTAAGGGCAGAAATCCCCTCATACATGGAGCCCTTGCTCCAGCAATTACAATATCAGGCCTCCCAGAGGCACTTTTACAACACTTGAAAAGAGCTGACGTGCTCAGTTTTTCAAGTCTATTTAAAGGCATTATCAGACTTTACAATTACTTGCCATCAAGGCACAACTTGCACAAAAGAAACGGGGGTATCTTGTACCCAACCTACTGGGTCTTAGCAGAAAAATAACAGGTTAAGTAAATGGCCTGGAACACCAAGTTGAATGGAGGCGTGTACTTGCACTCCTAAACATGCATTCTTAAAACCTAAAAGACACTAGGCCGATGAAACAGGGGCTATTCCCAAACTATGGAGGTGACCCCTATAAGAAAGAAATTTAAAACATTAAGGAAGAGAAAAAAAATCAGTTACCAAAACGTAGTCGCCTCAAACCAAACTGAAGGGGAACTCGACAGGGTGATCACTCTCTATCCCCAAATTATGGTTACAGATTTTATGAAGTTTTTACATAAGCCGGCAGAAAATTACACTTTTAGAAAAGTAGGTTACATGGTAAAAGTTTCGGACCTTTCCCGTGGGTTAAGCTGCTGAGCTAGCAAGAAATAAAGATGTTAAACGGCCATTATCCTGCTGAAGAACTGCAGGCTGATGAAAGAGGCACCACCCGCCTCCTGCTTCGCATAAACACACTGTTAGATGTTGGTCAAGTGGCCAAGAGACGTGAAAATCGGCAGTTTATAAACCCTCGGGGAAAGTTCGAGTCCTTTCGTGAATAATCAAGCCACACCCTCTTACTTTTATTGGCTAGCTAAAGTTACACACCAAATCGAAGAAGAAGCCTGTGATACGCCGAAAATTAATTACAGAAATTAGGGATTGGCTGAATTCAAAACTGGCGGAAAGATGAGATCAATATTGCCAACCCAAAAATGAATGAATATAATTTAGTAAAGAACAAACTTATGAATACAAATTTTCTTCAAATAAAGTTCCTTCACTTTGCACCAGGCTGTATGATCATAGTTTTTGTAGTGACATCTGTTGCCTAAAGTCCAAACTTCTTGGTAAATGGTAAACAAAACACGTAGAATTTCATACAGTACTGGAATCTTCACAAACAAAATTAATGTGGTGACATCCTCTGAGTACAAGTTTAAGTAGATCTAGTTCCAAGTTCTGTGTTTCTCCTGTGGAGGAGTTCTAATTGGCTCAAGATTTAAATGTGCGGCATAGAGGTGTACTGCCCGATACAATAATAATAATAATAATAATATTGTACCGGGCGGTACACCTCCACGCCGCTAGTTCAAATATTGCGCCAGTTGAAACTCCTCTACAGGAGAAAGCCTGAACTTTAAAAAACTGTATTAACTCAGTTTCTCCGAAGATGGCTCTGTGTGAATTTTGATTACGCACTCTGGTGCGAAGGAATGAACTTTCTGGAAGAAATTTTGTATTAAGTTTTGTCTTTACTACATTTTGTTCTTTTATTTTTTGGGTTGGCAATATTAATCTTTCTGTCCGCCAGTTTTGAACTCAGCCAATCCCAAATTTCTTTAATTAATTTTTGACCAATAGTATATGTCTTCTTCAATATGGATATGTAGCTCTAAGCTATCCAATAAGTTGAGGGGGTGTGTCCATTCTTGAAAGGTCTCGAATTTTCCATGAGGGTATAAAAACTGCTGATTTTTTCTTGTCTCGGGGCCACTTCAGTAACATCTAACTTAGTGTGTGGATATGTAGCAGGGGGCGGGAAGCGCCTCTTTCTTCAAGCAGCAGCTCTTCAACAAGGTAATGGCCTGTTAACATCTTTATTTCTCGCTAGCTCAGCAGTTTAACTCTCGGAGGGTTCAAAACCTTTTAATATGTAACCTACCACTTTAAAATGTAAATTCCTCTTCTGTCTATGTAAAAACTACAAATATCTTTTACTGTAAAGCGGGGATAGAGAGTGCTTTACCCTCTCGAGCTCACCTTCATTTTGAAATTAAGGTGACCACGTTTTCATAACCGTTTCGTCTCTTCCTTAATGTGTTAAAATTTTTTTCATACGGGTCACCTCCCTAGCTTGGGATTAGCCCCTGTATTATCGGCCTAGCGCCACGTAGGTTTTAAAACAAAAACTTTAGTGTAGGAGTGCAAGTAATCGCCTCCATCCTTTTGTTTTGGGCCATTTAAATTAACCTAGTTTTTGCACACTAAGGCCCAGTAGATTGGGTACTAGTTGCCCCTGTTGATGTACAAGTTTGCCTTAAGGGCAGTTGAGTGTAAGGTCTGCTTATGGCCTCCTGATAGGCTTGAACTATTGAGAACAGGTCTGCTCTTTCCTAAATTTGATTTCTGTGCTCCTCTAGGAGGCTTAACATTGTAATTAGGAGCAAGTGCTCCTTGGCATGATGGGATTTTCTGCCCCTTTGTTTAATTCTGTGCCTTGGTAAAGTTGGGCTAATAGCTCAAGGATTGTCATTGTGGGGCTCGAAGCCCAGATCTTGTAATTATCCCCTAACACTTGTAATTTCTTTGTACCTGATTTTGGCTTCTTGTTGACTTAAGTTTTCAAATTCTATGTCACCACTGTTAAGTTTTGAAAATATAACCTTTGTTGAAATTTTAATTCATTTTTTGAACTTGTAGTTAGACCCATTCCAGCCCGCACCGTCTTTCACCTCTACCATGGATATCTCCGTCACAATAATAATAATAATAATAATAATAATGTGATTTGAAAGAATCTCCTTGTTCTTTCAAGAACAAAAAATGACATTCTGCTTTTAATTTATATATTTTTTCAGGTATATTCTATTTTTACTTCAGGTATTTTCTAATTTGATGTATCCTATATTAGTTTACGCAAACTGAAGAACTTCGGTTATAAATTAAGTTGAAACTGAAGAGAAATCCCTTCCACTATAACAAAAATACTCTCCAGTCATAACTTTGTATCTCTACTTGCAAAGCATAGGAGTTTTAATGTTATGGTAGTCTGTTATTATCGTCCTTTATAATAATAGTTTTCACTGTTTCCAGTATGATGAACACAAGGCTCTTCAAGAAGCAGAGATTAATGAGAAGGGACAGACTGTCTCTGATAATGTCTATTACTTGAAGCAGGCTGTTACAAATGCTTGTGGTACAATTGCACTTATTCACAGTGTGGCAAACAATGCTGAGCAGTAAGTAACAAGATAATTAAAAACACTTTCTTCAATTTTTATGTAATTTCTCTTCATTATTTTGCCACTTTTGATGTAATTTTACTCTTGTTTAGAATCCAACTTGGTGATGGTCATTTGAAACAATTTTTGGATGATTCGATGGCATTAACACCAGAAGAAAGGGGTGAGCTTTTGCAGAAAGCTGAGGGTATCATTAATACCCACAAGGAGCTCGCTTTGGAAGGACAAACAGAGGTGAGCTTTTTGTTTCATTGTTGTGAGTAGGTAGTATTGAACACACTTATTCCTGTGTATTTTTGTGCAAGCAGTTAGTATGTTTACTAGCTGATGTACCCTTGCTTCGCTATGGGATTCTCAGAAAGACTGTCTGCGTGGTTTTCCTAAATGAAGTCAACATAGCTCATTACAAAAACGTCGGTAGGAGTGTAGTGATTAAAAGCAATGAAAATCCATAACCTGTTTTCAGTCATTCGACCGGGTGAGGAATGGAATGAATGAAGCCCCAATCTAGCGGCGAGAATAGAAATTGTACCAGTTGCCAAAGCCTGTCTCACTATTCTGGGGCAATGATTAATGAATGAAAGATGAAATGAAATATTGGAGAGTGCTGCTGGAATGAAATATGACGGGGAAAACTGGAGTACCCGGAGAAGAACCTATCCGCCTCCGCTTTGTCCAGTACAAATCTCACATTGAGTAACTGGGTTTTGAACCACGAAACCCAGCGGCGAGAGGTTGCTGCCTGAGCCACGGAATAGTATAAAATACTCGATCAGTGCAATGTTCTCGTGTAAAATGCTCGATCAAATGAAAAACCACACACTTTCTCACTTTTAACAGCACTACGGTGCCTATCTAACAGTCCAAAGTTCCAGTGCTTGAATGACCAGGCTGCATACAGCCGTGAACGCTCCTCTGCCATTATTCCCTTAAATATGCACACTGCTCATTCTAATCAGTGCTTCAGGGTAGTGATTGAATAGCTCGAATGCTACGATGAACCAGTGTGATACGTACCAGTGGTTTCAGGCCAATGTTCAGGCAGGCTGTTATACTCAGTACGACCGGGTGAGTTCAACCTGCGGTTAGGGGCGCGCAGCTGTGCCCAGGATATAGTGGGTTCGAACCCCACTGTCGGCTGCCCTGAAGATGGTTTTCCGTGGTTTCCAATTTTCACACCTTAAGGCCACAGTGTGAAGCTTATTTGTATCGTGTTGTCACTGAAATGAAGGAATGTGAGAATCTGCTCAAATCTATTTCTGCTCATTGTTTTAGAGTATATGGGGTTTTCAATGAGGGGATCAGTAGTCTTTCCAACATGGCTTTTTTACATGTCCCATCAATACACTTTTCATATCTCACTACTAGTAACATCAGTCCATTTCAAGCTCTTAGGCGATATTTTGTGTGAAGAAGCAGTTTGCTGGTGATATGTTTGTCTGCTCAGCAACAAGTCCAAAGAAATCATCACAAAAAATTAGCCCTACTTCTTCGTCAATGCTTTTTGGTTTATCAAGTCTTACCATTATGCCAAAAAATCTTGGAAAATATTCTAAAGTCGGCGAACTATTATTTTCTACCCATTCATTAGAAGAAATGGATATATCGCTTCTGTTTACACACACATCATCACATTCAGCCTTCAGCCTCGTTCTCAACCACCACTACTACTTCACGTTGTTTTGGAGGGTGTATATCATCACCCGAGACACTTTCGTCAAAATAGGTTTTAACATCGAACTCGCGATCAACATCACTGGGGCAATCAGAATACTTATCCGCATATAATTCATTAAAAAATCTCGCCTGTGTCTAAGCTAGTGTTCAGTCTGGGAAGCGCAATCTTACCCACTTCTTGTTCCTTGAACGATGTAAACATGAGGTCGGAAAATTTAGCAGATGAATCATAAAACAGATGAAGAACGTAAAACAAAGCTAGCATGAAATAAACAAAAGCTTCAACACAGACATTCTAGTAACCTTGACTGTCAACTAGTTTCACAAGTTTAGATAGATGTCACCGAACGTACAAGTCTCGTGGAGATGAGTTCTCGTCTCCCATCTGCAATGTGTTAACCAACTAAAGGTGGCGTGCACGATTTTGGAGTAAATTACTCTGGAAGTAGTGTCTACTAAATATGTCCATAGAAGTGAACTACTACGGGAGTTATTTACTCCAAAAGTAACATCGAAGAGCTAGAGTACAATTTATTCTTTTAGTTACTACTATAGAAGTAGTTTGTTACTCACGGAGTATTGTTTTGAAAAAGATAAATGCTTGTTAGTAGAGATAATGAAGGTTATAGAGTGTAAGAAACACTTCATAAAGATGCTGGATAAGAAATTAAATCCATGGAAAGGTAGGAGGGAAGAATTCAGTGCTTCGAGTGATGAAAACTCGGTGAAGACAACTTAAAATTCTGTGGAAGGACTTAAAAGCAAAGGCAGAAAGCCATGGACACGTGGGAGTAAATTAAATCTTGTGGTGGTTCCTTCATTCAGTTCGCCTACATCCAGAGCGAAGTTGTGGAGGACTGCCGAAGCTACAACTATGTTGCCGAGAGCACTGTTTAACCCCAAATGAGAGGACTGAATCACAATCAAAGGTTATGTACCATGAAACATAAATTTGTGTTATGTTGAGACTATTCCGGGAAGAAAGGTTGGTCCGATGGCCTCTCTGTGGGTCGCCCGCTCCTAAATCGCAGCAATTCGTTTGACATATACGGGGAGATAGATCTTAAAATAAGGTTTTGCTTTACGAGTGACTGTTTCTTGAGACTGACAAAGGGACAGTCCGGTAATTGTCAACTTGAATACTATTCTTGGCAACTGATATATTTTATTATATACATGGGTTCATTTCCATGGAATTATGGGTCACTTCGACTACATACATATGAGAATTGTGTCCCGATCGTCAGTGGGCTGTTGCATATATCAACCGGGAGGGATTCACTTATATTTACTGCCAAGTTAACACTCATAATAATGAAAACTAAAGTAGGTTGTAGGTTTTTTAATATATATAATCATACAAGTTCTCGGCAACTATCAGATAGGAAAAGGAAAGTGGTGGTGATTTTTTAAAGAGGACTGGGGAAGAAGAGCCGTGTCCATAACAGCCCTAGTATTTGCCTGGTGTAAAAATAGGGAAACTATGGAAAACAATCTTCAGGGCTGCCGATAGTGCGTTTCGAACCTACGATCTCCAGAATGCAAGCTACATCTATAAGGCCCGGACAATACACTCGGTTACACATTACTATTGCTTTATCCTCTCTTCGTCCAAGCTACCATATTTATGAGTAGATTACACTCACTGTAACAATGCTATAATCAAAGCTACACTTCCCCATACGGTGGCATGTCGCTTAGTGTCGATAATATTATGAGATTTAATTTCCGCCGAAAGCGATACTCTTATCTGTGGGAAAGTCATTCTCGTGCTTAGTAATGTGTAGTAAGACACAGCTGACTGGCATTCGACGCGTGCACCAACGAATTTCATTGGTTGCTACGTGCAAAGAGTTGCATGATAGATACTTCTATCTTCATTTTCGAACCAATATTGAAACTTGAAGCGATGTCTAGTTAAACATCGACTGAACATAGTTTATGCGATGGAAGACCATGCTCGTTTTAGACGTCGTTTAGGTAGACGGTGTCTAAGGCTTGAAACTAATCATCGTTTCTGCAATCGGCCCTATGAGTTTACTAGAAACAGCTTTGGCAAATTCGTCTGTCCGTTCTGCTGGACCGATTTGTTTCATTTTTGTTTTATTCTCTCCAGAATTACTGGTGAATCATGAGACATTGATAGGTCTCTAAGTTCAGCCAACTTTTGAGTAATCATAAAATCAAATCATTAAAGGATCACTCTAATAATTGTAGGCGAAGGCTTACCCTAACATGCAATACATCCTGTGCTTAGCAGGTTGCTAAGCGATTAACACTTTCATTAATATTCTGATGTATGATTGTGATTTTCATCCTTAGTATGTCATTGCATACAGCCATGTTTGATTACTATCTGTCAGGTCAGAATATACACTTCCTCTGACCACGGGAGAATACTATTGTTCCCTGCTAATACTCTTTGATTCTCTAACCTTTCCCAGCTTCCAGATATATTAAACAGATGGCAGAGCGTTCCTAATAAGTTCCGTGCTGCTAAGAGAAGTCTACATACAAACAGACCCCATCATGACATATGCCTTAGACATTATCTGGGTACGCCTATCAAAGGATAACCTACCTACACGAGAAAGAGTGAAGGCCATGTATCTTAAAGCTCTCTGCCTGGCAAATAAATGCTCCTTTGAGACTAACCTGCGAGTACACAAGACAACAGTTCTTTATAGAAGAACTGCTATTAAAATTACCATTGTCTTCTACGGCACAATACCAAGGTTTACATCAACATACCTGCCAACTTTCCTGATTTTGTGTGGGAATACCCTGATTTTCGACAGTTTTTCTCGCCTCGCGGTTATTCTATTATTTCTCCCGATTTTAGCGTATTTTTTTGTAAACTTCAAAGATTTGTTTCCAGATCCACCATTTAAGCTTTGTACGCCTGTAGCCGGAAGTCCTTCGCTCATTGGCTGCTTTCAAATGAAATTTTGATGTTTATTAATACGAGAAATTCACGCAGATGTGCGATGTTTATTGAAACCTGTATATCGCGACGTGTGTATTGATTGTCAAGCTCTCATTCTCGCTTGCTATGTTTGTGGTCGTTCATATCAGTCTATGATATAGATGTTGATTCCCATAGGGAATCTGAAATATTTGTCCTGAATGAGCAAATTTATAATAGCAATATAAATGGTCCGTTATTGGACATTATAAATTTTCCAGCTAGCTCATTCTTGGTTGCCAGCGTTTCGCCCTCGTGTGCTAGGGTGGGCTCATCAGTTGGTACCTAGCACACCTACCAATACGCTGGCTAGTGCATACCGTGGAGGCCACTGCGTAGGCTAACTGGAGCCACCGGCAGTGCCAATGCACTAAGAGACTTTTTCTCATCACTAAAAATTGATGCCTGCTTGGCCATCAGATGATATAGATGTTGATTCCCATAGGGAATCTGAAATATTTGTCCTGAATGAGCAAATTTATAATACCAATATAAATGGTCCGTTATTGGACATTATAAATTTTCCAGCTAGCTCATTCTTGGTTGCCAGCGTTTCGCCCTCGTGTGCTAGGGTGGGCTCATCAGTTGGTACCTAGCACACCTACCAATACGCTGGCTAGTGCATACCGTGGAGGCCACTGCGTAGGCTAACTGGAGCCACCGGCAGTGCCAATGCACTAAGAGACTTTGTCTCATCACTAAAAATTGATGCCTGCTTGGCCATCAGATGATATAGATGTTGATTCCCATAGGGAATCTGAAATATTTGTCCTGAATGAGCAAATTTATAATACCAATATAAATGGTCCGTCATTGGACATTATAAATTTTCCAGCTAGCTCATTCTTGGTTGCCAGCGTTTCGCCCTCGTGTGCTAGGGTGGGCTCATCAGTTGGTACCTAGCACACCTACCAATACGCTGGCTAGTGCATACCGTGGAGGCCACTGCGTAGGCTAACTGGAGCCACCGGCAGTGCCAATGCACTAAGAGACTTTGTCTCATCACTAAAAATTGATGCCTGCTTGGCCATCAGATGATATAGATGTTGATTCCCATAGGGAATCTGAAATATTTGTCCTGAATGAGCAAATTTATAATACCAATATAAATGGTCCGTTATTGGACATTATAAATTTTCCAGCTAGCTCATTCTTGGTTGCCAGCGTTTCGCCCTCGTGTGCTAGGGTGGGCTCATCAGTTGGTACCTAGCACACCCACCAATACGCTGGCTAGTGCATACCGTGGAGGCCACTGCGTAGGAACTCAGCATAATATTTTGCTTGTTGAGAACTACATGTTCCTGGATATCTCCAATTAGACTTAAGGACAGTTGAAATTTCTTCAGGAACTCTTTCAGGCTCTGAATCACTCAGCCCGGCTTTATCATTATTATTATTATTATTATTATTATTATTATTATTATTATTATTATTATTTTATTATTATTTCATGCAATGATGCTCTGTATGTGGTCGAACACCATGGCACAGAATAAGTGGCCGTTCGGTGAACGAGAGATGGAGAAGTCTCAGTGAGCCATTAATTATTGGTCATTGAGAGAGTGAGGCCAAGGTTGGTCGGTTACTTAGTTACTTACTTAGACACGGACGCAAGGGCTTACCATGGAGTCAGAGAGGGATATCACCTGCAATGAGGTAATATCATATTGACTTACAAAGAAGTCAGATGATATGGAGAAGAAGCAGTCACAAGTATGTATCACCAAGTTAGGCGTGACACATCTACAGTAAACACCAGATCAAGAGAATACGTCGTAATTACACTCAAAGTGTTGAAGGTACAGTCAAGTGAATCAGTGAGGGAAATATTTCGTATAAATTGTTGAATGTCCGGTCAAGAAGAATTCAAATTCATGCCTAGCTTTCTTTCAGTTGCAATGTCATAATTTCATATTCTCATCTGTTTTATCGCAACAAGACTCACTATTTTTTATATATTATTTAAAGAATATATTTTGTTCTATCAAACGAATTCATAGTTTTATTTCAATGACTGTAAAATATCTTAACCTCAAAATTAATGGGGAAACCGAACGCCAATCTCCTTTTCCCAGAACTTATATGGTATGTTGTCAAAAGTAAGCTTATTACCCCACACCCTAGAGATAGTCAAGATTCTCATTCTATTATTGCTGCACTGAGTGGTAGACTCGGTAGATTTACTGGCACGTACAAGAACTCCTGCGGGACTAAATTCCGACACTTCGGCGTCTCAGCTGAGCTCAAGGTCATGAATAACCGTAATTTCTGACGTTCCAATTATTTCTTTCTCGGTCCAATTTGATTGTGATTAGTGACAGGCAGAATTGAATGTAATGCATAAGAGAAATTTTGAGAATTGATACTTTCATTCGATACCATATTCTTGAGTTCAGCATAACCTTTAGAAGTCGATGTAAGCCTAATTTTCGTGGTGCCGGGCTGAGTGGCTCAGACTGTTAAGGCGCTGGCCTTCTGACCCCAACTTGGCTGGTTCGATCCTGGCTCAGTCCGCTGGTATTTGAAGGTGCTCAAATACGACAGCCTCGTGTCGGTAGATTTACTGGCACGTAAAAGAACTCCTGCGGGACTAAATTCCGGCACCTCGGCGCCTCCGAAGACCGTAAGCGGGACGTAAAGCAAATAACATTATTTTTTATTATTATTATTATTATTAATAATTTTCGTGGTACAAGATTTCCATATACTGACTACGAGCTATATACCGGTGACCAAATTACAGTAGAAGAAAAAAAGGGATTTTGCCATTCTGATGGGTGCTTTTGTATCTAATGTACTTCATTTTATTAGACTAGATAATTAAAAACTATTTGTGGTTGTTTTTTTGATTTGGCATTACTAGATTTTTCAAAGAGTTTGATCAAAGTTGCTGAACTGAAGTTTTCACAGGAACTGACAGTTTTCCCAGTAAAACTGAATGTAAAATTTTGCAATTTTAAACTCGTGTACCGGAAAATGTTTGAAGCTAGCCCTGCGGTTTAATTTGCTTGCCTGTCACCCAGAGGGCCCGGGTTCAGTTCCTGGCTAGGTCATGCATTTTTACTTCGATACGAGGGCTGGTTCCAGGTCCACTCAGCCTACGATTACCTTTAATTGAGGAGCTATCTAATGGTGAGACAGCGACCCTGGTCTAGAGAGCCAGGAATAATGGCAGAGTGGATTAGTCGCATTGACTAAGAGTCACTTCGTAATCTGCAGGCCTTCGGACTGAGTAGCGGGCGCTTGGTAGGCGAAGGCCAATTGGGGCTGTAGTTTGGTTTGATGTAGGAGTGTTTGTAAGATCGTAATTATATATATATTTTATTTTTGTGATGAGCCAATTTGTTGATGGTTCATTCGTTCCCGGATTTTCAGTTTTCTCATGTAAGTTTATTTTTCCGTGGTCCCACCAGAAACGGAGAATCGAGGTTCCACTGTAGTTGCAATAATTCTGATACTCTTGAATTGTCTGGAATTCAAATCCTGGCCAATAAATGTGGTATTTTAACACAATGCAGGTGGGTCCCAAGAAAACTCTTGTTTGCCTGCTGGTGTGTTGCAGATGGGTCCTGAATTATCATTTTAGCTGCAGACTGAATTCTTGTGCTATCTTTTAGGATATACACCTATTATTTGTAGGTCATCAGTGATAGAACTGTTCTGGATTGTTTTGCACAGTTGATAGTTCCATTTCTTTTCGGTCATTCTTAATTTTATAGTTTTTCTTTGGATTTCCTAACATGTTTACAAATTTCAGAGCCATGCCATCAGCAACATGGCAGCGTCCGGGGATTAGACGTAGATGAAATTAGTCGTGTATTGTGTACTGATACAGGTTCAGAATGTCCAAATAATAGTGAATATTAAGATTTGATGATTAACCCTTAGCACTCACGCGGCGGGCCATGCCCGACAACGAGAATATCCCGCATAGGTCCTATGTCGAGCAATGCCCTACATGACATTCTTCCCTCTATAACTCCTTTGTCGGGTTACGCGTGCATGAATTACAGGTACAGTAAGGTACTGCAAACCTTCGAAAATTTGAAGCCATGTATAGCTATAATCTCTTTGAAATCAGGCTTTGTGCAGATTCTTTGCAGACCATGTGAGTTTGTAAACAAAGGTTGCTTAGCGACATGGCGTCGTTCGAGCAGCGTGAGAAAGAAATCGCCAGACTTTTAGGTGAAAGTGACATTGATTTCAGCGATAGTGGGAGTGATTTTCAATTAAATGGTGAGAAAGATATTGCGGAATGAGATTGTGTTGGTGAGTTGAGTGATAAAAATCCCGATAATGAGAAAATTATGCTGAATGGCAATGCTGGCAATTTTCGCTGATGATGACGCAAAACAGCGTTGAAACTAGTTCCAAGTACAAATACATGTTATAAATAAACTATAACATTTTTGTATTGAAAAGGTGGACCGTTTTAAGTTTTCCTATCATCCACTGACTTGGATTTCAAAAGCTCATTCACAGGTACTTCAGGTTATAAACAACCGCATGGTTGAATGAACTTAACTTTTTCTAATTATTACCTTTGACTGACGAGTTATTGTCGGAAATTGTGCGCGAGACTAACCGGTATGCTAGTGTAAACATTCAAAAGGTTACGCCCCTCACGAGAGTCTATTAGCGGGTCGTGGATAGATGTTACTTTACTTGAATTCAAAGCATTTTTAGGCGTAATCATAAATATGGCAATGAACAGTAAGCCTAAATTATGATGCGAGAGTGGTTTTTTCAGCAATACCTGCAGAAAAAAGCCTGGATTACATCCCTCCGAGTGTTTTGGGAAGCTTCACACAATGCACTACTACAGACAAAAAGTGACTGAGATAATTTTAGGTTTGAAAATGCTGAAAATTGCACGTGAATACTGGATTGTACTTGTATTATATTTATTTTGTGTTTGCTTTAGCTGATTTTTATAAATATGCCGTCAATATGTTTGTGCTCTCTGTTATTCCTCTGCAAGCAGATTCTTAAATGGAGCTGGAGAGGCAAGTGTTCAGAAGAAAAAGAGGGCTAAGGGTTAAATATCTTGTAGTGGAAATGTTTCAAACGATTATACAGCCTTACCTTCACACCGTGGAACTGCTGTGATTCAAAACAAATCTGATAACTGTGTTATGTGTGTAAATAGTGTAAATATGAATAATATGTAGGCTAGAAGATTTTGAAGGTATTGCTGGTACAGCCTAAACTTCCGTTTGGCAAGGATTTTTTGAGTATGTTGGCTGAGTTAGACAAACCCGTACTATTAGCAGAATTCAGTCGTATTCTTATAACTTGTCTCCTAAAACACTGAAATGGACTTATGTCATTAACAGGGAAATTGATATTTTTTGGGCTTTATTTTGATGCGGCAGGTGAAGAAGTCTTGTCTGAATGATTATTGATAAACCGATCCCCTAATACTTCTGCTATTCGGATTATCAAATGAGAAAGAAGTACTAGGACTACTCAGGAAGGCCTATAGAAAGAAAACGGTGGCAGTTTATTTGTATGCATGCACTTACTTTGGAGATAGAAAGTGGCCAGGAACAGAGGTAGTGCATCGTGTTGAAAGGCACCCAGTCTGCAGTGTTTTAAAACTGTAATATCACATTTTGTTGATTTGTATTCCATGTGAAACTAGAGGTTCCGTGGCTATGATCACTGTATTGACAGTCTTGTTAAACTTCAAGCCTGTTCGCTTTATTTACCCTGTTATTTTTTTCTTTTTTTCACTTGGGTTTGATATTTTTTTCTTTTCTGGATTGGAGTGTATATTTTCTCATTTGTGTAATAGTGTGATTTGTACAATTATTATTATTATTATTATTATTATTATTATTATTATTATTTTCAGGCTCCAGAATCTGATGAGCCAGTAAACTTCCACTTTGTTGCATTCGTTGAAAAGGATGGTACATTGTATGAACTTGGTGAGTTTTCTTTGCATTTCATTACTACCTCTAAATTACAACTTTCAAGATAAAATGTACTTGTTGCCTTGGTATTATTGCCTGGAATAATAGTTGGGTAGTCTGAACTGGCAGTTGCTTTGAGGTCTTCCCTGTGCACATTGCATCCATCTTGTGAAACCTGTATACCTTCTCTGGGGTTACAAGAAAATTTTCTATTATGGTTTGTGTTCTGTTGCCTTGAAGATATTTGGAAAACTAACTGAAATGCTCTGTAGATGGTACTTCACTGGTCTTCAAATTTAAATGGGGCTAATTTTGTGTTCAAATATACACTAATTTATAAGCCGGTCCCGTGGTGTAGGGGTAGCGCGCCTGCCTCTTACCCGGAGGCCCCAGGTTCGATTCCCGGCCAGGTCAGGGATTTTTACCTGGACCTGAGGGCTGGTTCGAGGTCCACTCAGCCTACGTGATTAGAATTGAGGAGCTATCTGACGGTGAGATAGCGGCCCCGGTCTAAAGCCAAGATTAACAGCCGAGAGGATTTGTCGTGCTGACCACACGACACCTCATAATCTGCAGGCCTTCAGGCTGAGCAGTGGTCGCTTGGTAGGCCAAGGCCCTTCACGGGCTGTAGTGCCATGCGGTTTGGTATACACTAATTTATCAGGTATTTGTCTTACAAAAGTCTGATTTTGCACAAACTACACACACAAGTACAGGGAAAGTAATAAAATTTGTCCCTTTAGAACATTTTTTTTTGGGAGGGGGGGGGCGGCACATGGTTAATAAACAGTTTATAACATGGGAATTTGCGACAATTAGGATACTGGTTTTTTTTTACATTTTTATCCTGGGTTGTTTCCATGCCTAAGTTAATTTAATTTATATAAATTTCTAACATTCATGAACACAATGAAGCAGTTTATTGATCATATAGGCCTAAATACATATTTGACCATATTTTAGCATTTGATCATATTTTTGGCAACACATGAGTTTATGTAGTACCATTTTTACTAGTGTATTAAGACCCCCCTCCCTCCCCCCCCCCCCCCCCGGGCTTTTCGAAATGAAGAAAATGAAAGAAAAAATCGCCTATAACCCCCCCCCCCAACGTAATTTGTCAGAGAACTACGATGATTCCGCTTCGAAGCGTGTACAAGTCTTATTGCAGCTCTGATGACATTGCACAAATTTGTGAATAGTTTGATCTGTACGACCTATGCAATGAAAATGGGTCAAATCCATGCGGTACATCTGTGTTTCGTGGTTAAGAAATGTCCACCTCTGTAGCGTAGGTCTACTGCAGCTCTGATGTTCCACAAATAGATGAATAGGCCTAGCTTCGTGTCCAACCCGCGCATTGCAAGCATGCATCAGTCATGCTATGTCTCTGTTTTTTGTAGTTAATGATGTCCGCCAGCGTAATGGGTAGCACAATTCGTTGCTGTTTTCGGGGGTCTGACTTCGATTCCCGGTACCGTACTGCCAGAGATTAACGAATGGCAGGAAGGTTGATATGCGGTAAAAGCGGTACATCTAACTCCCCTCCACTGGGGGTGTGTCTAAAATGAGCTGTACCACCTCAGGATGAGGAAACAAGTTTACTTTAGTTGAGGAATATTCCCGGTTTTTATACAGGAGGCGAGATCATTAACAAAGCGGTCATTTAAAATCTCATAACTTGGGCTAATATAGGTATATGTTTGGAGAAAAGCAAGTTTAAAATGTGATAAAAGCTAACCAATTAAAAAGATTGTTGCTACATGCACGTCTCGCTTGGTGGGTTCGGCCAACTGCAGCGGCTAGTGATGTGTAGGCTTAATCGCAGACGCTGAAGGTAAACGAATGAGTTTATTGCGCCACGGTACGGCCGTTCGACCCTTGCGTTTTTCGTGCACATACCTCGCAATTTCATTTTCGACTTCTTTAAAGCGCCCTTGTTGCGGACCACTGAATGCACTTTATGTTCAATACACATTTTTTTAGCTATCTTTTTCACGCTGACGCCAAATATTGGCTTTACTTAGACCTATGCCTTATTTTCTTGCAGCTGCACAATTATTCTACATTTCCGAGTGTTTAATAACAATTAACTGAAAATTGGCATCATAATACGGTATCGACGAGAACCCGTTGAAAATTTGCCGGCAATACCTGTTCCACGTATCTTTACGACTATCCATCACGAAAATGTTCCTGCTGTCTATAAAACTTGATTTTACTAAGTCAGGTACATTAGACGCGTTATAACTCTGCCACTGAGTAGCCGTGGCCTTTCTAAGAATTCGAAGGCTCGCATGTTTTGATACCATTCTGAAGATTTGAGAAACGGTTTTGTAGAGGCTAGTCGAATGTGATTCTCTCTTCACTATTTCCCAAGATCCAGTGACGTTACACACAGGCACCGTACAACCAGCTGTCACGGCTAGCGATTTATAATAGAGGCGGTCGTTTATTCTCTACGAATTTTGCGTGTGCGTGCGGGGGGTGAAAAGAAGCGGCGTGGTTACCATGGTAGTTGCGAGTGGTATTCATTCCTGTTAGACCGCGAATGGAAAACAGCCCTTGATTTTTTGCGTGAGATTCTGAGGGAAAAGGTCTTCTTGGATTCGGAGAAATATGGTACCACTTTAGAGTTTCCTTCTTCAAATGGCATCACCTAACCTAATCGTATATATGTCGTGAAAACATATTTGAAACGCATGTAGAGCCGATTTATCCTCGCTAAAAATTTGCATGTGAATTGTCTTTCCAAAATTTAGCTAGACGCGAGAAAATATGAACTATCCTCTGAAATCTGTGATGTAGGCCTACTCTGCCATATCTGGAGGTGTATCACCTTTTTAATTAATTTCAGTATATTACATTAAAATTAAGAGAGATCGTTTACTTCAGCCGTTATTTTTAATGAGTTGACAACTGCTGTCGGCCACGTTATTTAAGCATTTATTACGAAATCTTATCCTCTTTCAATTCAAATTTTCTTTACAGAACATCAGTCGACGGGTGTTACTAATCGACTCAGACATCGCCTTCGAATGTCGACGAGGGAACTCGCTAGTGGTCATAGCGAGAAAATGATACCGAAGATAGATTGCATGTAACATAGTCGTTGGGGGGCATAAATATCGATAACAAAAATCTTGCGCACTTAATCGCTCGTAATAACGGATGCGTCATTGATAGGGCTCTCGCTATAACCAAAGGATAATACACAGTTTAATATAGGAATTTTGAAGGGACATTGAAAAGTTGTCGGTATAACGGGGTTCTCATATGCCGTACTCTCTATAGCAGACTTCTACTGTACATTCTAAGTTTGTTAAATAATAGTACGTATAGAATGTTTACACGTACAATTTATAGCTCTTTATAACCTGGAAGTCATGAGTTCGCTGTATAAAATTTTGAGGTTTTCGCATATTGGACCCCCTTTACTATTTCTTGCTGTAAAAGTGGGGGGGAAAAAAGGGGGTCTAATACGCGAGTAAATACGGTATTTAACATTTAACTCTATATTGTTCTAAACATAATTTCATAATCGTTGTGCATCTGATCGTAAGGAAGTTTGTTTGGCAATCTTTGCTTGGTGGTAGTGGGATTTACCTGGAATATTGTTAAAATCTGTGGGTGAAAGGCTCCTTATACAGTTGAACTTGAATTGTATGTATATAGAGATGAAGAGGTAATTTTATGTACAACTAAGAATTACTTACAAATGAGCTTCAGAGATTGTCATATAATTCTTAAAATATTCTGTTTTCAGGAATAGAATGACAGATATACAGTAGTAGTCAGCTAAAGCAAGTGCGGGATATAACAAAAACTCGGTTCTGAGGTATCTGTGGAACAGCAGAGGTGAAAGAAGGTGCTCGGGTGAATGGGTCTAACTACAAAGCTGAGATATTAATTAAAATTTAATTAAAGGTTATATTTTTGAAAATAGCAAAACTTAACAATTTTCACATAGAATTTCAAAATTTAACAAATAACAAGTCAACAAATAACCGACAAGACCAGGAAAAGCCAAGATTTAGAGACATAACAATATGGGCTTCATGCCCCAAGTTTTACACTTTGAACTCTCAGCTCACAAACACATATTTGCCAAAGGGCAGAAAACCCCTAATAACATGGAGCACTTGCTCCCACCTAGCGATGTCAAGCCTTCTAGAGGCACATATCCAAATACTTGAACGAGCTAACCCGCTCTGTTTTCCAAGCCTATGAAAGGCAATACCAGGCTTTACACTAAATTGCCATCAAGGCACAACTTACACGAAATGAAACGGGGATATCTTGTACCCAATCTACTGGGTATTAGCAGAAAAAGAACAGGTTAAGTGAATGGCCCACAATACCAAAGGAATGGACACGAGTACTTGCACTCCTAAATACACATTTTAAAACCTAAAAGGCACAAGGCCTAAGAAACAGGGGCTATTCCCAAACTATGGAGGTGACTCGTATACTGAATAAATTTAACACATGAAGGAAGAGTAGAAAATCGGTTACGAAAACGTAGTCACCTCAAATCAAAATGTAGGGGAACTCGAGAGGGTAAAGCACTCTCTATCCCCGATTTACAGTTAAAGATATATGAAGTTTTTACATAAACTGGAAGAAATTTACATGTTTATAGAGATAGGTTACATGGTAAAGGTTTCGGACCTTCCTCGCGGGTTAAACTGCTGAGCTAGCAAGAAAGAAAGATGTTAAGCGGCCATTACCTTACTGGAGAACTACTGCCAGATGGAAGAGGTGCTTCCCGCCTCCTGCTACACGTCCGTACACTAAGTTAGATGTTAATGAAGTGGCCGAGAGACAAGAAAATCAGCCGTTTTTATACCCTCGGGGAAGATTTGAGGCCTTTCATGAATAACCAAGACACACCCACAGGCTTTTATTGGTTACAGTACACAGTTACACACAAAATCGAAGAAGACAGACGCTATTGGTCAAAAATTAATTACAGAAATTCTGGATTGGCTAAGTTCAAAACTGGCGAAAGAAAAGATTAATATTGCCAACCCACAAATGAAAGAACGAAATTTAGTAAGGACAAAAACTTATAAGTACAAAATTTCTTCAAATAAAGTTCCTTCACTTCGCACCAGGGTGCATGATCACAGTTCTTAGGCAGTGACATCTATGAGAGAATGTCCACACTTCTTGATAAATAGTAAACAAAAATAAGTTGAAATTCACCCAGTGACATCTTCCGAGGAAAAATTTAAGTAGGTCCAGTTTTAAGTTCAGTGTTTCTCCTGTAGAGGAGTACTTTCAGGCGGAAAATTCAAATGTCTGGCGTAGAGGTGTACCAGCCGGTACAATAACGTTGGATATTTTCTGTCCTTTCGAAATTCCTATATTAAACTGTAATCCTTCAGTTACAGCGAGAGCCCTATCAGAGATGCATCAGTTATTACGAGTGATTAAGCGCGCACAGTTTTTCCGTTGAAAATCTTTATGCACCCAGCCATTATATTGCATGCAATCGATTATCTTTCGTATACTTCACTTGCTAGCGAGCTTTCTCGTCGAAATTTGAAGGCGATGCCTAAATAGACTTTTAATACCTGTCAAATGCTGTTCTATAAAGAAGAAAGGAAATGAAAACCTTTTTCGTAATATGTAAATAACGTTGATAGCAGTCGTTAACTTGTTGGTATTGAAGGCTAAGTAAAATATTGCTTAATTTTAACACTACACTGAAATTAAGTAAGAATGTGATACACCTCAAGATACTGTAGAGCACATCACTGATTTCAAGGTTAGGTTATATTTTCTCACGTCTAGTTACATTTCAGAAAGGCAGTTATCATGTACATTTTTAGCGAAGGTTATCATTTCTCCACTCGTGCTTGAAATATGTTTTTATGATACATAAACGGTTCGGTTAGGTGACGCTGTGTTTGAAGAAGAAAACTGAAGCGTTTGCCACAGAGGCCTCTGGAGTGACACTTCAATTCTTTTCAGAATGAAATTAAACCTAAACCTACACGAAGTATCGTGCACAAAACTCTACCATCAACATCGCTAGTCGCAACAGTCGATTGTACAGTGCCTCTCCGTGTGATGTCACTTGTTCTTGGGAAATAGAGAGTGTGACATTCTACTAGTTTCTACAAAAAGTTTCTCAGATCTGCAGAATGGCATCATGACCTTCGCTACACCACTGTACTGCACCCCTCTGAACTCTTGATATCCTTAAGAACTTCATTTCAACTATCCACCTAATCAATACACATCACTTCTGGCTGCATGGCTAAATGGTTAGCATGCTGGCCTTTAGTCACAGGGGTCCCGGGTTCGATTCCTGGCAGGGTCGGGAATTTTAACCATCATTGGTTAATTTCTCTGGCACAGGGACTGGGTTTATGTGTCATCTTCATCATTTCATCCTCATCACGACGTGCAGGTCGCCTAAGGGAGTCAAATCGAAAGATGTGCACCTGGCGAGCCGAACATGTCCTCGGACACTCCCGGCACTAAAAGCCATACGCCATTTCCATTTTTTACTTCACAAGTGAAAATGGCGTAATACATATGGTACATCTTTCACCTTACTGGAAGAATTCTTCAGCTGTAGCATCTTACTACAAATAAGTAAAATCACATTAAATATCACTCGTGAATACTATTGAATAAATCAACTCGTCTTCGAGGAATCTTTAGAAAATGTCTGTGACGGTTTTTTTTGGTTACATTCTAAAAGATTTCTTGATATTTTA
Source organism: Anabrus simplex (assembly GCF_040414725.1). Lineage (NCBI taxonomy): Eukaryota > Metazoa > Arthropoda > Insecta > Orthoptera > Tettigoniidae > Anabrus > Anabrus simplex. The sequence continues at coordinate 18,531,803 of NC_090269.1, read as the reverse complement.
AAATGCACCCTTCAAAGAACTAGATTACCATCATTCTCTTTAAAAACTTTGTTAAAAACTGTTAGCAGCTGATTGTAGCTTTATTTGAGGTTGTGTACTAATTGATTGTTGAGGTATAGCTCAGGAGGTAGAAGAGAAAAGGGACCTTGCTAATAATTGGTTTTGTCAAATTGTCTTAGGGCCGGAAGCTTTCGAACACAAATCTGGTCAATAATAAAATTCTATTTGTACTCCTCCCTATGGCTGGCTGCCTCCCGAGCTTGTTTTTTTACACCGGTGTTCACATTAAGAATTAATTTGTTTCCTGTTACAATACAAAGAACAAAATAAGAAATAGTGCTGGCAACAACAAAACCACCAACATAGATGTGGCAAATGTTAGAGTCCCTGTTAAACATGATCAGCTTGGAACATTTCTGTTGGTGTGAGAGGTGTTTGATATGGTGGGCAACTCATTTGTTGCTGTTTGATACTGCAATGAATTTGTCATGGCTGGTATAGTAGAACAAGAGAATGTGTTTCCTGTAATGGGTGCTGGTCCATACATGGTAAAAGCAGCAAAAAGGTCTTGAGAATCTGTACCCCAAAATGGTGCGCATCACTTGTCTTGTGCATGCCCTACTAGTGGCAGAAGAGGTTCGAGGGAACTATCCTGAGGTGAACAAATTGCGAACATCAGTAAGTTTTTTGTTGCGGCTTCGCTTAGAGTGCAGAAGTTAAAAGATGAGGTGCCATCACTGCCCATCTAACAGGTTTCGGGCTTGGCGTGATACCGCAAACTACTATTGCACGAACTACAGAGAAATTGAGGACTCTTAATAACTGTGACTGAAGTTATTCATTTTCAGTCAGAACTGTACAATGATTTATCATTGATCTCATGAAACATGGTCTACATAACATCAAATTTCTGAGTTATCAGTCTGCTTTAGGTGGAGGACTATGGATTGTCACCTTCTCTGAAGTCGCGTCCAAAATATCAGGTGTGTAGCGTCCCCTGGTCGGAGGGGAGACCAGGGCCTAGTCATATAAGGCGTTCCACCTCGCCTGTGGCCAGGAAGTTCTTCGCCTACACGCCTCAGCTGACATTGAACCTCGCACTTCAAGACAAGACTACTGGCAGTCACCCACTTTGAAACTGTGGACATGCAGCAGTGTGATGCATTGAGCATTGTAAAGCAAGAAGACAGTTACCAAGAGCACAGGATGAAGCAGCTGCTTGAACGAAATTCTAGCTATAAAACTTCTGCTAATGCCCCCATATGTCGTGCAATGTAAAAAGTTGTTCCTAAAAGTACAAGGCTCCACTTGCTGACGACCGGTGATCCTTCAAGTTTGACAGTATGAAAATGCATGTCATCATCCAGTGCAACTCTACTGAAAATTAAGGCTGAGAGATATGAATTATTTCATCTGTAACTAATTGTTGAAAGTAAATGCACTTTTTGTTTTCGAGTGATTGAGGTTAATTTTCCTGAGAATAAATTGCTGGATTGCATCAGAGCAAAATGCAGGGAAGTACAAACTTCTGTATGAGGTTTGATCATATTCTTTACTTCCGTGCTTTTTGTGTGTCCAGTCTATTATTCCTTGCTTTTGCTTTTCGTGTATTCAGTCAATTCCTGAAGAGATTTTGTGTCAAAAATGGCATGAACACACAAAACCTACCTGTGTGTCACATTGTGACAAATTTTATTTATTAAATCCTTGATTGCCTAATGAGCCTTGGTGCTAATTTTGGTACTGATCAGTGGAGGCGTGTATATTTAATAAACAAACTAAATTTTTATTAATATGCATATACAGTAGAAGTCCGCTATACCAAGTGCGACATATAGCGAGAACTCGGTTATAACGACAGCTTTTTCTGTCCCTTGAATATCCTTTGGTAACAGTGAGAATCCGATCACTGACGCATTACTTATTACGAGTGGTTAAGCGTGTGTAATTTTTTCCATTATCAGTATTTATGCAGTTCAGCTATTATATTGAATGTGATCGATCATCTTCGATATAGATTTTTCGCTATGTGCATTAGCGAGCTCTCTCGTCGACATTTGAACTCTAAGGCAATATCTGAGTCTATTAGTAATACTCGTCGACTGGTGTTATACTTAAATAACATTGTCTCTAGATTTGCTGGTACGTAAAAACTCCTGTGGGGTGAAATTCTGGCACCTCGGTGTCTCCGGAAAACAAAAATAGTTCGTGGGATGTAAAGAAAATTTTTATAATGGTCTTGCACATAGGCCTTACAACAGAAGACACCACAAATAAGATAAAATTGAATGCAAACCTCCGCTTTAGCCTTACACAAAACAAACCAACACGTGTATTTTCAAACGAGGAAAGGGCATGAAGATCGGAGCATCTGAAGAAGTACTTGGAGGCCCGCAAAACTCGAACAGTCCCTTCAAAGAGACCTGAACGATGGACTGACTAAAGTTATCCTATGCGGTCATAAGAAGAAAGGTCTTACATATGAGGAAACCTATGTTAGTGTCGCAAAGGAATTGTGTTTATGACACTCGATGATTTCTACATTTTGGAAGAACAGAGAGGAAATGATCTCTCTGAACAAAGTTCTTTTCTCGCTCATTATAGGCTTTTATGTTTTGTTGGCATATTATTGCTGTATGTACTGTTTGAACATTAGGAAAAAAGGTCCCACTCCACAAATACTGTATTTTAAATACAGTACCTATTTCAGGTATTCCTACTTTTTTGAAGTTAATTCTGTTAATTAACTATGTAAGTGCTGCAGCCTGAAACTTAGATATTACATTTTTAGCAAAAATTAATCTGTGACCATCAGCTATAACGAACGTTAATTGGCCGTCCCTTAGGAGTCATTACAACCAGTTTAATGGGTGTTATCGTTCCTTTTTTTACATAGGATTATACATAAAATGTTTGGTTGACACAACCTTTTATTTTTATTTTATTATATTATACTTCAGTTTTTTATTTTAATTTTCAAAGTTATTTTAATGAATATATGTTCTACTTAGAAAGTGACTAATCTTTTTGTGATTTCAATCCATAAGACTCCTCTCTCCTCAATGCCCACATACCTTCTGCATCCATTTCCTTTTCTTGCTGTCCTGCTTTGCACTTTGATCTAGATATTAGACATTTAATATTTTAAATTTAAATGTTGTAATTGTACCATGCAGTGGTTACGTTGGTTGCTATGAGTGTGGTTTTTTTGCATTGAAATCTCAAAATGGGTATTAGGGTTAATCTGAAGTTAATCAATCTGTGTTCTGCTCATCTCTAATTTCCAATCTTTGTGTGTGTTTTTGTGCATAATGATTGCGAGAGCTTCACCTAGAAACTTCCTCATCTTTATTGCGGCGTGTTGGAGCTTAGATTAGGACAGTGAATATGTACACTGGTAATGAGTGTTATTGCCATCATCCTGTGATTCATTGCCATTACATCCTTCAGAGTGGCTGTAGTTCTTTTGTCCAGCAGGATTGCTATTCTTACTTGGCCTTCGAGAATTGCAGAGTGCACTAGTCTAGAATAATTACTTGAAATTCCCCTTGATCAGGCCATACATTGTTACTGTGATCCTTTGTCTTTGATTTTTCTAATTTACCTGGACTCAAGAGTTGTATGAACAGTCCATGTGGCAACGTTTACTGTTTATGCAGGTTCTTGCTTGATGACCTGGGAAACCATTCCTCCTGTACTGCCAGACCCGATTACCAATTGCAAGTTTCCAGTGTTGCTAGCTACGATTATCTTTGCCATATACATTTATGGCACTTTCTTGGAAAATGAAAAGTTATTTCCCCGTGCCTTCCTCACCAGAAATATTTTATCTGCCATTGTCCCACACATGTAAGATATTGTCAGGTATGTGATGCCCACCATCAACATATGTTCTTTTGCCTAATATCCTTTAGGAAATGCTGCTAACCCCTATTATTTGTTTGATGGATTTGTGATATTTCCTTCGCTAAAGGACATCACCTTCCTAAGGAAGGTCATCCGCCCGAAGCTGTTGACTCCCTTAGGGTGGGAGGTTATTTTCCACAGCCCATCACTAAGCGTTTAAATGCTAATTTTACAATCTCATGTTTACGTTGTTCTGTATCGACTGTATATTACAAAACTTAGAAGATTCCGCTTTAGTCGGCACCCTGAATGTCTTAATTATTAACACGTTCAATGCGGATCACGCGCTGGGCGCGTGACATTACTTTATAAGCACGTGCGGAGCACGCGCCTGGCGCGTCATGGCACGGTTGCTAGGAAATGTGAATCACAGGTTTCCTGCATGGTAAGAAAGGCTCTGATTGTCTACCCGCATATCGAGTAAGTCCAGTTTATCAGATCCATCCGTAGCCATATTTGCGCATGCGTATTCCGTTTCCCACGTATTTCCTCTCCAGAGTTGTCATACGTCTTCATTCATTTATGGGATCTTTGAGCAGCAAGACCACTTCAATCCGAGGCAAGACACTGCATTTTTTGTTTATTATTACTTCAAGAGAATTACGAGTGATTCCGCTTTTGATATAAGTACGGTAAATTTCATTACTGCAATATGTTCAGTAAAAGAACTGAACTTGTAATTGTATTTATTCTTGCATCGTATATGTGTATAACACAAACGAAACTTCTAATTGTCCTTTATTCCTGCATCATATTTGTAAATAACTTGAAATAACGTGCAGTAATCATTTTTGACTGTGTCGTGATGCTTATGCTATCATTTTATTTATATTTTTTTGCACATGGCCGACAATGTGGTTCGTTCAATGTTACGAGACCCACCCATTTAGCCAAAGTGTTTGATTTTTGTTTGTCAAATTCTGTAATAGAGAAGTGTAAATATGAATATATTTATGTGTGTAACATTCCTTATGCATTTGTTTGCTATCCGCTGTAAATAATGCACAGTAATCCACCAACGCGCGTGATCCATCTGGTGACCAGTATTACTTCTCGGTTTCAACTACCGTGTGGGTCACGCACCAGGCGCATGAGTGGGATAAGTCCACGAGTTCGATGGAACTCCTACCAACGTACAAAACTTCGATAATTACAACTTTTAAAGAGTCCCACACAATTATTTTGTTCAGGTTGGCGGGTATGTCATGTTCTGCTAATATGCAGTGAAGGTGTTAAGAACTAATACTAAGAAAAATCGTATCTAGTGTTTCCATATCCCTGTTGGATAGTTTTTATTTTTATATTCAGTAGCGTGTTTTCTCGCTTGCCACGTTCATTTTTGTGTCTGCAAGCTTAGGGTGAATTAATTTTATCTTTGTTTTAGATGGCAGGAAAGCATTCCCAATCAATCATGGGCCAACTGCCCGTAATACTTTGCTGGAGGTAAGTGGGTTATTCATTCATTATGTAGTTTTGTGAAATTGATTTGATGTTTTTTAGTCTCTTCTGTTGCTGGGCTCGAGACCTGTGAGACAATTGTCTCAAGGAAGTGTTAACATTATCCAGAACTTTTTGTCATGTGTATACTGTAGGTTGTCACTATTATAATCTATTAACTTCATTGTCCGTATTGATGGTTAAAGTATTCACAAATATAAAGATGGGAACTTTCCACCTAATCAACACATTTATTATATTATGAAGTACTTAAACTTAAGTACTGTATTGATTAGGTGGAAAGTTCCTGTCGTTACATTTGCGAATGTAGGTTGTCACTACGGAATGAATGTCATGTCATTACATACTGAAGTTGAATACTGAACAATAACACAAATACCAATGTTATCACAAAATATGAAAGAATGTGTACAAAAGTTTGAGAGTAAGAAATATATGACTAGCTGATGTACCCATGCTTTGCTACGGAATTCTACATTGTATACGGAATTCTAGTGTGCACGTTGTGAGCAAAATTGTATTAAATTGCCTAGCTCTTAAAGTTACTCTAGAAATGGGACGGAAGTCACCAGACATCTTTTCTCATATGAGGACCAAGTTAGGAAATTTTCACTGTAATGATAGATCTGCTTGCATACCATCAGTCACAATCAGGTTGGGGAGTTTTCATTATGGTTGACACACTCTCCACCTGCCTTCTTACATCCTCAGAAAGACTCTTTGTGGTTCTCCCAACTGAAATAAAAATACGTCATTGAAATGACGTCTGTAGGAATGGCGCGATTGAAAGCAGTGCTTTCATATGAAATACTCGATCAAACCACACATTTTCTCACTTTTAGCGAACAGGACTACACTGCCGATCTGACAGTCCTAAGTTCCAGAGCTGGAACAACCAAGCCGCAGACATTCGTGAAAACACTTAAGTCTTTTTTCAGCGGGGAGAGGGTCGAATAGTGGAGACTCCCAGGGCCAAAGCTATGCCCTTTTACTAATGTTTCCTAGGAGTACCCGATGAGTCGGAAAATATCGATTCACTACACTGGCAGCGGAAAAATCTGACTTGGAGGCAAATTTTTCTTCAAAGCCAGAGTAGAAAGCCCTTCTTCACTGATAATTTGGAATAAAATGAATGTAGAATTTAATAAAAGTGAAGAGGAAGAAGCTTTTCTTAAGAAACGCCTCTTTTTCAGGGTTGAATTGTGGTGCTATAATTTGGAATAGGCCTAAATTGTTATTCTAGACCAGGCCATACTATTACCACTACTACATCAGCCTCTGCCTTAAGTATGCACACTGCTCATTCAAAACAGCGCATCAGAGTAGGGATCGAATAACTGGAATACTATGAAGAAGCAGTGTGTTACGTACCACTTGTATCAGAAAATGTATGGACCAGAGGAATGGCATGCTAAAGAAGAGTTTTCTAACTTCCCGGCTATTTCCCGCCAATATTGTGTAAGGCTGTTATACTCGGTATGCAGCAGTAATCCCATATATCGGAGTTGAGAGGCAACATAAGAGACAAAAAACTTACAACAAACAATGGTCAATGTAATGTTATTGTTGATCAATGTTATGCGCTTTCGATATTGTTGGCCTTCACATTTAGTTTTCTTCCGACTTAGAAATACGACTCATCATAGTCGGTGCGGTAAAACTGAATAAAACATAATGACCGGAAATTGTATTCTCTGTACCTTTTGTTATGTAGTTCTTTTCGACAGGACCAAGAACACAGGTATTTAAAAATTAAAGTTTAGGCACCTTCCCCTAAACTACAATTTTATCCAGGGTGAATAAAATCATTTATAGCTTAGACTGTAGTTTCTTATTCCCCGATTCTATACTGATTTTAATTAAATTTTGTTAACCCATTTTCTCGTGGCTTGGCGTCGATATGGACTTAGCAACAAAAATACAAATTCACAAATATGTTATCATAGCCTGTATGGTAAAAATGTATGACATAAATGGTCGGAAATTTAATTCTATTAATTTGTTGTGTCTTTGGGCGTTGTAATGCTCAGCGTATCTGGTGGAGAAGCTGCGGCCAGTTTGGCCAACATAAGAAAAATTACATGTAGAGCATTCAATCAGTATATTCCTGATCCAGAGTAACTATTCTCCGCAATGGCCAACCACATAAGGGACACGGCATAAATTCACCACAATAGAACAAGACCTCCATATCCTAAAGAGTCGCTAAAAGTAAACTCATGACAGAATATGAAAACTTATTTATTTTCCTCGACCAACATTTTAATAAAGATAAGAACCTAAATGACACTATTGATAAAAAAAGCCCCTTGTATGAACAGATTCTTATTTTATTACGAGAATCAACTCCCCTCACCAACATATTCTTAAAAACCTTAAACCTCACATCAATTAGTGTTCCCACCTCCCCTACAGCTAATATACCCCCCTCCCTTCCCCCCGCCGCTAGTACCTATAATTCAAATACAACCAATAAACCCATAGCCACACCCACCGTAACATCACTCCCTCCAATAGCCTTACACCGATACAACACGCGTAGTAATACACTCTCTTCCTTCCCTCCAACCAATAGCAGCCCCCCTCCAATAGTTACGTCAACGCAAACAGATCCCCCTCCAGCACAAACCTTCAGCTATAACATACGTAGCAAGAAGTCTACTGTTGCAAATACTTCTAACTCGTAACGTTACAAGCTATCTTTATCACCGTCAATTGGTAAGTGCACACGATTCTACTTCAATATTTTCAAATATCTCCCCCTACGTTTCTTGCTTCCTTTTACAGACTCCACTATTATATGCTTTTTCAACTAGAATATCTACAAACTCACAATTTACAACATTTGAGCATTACTTCAAATTTTGAGATGGTCCATAGAGATCCTATTTGAAACTGTTCAACTTCTATTCTACAACTTCATATCCTCAACGTGTTCTACAACTTCACCATATGCCTCTGACTTTCATCTTTTATCTTCAAGATCATGATTAACTTCGGATCTCTCGACTAACTTTGACTTTTATTCTCTCTTCTTTACTTTGATTATATAAGATTTTTCGCTATCGTCTAATTATAACCGCCAGACTATCAACTTTATTTTTATGCAGTCTTACTACTTGTATAACAATCTGTTGTTTTATCCATTGCACTTATTTTAGCAGCCTTTTAATGTTATTTTACTTCAAATCTCTTCAAGATTTTAAAATTCATTTCATTATTACATGTTATTTAGATGCTTATTTTTAATTTAAGGTTAAGATTATGGCTGATGATGCCTTCAGGGAAGGCGAAACATGTACCACTATTAGTTAACAAATTTATGTAAATCATCCAAGACTATTTTGTATTGATCAGGTGGTCTAATAAATAACTTAATGTTATTATTTCAATCAGTACTACAGTGCCGATCTAACAGTCCAAAGTTCCAGAGCTGGAATGCCCAGGCCGCAGAGAGCCGTGAACACTCCTCTGCCATTATTGCTTTACATATTATGCACACTGCTCATTTCCATCAGTGCCTCAGAGTAGGAATTCATTAGTTCGAATGCTATGATGAACCAGTGTGTTACGTACCAGTAGTATCAGAAAATTTGAACCACAGGAATGGCATGGTAAAGAAGAAAGTTATCTAACTCCCCAGCTACTTCCCGCAATATTCAGACAGGCTCTTACACTCGGTACGATCGGGCGAGTTGGCCGTGTGCTTAGGGGCGCTCAGCTATGAGCTTGCACCCAGGAGATAGTGGATTCGAACCCCACTGTCGGCAGTGCAGAAGATGGCATTCCGTTTCCCATTTTTCACACCAGGCAAATGATGGGGCTGTACCTTAATTATGGCCAAGGCCGCTTCCTTCACACTCCTAGCCCTTTCCTATTCCATCGTCGCCATAAGACCTATCTGTGTCGGTGAGACGTTAAGCAAACTTAAAAAAAAAAAACCGGTACGCAGCAGTAATCTTTATCTATCCGAGATGAGTGGCAACAGGAGAGACAAAGCGCATCACAACAAACAACGGTTAATATATTATTATTGTTGATAAATTTTATGAGCTTTGTAGGCCTTCACATTGTTTTCTTTCGAATCTGTGATATTAGGGCGCCTTAAAAAGTACTTATAGCGTAGATTTTAGTTAATTATTCTCCCACTTTACATACCTATTTTCATTTAATCCTGTTTACCAATCTTCTTGTGACCTGGCACTGATATAGACTTAGTAAGAAAAATCCAAATTCATTAATATCTCTGTGACGGTAACAATGTATAAGACATAAATGATCGGAAATTTAATACTATATAACTTAAGTTGTGTAGCATTTCACCTTCTCAATACTAAAAAATCATTTGATGTTTTACAGAAACATTACAATGATATTAATAGGTACTAGTTTCGGTCTACTGTGGACCATCATCAGCCTAGCCAAATTACAGTAAAAGACATAGTGATAAAATAAAGTAAAATAATGTGGAGAAATGAGAGAGGATCTAGAAGGATGGGATGGTGGTGGAATGACAGACAAAAGTGAAAAACCGTATATGCAAATTATGATAAAAGTAACAGAAGTGTTCACATTGACAACTAAAATCTTTGTGAAGTCACGTAAAAACTCTTGTTGAGATAGTCTTTGGTTGACAGTTACTCCTGTGTTGCGCAATTAAAATATATAACCAAGTATATGCTTCTAGAAAGTTCTAGATGTGAGTTCCACTTTAGCGTAGAGGGAAGAGTTGTCTTCTCATCAAGAAGATCCATTTCAGAGTCAGACATGGACTACTTTTTAAAAACAATATATGACTATTACTTTTAGATGAACACATAATTTTTTCAAAGTGGTTTTAGTATAAGTTCTGTTTTAATACCAATTTTTTTTTTTTACTGTAAACATTTTGCATCCACAGTATTAACACTTGTAAATATTCATTAATATTTTTTACGTAAGTTATCATGTCTCCTTAGACCATATGTGTTTTAAGATTGATTGAAGCTGATGATGCCCAATAAATAGTGGGCGAAACATGTACTTCAAATTTCTGATAATTTCCATGTGTGTTTAATCACACTATAGTGGAATAAATTTGTATTGAATAGGTGGTATTAAAATTACTCCTTGTATAAACTTTGTGATCAGCTATTTTTCAATACGGAATAATGACGAGAATAATGGTTTGTAATGTTATTAGATTTTCCAAAGAGTTTGGCTAATCAAAGTTGCTGAACTGAAAGAAGTTTTCATGGGAAACTGACAAAGATTCCCCTGTAAAATTGAATATAAATTTTCAAGATTTTGAACTCTCTTACCGGTAATTAATGCGGTTTCACGATCTAACTTGCCTGCCTCTCATCCAGAGGGCCCGGGTTCGATTCCGTCCAGGTCAGGCAGTTTTACCTGGATATGTCTGATTCCAGTTTCACTCAGCCTACGTGATTATCTTTAATTGAGGAGCTATCTAATGGTGAGATGGCGACCCCGATCTAGAGAGCCGGGAATATCAGCTGAGAGGATTCGTCACACTGACCATGCATCACCTCGTAATCTGCTGGCCTTCGGGCTGAGCAGCGGTCACTTGGCAGGCAGTCCCATTGGGGCTATGGTTTGGTTTGGTTTAGGAAATTTGTAAGATTATAATTATACATATTGCATTTTTTTGGTGTTTAGCCAAATTGTTCATGGTTTTAATTCATTCCCGGATTTTCCGTTTTCCCATGTTGTAGATTTTATTTTCATGGTCCCTCGAAAAACGGAGAATCAAGGTTCCACTGTATTTATTTTTAAAATTTGTTTTCAATGTTTATTTTTTTTTTGACTGGGCGAGTTGGCCATGCGGTTAGAGACGCACGGTAGATAGTGGGTTCTGGTCACACTGTCGGTAGCCCTGAAGATGGTTTTCCGTGGTTTCCAATTTTCACCCCAGGCAAATGCTGGGGCTGTACCTTAAGACATTGCTGACCGGATGCTTGAGCTTGTCACAAACCCCGTGGACTTGACATTTTTCTACTAAGCATACTACGGTGCACTTGATTATAAAAATGAACATAAATATTAAACCAGTCAAGATTTTATCTTTAAAGTTGGTGGATCTGCCTTTACAAAACCATCTTTAGCGTCAATTCCTAACACATAATTAATGTTTACATCGTTGTCTAGTCATAGTAACTTGAATAAATAAGCACCCTAGGTAAATTACGACGTGTAGAGGCTTGAATATCACTTCCACTATAACTCTTACATTCATTTTCCACTAATTCATTATCACTATATCCATTTGAACGATCATCGGCATATAATTATTCTAAAATATCGTTGGCTAACACCGTATTCCGCGGGCATTCCATCTTGTCATTGACTGAACCGGCAGAAAGTCGATGTTTCGAAACTAAATCAAAGAATAAAAGAGGCCATGATTTTAAAAGAAGTGGCAGATATACTTCTACGATTTATTCTACTCAATGTGCAAGTCCGAAATAGTTCAATATGTGGTCAAGAGATGTCACAGGAATACCGAAAACAATGTCTTGAATAAAACAGATTTCTCGGGGCCCGTCACCTATGTATTAAGGCTGCTTCCTTCCACCTCCTAGGCCTTTCCTATCCCATCGTCGCCATAAGACCTATCTGTGTTGGTGTGACTTAAAGCCACTAGCCAAAAAAGACAAACTTTTTTTGGCTTTACCAGTAATAATACGTCCAAGGTATATTCAATTCTGAAATGCTCATGTTTTCCTGTATTAATGTGATTTATTTGATTTGAATATGTGTTCAACTGTTTAAGTGTTGATTTTTGTAATTTGGTTGCAAAATCACAAATTAAAGCTGCTTTGAGCACACCCCTGCATGTAGGCTGAATGGTTATATTACCGGGCTGAGTAGCTCAGACGGTTGAGACACTGGGCCTTCTGACCCAACTTGGCAGGATCGATCCTGGCTCAGTCCAGTGGTATTTGAAGGTGCTCAAATACGACAGCCTCGTGTCTGTAGATTAAATTCCGGCACCTTGGTGTTTCCCGAAACCGTAAAAGTAGTTAGTGGGACATAAAGGAAATAACATTATTATTTAAAGGTTATATTCCTGGTACCTGCTTACAATTTGTTTTGCATGTTGGGATCTAAATATACCTTGTTTTCCTAGGCAAGTGGCCACTTTCCAGCCTTTCTGTACTCTACATATCTCAGCAGTTTGCTTTTATAAATGCACAGATTTTGTAAATACACTGATCATGGCCAACAATTTTGTGATCTTGCCTGAGGAAACTAAATTGAAAATCGTGCCTAAAGCAATGCTGCCATACTGTAGATCAAAATATTTTTCTGGTGAGATTTCATATTTCTACCGTGTGCACCCTTGCTTGCAATTAAGTCTCCATATTTCACACCAGTCAAATGCAGGGGCTTTAGCATAATTAAGATCACGACTGCTGCCTCCCCATTCCTAGCCTTTTCTCATCCATGCTTCGCCGTAAACCTTCCTAATGTTAGTGGGGTGTTAACATACTAGCGAAAAGAAAAATTAAACTGGGAATTAACTTGTATAGTCGATTTAGGAGGGAGTAGGTCCTACTATTGATCTAGCTACTGAATTTTATTGAAGACATAAGAGTCAAAAAACTGGCCAGCTTCTCATTATTTCGTGGTAGTTAATCGGTTGCAGAGAATTGGAGGAAAATCTAAGTAAAAACAAGAGTTTACAGAAACAATTGGTATGGTATACATGGAGAGATGAATGTAAATTTAGGCATTATTTTAGGGGGGGAAACATTTCAAATTTTGAAGCTGTGAAGAACAATGGGTCAGTGACGAGTGGTAAAATGATCAATAGTAATGGCTGGCAGCAAAATGGTTGTACTGTAAGAAGGAAAAGTAAATTTTAGTATAATGAATGAGGTTCATTTTGAATTCTGTGAAAAATGGTTCACAGTAAATGAATAATTCCCTTCAATTTTTGGACCTTCTTTTAAAAATTTTTTTATTATTTTTGGTCTTTTTTGGCATTTATTAGGCAGTTAAGTTGATTCCCCCCCTCCCAAAACAGGCGTTTTTTGTGTTTAAAGGAGATTCCAAAACCCAATGTTCAAGTCTGTTGCCTTCAGTTTTGAGATATAACTATCCTCATAAAAATTCACTTTTTTCACTTTTCACACTTGCCGCCGCCCCTCCCCCCTTAATTGAATTTTCCAAAAAAATATTAGTTTATTAAGAAAGGATCTTCTAAATACCAATTATCACAACTGTAACAGCTTCAGTTTTTGAGATATGTCTCCTCATAATAGGAATTAAACTCCTTTTCACCCCTGCTCTGCAAGATGATTTCCCCCCAAAAATGAGTTTTTCCTTTGTTTTGAAAGGCGATCCAAATACCAATTTCCATGTCTGTAACATCTTTCATTTTTGAGATAGTAGTATCTTCATACAAATAACTCAACTAATTTTTTAATTCTAAAAAAAAACTTATTTATACCATATTTCACGTCTGTAACGCCTTCAGTTTTTGAGATGCAAGTATCCTCATTAAAGGCATTCAACCCCTTTTTCACCCCTCCTAATGGGATTTTTTGAAAACAAAAAATACATATTTTAAAGAATTAATGAGATTAGTTAACATAAAATTATATGGAGAAAATTCACATTGTTTTATTTAGAATATTCTAAATATTTTCTTTCTTTTGTGTCTTATTCTTGTCTCTGTAGGCTTTCTTTAATTTGCAGGATGCAGCCAAAGTTTGCCAAGCCTATATGAAGAGAGATCCTGATGAACTCCATTTCACTGTGGTGGCCTTAACTGCTGCTGCTTGAAATAAGACTAACGGAATTTTGTTGCAATCGCCACCATATTTGTGTTGAGTTTTGATGGTACTGCGGGCTTTGAAAGAAGCACCAATCATACAATGAATCTGCTTTAAAATGTTCCTTTATTCTTTAATATTTTGTTGACTGTTAGAAATAAGCTCAAGTAGTCCTTGTTAAGCTGTTAAATTTGGTTATGACATTATGTAGGTCATGTAAGCTTAACTTGACAGTTCTGTCTGTACACAAAAAATTAATTTTCTTGGAGAGCACATGAAGAGCTTGTACTTACTTTTGTACCTGTAGTCAAGTTACTATCAGTGCTACATCATGCTAATAAGTCTATAAGAAGTATTCCTTGCTGTGATAGATTTTTAATAAAATGGTATGGAGTAAATATTTTCTGAAATATCATTCTATGATTGTGACCAAAGATTTATGTACAATAATGTTACTGCCCAGTTTTCAGCTAAAATGTGATGTCTTGCTAAGCAGCTGTTCCAGTATTCAGATTTTTATCTGTAGCAATACTCAGGATTACTAGCAAGGAGAAACGTATTTGGAAGTAATCGTCATATCAAAATTATTCTAGATTTAGTTGCATCATAATGGACTACTTGTAGAAATTGCATTATAAGTGCAGAATACTCTTATACTGAAGACTGCAATATATTTAAATAGTATTACATGCATTGCTTAGCCTTGTGTTGTGTTGAATTATACAAGTTTTGAAAATTGATGTTAATTGTAGTTTGCTTCATATTGAGATTTTTTTGTTAAATATTTCACGGCAATAGTTTTTAAATACTGGCTATATGCAAACTTGGTATTATTACCATAAGTTTGCTTTGGCTGTGAGATGTGATTCCAATTGTGTGCCTGAAGCTTATTGAAATGAAGCCATTGCTCATGACAATTGTGTGGTTTACATGTAATATTTGTCACTTCAAAATGACTGTGTAAGTTGTTTTTATTTTGTGTATTCAATAAATGATGCAAACCCTATTCTAAATGTTCTTAACCCGTTCGGTGGGCGATGCGGCGAGATCCGCGGCTACAATTCGCTTGCTCGGCGGGGAACGCGGCTATATCCACAGATTCAAACTTTTTTTTTTCTCAATTGGCTGCCTGCAGAGGTTTATTTCTTTTTCAGCAGCGTATTCTGGATGATCTGTCCTCTGATGTGAATTTTTTCAACTATGTTTTTCCAATACCAATGTGTCATCCACGAGTTGCATCATAAAGAACGCAAGTTACGTCCAGGCAAGAACGACCTAAATCCTAATATCCTCACGCTGAAGCTTTCTAGAGATTGTGATACTGAACAGACCTGATATTTTAGAACTGTGACCTGATTTATTATCCCCTGTCTTGTGTTCTTCCTTCACGTCTGGAGTGTGTTTACTGCGAGTTAAACATCATTATCGAATGCATCCGTAATACAGGCACAATTCATGATTTCCATCCAAACTGCAGAGACCACGGTTCTATTCGATCTGTTTTCTTAATTTTTCCTGTTAAAATGTCTAAAAGGAATTACCCCCCCCGTTAGAGGAAGATAACTTACTGGCCATGATAAACGAAATGTTGTAATTTAGTGGGGAGAATATTCATCATAGTGAAGCAAGTTCTGCCGAAGAGGAATTCTTAAGTGACAGGAACTTGCCTGGAATAAGTACTGCAGGCTCGCATGTACAGGGTTCGGGCCCAGCTGATGCGAATGTTCAGCAGTCGCGAAAAAAACACGTGTTCAATAGGGAACATGCATAATTTTCAAAAATATTTTTTTTGAAAAGTACACCAATGAAGTAGTACGTAAACGTATTACATTGTGGTAAGTTTCCTTGTTTTCTGCCATTAAAAAAATATTTAATAGTGCCTTTCCGCAAGGCGAGTGAAACGGCCTCTGACGTAAGCGGTGCGCTGTGACATCACGATCCAGTACCGCATGCAGCTCTACCAGCCGTTGCTAAAAGCCGATTGTTTATTATTCATGATCGCGAATAACTTCGAAATGACAGAAGAAACGTTCAAAACAGCACAGTCAGACAATCTACCATGTGCAGGTGTCATCTTTCTTGAAAAATAGTGACTTTCGTGGCCGCAGAAATTCGCGGATAAAAAGCAAGTTTGTAAGTGGCGTCTTTTATGTACGTTCAATGTACTGTAACCCATAGTATTAGGATAACAACGAACCTTGATAGATATCACATCACTTTCAACATTCCTTCTAGACTGATTCCCATATTAAAGAATAACATATTTTTGGGCTTTCAGCATTAGTAAAGTAAGAAATCGGATTTCAGCACTAACATATAGGTAGCATTATAGTACTAGTCCGCCACTGTGGTGTAGTGGTTAATGTGATTAGCTGCCACTTCCCGAGGCCCGGTTTCGATTCCCGGCTCTGTCATGAAAGTTGAAAACAAATAGTACGAGGGCTGGAACGGGGTCTACTCAGCCTCGGAAGGTCAACTGAGTAGAGGGGTTTCGAATCCCACCTCAGCCATCTTCGAATTGGTTTTTCGTATTTTCCCACTTCTCCTCCAGGCACCTAAGGCCACAGCCGTTTCCTTCCCTCTTTCTTGTCTATCCCTTCCGATCCTCCCATCCTCCAACAAGGCCCCTGTTGAGCATAGCAGGTGAGGCCGCCTGGGCGAGGTAATGGCCCTCCTCACCAGTTTCATCACCATACCCAAAGTCTCACGTTCCAGGACACTGCCCTGGAAGCGGTATAGGTGAAATCCCTCGCCGAGTCCGAGAGAAAACCAACCCTGAAGGATAAACTGATTAAGAAAGAAGGAAAGAAAGATCACAGTACTATAGGGCTATAATATATAATTCCCAAATAATATATATATTTATGGTTGGGACAGCTGGCCTACCCACTTCTGGGGCCCTTGAAGAGAAACATTAAATGTCTTTATGGAGGGGAAAAGTTAAACATGATAAAGATAAATATGAGTTCATCTAGTCATCTAGTTTTCACAAGTCGGGCTGAGTGGTTTAGACGGTTGAGGTGCTGGCCTTCTGACCCTAACTTGGCTGGTTCGATCCTGGTTCAGTCCGGTGGTAGTTTAAGGTGCTCAAATACGTCAGCCTTGTGTCGGTAGATTTACTGGCACGTAAAAGAACTCCTGCAGGACTAAATTCCTGCACATCGGCGTCTCCGAAAACCGTAGAAGTAGCGGGGCGTAAAGCCAATAACATTAATTATATTTGGCTTTTAACAGGCTGAGCATATCAGTCAAGAAAAGTGTCCTGGTGACATTTTAGTCGTTCAATACAGGAATGTCTTTGGGTTCTGTGACTTTTACTTTTTTTTACTTTACGTCACACAGTCACATATAGGTCTTATGGCGACGATGGGATAGGAAAGGCCTAGGAATGGGAACGAAGCGGCCGTGGCCTTAGGTACAGCCTCAGCATTTGCCTGGTGTGAAAATGGGAAACCACGGAAGACCATCTTCAGGGCTGCCGGCAGTGGGGTTCGAAACCCACTACCTCCCGGATGCGAGCTCACAGCTGCACGCTCCTAACCTCACGGCCAACTCGCCCGGTATTTTTAGCCTTCGGTTTATTGACTTGGCTTGTATAACCTAAAACTTAGGCTAAGTTGGATAATATTTTAAACACCAATATCACTACTTTCACCTGCGTGCAATTATGTTATTTCATTAATATGATAATTATTATAATTGAGCATTGTTAACTTATAAGACCCCAACAGACAAGCATTGGTTTTGTGTAGAGTTATACATTTGTTAAATTCACGTTGTTTCCTTTCGTGATGTACACGCCTATTTTTTGTTATATTATAGAGTATTTAGATATAACTTTGCCTAAATTTCTTTACAAATTAAGCTCTTCAATAAAGACATAAATAACTCGCATGCCAAGATAAATTGGTAGAATTAGAGCTGTCTGTCAAAATGGTTCATAACCCCTTTGATTTATTATTTTGACATGGATCACCCAAAACATAGGTTAGGTTTGGAGAATACTTTAATAATCAGCATTAATTAATCCATTGTTTATTACTTTCATATTCCAAGATGTAATTGAAGCATTTAAATAAAGCATCATACATTAAAATTTAAAGTTGTAGCACTAGAACAGCTGACATGGAAAAGTGATTGAAAATTCAAACATATTCAACTTACGTTAAAATGATCTTTAAAAACAAATAAACTGTAGACTTTTCCGATATATCACCAGCATTTCTCCGGCTCGCCAAAATCCATTTCTCCCTAGTTTTAGCGTCGTTGGAACATTTATAAACAATTTGTTTAGGATGGTATGCGATGTGCTATTGCAGATCGGAACTCGACACCATTTAAAAGTTTTCTGCATCACTGTCTGCACAGGATTCATTTTAAGTCTAAAATATACCACTCAGATTATTATCCAATGTATAGACCTCGAATTTAACTATACCAGACACTAACATAAAGTAGAAATACGCGAAGTGTATCCTGCTTCTCACAGCACACTGTTATTTTGTCTGCTAATTCAGTCAACCTGTACGACGACGTCAGAGCAATGAGATCACGTACTTGCGTCACGTGACAATTTCGTACATTGATTTAGATTTTTATCATGTTTAGAGTTATTATTTGTACATTCTGATCACATTTTTGAAATCTGCATGAAATTTTGAATCAGATTAGCATATTTTTAATTAAAACTCCGGATCATGCATGTTCCCTATTCCAGTTCATGCAGCGATTATGACAGTGACGACAATAATACCGATTACAATTCAACCAGTGCTAGTTCAGTTTATACTGAAAATGGACAAAGAAGGTCCCGCATCGATAAAAAATTCCATTGGGATATAAAGGGAGAGTTTTTAGGGAAAACAAAACTGAGCAAAATATTTTAATCAATTTTTTTAATGACGAGATATGCCAGAACGTAGCTGAACAGACAAATGATGCCCAGCAACAAATTGCACATAAAACCCAGTTTAATAAGATGAAACGGAGTAGAGATGAATACTGAGTACGAACAAATAAGGACGAAATAAAGCTTATGGCCATACAGTTGCCGCAGGGGATTGTACAGAAACTTAAATTAGGACACTATATTTCTCATAAATTGTTAACTACGCCTATTTTCTATAAGCTGGTAACACAGGCGAGATTTTTCTCGCCGGGCTTAGTGGCCCAGACGGTTGAGGCGCTGGTCGGCCTTCTGACCCCAACTTGGCAGGTTTGATTCTGGCTCAGACTGGTGGTATTTGAAGGTGCTCACATACGTCAGCCTCTTGTCAGTAGATTTACTGGCATGCAAAAGAACTCCTGTGAGACTAAATTTTGGGACTTCAGAGTTTCTGAAAGCCATAAAAGTAGTTAGTGGGATGTAAAGCTTATATTATTATTATTATTATTATTATTAGATTTTCCTCCACAGCATTTTACAAATCTCTGACAATGAGGTGAATAATGGACAAATTCCTCCCAAAATGTACAAGATAAATCCAGTATTTGTCCATTATTGGCAAAATTTTCGGAAGCTTTTACACCGATGGCCAAGTGTCAGTTGATGTGAACCATACATACATACCAAGAAAACTATCGTGTTTTGGAATGGAATCACAAATTATGCAAAGCTGAGACAGTTTATATATCATGATCTGTTTCTGTGTGTGTCATAATGGACAGTTGTAAAAGGCATAACATGGTGCAGGCTGTAAATACTGTAAATATTACCTGTAGTGTAGAGTAATATATTGTGTGTGTCACTTATGAATTGTAGGTACCAAACTTGATCCCTCAAAAGAGTTAACCAACATAACAGAAAATTTTGTGATTATTATAATTTATTCCATTGTGAATCTTTTACGTACATGTAAACTTTGTAAAGCTACAATGTACATATACAGAAACATTTCCAGGCAGATATTGTTAGTAAACTGCCTAAAATACTGTATTCAGGTAAAAGTTACTGTATTAACAAAAACCAGATCTTTGCTTTTAGGAAGAAGCAGCCTCGATCACAGTGTGAAAGCAGTTAGCATATTTTTGCACAAAGTATTAAAAAATTAAAATATAATTTTTCAACAATTAAATACATTATGTTCAAGTAAGTATTTCTCTTAGGGCCCTTCAATAGTTCATTTTAGTCTAAGATTATTTTTAATCAAGTAATTAAATATTTTCTTCAATCAGGGAAAGTGCTCCCCACCTGGGAGTGAGCTGGTGTGTATCGAGCTCCCTGCTTAAGGGGTTAATATTGATTCTGCTGGTAAATATAATTTTATCGAATGTGTGAGCGATAATCCAGTGGAGAACAAGTACCGACTTGTTGGAGAGGAAGCAAGCAGGCAGGCCATGTAAACTCCATATGGCGTCACACCATCTCATTTGAAGACCAGCTTAACACCATATGGGGGCACGTCACCCAACGTTTTAATCTTAATAGTCTACACTGAAATTAAGTAAGAACGCTATATACCTCAACGTATGGCAGAGCGCATCACTGATTTCTGAGGTTAGATTAGATTTTCTTGTGCCTGGTTAAATTTTGGAGTGGCTATTCCCATGTAAATTAATAGTGAGAATTTCTCTGCTTGCGTTTGGAATAGTTTTCCATGATATAGTGCTGTGAAGTTAGGTGACTCTGAATAAGAAAACTGAAACATTTGCCACAAACTGTGATTGGTCAACTTTGGTACTGTATAGTTTTCTCGCCATGTACACTTGCAAGCTCTCTCCTTGACATTCGAAGGCGATGTCAGTCCATTAGTAATGCCTATGGACTGCTGTTCTCTAAAAGAAACTGCAAAATGAAAAAGTACAACATGTTTTTGTAGTAAATGCTTAAATAATGTGGGCGATAGTTAACTCGTTTCAAATGAAGACTGATATAAACGAACGCTTAATTTTTAATGTTATACAGTGGAACCTTGGATTGCAAGCATAATTAGTTCCAGCAACATGCTTGTAATCCGCAGTGCTCGTATATCGAATAAATTTTCTCATACACAATTGAAATGCTGATGATTGGTCCACAACACAAAAATATTTAATTGCATAACATTTCTAAAACAAGATATAACTTAAAGCAAATTAAACTGCACTTTACCTTAAAATAGCATCATTGTTGATGTGAGGGAGACTAAAGATGACATGAGAATTGCTGTTTAGCATGAATTTCAGTAACGGAATCAGTGCTATCTGTTGGCTCACTGGAACTGTTTTCTTTTCGTGCAACTTTGTTGCTTTTGCCTCTGAGGATTTCACGAAAATGTGACCTTGCATTGTCATTGAACAGATTCATCGCTCGCACTGCTACAGCCTTATTCGAGTGGTGTTTTTCTACAAAATTTTGCACTTCTCCCAAATCTCAGTTGAAGGGAGAAATTCCATTGACTTTTCCTCGGACAAGATCTCCATAATCTCCTCCTTTGTTCGCAATGCAGGTCCATCAGTTCGTTGGTGGCAAGTTCCTGGCTATGTTCTTCCACCATCTCTTGAATGTCCACGTCATTCACCTCCAGCCCCGTGGTCTTCCCTTTGGACTCGATTTCATCGACAATCGGCGACTCATTGCCACGAACAATCCTCAGTCGTGTCCAAGAACAGTCAGGCCACAGCTTTCCCCAAACGGAAGTGCGAGTTCTCCTGGTGACCCCATCCCAGGCTTTATCGATGATCTTCAGACAGTTCACGATGTAGAAATGATTTCTCCAAAACTCTCGGAGGGTAAGGTTTGTTCCTTTGGTCACTTCGAAACATCGCTGAAATAGTGCTTTGGTGTATAGCTTCTTGAAGTTTGAAATGACTTGCTGATCCATAGGCTGGAGAAGTGGAGCAGTATTGGGAGGAAGGAACTTAACCTTAATGAACTTGAATTCCTCCAGCCAGTCTTCCTCAAGGCCAGGAGGATGAGCAGGAGCATTGTCCGTAACTGGCAAGACTTTGAGCGGCAGATTTTCTGAAAGGTATTTCTTCACTACAGGACCGAAGACCTCGTTCATCCATTCAACAAAGAAAATAAGACTGACCCAAGCCTTAGTGTTGGACCTTCACATAACATTTAATTGGCTCTTCTGCACCTTGCATTTCTTGAAGGCTCGTGGATTCTCAGAATGATACACAAACAGGGGCTTTACTTTTAAATCCCTACCCGCATTAGCACACAACAGGGTTAAACTGTCTTTCATGGGCTTGTGACCGGGCACTGAATTATCTTCTACTGTAATGTAGGCCCTCTTTGGCATCTTTTTCCAAAACAGTTCCGTTTCATCGCAGTTAAAAACTTGCTGTGGCAGGTAACAATGAGCTTCTGGAACTCAGCTGCCTTAGCATCGGAACTGAAGCCTCCCTGTGCCTAACACTATGGATGCCACTTCTATTAAAGTTAACAAACCATCCACTGCTGGCCTTGAAGCTTTCTTTGACTTCTATTGACGTACGTGAACTACATGGTAATTTACTTAAGAGGTCGGCGTACATCATCATTGCCTTCTCGCAGATTACATTCTCGGTCACAGTATCGCCTGCTAGTTCATTATTATTTATCCAAGCAACTTTTCTGCATCCTCCAGAACACGTGGCCGTTGCTGTGATACTGTTGTGACTCCTTTTCTGCATCTACCCCTTTTATTTCTTTAACATTGTGCAAATCGTTGACGTACACTTGTCATAAAATCTCGCAATATCGGCCACTCCCATACCTCGTTCGTGCTTTTCGACCATTTCCTTAACTTCCATTGTAATCACCTCCTTCCGACAGAGTTCCTTTTTAGCGTTCTTTTCTTTCACTGGGCCCATCGTTGCAGAACAGTTATAACACTAATGAAAGAAACAAAACGTACGCTCATACGGTGTTGACTATGCGAGCGAGGCATGCAAACTGAAATCCAGCGCGGGAGATTGTTACACACACTCCCGGGAAAGAGAAGCAGAGGGGAGGGGGGAACGTAGGCACACGTGACGCTCGTATTGTGGAACTTCACTCACTTGTCAAGTTACAATTTATTGAAAATGTTTGCTCGTCTTGCAAAACACTCTTAGGCCAAGGTACTCTCATTCAGAGGTTTCATTGTATACTGAAATAACCTCGGCTTTTGTTTGTGGGGTTTATTTCCATTAAGTAACCAGGGGAAACCGACCCTTACAGAGCATGTCCCGAGGTGGTGGATAGGGGGTCCGTAAAATACGTAAGGCTGGTTGAAATATCTGATTCAACCCGCGGACCAACAGATAGCCCAATTCCTGAGGGCATTAACATACTGGGGCACCTTTTCTCCAGGGGTCAAAAATATGGAGGGCCCATGCCCTGGGTTATGGGTGAAGACCTCAATGGCATCTATGGCAGGGAAGATGGGCTTCGATATGGTGGAGATGGCGGAAGGGGCAAACCCGTAGTGTGCTCCAGGGGAGCAGCTATAAAAGGCGTCTGACTCCATATTAGGAGCGGCCTAATTTGAAGCTGGCAGAAGGTAATAAAATGCCTTTGGGAGTGACAAACCCGTGGTACAAACAACCTAAAAAATGAGTGCGAGTGATTCGAGGCCTCGGTAAATGACAAGGCGTCGTCCTAAAGTGACATGCAGTTCCTGGTGCTCTGAGGATACTGAGAAGTGGGCTACCAGACAGCAATGATGGGAATGAGCGAGATAAAATAGAAGGGAAAATGTCAGAGAATTGAAGAAAAGGTATAGATTATAGTGGGGTGGAGGAAAGATGGCAACAAATGGTGTCGAACTTAAAGCACTCTCCGCTATCGCGAGCTCCCGGTTGCCACGTTTATATCAACAGTACTTCTATTCATTCAGCCATCATATTCTCTGTACATGAAGTTTCTGTGATACAGAATTTTCACGATTTTTTTTACAGTCAATCGGCATTTTATCGTTAATGCTGATTTGTTGACAGGAATAAATGAATTATACAAAGCGTAGTAAGACCAGACATCGCTGTGAGTAACCAAGTGAATGTTTTTAGGTTAGTCTATAATCTGCTGGTTGCATAACACTGAGTGAATAGGAGCAGCTATACCACGCGATATATATATGCTGGGCTGAGTGGCTCAGATGGTTGAGGCGCTGGCCTTCTAACCCCAACTTGGCAGGTTTAATCCTGGCTCAATTTGAAGGTGTTCAAATACGTTAACCTCGAATCGGTAGATTTACTGACACGTAAAAGAACTCCCGCGGGACAAAATTCCGCCATCTCGGCGTCTCCAAAACCCGTAAAAGTAGTTAGCGGGACTAAAACAAATTATTCTTATTCTTTCCTTTTATGTAGTCTTCAATCTATGTATTATTAAGCATAGTTATCTTTTAAATTGTACTTAAAAATCCATATTGCCTGTACTACCTTGTAGGGTAAGGTACCCTAAATATGATACAATATCACAAAATTTGTTGTTAATTCGAAGCCAAAAGGAGTGTCTTACTAAAATGTAGTTTTAGTTAAGATAAACTATTTACCAACTGGATTACAGTTTATTAATCCCAGTAATAAATTTAACATTAAAAAATAAAAATGATGTATCATAGTTTGGATTGAAAAGCCTAGAAATGCTACAGTTTTTCCCAACAATGGAACGTATGGGATTTTCATCTGAATACTATAGGCAGCAACTTGTCCGACTCATTGGCTGAATGGTCAGCGTTGAGGCCTTCGGTTCAGAGGGTACCGGGTTCGATTCCCGGCTGGGTCGGGGATTTTAATCGCATGTGATTAATACTTTTGCCCCGGGGACTGGGTGTTTGTTTGTCCCAACACTTTCCTCTTCATATTCAGACAACGCACTTCACTACCAACCACCACAGAAACACGACACGCAATAGTAGTTACATCCCTCCATATAAGGTTGGCGTCAGAAAGGGCATCCGGCCGTAAACAGGTCCGAATACACATTTGCGACACAGTTCACACCCGCGACCCCACAGATATGGGAAAAGCTGTGGAAGGAGAAGAAGAACTATAGGTAGCAACTTGAGGTATTAAAATGAGATAGAGGATAAAAAAGGGGTGCACTTCAATAACATAATGTTTTAAATCTCAAAATTGAAGCCTGAATTGTAGGAAACAAAGCAAAACAAATTAAGATTATGTGCCTCCCTGGCCAATACAGGTCTAACGGCAAAAATATCGGAAGATAACAAGATTTCGTTATAGAAATCGAACACACCGAGCTCGATAGCTGCAGTCGCTTAAGTACGGCCAGTATCCAGTATTCGGGAGATAGTGGGTTTGAACCCCACTGTCGGCAGCCCTGAAGATGGTTTTCCGTGGTTTCCTCTTTTCACACCAAGCAAATGCTGGGGCTGTACCTTAATTAAGGTCACGACTGCTTCCTTCCCAGTTCTAGCTCTTTCCTGTCCCATCATCGCCATAAGACCTATCTGTATCGGTGCGACGTAAAACCAATAGTACAAACAAAAAATAAAATAAATCGAATAGAAAATATAGCTAATTGACACGAGTAAATGTTAGTGATTTCAGACTCGGCTGCGGTTCCGTAATTGTCATAAAAATCTCACTCAAGATGCGTCTCTGGAGGGCCTAATGGTTATGCAGTCACAACTTCCGCACGATGTAGGAACTGACTGTCTTTTCCATGCGAGATATGGACCTCTTCATGCTTTATGAGCGTGAAGAAAGTGTCCATGAGCGCCTCTCTATAGAAGAAATGAAAGCACGCGAATTAAATATGCCGTTATGGTCGCCATATAAGGTGGTAGGCATCACTTCAATAGCTGATGGCTTGTGATCTCAGCACAAAGCGGCGCCCGTGGCACCTTCACAGAGTAAAGTACCAGTCTCCTTTGTAATGAGAGAAACCATATTGTAGAGTTTACTTCGATACCGATCTTAAGGCCTAGGGACACTATAATTTCCTGGAAAGTTGATGCCACAAGCTGCGTCTCCCACGCACTCGATGTATAGCACGCGGCCGCACAATATGTCTTATCTCCCCACTTATTATTATACTACATTATGTTTTAAGTAGAAGATGCATATGCAATCGCAGGAATGATCCCAGATTATCTGTACTACCCCTCCGCTTACTCAGATAATACACGAATCGAACAAAAAACGTAAAAGAAAAATCCAATTGAAGCATAAAAGTACCTACAGTAGAAGTCGCATAAGTACCACACACAATTCTATCTGCTGGGTTGTGTCTGGGTAACGGGCACATGTTTTTTCTTTTTACAAGTTGCTTTACGTCGCACCGGCACAGATGGCGACGGTGGGAGAGGAAAGGGCTAGGGGTGAAAAGGAAGCAGTCATGCCCTTAATTGAGCTACAGCTTGGTGTAAAAATTGGAAACTACGGAAAACCACCTTTTTCACTCAATCAATCAATACTGATCTGCATTTAGGGCAGTCGCCCAGGTGGCAGATTCCCTATCTGTTGTTTTCCTAGCCTTTTCCTAAATGATTTCAAAGAAATTGGAAATTTATTGAACGTCTCCCTTGGTAAGTTATTCCAATCCCTAACCCCCCTTCCTATAAATGAATATTTGCCCCAGTTTGTCCTCTTGAATTCCAACTTTATCTTCATATTGTGATCTTCCCTACTTTTAAAGACGCCACTCAAACCTATTCGTCTACTAATGTCATTCCACGCCATCTCTCCACTGACAGCTCGGAACATACCACTTAGTCGAGCAGCTCTTCTTCTTTCTCTCAATTCTTCCCAACCCAAACTTTGCAACATTTTTGTAAGGCTACTCTTTTGTCGGAAATCACCCAGAACAAATCGAGCTGCTTTTCTTTGGATTTTTTCCAATTCTTGGATCAGGTAATCCTGGTGAGGGTCCCATACATTGGAACCATACTCTAGTTGGGGTCTTACCAGAGACTTATATGCCCTCTCCTTTACATCCTTACTACAACCCCTAAACACCCTCATAACCATGTGCAGAGATCTGTACCCTTTATTTACAATCCCATTTATGTGATTACCCCAATGAAGGTCTTTCCTTATATTAACACCTAGATACTTACAATGATGCCTAAGAGGAACTTTCACCCCATGAACGCAGTAATTGAAACTGAGAGGACTTTTTCGATTTGTGAAACTCACAACCTGACTTTTAACCCCGTTTATCAACATACCATTGCCTGCTGTCCATCTCACAACATTATCGAGGTCACGTTGCAGTTGCTCAAAATCTTGTAAATTATTTATTACTCTATACAGAATAACATCATCCGCAAAAAGCCTTACCTCCGATTCCACTCCTTTACTCATATCATTTATATATATAAGAAAACATAAAGGTCCGATAATACTGCCTTGAGGAATTCCCCTCTTAATTATTACAGGGTCAGATAAAGCTTCAACTATTCTAATTCTCTGAGATCTATTTTCTAGAAATATAGCAACCCATTCAGTCACTCTTTTGTCTAGTCCAATTGCACTCATTTTTGCCAGTAGTCTCCCATGATCCACCCTATCAAATACTTTAGACAGGTCACGGTGGGGTCCGAATCCACTATCTCCCGAATACTGGATACTGGCCGCACTTGGCGACTGCAACTATCTAGCTCGATGGGCAAGTTTTGACATAGAATACGTATCGCTTGATATGCGATGGGCTGCAATTCAAAACCTGCTTGATGCATTTTGGCCAATTTGTGTTATTACTGGCGTCCGGAACAGAAGCTACTAAAGAGCACGAACGTCTGTATCAAACACATTTCTTTAAAACGCTGTTAATACGAGGCTCCATTGCAAAACCTGCTTAATACTCAACGTAAGCAACGAAACACCGTATCAGAACTTATCTAATGCACTTACAAATTAGGCGTAATCTGTCAAGCTTTCTTAAATTAGGTATTTGTAACGGACATTACGCACAGCACTGTGCAGCACGTTTGTGTGCGAGATTGTTAAATTATGGAGGGAACATCAAGACTACCGTCTGAAAATATCAAGAACTCCAGCAGTAGAGTCGGAATATAGAGAAGGAAATACTGAAGATGGATGAAATAATAAAGCCTGAAGACTATGCAAATGTGATTAAACGTTTTGGGAGTATACAAAAAATGGGCACGCAATGGTTTCCTTATAATAGGAGGGCAGAAATCAACAACGTCATGAAAAGTTCATCAACATTGTCTTTCCAATTATCTAAGTTCAAAATAATATTCTTCACTCGAAACAGAAAATCCGTTCTTGTCAGAGGGGAAAGCAGCTATCATGGACATCTTGAGATAGCCCAAACTGTTTTAAAGAAAGGAAAGACTTTTACATGCGTACCGGTATCACCAAAAAGATCCGGATTGGAAGTCCTGTCTCAGCATCAAAATTGAGGGCGTGAAGATGCTACTGAAAAAGCACTTTGGTGATTCATGGAGGAATGACCCTGATTTGAAATTTAGGCATAGTGGATGGAGAGAGAAGAAATTGACAAGACCAACTCCCCGATGCTGTTGGTAAACCACGTGATTCAGAGGAGAGTCCCTACACAGTTTGTGTAAAGCAGAATTGCTCAGCTGGGCAGGCTTGACGTAACTGCGAGCAGCTTACCTGTCAAGCGTACGCTACGTCACAGTCAGGCGAGAGAGCGAACACATTCGGTACGACAAAGGAGAAGGCCATTCGGTTGTGATTACTGAGCTTTCCTCGCATCATTTTCAACGAAATGTTGGTTGAAGTACAGCATAAAGAAGGGCACTACAATCACGAGAAAAACTTCTTTTATCAAATATTCGTGTGTGATTTTCACTGCGCTGGTTATTAACAAACGTGGTTTTATTTTCGTATATTTACACATTCAAGGAAAAATGACACGTTACAATTTTTATTACAGTGCACCGCCACTCAAAAAGAGAATGAGCTCATGGCATTTTATGTTCCTCGCACTTAATATTTTATCAGACTTAATTATTACTCAAGTAGGCCTATAAATCACCTCCCATGTAGATAAAATCCCTGTGGATACCGACGACAAACATTATATTTATAGGTTCAATTATTTCTGAAAGAAAAAGGAACGTTGAGCGTGTGCAAAAATACAGGGTTGAACCGTGCAAGCTACGATTTACAATTTCTTGGATAGAAAAGGCAGAATTTCCACTAAGGAAAGTAAAATCCCTAGTATCCGTTCAGTAAAAGTAATGATAATTCAAAAAGTTTTATACTTGATTTTGCGCAGTGTTCTAGTGTTTTGTGATTTACCCTCTTCTTTGAGTTGAAACCGGTACTGTACCCGTATGTAAAATTTATCTTCAATCATTTTTATTCGAACATGCCCTACATATCACGCGAATGTGCATGTTTCGCTTTGTACAGATATGAACCGTTTGTAACTCAAAATTTTCTTTAGTTCACTAGAAAGTGACGTGAAACAACATTTAATTTATTTGTAATGTGTTGTTTTTAAGTATCCATAATTGATTTTCCAATCGTTTTCGATTGAGGGCTGAAGAGTCAAATATGTCCCATATTGGACTCTTAAAATCTTGGAAACCCTAGGTGGTGACTGATGATAGTGATGATTATTGTTGTTTTAAGGCAAAGAGACAAACATTTGCATTGTACAAACATCGAGTGTTGGGTTTTTAAAAGCTCGAGTGAAAATGCGGTAGAGAGAAAGTAATAAAAACTACGTGACAGAGAGACTAAAGAAAAAAACTTGAATGTTTGCTGGACCGGAAGGCGTGGGCGACCCGAGGTGAGCGAGTGAGATGGGGGAATCGAGAGCCATTTGTCTCGTGACCAGATCGTTGTAACTTTGCGAGGCCACTCTCGTATTAAGCACGCGACTTGTTCCACGGACGAGTTCATCTGAATATCAATAGAAGCAGGCACTAATTGATGTGCAACATGGTTCTCCGTATATATAGGTTCAAGCAGGAATCAAAGGAATAATTGATGGAGCAATCTAACGAAGAAAGAGATTTATTAGTGTGTGGCTCATATATTTTTCTTCAGTTAAAAGTTGACGATGAGAAAATTTACTTCTCCATACCTGTCGTGGAGTCATTTTAAAACTGTCGAAGCCTTGCTGATTGTATTTGTCGAGCCATATTTAAGCTCCTTTGCTCACAATCGGTATACCTTTGTTGTAAATGATACTTCATGTCCATGCGATAATTGTATTTAAGCATTTAATATGTTTGGAGTTTATAGGGATGAAAGGAAATAATCACCTTTTGATTTTCAATTCGTCGATATTACTTTCTTTAACATCTCGTGTGGCTATTTGTAGCCTGGTGCAGCTCTCTTAAGGCAGATCTTCCGATGAGGGTGGGCGACATCTGCCGTGTAGGGCCTATAGGAAACTGCGTGTTTTTGTGGTGGTGGTGGTGATTATTGTTTTAAGACAAAGTACAACTAGGCAACCACTCAATCAGAGGAGAAAAACGAAAGGGATTCGACACTTCTAGAAATGAAGGTATCGGCCAAAGGAAGACAAGGGCCACAAAGGGCGTGAAAATAAACGACTTCCTAGGCGTCGAGTGCTCTAATACCGTCGGGTTCGGAAAAGAAAAAGAGAAAGAGTTGACCAAGGGAGGGCGGATAGGATAGATGAAAGTGAGGAGCCTGACACAAGTAAGTGGAAACAATGCCAGGATTCAGCTAAGGGTCCCGTGGTCACGCTCCCTTTTAGTCGCCTCTTACGAGAGCCAGGGGATACCGTGGGTGTTATTCTGCCGCCCCCACCCACAGGGGGTGAACTTTTGTGGTGGAGGATAGTGTTTGGTGTGTTGTGTGAGTTGCAGCGATGTTGGGGACAATAAAAGCATTGAAGTCCCCGAGCCAAGGGAAAAAGAGTGACTGAATAGGTGGCTATATTTTTAGAAAAAAAAATCAGAGAATTAGAGTAGGCGAAGCATTATCCGACCCTGTAATAATCAAGAGGGGTTTTCCTCAAGGCAGTATTATTGGACCTTTATGTTTTCTTATATATATCAATGATATATCAGAGATACGGCTGTTTGCAGATGATGTTATTCTGTACAGAGTAATAAATAAGTCACAAGATTGTGAGCAACTGCAAAATGACCTCGAAATTGTTGTGAGATGGACAGTAGGCAACGGTATGATGATAAACGGGGTTAAAAGTAATGTGAGTTATTCCAATCCCTAACTTCCCTTCCTATAAAGGAACATTTGCCCCAATATTTTCCTCTTGAATTCGAACTTTATCTTCATATTGTGATCTGTCCTACATTTAAAGACACCACTCAAACTTATTCGTTTACTGATGTTATTCCTTGCCCATCTCTCCAGCTCTCCACTGACAGCCTGGAACGTAACACTTAGTCGAGCAGCTCGTCTCCTTTCTCCCAAGTCTTCCCAGCCCAAACTTTGCAACATTCTCGTAACGCTACTCTTTTGTCGGAAATCACACAGAAGAAATCGGACTGCTTTTCTTTGGATTTTTTCCAGTTCCTGAATCAAGTAATCCTGGTGAGGGTCCCATACACTCGAACCATACTCTAGTTGGGGTCTTACCAGAGACTTATATGCCCTCTCCTTTACATCGTTACTACAACCCCTAAATACGCTCAAAACCATGTGCAGAGATCTGTACCCCTTATTTATAGTCATCTTTATGTGATTACCTCAATGAAGATCTTTCCTTATATTAACACCTAGGTACTTACAATGATCCCCAAAAGGAACTTTCAGCCCATCAACGCAGTAATTAAAACTGAGGAGACTTTTACTATTTGTGAAACTCACAACCTGACTTTTAACCCCGTTTATCATCATACCATTGCCTGCTGTCCATCTCACAACATTATCGACGTCATGTTGCAGTTGCTCACAATCTTGTAACTTATTTATTACTCCGTACAGAATAACATCATCTGAAAAAAAAAAAGCCTTATCTCTGATTCCACTTCTTTACACATATCATTGATATATATACAAGAAAACATAAAGGTCCAATAATACTGCCTTGAGGAATTCCCCTCTCAATTATTACAGGGACGGTTAAAGCTTCGCCTACTCTAATTCTCTGAGTTCTATTTTCTAGAATCATAGCCACCCATTCAGTCAATCTTTTGTCAAGTCCAACTGCACTCATTTTTGCCAGTAGTCTCCAATGATTCACCATATCAAATGCCTTAGATAGGTCAGTCGCGATACAGTCCATTTGACTTCCTGAATCCAGGATATCTGCTATATCTTGCTGGAATCCTACAAGTTGAGCTTCAGTGGAATAACCTTTCCTAAACCCAAACTGCCTTCTATCAAACCAGTTATTAATTTAGCAAACATGTCTAACATAATCAGAAAGAATGCTTCCCCAAAGCTTACATGCAATGCATGTCAAACTGACTTTCCTGTAATTTTCAGCTTTATGTCTATCACCTTTTCCTTTATACATAGGGGCTACTATAGCAACTCTCCATTCATTTGTTATAGCTCCTTCAAGCGAACAATTATCAAATAATTACTTCAGATATGGTACTATATCCCAACCCATTGTCTTTAGTATATCCCCCGAAACCTTTTCAATTTCAGTTGCTTTTCTAGTTTTCAATTTTTGTATCTTACTGTAAATACTGTCATAGGTAAATTTTAATACTTCTTTAGTATTAGTCATCTCCTATATCTGGACATTATCCTTGTAACAAACAATATTTACATACTGCTGACTGAATACTTCTGCCTTTTGAAGATCCTCGCATACACACTCCCCTGGCCATTAATGATTCCTGGAATGTCCTTCTTGGAACCTGTTCTGCCTTAAAGTACCTATACATACACTTCCATTTTTCACTAAAATTTGTATGACCGCCAATTATGCTTGCCATCATGCTATCCTTAACTGACTTCTTTGCTAAATTCAATTTCCTAGTAAGTTCCTTCAATTTCTCCTTACTTCCACAGCCATTTTTAACTCTATCTCTTTCCAACCTGCACCTCCTTGTTAATCTCTTTATTTCTCAGTTATAATATAGTGGATCCTTAGCATTCCTTACAACCTTTAAAGGTACAAACCTATTTTCACATTCCTCAACAATTGCTTTAAACCCATCTCAGAGTCTGTTTACATTTTTATTAACCGTTTTCCACCAATCATAGTTACTTTTTAAAATCTCCCTCATGCCTGTTTTATCAGCTATATGGTACTGCCTTATAGTCGTAATTTTAATATCTTCCTTTCTTTCACATTTATTTTTAACTACCACAAAAATAGCTTCGTGATCACGAATACCATCTATTACTTCGGTTTCTCTATAGATCTCATCTGGTTTTACCAGCACCACATCCAGAATATTCTTCCTTCTAGTTGATTCCATCACTTTCTGAATTAGATGCCCTTCCCACATTAACTTATTTGCAATTTGTTGGTCATGCTTCCTGTCGTTCGCATTACCTTCCCAATTGACGTTCGGTAAATTGAGATCACCCGCTACAATCACGTTCCTTTCCTTATCGTTTCCCACATAGCTGATTATCTTATCAAATAATTCTGAATCAGCGTCAGCGCTACCCTTTTCTTGGTCTGTACACTCCAAAGACAGCAAGTTGCCTATTAACTTTAGAGATGAGCCTTACACCTAGAATTTCATGTTGGTCATCTTTAACATTTTCGTACCTTACAAATTCTTCTTTCACCAGAATGAATATTCCCCTTCCTACCATTCCTATCCTATCTCTACGATACACACTCCAGTTCCTTGAGAAAATTTCTGCATCCATTATATCACTTCTCATCCATGATTCAACTGCTATTACAATGTCTGTTAAGTATATATCTATTAAATTACTTAATTCTATTCCTTTCTTTACAAATACTTCTACAGTTGAGCGCCAACATTTTTATGTCATCCCTACTTGATTTACAGTTCCCTGTTCAATTATCACCACTCCCTAGGCCACCCCGTTTCCTTGAATGTACCTCCCTATAACCCTTCCAAACAAATTTCCTAACTTATACGTACCACTGCGGTTTAAGTGAAGGCCATCTGAGCGCAGATCCCTATCTCCTACCCACCCATTAGAATCTAGAAATCTCACTCCCATTTTCCCAGATACCCACTCCGTAGTTTCATTTAAATCCCCAATCACCCTCCAGTCAGTATCCCTCCTAGACAGTATTCCACTGATAACAATCTCCGCTTCCTTAAACTACACCCGTGCTGCATTTACCAGATCTTACACATCCCCAACTATGTTGGTACTTATACCAGCTTGTCCTACGTTGTTATTACCAACGTGAAACACTACCACCTTCTCCTTTCCCTCCTCGTTCTCCTTTACTTTCCTCAACATCTGCTTTAAGCTAATTCCTGGATAACATTCTACCCTGGTTCCCTTTCCTCCACACACTTTCCCTACATGTCTAACAATGGAGCCCCCATGAGCAGAGCCTCAACCCACCTCATTTGATCCCCTCCACTCCCGGTCAGTCCTATCTTTTCTGACAGCTGCAAAAACTACTTCCACCTCCCTTTTCTCCATCCAGTGACCCCGTTCCAGCTGTCTTCTCCTATCCACTACTCCACATTTCCTTTTCCTACCTTTTCCCTTCCTCCTACTTCCACACTTCTCAGCAACAGTTCCGTTTTCCTAATAAGTGAGATGTTCTCTGTGTCCTTCCAGATTGTAGAAATCGTTGAGTGTGATACACCCAATTCCTTCGCGATGCTGACGTCTGTTTCCATATATTGTAATTGCCTTCAATATGAAATACTTTCCTTTCACGAGCGACATCTTCACAGCGATGCTACCCATGACTATTCAACAGGCAGGCTGATTTGATACCTACTAACAACAACCCTCTGAGAATAAGCTTTACATTGTTGTCAGCAATACCCAAACGCGCCAGAAACAAAAATCAACATTGGACGTTATAGCCGACAAAGTTCTCTGAAAATGATAACAAAATTCGCCGTTTTTGCGATGTATGTCGTAATAAGCGATGTCCTACTAAGCGATTTCTTAAATACTGATAAAAATAATAATGTTATTTGCTTTATGTTCCACTAGCTACTTTTACGGTTTTCGAAGACGTCGAGGTGCCGGAATTTAGTCCCTCAGGAGTTCTTTTACGTGCCAGTAAATCTACCGCCACGAGGCTGGCGTATTGGAGCACCTTCAAATACAACCGGATAAGCCAGGATCGAACCTGCCAAGTTGGGGTCAGAAGGCCAGCGTCTCAACCGTCTGAGCCATTCAGCCCGGCTAAATAGTTTTACATAGGATTTAGATGGGACCGTTAGATTTCGCCCTTATATCCAATAGATCGTTAAAAGCCATGTCGCATTAATCAGTTTCTACTGTATATATAATATTATATATTGTACCCGACGGAGACATGAACGTAGGACTGGTAATTATTGCCACACGCATTTCTTTGTCCGGCAGCGAGTTCGCGGGAACTCATAGCTTGGGACGCCATAAGTGTGGCCGAGCCAGGGAATCCCGAATCTGAATATAGGAGAAGTTATCCCCACCTCAGGTTGTCGCCGAGTTGGCTAGCATCGCAATGTGGGAGCTAAATCAGCGTGACCAACTTCGTCCTATATAATGAAATAATTATCAAAATTTATAATACGGCACCGCATTATGATTCAAAAGAGCTGGTCGTGATTTGGTAATTTATATAGACTTTGTGACGTCCTTTTTGGTAGTAAGCCTCTGCTAAAGGATGGAATAGATGGTTACATAACAACGGAAAGTTACTGGGGCCATGTGGTTTATCTCTTGACACTCACTTGACAAGGGGAATCCTGTGAGGGAAGGGGAAGTTGGAGAAAGATGTTTATTGATTACGAGAGATTACACGATCGGATTTCGCACGGGTATGTCTTATTTGCATTATAACATTACTGGTCACCTGATTGTTGCACTATTAGGCCTCTGATTCGCCGAGAACAGGCTATACACGAATTTGGAGAGGGAGAAGTCTCTTAGTTATTATAAGGCTGTACAGGCGTCGCCCCAGCCACTTCGGTTTTTCTTCTCGCGAGGGACGGACCTGTGTCCAAATCGAGCTCCGTGTTTTTCTTTGTCTTGTGTACTGTTAAAAACAGAAAATTGATAGAACAGCTTAATCCGAGTGAAATGTGAAGGGAATTAATACGCGAGATGCAATTAAGTGCGGAATTAAACTGTGTCGAGTCTTGATCACAAAATTCAACTCCTAAATTCAACGATCACCCGAGATAACAAAGGGAACGTGCAATAATACATGGACTACTACGGTCTAGGATACAGGGTTGAGTAGTGCAAGTCGTGTCGTAATGCCCTGTATTCATTTTCTTTAATTCGGGGACTTATCGGGTCGGTTTGTGCGCGGTGATGCAGACGATCGGAAAGAGTAGTAACTGTGTGTGAGTATCTGTGCCTAGATACCTGAAGTTTTCCAGTGCCAAGGACGATGGATATTAACCGCCGCAGTCAGCATATGGAATCAGCTGTAATCAAAATGAACATGAGCCTGCACTAAATCCATAGGATGGGCCACCCTAGCTGACCAAGGTGTTATCCAGGGATAATAAGGCTGAGTAACACCATTCTTTTAGCATGACGTAGGGGTACGGATAATTCTTTATAAAGCTGTAGCTATTAACTGACAGGGAATTTAGTTTATTCAAAATGTGCCAAGGCATGGCCCAGAGTTTTTCTTTTGTAACAAGTCTGAGTGACTTAACTTGTAAATATGGATAAATTTATTTGTGGGAAAATGCGTTCCTCTTTTTATTTTTACGTTTCCCTATAATGATTTTCAAGATAATGAGTAGTTTTATTAGCTTTTGGGATAGATGATGTAGGGGGAAGCTGGTACTTAACCGGCGGACCTATCATGCATGCTGAATAGTATTAGTGCAGATTAGGTTGTGTGAAAGAAGAAATGAAACTGTGCGAATCGCCCAGAGAACCGAACCATGACCTCCAATGAGATATTTAGCTAGGGACTATTTTCATTTTTATTGTGTTCATTTAACGTGTTTTGATAACTGTAGGGCTCGTTGCGCTTTGAATCGTGTGAAATTATCATTGTGCTTGTATTTTGATTAACGCGTGTGTCTGTTATTA
Organism: Anabrus simplex; assembly: GCF_040414725.1. Classification (NCBI taxonomy): domain Eukaryota; kingdom Metazoa; phylum Arthropoda; class Insecta; order Orthoptera; family Tettigoniidae; genus Anabrus; species Anabrus simplex. The sequence goes on along the minus strand of NC_090269.1, from coordinate 18,494,673 downwards.
CGAAATATCAAGCGATGGATTAATGACTATGTAAGTCACGTAGGCACATCAGGTAAAGAGTAGGCCCATTTTAAAGGATTCATAATAATAATAATAATAATAATAATAATAATAATAATAATAATAATAATAATAATAATATAATAATATAACCTTTGACAATAAAGTTCTGTGAATGATGTCAGAACGGTTGATCCGGCAACACTGGCGACACACAACGCTGCACCTGCGTAGCAGCAGGTTTTGACCACCTGCTCCCAACGTTGTTTAGTTGAGCATTGTGTGCGTGTGCCGTGTAAGACCTGTTTGACACAGTGCGTGTTTAGTGCGTTGGTTCTGAACTGCGAACAGGAACATGAACGACCAAAAGATCAATGTACAGTTTTATCTTAAGCTTGGCAAGACACCGAAAGAAACGCATGCGATGCTGGTACGTGTTTATGAAGATCAAGCACTGTCCTTGAAGTGTGTACGAGTGGTTCGCCTGTTTTCGAGGAGGCCGGGAAAGTGTTTCTGACAACCTCCGTAGCGGAAGACCGGCGACCGCCGTCAGTGACGAAAACATTGAGAAGGTGAGGACATTAATCACGAACGATCGGCGATTAACTGTGCGCATGATAGCGGATGAACTGCAGATTAACCCGAATCCGTGCGACAAATCGTTACCCAGAAGTTAGGGAAGAGAAAAACGTGTTCTCGTCTTGTGCGCCATCACTTGACTGACGATCAGAAGCAGGCACGTTAAGAGGCTTCACGGGATTTTGTCGAAACGGCGGATGCGACACCAAATTTCTTGAACTGTATTGTCACTGGGGATGAAACCTGGTGTCTGAGGTACGACCCTGAAACGAAACGGCAAAGCATGGAATTGTGTTTTCCGGGATCCCCTCGTCAGAAAAAGGTCAGAGCCGAATAGTCACGCATCATACTCGCTTTAAAAGGCAAGAGATTTGATGATATTCCTGACATCCAACGAAACGTGACGAGGCTTTTGAACACCATCCAAAAGGAAGCCTTCTTGCAAAGTTTCCAGGACATGTATCGCCTCAGCAGTGCATAGTTATGGGAAGGGACTATTTCGAAGGACAGTAAGGTCACTGTCGTACATTGTTCATCTATGTTGATAGTACAGGACTCTTCACCGAACTTTATTGTCACAGGTTGTATAAGAATATTAGAAGCCGGTGATTTGATATTCAGATTTCTGTGTTTGCTTGATTACTATCGAACCATTTGTGTGTAAGATTGTGTGCTTATATAAGGAATATGTTTGCTGACATTTGCGTCAGACGATGTAGTTAAGGATGGTTCGAAGTCAGGACTCATGGTGTGAGATATTGATATCAGATCGTGTTTGTACACATGCGGATGCTTATGAATTGCGAGATGAATTAGGAATCACCTCACTGTAATGAGGAAGTAATATTGTGTTGCTTTTAGATGTGATGTGTTACATACTTAAAAAAGGGACGATATTGTTCTCGCCTGACAGCAACAGTCTGTCCCATTTTTCACGCCCCTCCAGCTGTGAGGGTGGTGCATGAGGGAGCTCGAAGTTATGAGCCAGCCCCTAATATATTTTTGTGTGACTTGGAACACGAACCGTTGAGTCTGCAAACTATTATCTGTCCTTGTAGATTTTTGTCCTAACTCCTCAGGTGATTAGACAGACGTCGGAAATATGTGACCTGGCTTTCTTTCATTTATTCATTTACTTGCATATAAAATGATTAGTAGGGCTTTCAGGATCCCCGGAGACATCGTGAACGCCGGTTCGGTTCTGGGCTTGTGTACGGCTATCTCACAATTTTGGGACAGATGACTTGCGTCTCAGATGTATTGTGTATATAAACTTTGTATTTCTCATGTGTGCTTATCGTGTATTGTATTGTTTGCCATTCAGCGTCGACAATGGTTTTGACAATTGGTGCGGCGAATTTGTGTATATGTGTGGGTGTTCGTTCCGAACCCGAGACCTCGGAAGCTTGTATTGTTTGCAGTACATTATCTAAAGTTATTCCATTGAGAAATCAATTTGTGTTAGGTTACGTGTCACTCAGATTTGTTTACATTTGAGTATTGTGATTTCGTTCGCCCAGTAAAACTGGTAATAGCTTCAGTGATTTGTGCTAAATATTCCGTACACGTGAAGTCATGACATGTTAGGTAAACCATGGTAGTCCTCAGTCTTATCCCACATATATTTTTAACAATCTTCAACGATGTAAAAAGCGATTGTTGTACTCGCTTTGTATATTTGTATCATTCTTCATCATCATCAGGGCTCAATAAACCCCTTTGATTTATTTTAAACTTTAAAATAATTTTGTTGTCATTCAACTATATGACACCCGTGGTCTCCTACCCTTCATGCCGCTAAGTTATTTTATATTTGATGCCCACTTGATTAACCCAGTAAGCGACCCTGATGATCTAACGCCGGTGACCCTATGGTGGGGGAGTGGTGGGTGCAATATATATATTAAATGATAAAGTGATATGAATTTACTATGAACGTCTGTATAAGAAACTTGTTATAAAATAAAGGTGTACCTTTAAATATGTATTCAAAGGAAGTGTATTATAAACTGTAATTCTTCATCATTAAAATTACGGCAAAATTCGATATCTTCAGTCTGCGAAGGTAAATAATAGGCTTCGTTTTATCATATTCACATGATGATGTATATGATTCCTTGTAATTCCTGGCATTGTCATCATTGACATACGAGTATTTGATTGATAATCTTGTTCAAACGGTTGCGTAATTTTCATATAGCACGGTCAATATTGAACCCATGACCTTTGAGTCATAAGGAGCCAGGGCCCTAAATTCATTATACGAGGCACCCTTTAATTCCAGCGCGCCAGGTCATGAGGAGCCCTAGTTGCATTTTTATTTCTGACCAGAGGCGAGACGTGGAGAACAGGTGGGATATTATTATTCTCACGCAACAGAAATTACGTCACCACACGCGTAGAATGTGCAGTGATACAATCTAATTTTAGCTGACATTCCGTTTTAAAGAGAATTGGCGACGAAACCGCCGTGGTTAACGTCAGGAGGTCATTTGTGAAACAATTTGATTGCTAGTGGTAAAGATTTTAGGCCGCCAAGTGCCCCAAGAAGGAAAATTACCGAAAAGACGTGCCTTTTTGTCTAAACTACAGTATGTTACATCGACCAAAACATAGTGCCTAGCTTATGCGTTAATTTAAAGACTGAAATTTGTTAAGAGAAACTCTTAATGCTTATCAACACCGCTACTAAACTAAACAATTGTGTGTTATTTCAGAATCAGTCCCAATTACATTTTTTATGAGGTAAAACTGTGTCTGTAAACTTTTGGCGGTAAATGCAAACAGCATGGGAGAGGGAGAAAAGTTTATAAAACCTCGCCGCGCTATTTGCGATTGGCCAATTGTGTCCAGTGAATTCGAGGCGACTCCGCGTATTTTCTAAGCAATATTGCGTTTGGAAGACTAAGTCCCAAAAGGAAGATCGTTTTGGCCGATGATGTATCATCTCCAAGTGGAGATAGGTTAAAGGGTAATCGACGGTATTCCAAGTGTGGAATCATCACTCAAATTCCGGGACAGCCAACATACGGTCATTCTAATGCGGAAATCCTGCAGTTGAAGTAGTAAATATGTTGTTGTATCACAAAGTATTGCGTATTTGGATCGGTGATTCGACACACGTGTTCGGTCTGTTCAAGGAAGAGACGTGTGAAGGGCATTTCTGTTTTTATGCTATTATTTTCAGATAAATGATATAAAGTAATCAGTCTTAAACATTACACCCAGGATAGTAATCCTGATGAAAGGAAAAGTACGTATGTTTTGTAAAGCCACTACCTGTTGGGATGGCTAGATAAAAGATTGAGATAGGCTGGTGGGCCTGTAACGATGCAAGGCCACGTACGACTTCCAGGTATGTAAGCTACACTTTGTAAAGTGCATTTGTTTATTTCATTATGTCACCATTTTATGTTTCTTGGATAATCGATAGAGCTGCGAAACAAGAGTGTGAAATGCTGTACAATAGTGGATTTGATGGTTGTAAACCGAATGTAATGTGTAGAGTGGGGTATCATTTCCGTACGTTTATTCCTGTATTTGTTGTTTGCCCAAGTTAAGATATTAATTTATCAAGAAATTTTGTTCAGTGTAAAAATGCAATTCCCGTAAGTGTAATCCGTGGTTTACCATTTAAAGCGATCGTGTAGTAATGATGGAACGCCAGCTGTTGCGGAGCGCGCACCGTAATGTGGTCGGGGCTGTAAAATTTTTCGAGGAATGTACGAGGCGAAGCTGGCGTGTGGTTTGTGGTGGTGAGTGGTGGTGATTATTGTTTTAGGAGGAAGTACAACTAGGCAACCATCCTCTATATAACACTAATCAGAGGGAAAATATGGAAGGGGTCCGACACTTCGAAAAATGAAGATATCGGCCAAAGGAAGACAAGGGACACGAAGGGCGTGAAAATGAAAGACTCCCTAGCCCTCGCAAACCTAATAGCGTCGGGGTCAGAAAAGAACAAGAGTTGGCCAAGGGAGGTCGGATAGGATAGATGAAAGTGAGGAGCGTGGCACAAGTAAGTGGAAGAAATGCTCCAAAGTTCAGATCCCCTGGGGCAAAAGTGGTTTGTGGAAGGGAAGTGTTATTCCAAATGTCTATTAAAATATGTGGAGAATTGGCGAGGAGAAAATAACGGTAAAATGTTGTAAGTCAAGTTGTGAGTTTCGGTTTTTAAATATTTTGTTATCAGACTCAGATATTCGAGGAGAGATGGTTACTTTGTCAAGATTGTTTTATGTAAAGGTATAGTGGACCGTGTAAGAGAGATATTCCGTAGTATTGTCGTGTAGATAATTTGAGGTAGCAAGTGGTTCAAATCCTGCAGAGTTAGGAGGAAATATGGCTCAGGTGGTTGAAATCCTGTAGTGTTGAAGTGATATTTGTTGCCGGGATTTCCATTGTAGGGATCCCGAGAATTTATTTGTGTATTTTAATGGTATGGGAATAGCGTCATTCCATAGTTAGGTGTTCTGTGGTTAGGATCCCACGTGCAACCGTAGGACGTGGTGGCTAGGAACATTTCAAGTGACGTTTTAAATAAAATCCTTTCGCACATTCTGTATTGATTAAGTATTGTCTTTCACGCGAGTTGCCGACGAGGTAAGATTCCATTTTGACACATTTAGAAGAGATAACGTGTTTACTTTCATAAAGATAACGAGAAGGGTCTCCGGGTAGAGCCACCACTTGTTTCGGCGAGCGAGCCAGGTCATTTGTCAGAAAGGAATTGTAACTGAGATTTTGTTATTTATAATACATGTTTGGAAATAGATTTCATTACTTAATACGATAATCGTTTGGTAGAGAACTTTAGATTCACATAACCATTTTCACGGGTGTCAAAATTTGAGAATCTATAGTAATGTTGCTTCGTGTTGTTGACGATTGTCCAAAGTCCAAGGCCCTGCATTTATTTTATTTGAATGTCACGATAGCTTGTCAATTGATAGAGTTCGTGATGGATGAGTTGTTGTTGGTTTCCAAGCTCATGTGTAGGTTCGTGTGGTATGAGGTCATGTCTGTGGAGCACATTGTAGTGCAGAAGTCCATCCACCCTAGAGTTTGGGTGAGGTGCATTACGACACTTGAGTCTCATCACCATGAAATCATATCGGAAGGAGGTGCCGGAGTTAGTCCAAGGGATAACCGTAGACGTCATAAGAGTTTAACATGGGTTGTTTTATTTTGAGTTTCGTGTAACTTATGTAAATTATAGGATTTAAGATTAGGATTATCCGAGCTAATGTCTCAATAATTATCAGTGTTACGGGAGATTGCCATCATAGCCTTAAGGGGTTCACTGATAATTCTAAGAAATCACTGTTGCAATTAGGTTACCTTCAACATTTCTGAAGTACGGTATATCTACTTCTCTTTTAAGAATAAATGTAAAAGTATACTTTGTCGGAAGGCAGCCTCTGCATGAGAGGAAGTATTTCATAAAATAAAAAAACGTAAACTTGTTGAGTGACATAATGAAATAAACAAATAGTACCGGTAGTTATGACCATGCTTTTTGTATTACAGTTGCGAAACAAGAAAACTGTGAGAATAAACAGAGATAAATAACTTCCTTTAAAGGAATGTTTCTGGTAAAAATGTCCAAGTAATAACGTAAATTTAATTGAAACATTTAGGGAGTTTAAAGAAACCATTTCGTCCGGGATAGATAAATTTATTGTTAATCAGAATTATGAGATTACTTCATTTATTAAATTCAGTCAAACCCTATTTTGAGAATCAGCTTAAAACCAAATGACTAACTTGAAAATGTATTCTGGACATTTTAGTTTTATTTGCTGGGAAAATTCAACATATTAACGTAACCATTAAGGGGACATGTCCGATATCAAGGGACTTTACTGCCACAAGTGTTGTGAGCGTTTGCTGTTGTTTATTTATTGTTTTGATTTGTTGAGCACCAGATGTGCTGGAAATTTACTAATATGGAAACCTTGATCATCAACTACTTTAACTTAATTTTGTTCAGCCTTCAGCCTAGAAATTTGGATGGGCATGGGATCATCAACCTCCGTGACTTAGATAAGGGCCATCTGCCATTATAGCATCATTATTCTTGCAGTCATCATCCACAATGACTTTAACGTAGATAACAGCGTTCAATGTCGGTCCATGACAATCGCAGGTCACATTGATTCAATTAAGGGTCAATGCCGTACAACCACTGTGTGGCACATACCGATTGGACAGCCTTAATTATATCAAGAGTCCAGAGCTTGTGTTACGGGGGCTAAATTATCACGAATAATTATGGTGGTACATGCAGACATGGAGGCCGATCTTGGGGATCTCCAGACTTTATTTTATTCTTAAATTAAGACGATGGTTTCTAGTAAGGATGCCGCTCAGGCAATTGAGTCACAGTTTCCAAAGCCAGCGTCTCTCACCATCGTTATTACTATTCGTTTGTTTCTAATGGACAAGTATCAGTTCGTTGATCAACTGTTGTGAAATGTCACAATTTTTCAGATTTCCTTTCAAATGGTCAATAAGCCTAAACTTTTAAGTTAAACAGTCGTCGAGTTCACTCATTGTAGATATTACTTTTAAATTACTGAAAGCCCCCTCTTACCTAAGCAAGTGATGAAGAGCCCGTAAGCGACCCAAGAGAAAGATATGTCGACTGCTGATAGGTAAGGAAGGTAGATATCCTTCGAAGGGCCTTAAAGGGTTTATTATCAAGGAATATTCGACCTGCCTACTTATAGCTGTGTTGTCACTGTTTAAAAAACAGATATACGAGTGACAGTTTTACTAAGAGCCGGAGGCTCACATCTCTGAGCAGCATGGGGTGCACGTCAGAAAGCTATAAACACCACCGGGGCCGCTCATAAATCTCCTGTGGACTATTACTTTCTAAGACCACATTTCTATTCACCTCCTGGGTAAATGTTTCATTAAGTCTTCAACTGATGAAATGTTGCGGGTATACTTACCGTAGAACAGTACAGCACCTAGGTATACGAAAGTTATTTTACAAGTTGCTTTACGTCGCGCCGACACAGATAGGTCTTACGGCGATGATGGGACAGGAAAAGGCTAGGAGTGGGAAGGAAGCGGCCATGGCCTTAATTAAGGTACAGTCCCAGCATTTTCCTGGTGTGAAAATGGGAAACCACGGAAAACCGTCTTCAGGGCTGCCGACAGTGGGGTTCGAACCCACTATCTCCCGAATACTGGATACTGGCCGCACTTAAGCGACTGCAGCTATCGAGCTCGGTAGGGTATACGAAAGAACAAAGATCTAACAAAATAATATTGGCCTTGAATATCGTCATTGTGTGTTTTCCTCTGTACATTCCAATCAGAAGTGAAACAGGAAGAAGTCCGATCGTTCGAAGAATGGACTCGTATAAGAAAAGGAAAGGACCACTATTTGCGTGAAAACACCGTTGGGGTCGGAAGAAAAGAAGAGTTGACCGAGAGAGGTCGGGTAGGAGAGATGAAAGTGAGGAGGCTGGCACAAGTAAGTGGAAGCAATGCCAGGACTCAGCTAAGAGCCCCTGGTTGCCAACCCACGCTCTGAAGTTGAGAACCGCTGGTCCCCTCTTTTAGTCGCCTCGTACGACAGTCAGGGGATACCATGAATGTTGTGAATGTTATTCTGTCACCCCAACCCACAGGGGTTTGTGTTCAGAGGTGGTGGTGGTGATGGTGATTATTGTTTTAAGTGGAAGTACAACTAGGCAACCGTCCTCTATATAACACTAATCAGAGAGAAAAAATGGGAGGGACCTGACATTTCTAAAAATGAAGGTATCAGCCAAAGAACGACAAAGGCCACGAAGGGCGTGCAAATGAAAGACTCCCTCAAATGCTCTAATACCGTCGGGGTCGAAAACGAAGAAGAGTTGACAGGCCTTTCCTAACCTATCGTTGCTATAAGACCTATCTGTGCCGGTGCGACTTTAAGCAAATTGAAAAATAAAAAAAAGAGATAAATACCGTACCTAATCCGATTTCTGAAAAGTTCACCGTTGTCACCGAGAGGGCAAAAAATGGGAATATGCGTGCAGTCACAGTAAAATGCACCCACGATGTGTGGAAACCTACCAACGAGAAGAATAACCTTTTATTTTCCGAACAATCATCATCATTTGCAGGCGTACATCCCTCTTAGCCTCAATAGAGCTTTAACCACGCGATGAAAGATACGGCCAGCAGTTGGGCGGTAAACGTTAACTAGATCACCGGCAACTGTACTGAAATGTTCCGGTACGAAACACTCGTAGGGACACATCAACTGTACTTGGAGAGACACAACAAAATTAAGACAGGAATTCAGCTGTAAGTGATCTCCAAGTAGATTTAGAAGGAAAGTAAAGGATTCCTTCCTAAAACCAAAAACGTTCCTGAAACTCTCCGTGTGCACATTATACGGCTCTCGCCTTTCACGCACTGTAGGCCTACGCACTATTACATTCCCGTCGTTTCCTGCGTCGAGATCGTCAATATAATCTAAGTAATCCATAAGCACGTTTGAAACGTCTTTCTTCTCATATACGGCACGATATTATCATTAGTCAACAAGTCTAAACTGAGCTTACTCCATGCACGGCGTGAGAGTAAATTCTAACCTATATTCGTGCGTTATTTACTTCTTTAGTAATATACTACAGGATGGTGCTCTTCAACATATTACTCTCGTATGAAAGTCGCCGAATGCTGACTTCAAGAATACTTTACTACGGAAGTACAACTTACTCTTGGTTGGTGCACGCCACCCTAAGAGACACAGAACCACGGATGCTGTAAAAGGATGGCACAACAAATTAAATACTATCGTTGGAAACCCCCACTCCAAAGTCAACATGCTGGTGGAATATTTGAAGAAGGAAGCAGAACACACAAATTGCATGTACAGTACATGAGGTTAATTTATTATTAGTCAGGTAGTAATAATCCCTAGTGTGCGTGAATTTCCGCTTTAATGACGTGTTCGCAAAATTCCTTGTTCGCAGTTTTCCGCACACCTTTCGAACAACTCCGGTTAACCGAACCAAAATGGGGAAATCCGTTTCGGTAACGATTTTTTCGGTTAAGATAAGATCATCTATTACTATTTTAAAAAATTAATTACAGTATGTCATTCTGAAGTGTTTTGAAGGCCAAAGGAATTCATAAATATCTTTGTTATTTGTTCTTTATTAAAGTACAAATTACATTTTTTGGATTACAGTATATCAATATATGCTTAGTAAGAATTACTCATTCAGAAACCTCTGTAATTTTTGTCTGTTTCTTGCAGCCCTTCCCACGTTTTCGAGCAGCAAAATCCCGCCATCTTTTCATTACCAGGACATCAGCCGGCGTTGACTCACTGCATTGTTCAAGAAATCTTAGGACAACCTAAACTAACAACACAGTACGTAATAGTTTCTGCAAGAAGCATCATCATCAGTATACAGTATTCAGTAGGCTACAGCTGGTACAACGGTACACTTTTAAATTTCACATTAAGTGGTGGTGGTGATTATTGTTTTAAGAAGAAGTACAACTGGGCAACCATCCTCTGGTAACACTAATCAGACGGAAAAAATGGAAAGGGGTCCGAAACTTAGAAAAACGAAGGTATCGGCCTATGAAAGACAAGGATCACGAATAGTGTGAAAATGGAAGACTCCCTAGGCCTCGGGAACCTAATACCTTCGGGGTCGGAAAAGAATAAGAGTTAATGAAAGGAATGAAAGTGAGGAGCCTGGCGCAAGTAAGTTGGAAGCTATGCCAGGACTCAGGTAAGGGTCCCGTTGTCGCCAACCAACGGTCCCAAGTTCAGAGCCCCTGGGGCCCCTTTTAGCCCCCTCTCATGGCAGGCAGGGGATTCCGTGGGTGTTATTCTACCGCCCCCACCCACTTGCATTAAAAAGAGTAAGACTGTAGTCTGTTAATGAAAGACATAACAAACTCTTAACTTGGCTTACCTCTAGTGCTCTAGAACAATCGTAAGCTATCACTCGCTCACGTTGTTTACTTCGGGCTTTTCGATCAAGTCAGGATTTGACTGCAACACTTCTCTACAATTTTTGGTCCGTGATTTCTTGTGAATCGTCCGGGGCAACATATTCATCCACCTCGCACACATCCATGTCTTCGTATTTTGGAATTCCTTTTAACACTTTTGGATTTATGATTTCGGAGACATTTCGGATAACCCGGGTTTCGGTTAACCAAATTCGGATAACCGGAGTTTTACTGTAATTTAAAAGTAGGTGTTGTGTAGTTGAGGTGGTGGTGGTGTTCGTGGTGGTGGTGATTACTGTTTTAAGAGGAAGTACAACTAGGCAACCATCCTCTATATAACACTAATCAGAGAGAAAACAGGGAAGGGATCCGACACTTCGAAAAATGAAGGTATCCGCTAAAGAAAGGTAAGGGCAGGAAGGGCGTGAAAATGAAAGACTCCCTAGCCCTCGTAAACCTAATAGCGTAGGGGTCGGAAAAGAACAAGAGTTGACCAAGGAAGGTCGGATAGGATAGATGAAAATGAGGAGCCTGGCACAAGTAAGTGGAAGCAATGCAGGACTCAGCTCAGGGCCCCGTGGTCGCCTGGCCACGCTCCCAATTTAAGAGCCTCTAAGCCCCGTGGGCGTTCTTCTACCACCCTCACCCACAGGGGTTTTGTGGTGGTGGTGGTTATTGTGTTAAGACGAAGTACAAGTGGGCAACCATCCTCGCTTCACATTGATCAGATTTAAAATGGAAGAGTTTCGACACGTCGAAGAAAGAAGATATCGCAAAAGAAAGACACGGACCACGAAGGGCGTGGAAATGGACTTCTAGGTCTTGAAACAAAATATCGCTGGGGTCGGAAAAGAACAATAGTTGACCAAGTGAATTCGGATAAGATAGATGAAAGTGAGGACCCTGGCACAAGTAAGTGGAAGCAATGCCAGATCTCAGCTAAGGGCCCCGTGGCTACCAAACCATGCTCCCAAATTTAGAGCTCCCTTTTAATTACCTCTTACGACAGGCAGGGTATATTGTGATTGTATTCTACTACCCCCATCCACAGGATAAAAGAAAAACCAATATTAGAAGAAGCCAGCGGCCCTATGGTCGCCAACTGAAGCCTCCATGCTGAGAGCCACTGGGTTCCCTTCCAATCTCCTTCCACGACAGGCAGGAGACACCGTGGTTTCACACCAACACCCTCATCCACGGGGAGTTTTCGGAGGATCAGACCTGTTCCTTTCTCTATACCGTATGAACCTCCCTCTAAAACACTAATCACCATCCCCATTTCATGACCCACATTTTTTTTTTTTTTGCGACAGTAAATACAGATGTAAATTATCGGATGACGTTTAAAAGTAGGGCCTTTTTCTGAATATATAACAACTGTGCCTTCTTAAAGTATATGTTTAATGACCCTTCAATTGCTTTATATCTTCAGAGCCACCGAAGAGTTGTGATATTGCCCTGAAAAGAGGTCCTTTGACATATCAGTAAATCTGTTGATACTAGCCTTGCTCATGTAAGCACTGTTAAATGCCATTCCCCTGTGGGTGGCGGCGGTAGAATAACACCCACGGTATCCCTTGCCTGTCGTAAGAGGTGACTAAAGGAGGCCCCAGGGGCTCTTGACTTGGGAGCGTATGTTGGCGACCACGGGGCCCTTAGCTGAGTCCTGGCATTGCTTCCACTTACTTGTGCTAGGCTCCTCACTTTCGTCTATCCTATCCGACCTCCCTTGGTCAGCTCTTATTCTTTTCCGACCCCGACGGTATTAGGTTTGCGAATACTAGGGAGTGTTTCATTTTCACGCCCTTCTTGGTCCTTGTATTTCTTTGGCCGATGCCTCCATTTTTCGAAGTGTCGAATCCATTCCATTTTTCTCTCTGATTAATGTTATAAAGTGGATGGTATCTCTTAAAACAATAATCACCACCACCACAACCACTCTTAAATGGCAACCAATTACACAGGGAGCATCTCATCAAGGATGAAATGTACCGTCGACTGAGAGTCTGGGAGATTTTCACCATAGATTATAGTCCGGCATAAGTGGATTTACCGGCAGAAATCTTTCTACAGTATGTCAACTCTGCTTGCAGAAGCCATCAAAATTGCCGACTGATGCTTCGTTACTAGTCTCCCCTTTTCGACATGGACCATTATTAGTGCTACTTATAGACACCATTTTAGGGGAACTACCATGCAAAAATAGTTTTTGACAATGGAGATAGGAATTAAAATATGATCAGCACTCAACAGAGCGCCGATGTACTGAGGCAATGCTAAATACTCCAGAGGTCGTTTGGCATCAGGGGGTTGGGTAAAATACTAAGTGGTGGTGGTGGTGGTGGTGGTGATTATTGTTTTAAGAGGAAGTACAACAAGGCTACCATCTTCTATATAAAACTAACACGAGAGAAAATTTGGAAGGGATCCGACACTTCGAAAAATGGCGATATCGGCCAAAGAAAGACAAGGGTCACGAAGGCACGAAAATGAAACACTTCCTAGGATTCGCAAACCTAATACTGTTGGGGTCGGAAAAGAACAAGAGCTGACCAAGGGAGGTCGGATAGGATAGATGAAAGTGAGAAGCCTGGCACAAGTAAGTGGAAGAAATGCCAGAATTCAGCTAAGGACTCCGTGGTCGCCAACCCACCCCCCTAATTTGACAGCCCCTGGGCCCTGAAAGTGAGGAGCCTGGTACAAGTAAATGGAAGCAATGCCAGGTCTCGGCTAAGGGTCCCGTGATCGCCAACCCACTCTCCGAAGTTGAGAGCCCCTAGGGCCTGTAAGTTAGGAACCTGGCACAAGTAAGTGAAAGCAATGCAAGGACTCAGCTAAAGGTCCCGTGATCACCAACTCACGCTCTCAAGTTGAGAGCCTCAGGGGCCCCTTTCAGTCGTCTCTTAAGACAGGCAGGGGATACCGTGGGTGTTACTCTACCGCCCCCTCCCACAGAGGGAAACCACTAATGGGGGTGAGCTGCATGTACCATTTCAACCACTTACCAGTCCTCCTGCCACTCTTAAATTTCTGAAAGTAGCGGTACCGGGAATTATCTGAGACTGCAGAAGATCTGTGGAAGTGGCTGAATGGTATGGACAGAGTCTTGGGTAAGGAGTACAAGATGAAAATAAATTTGAAAACAAACGTAATGGAGTGCAGTCGAACGAAGTTAGGTGATGCAGGAAATATTAGATTAGGAAATGAAGTCTTAAAGGAGGCAGAATAATATAGTTACTTGGGTATGAAAATGACTAACGATGGCAAAATTAAGGAGGACATAAAATGCAGACTAGCACAAGCAAGGAACACCTTTCTTAAGAAAAGAAATTTGCTCACTTCAAACATTGATATAAGAATTAGAATGATGTTCTTGAAGACTTTCGTACTGGAGCGTGACATTGTATGGAAGTGAAACATGGACGATAACTAGGTCAGAAAGAAGTCGAATAGAAGCTTTTGAAATGTGGTGTTACAGAAGAATGCTAAAGATGAGATGGGTAGATCGAATTACGAATGAAGAGATACTGAATCGAATTGGTTTGGGGAGATCGATTTCGCTAAATTTGACAAGAGGAAGAAATAGAATGTTTGGACACATCTTAAGACACCCAGGACTTGTACAGTTTTTTTTCTATTTGCTTTACGTTGCACCGACACAGATAGATCTTATGGCGACGATGGGGCGGGAAAGGCCTAGGAATGGGAAGGAAGCGGCCGTGGCCTTAATTAAGGCACAGCCCCAGCATTTGCCTGGTGTGAAAATGGGAAACCACGGAAAACTATCTTCAGGGCTGCCGACAGTGGGGTTCCAACCCACTATCTCCCGGATGCGAGCTCACACAGTTGGTTTTTGAGGGAAGTGTAGCCGGTAGGAATGGTAGGGATAAACCAAGGTATGAACATGGCAAGCAGGTTAGAGCAGATGCAAGATGCAGCAGTTATGTAGAAATCAAAAGGTTAGTACAGGATAGGGTGGCATGGAGAACTACATCAAACCAGTCAATGGAGTGCTGACTGAAACAACAACCGGGAATCGAACCCAAGCTCCGCAGCTGAATAGTGCTAATAGTTACGCTGTGGAGGCGGACGGTGAGTGGATAGTGAGAGACTTCTCTTTTAGTAGCTATGCATCACACAGTTCGACACGAGCATTAGCTTGTGACTGGGAAGAATGAAAGCCGCACACATTTAGGCTGTCAGGATAGGAGAGGAAGAAATTAAGGAAAGAGTACAGTCTTAAGCAGCTCAGAGGATTCCTTGGTAGTTCGAGGCTACTCCGATCTAACATGGGAGAATCATCTGCCGCGTATGCACTCATATCGACGTCATACGGTACTGCTTAGTGGTGTTACATTTTAAAAAACTTCAGATTAAAATATGTATCTAGAATTGAAAAATAATATCTTTGTAAGAGAACTATTGAACGAAGAAAACTATAAACTCTTGCAACTATTAAATCAGATGCAATAAGAAAGATGTGAATTCTCATGCAATGAAAACCAAGAATCAAGAAAAAAGGAGAAAAATACAAACCTACTTTTACATATAGAGAGATGCAGAATTAACGTAACCATAAACATTGCACTGTGGATTCTATAGGGTGGTTATACAATTCTTACGTCACTTTCCTATTTATTCCACTATACATGGAAATCAAACGTTCAATGCTATATAAAAATATTAATCGACATATTTGATAATTGTGGCTGTTGAATAAAAAGCTATTTATCATGAATCACTACCATCACTTAAGCTTTGTAGCCTCTTCTAAATATGTAAGCACTTCTTCGGCATTTGTTGGTAATCTGTGGTAATCTGCCTTGATTGTACCCGGCATGACTTCGTCAGGGTTTTTGAAAAACTTTAGAAGTGTTGCTCTATCCCACACTATCGTAGAATTTCTCATAGCAGTGGAGTAATAACAGTACTCTGCCGCACCAGCTCTACGTCCAAATAAACCATAGAGATTTGGTCCACATTTGTACCCTTCGTCTGCTCGCACCGCATGACAATTGGCGCAACAACTCATAAAAATTTCTTTCCCTCTTATATAGTCCGGGTGTTCTGTGGGTGGTGGTGGTGGTGGAGGAGGAGGAGCTTCTACGAATCGACTACAGGGATCTTCCTTCTGAGGGGGAGGAGGAGGAGGAGGAGGAGGCGGAGGAACTTCTACTTTTGAACCACAAGTACCGGTATCTTTCTTCGGACCGTCGGAGTCTGGCGATTTTTTGCAGGTATCTCCTTTATCAGTAGGGTAGGCACCTTTAGGTGGTCTTGGGGTTCGGGTGGACTCTCCACATGAGCATCCACAATTTGAATTTGTACCCATAATTTCCCGTAAGCTTGACCAAAAGATATGTGTTGTGTTTCTTACGTTGACTTAAAACATTTTCCAAATTTACAGCCACAGAGAAAATGCATTCACAATGCACTATAATGTTGTCATGGAACACCTATATAAGAATACAATATTAGATCACGATTAATTACAACAGATATGAAACATTTCAATCATATGGACTCGGTCGCAGAGATCTCTGGTATTGTTAACTGAAACTAAAATGCATCTCTATAGAGGTTCTTTGCTTTCCAACATGCAGTTGACTGTCCCCATATGAACACATTCACGTTCGGTCTACCCACATGAACAAAATAATATTAACAACCAGTTCATTTAATATGAGACTCAGACTAAAGTACTGCTTATGGGGCCGATACAGGAATGGGCTGTGTAGGAAAGCTCTTTCGTATTACTAATGAACTAGCATGGAGAAATACCTTCTTCGCCAGGCTGAGTGTTTCAGACGGTTAAGGCGCTGACTTTCCGAACCCAAGTTAGCAGGTTCGATCTTGGCTCAGTCCGGTGGTATTTGAAGGCATTTAAATACGTGTCAGCCGCATGTCGGTAGTTTTACCGATACGTGAAAGAACTTCCGTGTGAAAAAATTCTGGCACCTCGGCATCTCTGAAAACCGTAAAGTAGTTAGTGGGACGTAAATCCAATAACATTAAGTTTCATCTTACTCCATGCAATCATAGAAATAAATAATTGCATTTATTGATTTATTAATTACATAATTAGGTGGAATAAAATCATACACGAAATTGTAACAGTTACAACATTTTCAGTTAATTTTTGTTCATACGTTGTTGGAGACCACATATGCTCTTCACGCAATAATAATAATAATAATAATAATAATAATAATAATAATAATAATAATAATAATAATAATAATAATAATAATAATAATAATAATAATAATAATTGTTACGGAGTTATCCGTGGAAGGCAGAGGTGAAAGAAGGTGCGGGCTGGAATGGGTCTAACTACAGGTCCGAAAAGCGAATTCAAATTTCAAGAAAGGTTATATTTTCAAAAATGCCAAAACTTAACAAGATTTCACAAAGCTTTCGACTTCAACAAATAACAGAAAGTCAACCAATAAGGAAAGTTAAAATTTAGAGGCAATTAAACATATTTTCACTAGGTGAAATTACCATAAGGCAAAATCCAGGTACAAGTATGATTTTCCAAATGAAAGAACAAGTCTGATGTTCGTTACAAGTCCTGGGCTTCAACCCCCACCTTACATCTTTGAGCTTCAAGCCCAACTTTGCTAAGGTACCTTTTTAACTAAGGGGCAGAAAACCCCATCATACCAAGGAGCACTTGCTCCTAATTACAATGTTAAGCCTCCTAGAGACACACAGAGATCAAATTTAGGAAAGAGCTGACCCGCTCTCAATAATCCAAGCCTATCAGAAGGCCATAAAACGACTACACTTAACTGCCCTTAAGGCACACTTATAAATAAACAGGGGTAAACCGGGCGAGTTGGCCGTGCGCGTAGAGGCGCGCGGCTGTGAGCTTGCATCCGGGAGATAGTAGATTCGATTCCCACTATCGGCAGCCCTGAAAATGGTTTTCCGTGGTTTCCTATTTTCACTCCAGGCAAATGCTGGGGCTGTACCTTAATTAAGGCCACGGCCGCTTCCTTCCAACTCCTAGGCCTTTCCTATTCCATCGTCGCCATAAGACCTATCTGTGTCGGTGCGACGTAAAGCCCCTAGCAAAAAAAAAACAGGGGTAACTAGTACCCAACCTACAGGGCCTTCGCAATGAAGAAAAAACAACAGGGTAAGTTACTGGCCCAAAGTGCAGAGAGGACTGGAGGCGTGAACTTGCACTCCTAAATACACATTTTAAAACCTAAGTGGCTCTCGGCCAATTACACAGGGGCTAATCCCAAACTAGGGAGGTGACTCGTATGAGAAAACTTTAATACATTAAGGAAGATAAGAAACGGTTATGAAAACGTCGTCACCTCAACTTCAAAATGAAGGGGAGCTCTAGAGGGTAAAGCACTCTCTATCCCCGAATTACAGTTCAAGTTATATGAAGTTTTTACAAGGGTAGAAAAGGCTCACATATTTAAAGATATAGGTTACATATTAAAGATTTCGAACCTTCCCCGGGAGTTAAACTGCTGAGCTAGCAAGAAATAAAGATGTTAAGAGGCCATTACCTTGATGAAGAGCTGCTGCCTGAAGAACGGGGCGCTTCCCGCCCCCTGCTACATATCCACACACTAAGCTAGATGTTATTGAAGTGGCCCGGAGACAAGAAAATCAGCAGTTTTTATACCCTCATGGAAAATTCGAGACCTTTCAGGAATGAGTAGACACACCCACTCAATTTTATTGGTTGACAGCAAAAACTTATACACAAGGCAATGAAGAAACACCTTATTGGTGGGAAATTAATTACAGAAATTTAGGATTGGTTAAATTCAAAACAGGCGGAAAGAAAACTTGATATTGGCAACCCACCAATGACAGAACAAAATTTAGTAAGGACCAAACTTATGAATACAAACTTTCTTCAAGAGGGTTCATTCCATTGCACCAGAGTGTATTACCATAGTTTTTGGTAGAGACATCTGTTAGAGAATGTCCACACTTCTTGATCACTGAAAAACAAAACAAATCAAAAACACACAGTGACATCTTCTGATCAACAGTAGAGTTGATTCCTTTTTTAAAGTTCAGAGCTTCTCCTGTAGAGGAGTTTCAATTGGCGCAAGATTTGAACTTACGTCGTAGAGGTGTACCCCCCGGTACAACAACAACAACAACAACAATAATAATAATAATAATAATAATTGTTACCGTGGTTGGTGGATCAGCAGAGGTGAAAGAAGGGGCCGGGGGTGAATGGGTCTAATTACCAAATCCAAGTTAAGTTTAAACTGTAACAAGGTTATATTTTTCTCTCTCTTTAAAAAAAAAAAAAAGAAAACAACAAGTAACAAGGTAACAGATACCAGTATCAAAAAACAAGTGTAGGAAGGACAAGATTGGTGGTACAAACAGAACTTGGGCTCCAAACCCTCACTTTACACATCCTGAGCTACACGCTCAACCTAATAACCTTACTTAAGGTCAGAAATCCCCTAATGCCTGGAACACATGCTCCCAAAATGTCAATGTCAAGTCACCCAGGGGCACTTTTACAACACTTGAAAAGAGCTGACACGCTCTCAGTTCTTCAAGCCTCTTAAAGGCAATACCAGACTTTACAATTAATTGCCATCAAGGCACAACTTACAAAAATGACACGGGGGTATCTTGTACCCAACCTACTGGGCCTTAGCAGAAAAAGAATAGGTTAAGTAAATGGTCCGAAATATCTAATGCATGGAGGCGTGTACTTGCACTCCTAAATACTCATACTAAAACCTAAAAGGCACTAGGCCGATGAAACAGGGGCTATTCCCAAACTATGGAGGTGACTCGTATAAGAATAATTTAAGACATTACGGAAAAGGAAAAGACCAGTTACAAAAGTCACCTCAAACCAATGTGAAGGGGAGCTCGAGAGGGTACAGCACTCTCTATCCCCGATTTACAGTTATTTACATAAGCCGGCAGAAAATTACATTGCAAAAAGTAGGTTACATGGTAAAAGTTTCAGACCTTTCCCGCAGCTTAAACTACTGGGCTAGCAAGAAATAAAGATGTTAAACGGCCATTATCTTGCTGAAAACTTGCTGCCTGATGAAAGAGGCACCTCCCGCCTCCTGCTTCACATACACACACTTAGTTAAATGTTGATCAAGTGACCAAGAGCCGTGAAAATCCGCAGTTTTTAAACCCTCGGGGAAAGTTCGAGACCTTTCATGAATAATCAATACACACCCACAGAATTTTATTGGAGGATACAAAGTTTACACTCAGAAGTACGTGATTGGTTGGAAATTAATTACAGAAATTCTTGATTGGTTAAAATCAAAACAGGCGGAAATAAAGGATAAATATTGCCAACCCAAAAAAATGAATGATCGAATTTTCGTAAAGGAAAAACTTATGAATACAAAATTTCTTTAAAAAAGTTCCTTCACCTCACACCAGGGTGCATGATCATAGTTTTTGTAGTGACGTCTCTGAGAGAATGTCCAAATTTCTTGATGAACGGAAAACAAAAACAAGTTGAAATTCACACAGTACTGGCAACTTCATAATCACAAAATTACGCTAGTGACATCCTCGGAGGAAACGTTTAAATTGGTCTAGTTTCAAGTTCAGTGTTTCTCCTGTAGAGGATATTTAATTGGTGCAAGATTTAAACGTGCGGCGTAGAGGTGTACCTCCCGGTACAATACTACTACAACTAATAACAATAGAAAAACCCAGAGACCAAACACCTGTACTGAGGCACCTTCGAGAAAACAGTAGATAAAGTCTCACATCCCCCACACGACTAGACTGTTAGGAAATTACAGCGCCCAGATCGGGAGGAAAAGGAAATACCAAAAGATCGTAGGAAGCACCGCCGTCCCGTATCCTCCTGAGACCCGACGTCCACTCTAATGGACTTCATGGTTTTGCATCGCGGTAACCTAGACAAATACTTTAATACACCGATGCCGGAGACAGCTCTATCTCGACAGCATGAAGTGCGAACAGAGACGGTGGTGAAGCACAGCTTGTAGGATTCCATCAAGATATAGCAGATGTCTTGGATTCAGGAGGTCAGATGTACTGTATTGCGATTGACCTGTCTAAAGCATTTGATAAGGTAGATCATGGAAGACTACTGGCAAAAATGAGTGCAATTAGAGTAGACAAAAGAGTGACTGAATTGGTTGCTATTTTCCTAGAAAATAGATCTCAGAGAATTAGAGCAGGCGAAGCTTTATCTGACCCTGTAATAATTAAGAGGGGAATTCCTCAGGGCAGTATTTTTGGACCTTTATGTTTTCTTATATATATATAAATGATATGAGTAAAGAAGTGGAATCAGAGGTAAGGCTTTTTGCGGATGATGTTATTATGTATAGAGTAATAAATAAGTTACAAGATTGTGAGCAACTGCAACTGACCTCGAAAATGTTTGTTGTGAGTTTCACAAATAGGAAAAGTCCTCTCAGTTTTAATTACTGCATTGATGGACTGAAAGTTCCTTTTGGGCCTCATTGCAAGTATCTAGGTGTTAATATAAGGAAAGATCTTCATTGGGGTAATCACATAAATGGGATTGTAAATAAAGGGTACAGATCTCTGTACATGGTTATGGGGGGTGTATAGGGGTTGTAGTAAGGATGTAAAGGAGAGGGCATATTATAAGTCTCTGGTAAGACTCCAACTAGAGTATGGTTCCAGTGTATGGGACCCTCACCAGGATTACCTGATTCAAGAATTGGAAAAAAATCCAAAGAAAATCAGCTCGATTTGTTCTGGGTGATTTCCGACAAAAGAGTAGCGTTACAAAATGTTTGCAATGTTTGGGCTGGGAAGAATTGGGAGAAAGAAGACGAGCTGCTCGACTAAGTGGTATGTTCCGAGCTGTCAGCGGGAAGATGGCGTGGAATGACATTAGTAGACGAATAAGTTTGAGTGGCGTCTTTAAAAGTAGGGAAGATCACAATATGAAGATAAAGCTGGAATTCAAAAGGACAAATTGGGGGAAATATTCATTTATAAGAAGGGGAGTTAGGGATTGGAATAACTTACCAAGGCAGATGTTCAATGAATTTCCAATTTCTTTGAAATAATTTAAGAAAAGGCTAGGAAAACAACAGATAGGGAATCTGCCATCTGGGCGACTGCCCTAAATGCAGATCAGTATTGATTGATTGACATCTAGCGTGTAGGTGTGAACTGCATACTTGTCTGTGCTACAGTTGAGAGGAATACATCTACACTCATTGGATATATTTTTGTTAAAATAATTGACAATGATAATAATTAAGAATGACATTTTAAAATATGAATTGCCTCCTTCATAAGCCTCCAAACGAGCCGCTCGCTATGTCTTAAAAATTAAAAGCAGAATTTTTTGAGGATCCACCGAGCCTCTGAGGCAATGTTTAAATACTACTCTCTCCTCTTCTTTATAGACGTTTCCCAATTACCTGGCTCAGCACATTGTATGGGCTTAGCCCAGTTTTGGGGCCCGATGCCCTTCCTAACACCAATCATATGTGGAGAGATATATTCATTATTACGTGTTTCTGAGGTTGTTTTTCGTGTGATGTACAGTATTTGAAGATGCATATGAATACGAACACAAACCCGTAGCCCTCCAAGCTACAGGAATTGACAGACGCGATTAAAATCTCCGATTCAGCCGGGAATCGTACCAGGGCCTCTGAACCGAAGGCCTGTACGCTGACAATTCCGTGGTGGTGATTATTGTTTTAAAAGGAAGTGCAGCTGGCCAACCATCCTCTATTAACGCTAATAAGAAGGGAAATGGAAGAGGTCCGACACTCCGAAGAATGAAAGTATCACAAAAAGGAAGAAGGGCCACGAAGCGCTTAGCATTCAGCCAAAGCGCCAGATTTCCTGTAATTAAGGAACAGGAATTTTGGTCAATTATTTTGACTTCTTCTTCTTCTTCTTCTTCTTCTTCTTCTGGCGTCGATACGACGCAAAGCAAATTTTTAAAAATATCTTCTTCTTCTCCTTCTTCGGTACGGCCGATCTTTCCGAACTCTGCAGGCGAATTCACCTCACGCTGCTATCTCGCTTTTACTGTACTTTGAATGATCTGTTTTAGCACAGAAGACAGAAATACATAATCTGTAAATATAATACATACTGAGGTTACGTGAGTGAACTACGATGTTCCTGACAAGGAAGAAGTGTTCAGAATTTCCTAAAAGTCTCTTCCCAAATTTATGCACGAAGAATTACCATACACACGTATTAAATCAGTTGGACTGGTGCTCAGGCCTGTCTCAATAATACAATGAAATAATTTTTTTACGCTGGGCTGAGTGTCCCAGACGGTTGAGGCGCTGGCCTTCTGATCCGAATTTGGCAGGTTCGATCCTGGCTCATTCCGGCGGTATTTGAAGGTGCTCAAATATGACAACCTCGTGTAGGTAGATTTACTGGCACCTACAAAATTCCTGCGAGACTAAATTCCGGCACCTCGGCGTCTCCGTAAACCGTACAAGTAGTTAGTGGGACGTAAATAAAATTATTATTATAATTGTTATCATCTTACAGTAAAACAAATATGCCTATCCGACTGGATTCGAAACCAGTGGCGGCTGGTTCAGAAAATCAGCACTCCAAAAAATAAAAATGTTTAGAAACATACCGGTATGAGGTTTTCAAGAGGCTCTCCACTTAGTTTTCCACACTGAACAAACACGCAAACAACCCCAACACATATACACATTCCTCATAGAAAAACTATATAATTAAACACACAATAACACCTGCAATGGCAAAATATTCACGAACTCAAACACTTGGGGTGAGCGCGCAAAAACAGAACTTCCCAATGCCACCAACATCATTGCAATAAAACCAACAACGGCGTAATGCAAAATAACATGTTATATTTTTATAGTGACATTTATAAAGTAGACATTTTTAATTAAAGACAATCACAATATCATGTCCTTATTTTGACAACATAAAAAGTACAATTTTTATAGTTCATCGATTTACAAATGTGGCTATGGAATAGGCAAGTTGGTAGTATTCTATCCTCTTTGGTATTAAAAGATCTGGTGGGAACAGCTCTACAGTATTTTGTTTTCCTGTTTGCTTTGAGCAATCCCCTCATAAATACTATCGCTGAGTCAAAGGGGTGCCAGCTGCCACCTTCTCATATTGGTCGTAATGCAAGTGTGACTAGTGCTAGTGCTGCCTGTCTGTGGTCGAACGAAAGAATCGCTGTAAAGTGATGTCTTGGCTGTTGTTTCCACAGCCTATCGGAACACATTCTCTCTGTATCGGATCTTCGGATACGTTGGGCACGCATGCGCAAAAGGCTGAGTTCCTGGTTTCTGGCTAAAAGCTTAGACATTCTCGCTGAGCTGTGGTCGCACAGCACCCGGCGTGGAGCGCATCAATAGTTACCTGGTTGTGAGGGGAGTTGAATAATTTCTTATTCTTTGGCTGACGTCTTTTTCAATGCACTGTATTTGATTGTAGATAATATTTTTAAACTAATTTATTTTCCAACAGACAGTGTGCTGCAGCACTTCAGCACATAAGGTACGGCCGCCCCTATTCGAAACTCATGGCCTTACATTTCAAGACTATCGCGATGACCGTTACGTTACAGGCCCGCAAATTTACAATTGTGAAATTAATGGTACGGTACTATTTAACAAGTTTGAGTGTATTAGAGTTCTGTATTTGTTAATATTATTGATTTTACGTCCCACTAACATTTCAATGGAGTATTTGATTGATTTCTTAATATAAGGTAATTACTTTTTTAATATTTGCGGTCCTTATCAGTTCCCATGCCATTATCTTGCTGGGTAATTTGTTCAGCGCATAACACTTGTTTTCGAATATCACTGTAATATAAGACTATTTAGTGACAATCACTGATACATAATAAACAACACACCAGTGCGCCAAGAAGTATACAGATGGCATTATGTTATTGAAGAGTTGGTAACACCGTAGGTAGCAGCACCACCGACTTTCTCGCTGAAAACCGCAAGCCGCAAGCTATCCAGTATTGTCATATTTGGCCTAGATACTGGTTTTGTGGCATCAAATACGAACGTCCGTTTTAGGGAACAGTCACGTGCTGCGCTCTGCACGCTAGACATATGTACTGCTATTCAATCCCACTCAGTATAGGAGTTCTTTGGAATACGTTGACCATGCCTGGTGAGTGCCTCAATTTATTTCTCAAAATATTACTGTATGATTTTGCGGTAAAATAGAAAATATGTAATTCTTATAGAAATCGCTGCCCTGATTCCGAAAATGATGCTATATTTTTCCTATCACGTCTAGTTTTGTCCGACTCGTTGGCTGAACGGTCAGCGTACTGGCCTTCGGTTCAGAGGGTCCCGGGTTCGATTCCCGGCCGGGTCGGGGATTTTAACCTTAATTGGTTAATTCCAATGGCACGGGGGCTGGGTGTATGTGTTGTCTTCATCATCATTTCATCCTCATCACGACGCGCAGGTCACCTACGGGTGTCAAATAGAAAGACCTGCACCTGGCGAGCCGAACCCTTCCTGGGATATCCCGGCACTAAAAGCCATACATTTCATTTTACGTCTAGTTTTGACGCAATTCAGTGTTTTAGTATCTGCATGAATTCGTAAGGTGTAATGTTGAGCGATGTTCTCGCGCAACTTTTCTTTTTTTAGAATACCATTATGTGATTTGATTTGTTATTGTTTGCATTTTCTTATAGGTTTATTGCTGTCTAAATTTTCATTTTGTAGTTGGAGGTTTCCTGGTAAATTCATATCAAACTCCCCCAGATACGCAATAGACCGCGAGGTATGTGGGATTGAAGATAAGACAGTTGAGCGTTTGTCTTTCATCTTAGACCACTTGAATGAACAGACGTGTTAAAAGCCCCAGCCCTTATGCAATGTTTATGATTGACTGATAAAGCAGTTTCCTTGCAAAGATAACAGTCCAAAAGTATTATACTCACGAAGACGAACTTGTATTTTGTACGGATGTTTCAAATCTTCTACGTCATCTGGGAGTGAAAGAGTATGATCCTAGTAATTGGCGTGGTTTTATTGACTCTTCCAACAGAAGTTCAAAGGCTGTTTTGCTTCATAATACAAATGTTAAGGCATCCGTACCACTTGCACACTCCACAAAAATGTCTGAAACATACGAGACCTTAAAGTTGGTGCTTGAAAAAACGAAATATCACGAGCATGGGTGGCAAATTTGCGGTGATTTGAAGATCATTGGATTGTTGCTGGGACAACAAAAAGGCTATACAAAATTTCCCTGTTTCCTATGCGAATGGGATAGCAAGGCATGGGATAAACATTGGGATACAGTGAATTGGCCAGAAAGGAAACAACTACAACCAGGATCCAAAAATGTCTTGAATGTAAGTCTTATTGACCGTGAAAAAATTCTACTTCCACCCTTGCACATCAAATTAGGATTGATGAAACAGTATGTCAAGGCATTAGATGAAAGTAGCCTATGCTTCCAATATTTATCCACTAAATTACCCTCATTATCAGATGCAAAAATCAAAGAAAGCGTATTTGATGAACCACAGATTCTAAACTGATGGAGGAAACAAATTTTACGGACACGATGACCAAAATCGAGAAAGAGGCATGGGACGTATTCAAAGATGTAGTGACTAAACTCGTTGGCAACATTAAGGACCCTCAATACAAAGAAATTGTAAGAAAATGTTGGTAATGATTAAGGAACTCAGTTGTAATATGAGCTTTAAGCTTCATTTCTTAGCTTCGCATCTGGATTATTTCCCTCCAAATTTAGGAGCTGTCAGTGAAGATCAAGGTGAAAGGTTTCACTAGGACCTCAAAGATGCAGAACGACGCTATCAGGGACTTTGGGATGTGAATATGATGGTCGATTACTGTTGGTCGATTGCAAGAGATGACCCTTCTAGAGATCATTCAGGAACTTCAAAAACTCGGAAATTCCACGGAAAACGGGAAAAGACGGAGGTGTGAATCTAACCTGCACATAATGTAAGTAAAAAACTATGTATGTTTAACCATGTAATTTTTATTCAAGGCACGGTTATATTATCTTAAAAGAAACTGTGCAGGCAAAACTAAAAAGGCGCTTTATGCTTCAGTTTCACGAATTTCAATACATATTAAAAATAGAATACAAACCATTTACTTACTTACAAAGCAGCATTTATGTGTATTTAATGCATGCAAAATATGGTTACGTTTTGCAAGCTGAAATTTACATTAATACATCAAATTTAATCAATACTAAATAACAACAATTTTACGTAAGAACAAAATAGCATTTTGTAACATTGCCACTAAAGCAGACGTGATACGCCAAAACTAATTTTTTTCTCGAATTCTGCGTTAAGAAATTCAAAAACCCACCTATTTTCGTTTTTACCGCACAAAAAAAGGTGTTTTTTTTTTTGCAGGCTAGTGTTATTTAAAATGAATGTCTGGATTATCCTTTGTAAATATTATACAGTGCAAGAAGTGACTCTAGCTTCTGATAATAGGTGTAATGTTTCGCTGTCTATCGTAATGGACACAGGGTATAGCTTGTTCTCTTTTAGGCCTTGACATAACCTGCAAGTATCCGTGCTTCTGGAAGTCTTTCTACTTGTAATCTTATAACAAATGCAGCATTTACATAGTATACTTTTTGAAATGATTTCATAATCATCCCATTCATACATGGACAATAGACCACATTGGTGCAAGTGAAATACTGGAAGCTTTAGTGAATGTTGATACTTCAGATTGAGACATTAGTGATGATGGATGACACTGATGATGAAAATCAGAATTTCGATAGTGCTTCTCAAATCAACGAAGATGATATTACTCCTGCTTTGCCTAAAGATGATGAGGATGATAGTGACGAAGACAGCGAAGTTGAGGGTTCTGATATTCATTCACGTGACGTGAGGCAAGATAATAACTGGCCACACATCAGACGACAATTCTGGAGGAAGAGAGAACAGTGTGTATAATTGTATTTTTAATTGCACTTCATTAAGAATGTTTAGTGTGTTTACAACTTTTTTGACCTTGGTCCCTCCCATACCACGTGTATTATCTCGGCATTCCTTTGTTATAGATTTGAAGGGCTTGACATACCTGAGCCTGTTTTGCAAGACACTTTAGCTCTGAGAGAAAACTGGAAAATTAATGACTACGTAGATGAGTATTTCGATGAAGAATTTATAGAAAAATGTGTGAACTTATCAGTATGAGGTATCTTGCAATCACAGGGAATCCTCTAAGACTGACAGTGCAAGAAATGAATGTTTTCGCAGGAGCTTCAGTCCTGATGTCGTGCCTTCGTTACCCTAGGACACGCATATATTGGATCAAAACCACTAGCGTTTCTGCCATTGCTGATATAATCTTTAGAAACAGGTATTTCGTCATTAGAAATAACCTTAAGGTTGTGAATCATAATAGTATCACTGAAGAGCAAAGAAAGGCTCATAAACTCTGGAAAGTTAGACCGATTATCGATAGAGTTCTGAAAGGCTGTTAGAATCTTGCACGGGAACCTGATGTTGCAACTGATGAACAGATTATCCGATTCACTGGAGTTTGCCCGGTTAAAACATTCGTAAGGAGAAAACCAAACCCTGAAGGGTTAAACAATTTTGTATTGGGTTCACCTTCAGACTCCTTCAGATTTAGTGCTGGATTTTTAAGTTTACCGGGGCAAAGGAACTTTTCCTGAATCAACTCGGCAGAAAGCTGGACTAGGTATTGGTGGTTCGGCTGTTCTAAGATTGTGCGAAATGTTACCGCCAGGTACACATGTATGTTTTGACCGCTACTTCACTTCACTGTCGCTATTGGAAATGTGCGGTAAACAGATTCACAGTACTGGAACCATAATGAAATCCAGAATTCCAGCATCCGTTCACTTGACTGATGATGAGTTGCTCATGAGATTAGGACGTGGAACATCTAATCAATCTGTTCGCCAGGACAACAAGTTATGCATTGTAAAGTGGTATGATCAGAACCTGTGCTGATGACCTCAAGCAAACTTGTTGTACATCCACAGGACAGTTGCAGAAGATGGTCAAAGAAGGAAAAGAAATACCTTCAGGTTTCTCGTCCTAAAATTATCAGCAAGTACAATTTCAGCATGTGTGAAATTGACTTAATTAACAGGATAATCAGTTACTACAGGGTGAGTACAAGGGGCAGAAATTGGAGAGTTAGAACAATTTTGCACTTTGTTGGCTAAGCCATCGCAAATAGCTGGGTTTTACCGGCTTGATCGAATTAGTCTAGGTGAACAAAGGAAAAATATCATGCAGTTCCACGATTTCAAGTTAGGGATAGCTGAGTTAATGCAAAGCAGAGAAGATGAAAGACCATATGAAAATGTGGAGGAAGGCACGCCGGAAAGGAAAATAATGGAGAGTGAAGGGTCAACACCATCAGGAAAGAAGCACAAGCAATTGCCTGTTATGGCAGATGTGAATAACGGCATGCGCTGTAAGAATCCACGGTGTCGCCAGAAGACTAAGGTCAGGTGCATAGCGTGTGAAAAATACCGTTGCCTCACAGTGCAAAACAGCTGCGTTGCTGAGTTCCATTAAATCCATGTGCTGTCAGAAAGCTATGTGTACCAGATTAAAAGGACTTGGGAACGACTATCAATTTACTTTATTGTATTTCATATTGAACATGATGTTATCAGATAAAACTGCCATAATCCATGTGTACTATGTCGAAATGTAAAGGCATGTTTAAAATGTAACACTATTTCACTTAACTATGTGTAATGTGATTTTCTTGTGAACTGAGTAGGATAACAAAAAGTTTAAGTTCATTGGCAGAATCCATGCATATATACCCAATGTCCGATATAATGGACACTCTTTTCCTTGACTGTGAGAAGTCGCAAAATGTGCATATCAGCCACCTCGTCGTTGATTTACAAAAACGGAGCCATCCTCCCCAATTTCTACCGCAAATTTAGAAGTCAGTTTGTGCAGAAGAAACTGTACACTGCTCACTGGGGCTGAAAGGCGACTATGCAAAACGAACGAGAAACTTGTTCATTGGCTCCGAACATTATATCTGTCCCCTCCCTGCACTTTCTTCCTGTGACGCACAGCAACAGACAGCGACTGGCATAGCTAATACGGCAAGTTAGTCAGTTTGAATCGCGCGCCCGGATATAACAAAGTAACCTCATTTTCTCCGCCAATCCAATAGCACTATCGTTCTTTACATAACACCTAGCGCATCCCTATTTTTGTCGGTATAATTAAATACATCCTGTATATAAGGACGCTCGGAGGTTCTATAATACTTCCTTGCCGGATCACCCTCTTAATCATTATTACTGTATCAGATAATGATTCTCCTACTCTAATTCTCTGAGCCATATTTTCTAAAACTTTAGCCATCCATACAGTCACTCTTTTGTCGCAGGTTGCTTAGGATAATGGATAAGGCTCATATGATTGTCTTCTGCCTATTCTTACAATGCTGCTCTGTTCTCATCATGTTCATATCCCACGTGGTGATGTGGCAGTTAAAGTCGCCAATTACTATTTGTGTGTGTTGATTGTAAAAGTTAGTAGGAACCTTGGTTTTGAATTCAGTATCAAGTGGCATGCATATGGATGTGATTGTACAGACTTTGATTTCCAGAGTTAGAACTTCGAGATCATTTTCATCAGTGAAGGCTGTTGATATAACCTGAATATCCGATTGGACAAATATAACACTTTCACTTTTGTGATGGGGTTTTTCGTTACTCAGTCGCGTTCCATTTATTCTCGGTATACGCATTTCATCGCTTCTATGAGTCTCCTGTATGCATAGTACAAGTACATCGCACTTGGTTTTCCTGCACAGCTCTTGTAGCAGTTCCTCTTTTGGTTATGATATATTTCTATATTAAATGAGATGACAGTTAACTATGGTCCTAAAAAGGGCCAAGATGATGTTTCAGTTATGAAGGGATTAGCCGGCGATTTCGCCAATGCCCAGGGAACGCCCGATTGCATCATAGCTCGTCAGTGGGTTGCAATCTTCTTTTTTGTTCCTCTTAGTAAAATGGTAGTTTAGGGGAAGGCCTAAAATTTGATTATCAAATATCTATACTGTATTATTGGGAATCCTATGGATAAATACTACAAACCAAACCAAACCCCATGGCACTACAGCCCTTGAAGGGCCTTGGCCTACCAAGCGACCGCTGCTCAGCCCGAAGGCCTGCAGATTACGAGGTGTCGTGTGGTCAGCACGACGAATCCTCTCGGCCGTTATTCTTGGCTTTCTAGACCGGGGCCGCCATCTCACCGTCAGATAGCTCCTCAATTCTAATCACGCAGGCTGAGTGGACCTCGAACCAGCCCTCAGGTCCAGGTAAAAATCCCTGACCTGGCCGGGAATCGAACCCGGGGCCTCCGGGTAAGAGGCAGGCACGCTACCCCTACACCACGGGGCCGGCTAAATACTACAAAACTGCAGTTATATAGAATTAAATTTCCGATCTTTTATGTCTTGTACATTTTTACCTTACCAGCTGTTGATAACGGAGATATTTATGAATTTCGATTTTGGTTGCTAAGTCCATATCAACAGCGAATCACGAGAAAATGGGAGAAGAATTTAACGAAAATCGATATGTAAAGTCCAGGAATAAGGCACTACAGTCAAGGCGGTAAATAATTTTATTCACGCTGGATGAAATGGTATTTTAGGGGAAAGTGCCTAAAATTGAATTTTTAAATACCTTTGCTATTTATCCTATCAAAGAGCACTACATAACAAAATTACAGAGAATACAGTTTTACCGTACCAACTATGATAACAGAATTCATGAATTTAGATATTTGTTGCTTAGTCCATGTCAACGTCGAGCATTGCCAACATGGACATATTGTTCAATCGTGTTAACTGGCGATGGTTTTTGTCATGATTGTCTTAAAGTGTAAAACGGCGTGGTCATCGGTCCGTATCGACCAGGAAAATTTTGAATAATTATAAAACAATGAGAAAAAATCGTAAAGGAATGGTTGCTTGAAGAATGAGACAAGAGGGAGTCATGAATTAATGAAGGACTCCCTTTATATCAGATACCCTAATGTCACAGAGTCGGAAGAAAACTAAATGTGAAGGTCTACAATATCGAAAACTCATAAAACTGATCAACAACAACATTACATTGACCATTGTTGTGATGTGATTTGTCTCTTCTGCTGCCACTCGTTTCCGATAGACAGGATGGATGGCGCTTAAACTATGGCGTCACTATTTCGCCTTGCACCACCCAGAGCGCTGTAACAGCCATATTAGCTACTCTATAGTCCTCTTTCTAGCTCGTTGGTGTAAAGAAACTTTGATCTTCAACTGTTAGATGTATCTACCATCGGTTTAATTGCTTCCTCTAACGGGATGAACTCTAATTATTTCATAAAGGAATGTTTATTTTTGCAGTTGGAAAACATTAGGTTTTGTTCTATTCAAACCAGAAAGCCTAACAGGCAGACTGGTTCGTCAAAATGGAGGCACTTTT
This sequence comes from Anabrus simplex, assembly GCF_040414725.1. Lineage (NCBI taxonomy): Eukaryota > Metazoa > Arthropoda > Insecta > Orthoptera > Tettigoniidae > Anabrus > Anabrus simplex. Next base: position 18,462,600 of record NC_090269.1, on the reverse strand, counting down.
TATTTTACCGCAACAGTAACAACAAAATATTTCATTCAAGGTAAGGATGTATTTGCGGCACATCTATGAAAATAACAACGCGCTCGAGGAAAAGAAACAACACCGCGCTGGTCACATACCAGAGCACTCGCGCTCGTAACGTTAAACTTTAAAATTAAATGGCCAACTCTCACCGCCGTCTCGATCCTCCTAGGAGAATCGAGACGGCGGTGCCAACTCTGTAATAATACGACCTAGAGATACGACTGAAAACCACTATCGACTATTCGGGCGATAGTCCCATCGAACTATCGACTGAATAGTCGAATGTTTTCAGTCGAACAAAAGTATTCATTACTTCATGTTGAGAAGACTGAACAGTCGAATGATTTCAGTGGAATGAAAGTATTCATATCACGCAAGTAGTCATTTCATGAAAAACATTCGAATGTTTCCAGTCGAAACTCTCCGTATCAAAAGTGGAGAGTCGTACTTTTACGAATTCGACTCAATTTAACGCAATTTACCAATAATTAGAAATTACTTGTATAAACACCCGTTAGAAAAAAATTAATGTTATATTGAGTGACTTACAAATTTAGTCAAAGGGACCCACGTTCGCAGCCGAGAAGTCCACTCCGCTCCACATTAGGAATAAGAAGCGGATACCAGTTTTCCATGGGGGTTTCTACATTCACTCCTGGCAGATGCCACAATAGTATTGTACTGTACCTTGGGCGCATACCCGAATCCCGGATTATATAATCACACTATCGAGGAATTCACAGTTGCGCAGATCAAAATCCGATTTACGCACTCGTCCGTACACGGGGCTAACAAGAGATGCCCTTAATACGAACCAACATCATACGAATTGCCTTTCTTGGTGCTAAATGGACAGTGAAACGTAGAAAGACGACAATGGGGCTCTATTCATGAACAATGCTAACAATAATAATATGTAAAACTTGTTACTCTAGTACACAATCAAGATATATATGAGAATAGCCAAACACACTATCGTACTACTGTACTTTCCAGATTATTATTATAGTTATGCCTTATAAATGAATAACGTCATTAATATAAACAAATATGCAACGAAATAAAGAGCATATAAAAGACAAGAGAAAATCGCCATATTAAGTAGGTACCTATAAAGTTAACATATTATATTACATATCCGAAGTGACCATAAACCGATAGTTCCATTCGCTGTGACGGGAGTGCGACTGAATTCAGTCGACTTGTTTAGTGCTGACTGGAGAGCAACCGTGACGGAAATGCGACTGAATTCAGTCGACTAGTTTTTTAAAGTAGTCGACTGTTACGATAGTTTAAACTATCGACTAGTTCGATAGTTATCAGTCGATAGTGCCCATCTCTAATACGACCACTAGAAACAGAGAAATTACCCCATAGACATAGATTATGTCTGAAAATCAGAAAGTTACTGTAGTATCTAACCCTTTCAACTGGTGAAAATCGCATTAATAATAATAATAATAATAATAATAATAATAATAATAATAATAATAACAAGATTTAAAGAAAACCGATTCTAATATTCGGAAGTTGGAATACGAAACTGCGATCGAGGAGCTCGTGAACCAATGACTAATTCACACCCATCTTTACATTCAAATAATCATGAATATGACGCTAGCATAGGTCGTGGATCTAATCTCCATTATCCCACACATTCTCATCCACACTCCATGCAATAAATCAGAAAAAACATGACGGTATGTTCTCGTACACTTTGAAGTCCCATTGTCTAATGAATCTAGTCCTTCCTGACTTAATTTAAATCCTTTTTATATTTACATTTCAACCCCGAGACGTCCACTGCGTCTCAAGCATCAAAGAAAAACAAATCATCAATTAAAAATATGCTAAAAGAAAGAAACTGTCTTGCAGAAAGAATGACGTTAACCACTCAGCTATAAAATCCCAATTAAAAGGAAAATGCAAGCTGTGACCTCGTGCACTCGGTCCTCATGTATTTTACAGTTATTTATATTTACAAGCTTCCTAACATTTACTGAAATATGACGTAGTCCTTCCAACCTACAGCTAAACATACTGAAATTAAATACCGTAATAAAAATAAACTAACCTATCGTCTTGGCTACATTAAAGCACGGGCACAAATGCATTATTATATTGCAAAGCTAATACTAATCTTTTTTGTTGATTTGGCCACCTGCTTACGGACAGCCCGCTCCCAACCCTTCTAGCCAGCCATATCGACTGCGATGCCTTCAAATTGGAACTCGTTCATATCGTGGTTTTCCATCCTCGCGTAGAGAAACGTGTTCTTGTCGTCTTCTTGCTACTGCCGGTTCGGATCTTGAGTAAAACATTCCGTTCGTTCTCTGTATTACAACTAGGTCAATGAAACCTGCCAGTTACCATCTACAACAGCCGGGGTAATTTCTCGTGGCCGTGAAAACCAGTTCCCATTTTTCCGCGGGACATTATTCGCTTTTATAACACCGTAACTAGGTCAGATTTTCCCCACTCGCTCCACACTTCAACTGTGTTATGTCACAACTCAAATATCTGGAAACAGTACACAAATGCTGGACTAGAAACTGTGGCGTTCGTTTCCTCGAAAAATCTACTTTAAATAGGCAGACATCTATGCGCTTAAGTGTACATATCGAAACTGTTCCTTCCGTCAAAAATGTGAAGATATTAAATGCAAATTTATCAAAGTTAAATCATGAGTAATTAAGTGAAGTCTGAGCGTATTGAGATAAATGTTAGAAGTCCCCACACCATCAAAGACACATAATACCTGACTCCGCACTTCCGTAAGTACACTTCTTCTCACTATGTTACAACTTCGAAGACTCCTGTCGAATAAGGGTAGCTAGCCCACGCGCTAGTTACTTTTATTAATTCACCGGGCGAGTTGGCCGTATGCGTAGAGGCGCACGGCTGTGAGCTTGCATCCGGGAGATAGTAGGTTCGAATCCCACTATCGGCAGCCCTGAAGATGGTTTTCCGTGGTTTCCCATTTTCACACCAGGCAAATGCTGGGGCTGTACCTTAATTAAGGCCACGGCCGCTTCCTTCCAACTCCTAGACCTTTCCTATTCCATCGTCGCCATAAGACCTATCTCTGTCGGTGCGACGTAAAGCCCCTAGCAAAAAAAAAAAAAAAAAAATATTAATTCACCTCCACAGACGCTGTTGTATGCTCGTTAAGGCCATCTCTCACTTTAACCAATGCATAACCAATATCGGTATAATGCTTCCTTTTCATTGGTTCCAAATATCGCGTGCCCGACGCTTACTGCAAACTCATGTCGTATGACCTCCTAGCCTCTCGCCGGGATTCCGAAATGTGGTCCGTTGGTCCCCGCCGTTCTATTCTAAACCAAGCACGTGCACGTCATGTAGAAACCCCTCTTCTGCATGTAACACATTTGGATATTACTCCACGAACTGTCTTCCTGTTTCTCAAAATCCAATATTTTTCTCTTAACCCTCCCAACGAAACCTTACCTCCAGCGTGCGAATGTTTCACATGGTACTCTTCTATCAGAAGTTTTGTGATTCTGTATTTGGAAATCAATAATATAGGGCATCTGAAATTTTCATTATCTTCCCTTCGAGTAATTTTCGTTTTCAGCATCAGAAGGCCATCCCGATCAATGAAAATGCAAAGTGATTTCATACTGGCATCTTCTCCCTTTCCTAGTGCTTCTGTCTGGGCGAGCTTCAGAAGTCTTCTTTCAGCCTCTCCTATTTCATCAACCATGAGGTCATCGTTTTCACACCTTATCTGACTCAGCGTTCTGGCAACGAAGCGTAGTATCCAGGTTACAAGCCTGACGATCTGAGTTAATTTGGAAAACTGTTATAGATACCATGCTATGTCTGGGTGCGAAGTAGAAATCAAGCATGGAGAGGACCTTTTATTCTCTTGCTGACTTTCATATTCGTCTGCATTAACCACATGATAAGGGCCAGTCCTTTTCTTCCAGTTTTAAACAATCTGGCCCCTCCCACCATTGGGAGTCAATCAGAGATCGTGCAGAAAATCCTCGGGATGGAAAGCCGGCAGGATCCAGATCACCGGCTATATGTCTCCAGTCTTGTTGTCTTGTCAGTGTTCTGATCTCTTTCACACGGTTACAGACAAGTGGACCCCGTGAATCATTTGTCTTGATCCAGTGCAATGCTGTAGAAATGTCATTCCGGAAATACTCTGGGATTTTTAAACCTAAAGTCTCCCTTACACTGGCTGCCAAACGACGCCCTATACAACAAGACAGAAGCTCTAACCTGGGCATTGATAAACCAGAACAGATCCTTCCAGTCTACTTCTCAGGAAAATAACTGCGGCATAATCACCTTTGCTGGCGTTACAGAAGGTGTGGAGACTCCAAGTTTCTTCATTTTCACAAGCACTTATAGGTCTTGGTACCCGCAACTCAGAAAGTTACGGAATTTCTTGCTCACAACTTTTGAATTTCTTCTACATCTCTTCAGGCAACGTGCCATCCCAGCCCATCTTGAGGTTCCAATTACTATGAATAAGAAATTTCGGGATCAAAATAAACGGACCTGAGAATCCAACAGGGTCAAAAATCCGTTGGGCCATAGGCAGGATCTTCTTTCTGGCGATGGTTCCAGCTTCAGTTATCATTCGAACATCACAGAGCAGTTCATCATTCTCTTTTTCCCACAGCAGACCAAGAACGGGATTAACACTTTGCAGTCCCATAGACCTTTCCAAGCAGTTACTTTCCAAACCTCGAAGTTCGAACTTTGCTTCTGCAAGAAGTCTTGTGGATTCATCAATGAACTGGATCAATTCTTCTTCAGTGTCAATGAACGTAACACAGTTGTCAACATAGAAATACCTCCTTAGCATTTCAGATGTATTCCTTAATTCGGGTGGACTCTCCTCCAGAAGAAGGTTAAACAGACCACTCAACAAAAAGTGGCTACAGTTAAGTCCAAACACTATTCGTCTATGCCTAAAAGCCTTCAATTTGCCTTGGAAAAAATCCTCCCACCATAGAAACCTGAGAAAGTCTCTATTAGGTGGAGCAACAGAAATTTGAAGAAAGGCCTTCCTGATATCACGGAGAAATCTTGTCAGAATCGGTGAGATTTTCTCTAGTAAATTGGTACCCTTTTCTAGGCACTGATTCAAAGATGGAGATCCCTTAATCTTGCTGGAGGCATCGAATACCGGCCTGACGGATGTATTGGAATTGTCTTTATACACTCCCCGGTGTGGTAAGTAGGTGGCATTTCAAATTCATTTCTTCGAGTGCTATTTCTTCTATCACTTCTTCTTGTTGCCGTTCTTTAAGTACCTCATCATAATCACCATACTTTCCTTCACAGATCAGTTTCACTGAAGTAGACCTGCACCTCTTCTTAGTAATTTCTAGGTTTTCTTGCAGATCCTCGAACCTCTCATTCCAACGTAAGCTGACCTCATAGTGCCCCTCACTGTTAATAGAAACGGTATTCTTAAAATAGTCATGCAATTTCCATTTCTTCTCGGGACTTATTTTCCACAGGATCTTTGATTCCAAGAGTGTCTGATTTCCACAGTTCAGTCACACTAGAATTCAATGTCAGCAAGGATGTTGCAATGTTAGCACTACAGGAGGAATGACGACCCGCCAAACTTCCCATAACAACCCATCCCAAACGGGTTTCTACAGCTACTGGTCCGCAGTTCAAAGTTTTAATTCTCCCGGTCAGTAACAGTCCATTCACGTTACCTCCCAGAAGCAGTTGAATTTCAGGTCCATTGGGACCACAATCAGAAACACAAAACTGTTTTTCAGTTCCTTCATTAAAGGACCCCTCTGAAGCCTAGGAACTTCACCACAAATTACAGGCTAACTGTGCACAGGGACCTCACAACAATATTACATCCGCACTGCAGATCTTCAACTGGTAGGTCGAATGCAACTGCCTGTCAGTTTCAGCACGTCCAAACAAATCATGAGTTAAGGTCTTCGCACCTGAGAATTGAAGTCCAACAGACACAGCAGTTCTTTCCAATAAATAAGATCGCTGCGATCCACTGTCGATCAAAGCCCTGACGATGCGTTCTCGTCTTCCAGATAGGATCTCCACCATTACGGTTGAAGGAGAACCGCTTGACCATAGCTTTGACTGCTCAATATTGGACTGTGTTTTTCCATACTTGGCTCCTCCTTCTTATGTTCTTCGTTCGACTCCTTCAATGGCAAGTTTGGACACATAAGAACACGGTGTCTATTCCCACATACCTAACACGGCACAGTCGCTTTACAAGCTTTATCAGTATGACCTTGTTCCAGACATTGGTAGCAGCACCCCGTTTTCATTAATATACTTTTCTTCTCAGACAGAGTCATATTATGAATCTTGAAACAATCTTTCGTATCATGGTTTCTCTTACAGAAGACATACTTGCTTCCATTTGATGTACCTCTTGCTTCTCCAGCATACAGATTACTAACAGTAGGTATACATTCAGATTGAGGTAACTTGCTGTTCTGCTTTCCCGGTTTCTGTGAGGATATGTAGAATCTCCCTAGAGTCAGAGAAATTATTTGTTCTCCCTCCACTTATTTATTCGGGAAAAGTGATAGCTGCGGCAATTTTTCACAATAAATATTCTCTGCTGTTTCACTTATAGGCAAAAAAATGGCAGTTCTTAACCACACTCATAGCAGGTCTTCTGGGAGTGATGATTCAGCTAGGGAGAATAAAAAGGCTGCATATTTATCACTGGTCATTCCCAACGGTTTCAGTGACCTAAGATGCAACTCTAATCGATCACTGAGTTGCAAAGGAGTGAGTTTCTGAAATGCTGTGAAATTCTGAATAACTAATCAAAACAGTTCACGAACATAGAACTCCACCAATAATTCTTGTCTTCCGAACCTACTCTGTAAACACTGAATTGCTTTCTCGTAGTTATCAGCTGTAAGCGGAAAGCTATTTACGACGCCTCTCTCCCTTCTGCCCCCTCTAGTAGCTTTACTTAGGTACTGGAGTTTATCTTCCCTTTCTATGTCCGGATCATCATGTATCCTAAGGTACTGTCTCCAGAAACCTAACCAGTCTTAACTTCACCACTGAATTTCGTCAGTTCGATCTTAGGCAACTTAAGCTTTCTCTTAGCGGAACCGAAATTATCACTCAACACATCGAAACCTTCACTTGTGACAGTTGCTACATTCACTGCATAAGAGTTCTCCACCCTCTTTCGTGCTTCGTCTGATCTATCGCGGTATTCTTGCAATTTATTGTATTCACTTTCATAATCCGCGTCATCGCTGCTGTTGAGAAGCACGTCTAAAACCTTATCATCAGCTTCTTACAGTTCAAAAGCCAGTCTTTCTTAGTTAAATATAATTTTACCTTGTCGAGTTGTGTTTCCGTCATCAATGAGTCAAAAGTCTTCGTAAATGCTGCACGTGTGGTTTTTCTCAATTTTACGAGTCTCTCCATCCTGACTTGCTTACAGCTTCCTCACGTCGAATGGAATCTGTCCTGTCGCAATCACCACTAATGTTATATTCAGACCAGAAAACCTTCCTGGCAGATTGGTTCGTCAAAATGCAGGCACTTTTTATTTTACGGAAACAGTAACAACAAAATATTTCATTCAAGGTAAGGTTGTATTTACGACACATCTATGAACAGAATACATCCATAAAAGTAAGTCTGTAACAACTGGCAGTCTTGTGTCCGTGAACCAAACAATGTCAAACGTAAAGTTATTTCACTCTGCTAGATTTATACAAGAGGATATAACGTGACAAGTTTTGAGGATTGTTATGTTTATGTATTCAAGTTGTCAATACTTCAGATGGTTCCTCCTTCAATTGTAATCAACATATCAGAAACTTGTATATATTTCCTCTAGCCAATTAAAATTGGGGTGTGTACAGGAATCTAGCCTATCAGTAAACAGTTCTGGGAGATTCCCCTTAAAAGTACTATAAAAGCAGGACGCATTAGGGCCATAATGTCTGAATTGCTCCAGTTATTGTGAGTGAGGTGTGTCCATAGGGAGGCAGGGGCGCGGGCTGCGTGAGAAAGATCTAGCGACTCAAGGGAATGGCAGAATGTTCATAGATATGTGATAGTTCCTGCGGATAGTGTGCGGGGAAGGTTTCAACCTCTTTTACCTAATGTCAATTTCCAAATTTGGTAGTTTAAATGTAGAATTTTCGGCAAGTCTGAGGACTCTGTTCTATTCCCTACGGGAGGAATATGTAATGTAAGGGAACAATGGGCAATTACCCTCTGTTGGTTTCCATTCAACTTGGCATGGGGTGACTAATTTTTTTACACTTCTAAATTTCTTAAAACCTTTTGGCATTAATGTTTCTCAATTATTCACCGTTGAACCATAGGCCTACTTAGGTTTTTAACTATTTCTATAAGGAGGGCAAGTGTTTCGCCGCCTAGCCTTTCGTTTATGGCCATTCATGTTCCTTTCCTTTTTACACTAAGTCCTGCACATTTATTGGTGTGTGTAGAGTTTTTCTGGTGTTAGTTCCCTTTGGGAACAGTGAAACCTATAACTGTTGAGCAAATAGATAAGCCAACATCAGGACAACGGTGTTTAAATACTTTAATTTATGACAGCCAATAGCTAGTCAGTTGGTGCTCAAGTGCCCCATAAGAAAACTGATGCCTCTGCGAGGATGGACTATGATATAGTTGGAGCTCAGACTCCTACGAAGTAGATTTTCTGTGAGCATTTCTTGCTTTTACAAAATTTTGTACCTGGCAAGAGCAATTCAACTCTTTTCTGTGTAATTCTCTCAAGCCTTGGTACCTGATATTCGGACTAGTCTACAATATTGTTAGAGCTGTCGAGATAATTAATATTATTGTTATTCATTCAGATTTTCTGTTTCTCCAATTTTAAACTCAGAAAAAAGGAAAGAGAAAACTGTCATAATTTGTTAAGTTCTTCTCTAGTTAATTCCTTGTCCAGCCATTCAAACCAGGTGCTTCCTAATCTCCTGTGAGCCTCGGAAACCCCACATCAATAATAATAATAATCATAATAGCAATATTATTAATAATAATTGTACCGGGTGGTACACCTCTATGCCGCACATTTAAATCTTCCGCCTTAAAGTACTCCTCTACAGGAGAAACAGTGAACTTGAAACTGGACCTACTTCACCTTTCCTCTGAAGATGTCACTGCGTGAATTTCGACTTGTTTTTGTTTACTATTTATCAAGAAGTTTGGACATTCTCTCATAGATGTCACTGCCGAAAAAAATGATCATGCACCCTGGTGAGAAGTGAAGGAACTTTTTTGAAGAAATTTTGTACTCATAAGTTTTGTTTTGTTCATTCTTTTGTGGGTTGGCAATATTTAGCTTTTCCTTCCGCCGGTTTTGAAGTTAGCCAATTAATAATTTCTATAATTAATTTTCAGCCAATCCCGTATTTCTTCGATTTTGCGTGTAACTGTTTAATGTAGCCAATAAAAACCTGGGGGTGTGTCTTGATTATTCATGAAAGGTCTCGAAACTTCCCCGAGGGTTTATAAACTGCGGATTTTCTCGTCTCTCGGCCACATGATCAACATCTAACCTAGTGTGTGGACATGTAGCAGGAGGCGGGTGGTGTCTCTTTCTTCAGCCAGGAGCTCTTCGGCAAGGTAATGGCCGTTTAACATCTTATTTCTTGCTATCTCAGCAGTTTAACCCGCGGGAAAGGTCCGAAACTTTAATATGCAACCTACTTTTCTAAACATGTAATTTTCTGCCGGCTTATATAAAAACTTCATAAAATCTGTAAGTGTAATTCGGGGATAGAGAGTGATTTACCCTCTCGAGCTCCCCTTCATTTTGGTTTGAGGTGACTACGTTTTGGTAACTGGATCTCTTCCTTAATGTTTTAAATTTCTTTCTTATACAGGTCACCTCCATAGTTTGGGAATAGCCCCTGTGTCATCGGCCTAGTGCCTTTTTAGGTTTTAAGAATGCATGTGTAGGAGCGCATATACATGCCTCCATTCCTTTTGGTATTCCGGGCCATTTACTTAACCTGTTCTTTTTCTGCTAAGGCCCAGTAGGTTGGGTACAAGGTACCCCCGTTTCATTTTCTAAGTGGTGCCTTAATGGCAAGTAATTGTAAAGTCTACTATTGCCTTGAAGAGGCTTGAGAAACTGAGAGCGTGTCAGCTCTTTTCTTGTGTTTTAAAAGTGCCTCTGGGAGGCCTGATTTTGTAATTGGGAGCGAGTGCTCCATGTATCAGGGGTTTTATGCCCTTCTGAACAAATTGTTGCTTGGTTAAAGTTGAACTAGGAGCTCAAACGTTGTAAGGCTAGGGGCTTGTAGCCGAAGTGTGTTAAAGATTCGAAATCTTGGATTTTGTTTTTCTAAATCTTGTTTTTAAATTACTATGTTATTGTTATCTCACTCAGTGAGAAATTGTTGCTTTTTAAAAATATAACCTTCCATTTCAGTTTAAATTCTTTCTTGACAAAGTAGTTAGACTATTCACCCCGGCACCTTCTTTCACCTCTGCTGATCCACCAAACCAAGGTAACAATAATAATAACAACAGTAATCGACACTGTCGTTGATCGACACCACCCTCTTGCTGATTTTCACGGCAGGTAAATGCTGTGACTGAATCGTCATTTAGATCACTGCTACTCCCTTCCAGTCCCGATCCTTCCCTTTCTCACAGACGCCGAAAACATTCTGACGTAAATGCGATGGCAAGCAAGCACCACAAATAAATAAGCAGCTGGATATGGCTGCAAATAATATTAGCGTTAACTAATACCACCTTTAACAGTGTTCATTAGGCCAATGTCCTTCTTAGACTTGTAAGATTTCCGTTCTTGTAACCTAAATCCTAAACAGTTTCAAAACATCAATGTCTGGGCGCAGTGATCAAAATTCACCTTATCATTCCACTCACGCTTCATCTGCTAGATTGCTAGATTTGTAATTGAAAACCTAAGGCCGGCATGATATTCGAAATAAGCATACATAATCTATAACTATTTGCCTGTAAGTGTTGATTAAATCTGGGTACGTGTGGGCGATGCGTGGATAGTTACGTATTAACACACTATAAATACTTAATTTGGTTCTATGCCAGACGAAGATAACGATGGATTTGGTAATCAATTGTGCAGTAATGTGTTTATCTATCCAGTAAAAATCAGATTCTTGTAATCCCTTCAGCCTGTTGTACTTTATATGAAGAACTCTGTATTTACCACAGGCCATTGTGGCTGTCCTGCTGTGTATAATAGGACCTGACTGAATCACAATTTCAATTTTTAAAGAGTGTTACATAATGAGTTAATGTGCCATTCTAGTGCACTTCTATTATCAAAGGATAAAATCGTGTCACTACATTACTAAGAACTTTCTTTAATGTAGATTTATTGGCGATTTTTACGTCAACTCTTTATTTCATGCGGATTTGGCTTTTTCCTTTATTATGTTATTTTGACTTCATGGCGATATTTCTCTTTCCTTCATCATCTTAATAGATTATATGTATATCAGTTAAGATTCATTTATCACCACAGTTGTTTTCAGGTTTGGTAGCCTCCTCTAAAAATCCTATTAAATCTACACGCTCTTTTCCTAATTGATGTGCTCCTGGTGCTTGGCTTTCTGGCAAACACTTATTAGGGTCCTTGAAATATTCATTGAGTGACACTTTATCCCAGATTATTGGAGAATTCTTCATAACAGGTGAATAACAAAAGTCCTTTAACCCACCAATTTTGCGTCCGAACAATCCAAAGAGATTTGGCCCACAAGATCTGGACCTGTCACCTGGTTTTAATGTGTGACAATGTGCACATCTTTCCATAAATATTTTCTTTCCTTTGACTAAGTCGGGTTTTGGCGGAGGAGAAGTACATGGGCACGTATTTTTCTCGCACATATTTTAAATTAGATTAACCAAAAATGAGGTTTTACAGCAAGGTTTGAAATATTTACTATTATTTACATATTAAATTGTGAAAGATAGACTACTTCCAAAGATTTTCATGCTTTTAGCAAACGTAAATAAAGTGCCAACATATAGTTCTACGTTCTGTGCCAAAGTCCGCATGCTATCAAAATGAATAGAAGGCGGATTATCCAGATGGCAGCACCACACGAAGCAAAAGCGTCGACTTTATAAGTAGGACAACAAAATAATAATGGCATGTGGCCTCGGGAGAGGCCTGGGACAGGTCTTTCGATTTGACGCTGTGTAGGCGACCGGCGCGTCTGTGAGGATGGGGCCATATCAAAGATGATATCCAAAGCTGAAGACGTCACAAACACCCGGCCCCCGAGCCCTAGGAATTAATTAATGAAAGTTAAAATTCCTGGCCCTAGACGGAGTCGAACCAGCGACCCCTTGAACCAAAGGCCAGCATGCTAACCACTTAGCCATGGAGCCGGACAGTGAGACAACAGAAGAAAACTAGAGGTCTTTGAAATGAGGATCTCTTAGACGAAGAATTTCTAGATAATGCGTTGTGTTAAAGCGTTCAGAGAGAGCAAAGAAGACATTCCATCTCGTCACATCCCACAACTGCTAAACGGAAGCCGTTGACCACACCATTCACTTTATCTCCGAGAGCGCAATGTCATCTTGAATCGATGGAGTTTTACTTTTAATTACTTCCTTGAATTCAAAGCTACTCTCGACAAAGCTTGTCAAAGAAATAAAACACAAATAGCATGTACATAACAATGAGTCATCCAGAACAAGATTAAAATTGGATACTGTATATACAAAAGGGTGAAGAGAGAAAACAGTAACAAAACATGATAATAATTATGGTGGAAAGTTGCAATAATATATCAAATAGGAAGCATACAAGTAGTTTTCTAATATACATAATGGAGCATTTAAGTGCTGTTTGTTACGATTGAGCTTTGACACATTTAAACAGATATGTACTTTCAAGTGCTTGCAGCAATCACTAAGCATAAACCGACCAAGTTCGGCGTAAAGTAAGCAAAGGGACTCAAGAAATACTTGCCGGTGCGGGGGGAAAGAGGACTCAGCAGAGCAATGCGCAGGGAAGGGCGTAAAGTGAGGCAACACCAATATTTAAATGTCGTGTCTAGAACAACCAGATAGCAGTGATCACATCCCAAATCAAGTGGTGATTTCAATTATGGGGCCTTTCCCCAGAGGAACTATCGCGGTAGGGACACGTGGAAAAGGAGGGGGGGGGAGGGGAACACCCAAGAAAACTCCCACAAGCACAGGTTTCAAAAATGAACACATATATTAAAATAACTCCAAGAAATAACAATTGTTTACACTATAAGAATGAGAACTTCGACCATTTGATACACCATTAAAGTGGGAAATTGTACAAATTATCAACAGGTTGTCTCTCCTTCTTTTTTTTTTTGTTTAGTGCACGTATCTTAAAGGGGTAATCACCAAACCACAATAGAGCTTGGGGAGGCGGGGCGCCAAGCACGAAACCAGAATAAAATTTTATACCATGTCCACGCGATTGCCACAAAAGTAGCAAGGAATTATGGAAACAGGAACAAGAAAATTAACATTAGTTAAAAGGAATTTTTCCAGTGCTCACAAAGGTACGTGATAAAAGAACAGGCTATCCCCCTAAAACTAAGGCACACCTTTTTTCTTTTTAAAGCAAGTAGACACCAGAATAATCGAAAGGCACACGCCAGATGAAGTGTAAAAATTTAGCAGAGCACCAAGCTACAAATTTATTAATATGTTACTAGAGGTACGAAAGGTAGACGAAAAGAAGGAAAAATCAGGAAAGAGATTCAAGCAGGGAAAGGGGGTTGACCAGGGTACGATGTCCGCTCCAAACGAGAGAAAAGGTTCCAGCACAACTGTTCAAAACTCGAAGCCCAGCACGCTTCCTCCTTCATATTTCCATCATAAAGTCAAAGTTAATAATTTGGCACCGTGAAATTCCGCTGCGTCCTGAAGGGACGATAGTTCAATATCGAAGCGTTATTCAAGCCCATGTGATGAATGAGAGGGCGAAATTAAAATGAATGGTAAATAATTACAGTAAAAGTCTGCTCACCCAACACGTAACGGAGAACCAAGTAAAGTCCAAATGCACTCGGATCAGCCGGTCCAGGGCTTGAGCTCCCACTGCCGATTACAACACCAAGTCACACCTGATCGCCGGACAGGAGAAAGCGGCGAGTATATATATACGGAGCGAAGCGAGCTCGAGAACACACTAGAACTAGGTGACGTCACAGAGATTGCGCGTGGCGGTGTAGCAGATGAAGCAGTGGTGAGACAGCATAGCAAGCAGAAGGTTCATAGAGCAGCGCAATATAGTGTGCACTAAATCAAGACGGAGAAGCAGCCATAAGGTAGGCGAAGTTGAGCTCGTAACATACTCCCACCACCAGGAGAAATCCGAAGGATTGGTGTCCAAAGTTGACGAGACGGCAAATGAGAGCAGAAGATGGTGAAAGCAGTACCGGTGGTCCAAAGCGATGCGGACGAAGATGAAGAGTGGCGGAGATCCAACTGCGGCGAAAACGATGACAGGGAAAAAGGCAGAACCGACGAAAACATGAAGACAGTAGAAGCACCAGGTCCCACGAAGTCTGAAGGAAGCGCGGTCTCAGGGCCAGACAGGAAGACGCAGCATCATAGGAAAGAAGAAATAAAGAGAATAAGTCACCAAAGAAAATAAGAGGAGAATAAGGGGGAAAAGGACGGGGGGAAAGGAGAGAGCAAGAAAACAAACAGGATGATTTAAATGATCAAACCAAATTATCTAGTGCTCTGCATAACAATATGACAGTAAAAAAAAATTTTCCAATATTTATCAATAATATACCCCAAAGGGATAACAAGACAAAACTTAGTTAAAAGAGGGGGAGGATCAGGCATGAAATTTTCGGCAGTGGCAGAAGAGCTGGGTGAGCAGAGACAAGGGAAAAAAAAATTTATTAAGAAATATGAAGGAAGGAGAGTAATGGACAGCAAATTAATATCGTAAAGCCAAGAAAATACAAAAGGAATAAAAGAACCGATCAATACCCCTCTCCCGCCGCACAGAAAAAAAAGGGAAACGTAGGGATTAGGTATGGAAGGGCTTTAGTCGAGAAAAATGAGCCTTTCGGAGATCAGTAGGGGATTCCATAGACTGAAGCTGAACAGTATTGGGCGAGGGAAAAGAAAGAATACGAAAGGGACCCAGCCAACGAGGGGAGAGTTTAGCCGAAATATTCTGAGGTGCAGAGCTAAATGGATGATTTTTAAGAAGAACTAAATCAAACAATTTAAATTTAGAAGGTAAGGCACGAGAATTACACAGATTTTTATGAACTTTACTGGCCTGAAGGAGCTTTTGATAAGCGGAATACAATTGGGAGTGATTAAGACGATCGGAGGGTGTATCCAAAAGCGAGGGGAGATCCCACGTAAGGGCAAGGGGGGTATTCAACTCACGGCCAAGAAAGAGTTTAGCCGGTGTACAACCAGTAGAAGAATTGATGGTGGAGTTGAGGGCGAGCACAAAAGAAGGGAGTTCGGTATCCCATGATTTCTGGTTATGGGAGTGAAAAATAGATAGAAATGTTTTAAGGTTACGGTGGTAGCGTTCGACGGTATTTGCCTGAGGATGATAGGGGGAAGTACAAACCTTTTTTATGCCAAGAGAAAAACAAAAATTATAGAACTGTCTAGAGGTGAAAATCGAAGCATTATCAGAAATGAGAACTTTAGGGAGGCCAGTGATAGGAAAAATGTAATTGAACAAAAGATTAATAACAATTTGTGAAGAGATATTTCTCAAAGGACGAACAATAAGAAATTTAGAAAACCCATCTAACAGAGTAAAGATGTATGAATTGGACTTAGAGGATTTAACAATAGGCCCAACAATGTCAATGTAATACTTTTCAGCCGAGTAAGTGGCGGGAGAAGCGGCATAGGAGCCGTAAGGAAGGTGATTTAACGGTTTATGTTTCTGACAAGAAGGGCAAGATCGAACCCACGAAAAAATGTCTTTACGCATCTGCGGCCAAAAAAATTGGGAGGCAAGGCGAGCGTAGGTCTTAGCTCTCCCAAAGTGGCCGCCGATAGGCGAATCATGAAAATATTGAAATACCATAGACCGGAGAGTGGAAGGAAGAACCAGACGAGGAGTAGCCTTAGGAGTAGGTTTAAAAAGAAGGAGTTGGTGGTGGACCCGAAAAGGGCCAGAATAATCAGGAGAAGTAATTTCTTGGGAAATTTGTTGACAGTAGGGGGTCATGCTGTTGATGGTGCAAGCAAGATTGAAAAGAGAGGGGAAAGTTAGTTAAGGAAGAGACGGAAATAACAGAGTTAATAGGAAGGGAATCAAGTTCGGAAGGTTGAAGCTGGTGGTCATCAAAGAGACGAGAAAGAGCATCGGCGACAGAGTTATTATAACCGGAAACGAATTTTAAAGAGAACTTGAAACGAGACAGGCGGAGTAACCAACGACCAGTACGACCAATTTTGGGGGCATTATGTAAGAGCCAAGAAAGGGCCTGGTTATCAGTGCTGACAATATACTCGCGATGGTCGAGATATTCAGAAAAGTGTTCTATTGAGAGAATAAGAGCCAGGGCTTCCTTTTCGTAAGTAGAATACTTTTGTTCAGCAGGGGATAACAGGCGACTAAAGTAGGCCACGGGGAGCGTACGGTCATTAATAGTTTGTTGAAGGACAGCACCAATGGCAATGTCTGAGGCATCGGTAGATAATTCAAAGGTAAAATTAAAATCAGGAATTTGTAAGAGGGGAGCATGAGATAGTTTCGATTTAAGAAGATCAAAGGCCATTTGTTGCTGAGGGGACCAGTGAAATTTGACCCCTTTTCTTTTGAGTTTATTCAATGGATCAGCAATAGATGAAAAATTAGGGATGTATTTGGCATAGAAGCCAACCATTCCCAAAAAGGAACGTAAATGTTTCAAGTTCGTAGGAGGGGGTATCTTATTAATGGCAGAGACACGATCAGGATCAACAGCAATGCCATCAGAACTCAATATGTGGCCAAGAAATTTAATCGAAGTTTGGGCGATCAAAACTTTAGAAGGATTAACGGTGAGGCCGACATTGCGAAGACGAGTAAGGACTTCGCGTACATGAGACAAATGTGAGTCAAAATCCGGAGAAAAAACTAAGATATCATCAACAAAAGGAAAAAGATACTTATACTTAATGTCAGCAAAAAGGGAGTCAACAAAGCGCTGCATTATTTGGGAGCCAAGATTAAGGCCAAAGGGAACTTTTTTAAATTGATAGAGCCCAGTAGGAGTAATGAATGCTGTATACCGAGAACTGAGGTCATCTAAGGGAAGTTGATTGTAAGCAGAATTGAGGTCGAAAATTGAAAAAAATTTGGAACCGGAAAAATGTTGGAATGCCGAATTTAATTTAGGCATCGGATAGGCGTCATAGACGATTTTCTCATTAATCTTCCTATAATCCACAATAAATCTCGCAGAACCATCAGGCTTGGCGACCACAAAGGCAGGTGAAGCATAATCGGAAGATGATGGAATAATAGTATTATCTTTAAGCATTGTTTGAATCAATTGATTTAAAGTGTTCATCCGAGGAGGGCTAAGAAAATAGGGAGAAGAACGGACAGGGGTAAAATCCACTAGATCAATATGTGCAAAAAAATTCTTAACCGTGCCCAAATTAGGGGTAATAACGTCAGAGAACTCAGTGAGCAAAGCTTGAACCTGGTCAGAATGAATAGAGTTAATAGCAGGAAGTAGAGAATGTGAACGAGAGGGCGAAATTAAAATGAATGGTAAATAATTACAGTAAAAGTCTGCTCACCCAACACGTAACGGAGAACCAAGTAAAGTCCAAATGCACTCGGACCAGCCGGTGCAGGGCTTGAGCTCCCACTGCCGGTTACAACACCAAGTCACACCTGATCGCCGGACAGGAGAAAGCGGCGAGTATATATATATGGAGCGAAGCGAGCTCGAGAACACACTAGAACTAGGTGACGTCACAGAGATTGCGCGTGGCGGTGTAGCAGATGAAGCAGTGGTGAGACAGCATAGCAAGCAGAAGGTTCATAGAGCAGCGCAATATAGTGTGCACTAAATCAAGACGGAGAAGCAGCCATAAGGTAGGCGAAGTTGAGCTCGTAACATGTTAGAGAAATGTTTTATACAATGTTTACTAGAAGAGCTAGTTTTTTTGGCAGATGTTGAAAAAGAGTTTTCGGATGGTCCCTGTGGCTACTATTAGTTAACCAACAACT
The DNA here is from genome assembly GCF_040414725.1 of Anabrus simplex. Lineage (NCBI taxonomy): Eukaryota > Metazoa > Arthropoda > Insecta > Orthoptera > Tettigoniidae > Anabrus > Anabrus simplex. Next base: position 18,444,353 of record NC_090269.1, on the reverse strand, counting down.
TCTATTAGTTTCGCCAAGATGATGCTTGAGTTTGAGTAATTTACAGTAAGATCAGCAATTAGGTGTTTGCCCCGTCCACTGATTAATAATAATGTTACTTGCTTTACGTCCCACTAAATAATTTTACGGTTTTCGGAGACGCCGAATCCACCGAATCTTCGTGCTGAGTACAACCTTTGAGCAGTTCACTCTTAACGGTAGACGATTTGCAGGTAGAATAATGGTAAGACCATGATGACATTCCAGCTGAAATGTTAGTGGGATACCGAAATCCTGTAATCCTTGTCCAATCGAGTTCTGCAAGATGGAATAGTAACCCAGCCCTGGACCACCAGCATAACCGTACCCATCTGGAAGGTCAAGGGAGACGTTAGTGTATGATGCTGTGCTGCACCTTGAATAATTTTTAACTTGCTCTTGATAGCCACCCCCATAACATCATCTGTACAGCAACTAAGATCAGCGGTACCGGTACGGTGGATGGGCACCGCTAGACTGCTCGTATTGAGGGATCGAGAGTAAGTGAATTAACATTGCCTTTTTAGATATGGAGAAGGCATTTTACCGGATTCCTCGTGAACTACTCTAGTGCTGTTGAAGAATGCCAGATTCTTGAGGAACACGTACAGAAATGGGACGTCAGGTTGGCAAAAAATGGACTGTAACTAAACACAAAGAAAACGAAGTATATGAGTGACACTCCAGACGGATGGACATAACAAAGCCAGTGGTCAAGAATTAAATAAATTTGGTCAATTCAAGTATCTTGGCTGAAGATGGCGATGCATTTCTCTATGCCCGAACATGTTTTAGTGGAGCCTTGCTGAAATAAATGATGGTCACTTGAGTCCTTTGTGATCACCGGATGCTTGTTCACCTGAAGGTCAGTTGCCTTGCCTCTGTGAAACATTAAATAATTCTACGTCAAGGTGATGCGTATACTCCGATGAGCACTGGACCTTGTTAAACTCGATGATGGACTGGGTATCATGGAGATGGCGCCCATAACGGAAAACATATACGGTAAGGAGTTCGTTTGCGCTGGTACAGTCGCATCATGTGTGGCCAAATCGGTCATGACATTTCGCTTGGAAGGAAGCCATCTGTGTGGAAGACTGTGGAAATGGTGGCTAGAGGACTAGACCGAAACTGTATAAATAGTATCAGACCTTAATACAAAATCAACAGGGTCGACGCATCGGTTGAATGTAAACAAGCCTGTGATACATAAACATAACCCTCGGATTATCGTATTGAATTGCTAAGTTGTCAACAATAACGTACAAATATTAATATACCATGCTAAGTTAAAATGACAAAATAAGGAGATCCATCTGAAAATATAGAGCATTTTAAACTAAATGTCGACACTGGACACATGTAACGCAGAGGCCTATTTGCAAGAAATATATGTATGAACTAATGGCATTGGTACATCAGTGATATTTGAACAATATTTGTATCACTAGAATTCTCTCAACCTCATGAATTACGTATAAAACATCAATTATGAAGTTATATGGTGTGTCAATAAAAAAAAAAGAGTTAGCAGGGAAGTTCAATAATATCCTTATTTCATGGATATAACATAGGAAAAATAAAAACCGACATCTACTCTATTTTCTGCCGTACGCAATTCATTTTATCCTCTGTACTGAACCATTCTGTTCATTGAAGCAATTGTATTAATTTGAGTATTGGATATTGGAATCATACTAGGCCACCCACGAAGCCGATGTCTTACAGTATATGTCATAAAGGGGTCCAGAAGAAGCGTTCTTATGTGAAGTGAGCGCGAGCGTCATTATGAGAAATCTCCAGAACTCATTAAAAGAAGTTATGTCCCAAGCCAAGCCTCTTGATGAAGTTTGGGGACGCTTTCCAGTTCGCGGCTAAACTTATTCTAGGAGGGAAGAATGAAATAAATTAATATCTTTAGTTACAGAAGAGTTGCATTGGATTGGAGACAAAAATTGCAACCTGTATTATTTCCGCTTTAGTTTGATAGGCATTAGGGCTGCATTAATTAATGCATTCGCTAATTTGAGCCCATGATATAATTAATGCGGGAAAGTTTCCCGGGCACGCTAAGATTGCACGCAGCCAAGCGGCTTGATGACGCGACCCGGAATTATAAATTAAGGCCGCCAGGGCATATCAGAGTCATTCTTGGACCGAGAGGCTGTGGGAACGAGTCGTCATACTGCGTGTTGGTGCTGAGAACGACGCTTTGTCTTCAAGCTACATCGACTGCCTGTACTGCTATTTCTGCAAAGATGTAAGTAATCAACTTGAATATTCAGAGGAATTGAAGATTTTCCCTGTGAGATTTATGCTATGGGGAGATGAGGTACTGCTTACAAGAGACTAATGAACTAGTAGCTCCATATTTCTGTGAGGTCAAGGGTTGCAGACGGAATGCTAGAATTATTATTGGCTCAGGTTAGGAATTCTAAAACTATATGTTGTCCATGTGATAGGGTGATAGAACAGTGACGGAGAGTAGTAAAGAAACTCTTGTGTACCAGGTTAAAACTCTGAACGAGACTTGGTCAGTGTGACGTGTGAGACACGCTAACAGTGAAGACAGGCATCGAGTTTGGACAGTCTGTAATATATGAATTTATTTTCAGTTACCCCAGCATCAAGTCAGAACGAGGGTTTGACAGCATCATTGCACAGAAGCCACAACCAGGAGCTGAAGCCAACACAACAACGGGCATCGATCCAGGAACGTTGGGAGCACCTGACCAGCACAACATCGAAGAGGACACCTTCCGACTACAGAGGGAGCTGTACGAAGACGCTACACCAGCAAGAATGTCTCCAAGTGGTCAACAGTATCTGATGCAAGCCCGGCAGTCTATCAGAATGTGGTAGATCCAGTGGTCCACAGGGATGGCCGCTCCGCTATGTTCTCAAATTTAAGGTCAGAGCTTTCCAATTCTGTTTCAAGCATGTCATTTAAATTTAGATAGGAATATGGGGGCCGTCAGTCAACTAATTTGTGGTAATAGGAGAAGTTCCCTTGTAATATAGAGCTAGGCCTCAAACTCGAACCCCGTACTTTAAGGTAGATGTTATTTGTAAAGTCCTTGTTAGTGAAGTTATGGTTCATTGTAATTGCGTTATTTTATTGTACGTGTTTTTGTAAGGGTCTGATTGAACTCATTTGGGCATAGGAGGTTAGTCTACAGATAGGTACTTTTATGAGATCCCATTCAGGCATTTGTTTCTGCAGACGTAGAAGTGTATAGTTATGACCAGATGGTGACCAAGTCGTGACCAGGAATTCACCCAGATTCACTGATAGTGTGCGCGAGTCCAATATTTAAGAGGTTTGAGCCCATAAGAGGCAGAAGTAGAATTTGCAGTTGGTATGAGAGAGCCCAACCATTGAGAGTTTATTGAAGATATTTTGGAAATGCCTAGTATGGCAATGTGACGATCGCTTAATGATTAGTGTTTTGTAGCACCAGGATTTAGCCCATGAGAGGCATTAGTAAGATGAGCGAGATTGCTGAAGGTATGGAGACGAGGGCAGATAGCCCAGGTATATTTAAATGATGGCTTTAACAGCTGACTACGTGAAATGTACTTTTGAAAGGCAAGACTTTAGCCTGTCTCCTCGGTGGAGCTCATAAATTAGGGGGACTGCTGCAAGTGGAGGGGTGAGAATGGAGGTCATTGAGCTTGACGTCACAGGCTGGTGTGTTGGTCGTCTGCAGTATTTCAAGTATGCTAGGAGGGGAAGAAACGACCTTCTTGTTTTGAAAGCAGAGAGAGAGATTTGTTTTATGTCCCATTTGTTTTACGTAATATTTTAACACTGGCCCGTTTTATACTGACACCCTTGTATGTGTTGATTGGATTCTTTCATTTTGTTTGCATAGGTATCTTGGACACCTTACCTGTCATAGGACTAGGGTTCGTGACCAAGTCAGGTCATGGTAAATTTTGTGGTGATTTTGTTAGCACCGGGGTTCGACGGCGCGAGGCATTGTAAATTTTTATGGGAATCATTGTTTTTGTGTAATTAAGCAGATATCCATCTCCAAAACTTCGTTACTTACACCATTGTAACATGCTTGTTGCAGCTCACGAGTTATTGTGAAGGCAGTGAACTGATAGTCATCGGCTCAGCGTCATTTTCCCATCTCATATTGAAATGATCTTTTATTTGTAAATAATTCAATTTTATGTAATAAATCCCTATTTGTTAAACTTGGAATGCAGCGGTGTTTTCTGTTAGATATTTTATTTTTTTAATTTAGTCGAATTCTTACCTGAGTAGGCACATGTCCTAGTGTTTTATCTTTATGTTGCCCCGTTATACCCATGTTATCCCTGAGAAGAGCGTTCTACCGGCTAATTGAAGAGGACAGTGTTCAGGTAAGACTATGTGCACCAGCTCACGTCTGTGAGAGTTTGTTCACTACTGTACTCTAGGTTCGAGACCGGCCTTCGCCTGGACGGAACTTTATAGTGCAGTAGGGCACAGTACGTCATATCACATTACATTCCTGATTCCATTTATTATTTTCATTCAAGAATGCTTTACTTGGGGAAATAGAACCAATGCTATCTAGAAATAGCCTATATTTAGATAAGCAGTATGTGAAAAATTCAAAATATGTATTTTATATAAACTAGTATGATCCAGGAAATACTCGTAGGTAAGATAGGATTGTATTCTAAAATAACAGTTCTGGAGAATATCTGATACGATTCAGAGAGTGGCAGTTTATGAATGAATGAATGAATGAATGAATGAATGAATGAATGAATGAATGAATGAATCAATCAATCAATCAATCAATCAATCATCTGGATTTAAGACTGACGTTCAAGTGGTAGATTACCTATCAGTTGTTTATCTAGTCTCTTCTTGAATTATTCCAATGAAGTTGGAAATTTATCGAATTGGTGTAGATATAGGGCACCTTTCGTAAATTATTCCAGTCAGCAATTCTTCTTCCTATAAATCAATACTTGTTTTAGAAATAAATTTATTTGAATGACCTTTCTGTTACCATACGCCTATGTCACTCAACAAATTTATTAGAAACATAACCCTGTCACGAATTCCAATTCTCTCCTAACAATGTTTCTGACATTGATTCACTTAACTGCTATACTTCAGATAATATTTGTCTGTCAATAGCAGAATCGATTTGAAGTTCTCTGGTGGCAAGTGCATTTTCGTATAAAGCACATTAACACCCAAATCGTTGGCCACGTAAATACTTAATGCAAGTGACAATACATCGGTTGGTTCCTTGTGCTCTAGTTTAACAAAAAGGATATAATCTTCATTCACAGACAAAATAAATGGCGTTATCAATAACTTACTAACCTCGAACAAGACGGAATTATTAGTGGGTTGCCATTTTTCTCGCCTGTAATTTTGTATCGTGTCCAAAGAGCTCACCATTGCTTGTCACTGGAAAGCGAAACACTCTAATCCCGCCAGTTGACTTTTTCTGACAATTTTGTATAGCGCAGCAACCTATTTCCCTTAAATATGCAATATATTTCGCATTATCACATCGGGCTCCCCTACATCATAACGATGCTTAAGACTCAATATGGCCGCCACCGCAAATGATTGTGGTAGCCTGACCAGACCTTCCTAGACTGACCTTAGTTACAAGTGAAGACCTCAACGGCATCTGCAGTAGAGAAGATGGACTTCGGTACAGTTTAGATGGCGGAAGAGGCAGCCCATTACTCAGGAATTAATTGAGTGTAATAACTACCGTATACGGTTTCCAGGGCGGAAAGGATGTTTGATGACAGGTGTTGGTGGTGGTAATTATTATTTTAAGAGGAAGTACAACCAGACAACCCTCCTCTATTAACAGTAATCAGAGAGAAGAAATCCACAGTTCTAGTAGGGATGGGACAAACGTTTACTTGCCAGTATCATCTTCCACAGTATCCCTTACAGTGCAGTGTTACATTGGAGTATTAGAATATCAAAGTAACATAATACAAGTTGCAGGCCAACTTTTGGGAGGAACATCCACTACACCTGCTGCCCCTTACAGCCCCTAACCGCACCTTAGTAAGTACTTATAAATAACAATATTATACCTTCATCTCGCTTTCTTCTCTCTCACTATCCCTTCCGCCAGCTCGTTACTCACATTCTTGACTATTCCTGGAAAATGTACGAAAACGAATTCTTCGAAACCTTCATTTATAAAAATCGCCATAATTGCTACATACGGTATCTCTGTATATTCCTAGATGTCCAAGGATCTGTATTTAAACAGACACTCGGACCCGACATTATAAAACATGTTGATGAACGAGTGTCATATACACTTCAGATGCTGCCGGAATGAGAGATAAGGAAACAGTTCTTCTATCAGCCAATATGTAAGCAGAGTTTAATCCATTACTTTTGTTTTGTCTTTTTACGTCGCATCGACACAGACTGATTTTATGGTGGCAGTGGGATAGAATAGGACAAGACTAGGACGGAAGTAACCCTGGCCTCAAATGAGCAACAGTCCCAGCATTTACTTCGTGTGTACACCGAAAACCATCTTCAGGTCTGCCGACAGTGGAATTAGAACCCACCCTCTCCAAAATACAAGCTAAAAGGTACGTGACCGAAACTGTGTAGCCAACTCGCTCTGGAAATCCAGTATAAAAGCCTCCAAATTTTTCCTCTTCCGCCAGAGGAAGAAGGTATGGAATATGCGGTAAACTACTATGTAAGTGGTTTGTCTATCGCCCTTTTCCTTATATCACTCCTTTTCTATCGTACCGGTAAAAATTATGACAACAGCTGTTGCTGCACTGCCTTGCAGGTTGCAGTCGATAACGAAGTTTCAGGAGGGACAGATTCACATGATGACACTTACAATGGCTTTTCAGGACCTGATACTTGAGTACCATGTACATTAATTTTTAAAATGAGTATTATTATTATTATTATTATTATTATTATTATTATTATTATTATTATTATTATTATTATTATTATTATTATTATTACTGACTTTCCGTAGAACATAGAGATGTAAGAAGGACGGGCGTGAATGGGTGGCCAGAGAAAAGATCAAATCTTAATTTAAAACTCTAAAATTTGAAATTTTATTTCTTTCCTTGTTTTATCTTTTTTTCTATTAAAATCTAAATGAATAACACCAAATAACAGTTGAATAAACAAAAAGCGAGCTCCGTCAGCTCTAGAATCAATAGTTATTTGAAACCTAAGAATAATCAATAGACATAGGCCTGATGATTTTTAAGAGATGAATTTGGCAGCTCAAACGTCACACTGTTACAAAGAGTACTACTGCTCCAATCAATTAAAAGTTAGGAGACGAAGCTCCAAAATTTACAACATTCCAGCCTCTCCAAGGTACAATCTATTTTTTTTTTTTTTTACATTAGATCAAAAATATAAACAGTTTTCACTCTCTTCCTCGCTCGACAGCCCAAGTTACCTTTAAATAGGAAGTTAATCTTTAACCCTTTCATGCTTACTGGTTATTTAACAAACCATCAGCTATTATTACACTTTCCTGACTTACATTTTGTTGAAATATACCCTCTTGAATCTATTGACGTTCATGAGGAATTTATAGATGAATTTGAGAGGTATTCCATCTTTCAGTGGTTGGCAGTCGTGAATTTGATGTGTTTTTGTTCTAATTGGTTAATTATAGATGACCGGTTTCACTCTGGGACCTGGCCTTCTGGACAACTATGTAGGCTAGTTTGTCCTTGTTTTATTGTTGGTGAAGCGCTATTATGCATTCTTGGCTGCTTTGATCAACAATAGATCGTTAGTAGATTGTCAGAAGATTTGTTTCTGTGTGACACAGTGTGTTTTGGAAGACTTCAAACCGCAATCAATGCAAGGTAAGTGTATTTATATGCACTATTGCCCATTTGTAAACACTTTTATATGCCTGTTTGTTTTTTCATGCGTTATTTCTAATGTTGATATTGTTCTGTCATCTAATGATGAATGAATGATCATTTTCATTTGGCGCAAAGGTGTTCTTTGTGAGAAAGTGGCATCGCGCGTGAAATGCAAAAGAGCGGAATGATGTAACTTAATGTGGAAATAAAAGATTTCTTGATATTTTGGTAATTAGAAGTATATAGTATTTTTTACGACCACCATGCTTTCTTTGAGGAGCAGTTTCGTTCCTTTTATAGATGCCCTGAGTTCGATTCTTTCTATTACTGGCATTTACAAACGCAGTTACGAACGACTAAAGATCTCGGATGACTTTGATCGAGTGTTATAGCTTTCTTAGAATTAATGGGCTTGCTAACTCAGTATTTAGTTTATAATAGTTTTTATATGTGGAATTTACTGTAATATGCCGTTATTTTTTGTTCTAGAAGAAAATGGCGGGAAGAAAACGTACAGATTGCGTAAGTGGAATATCTCACGAAGAGTTATGTATAATGCTTGAATGCTTGATAGTATAACAGAAAACCAGACAGAGGAATCGGATATTGCTGGAGACTCTGATGCAGATGACGACTGCCCTATAGACCTCGTGCGCATGGATGCTCGCTTCCCTCAAACAGAAGCTGGATATTTCTTCTCCCACTCGTTCTTTCATCTGGAATATGTGATTACTGAAATATGACTTATCCCAACGAATATTCTCAAAGTCCACACAAATCTCTATGGACGACGACAGTTCAGCTTTAAATAGCTTCCTTCACTCTCACACTTGATTCTCCCGCACAAGCCACTACACACAGTCGTCACATGAATGTTCTGATCTGCATTAAGGACAGTCGCCCAGGTGGCAGATTCCCTATCTGTTGTTTTCTTAGCCTTTTCCTAAATGATTTCAAAGAAATTGGAATTTTATTTAACATATCCCTTGGTAAGTTATTCAAGTATCTAACTCCCCTTCCTATAAAAAATATTTGCCCCAGTTTGTCCTCTTGAATTCAAACTTTATCTTCATATTGTGATCTTTCCTACTTTTATAAACGCCAATCAAACTTATTCGTCTACTAATGTCATTCCACGCCATCTCTCCGCTGACAGCTCGGAACATACCACTTAGTCGAGCAGCTCTTCTTCTTTCTCTCAATTCTTTTAAGCACAAACTTTGCAACATTTTGGTAACTCTTTTGTCGGAAATCACCCAGAACAAATCAAGCTGATTTTCTTTGGATTTTTTTCCAGTTCTTGAATCAGGTAATCCTGGTGAGGGTCCCACACACTGGAACCATACTCTAGTTGGGGTCTTACCAGAGACTTATATGCCCTCTCCTTTACATCCTTACTACAACTCCTAAACACCCTCACAACCATGTGCAGAGATCTGTACACTTTATTTACAATCCCATTTATGTGATTACCCCAATGAAGATCTTTCCTTATATTAACACCTAGATACTTACAATGAGCCCAAAAAAGGAACTTTTACCCCATCAACGCAGTAATTAAAACTGAGAGGACTTTTCCTATTTGTGAAACTCACAACCTGACTTTTAACCCCGTTTATCAACATACCATTGCCTGCTGTCCATCTCACGACATTTTCGAGGTCACGTTGCAGTTGCTCACAATCTTGTAACATATTTATTACTCTATAGAGAATAACATCATCCGCAAAAAGCCTTACCTCTGATTCCCCTCCTTTACTCATATCATTTATATATACAAGAAAACATAAAGGTCCGATAATACTGCCTTGAGGAATTCCCCTCTTAATTATTACAGGGTCAGATAAAGCTTCACCTACTCTAATTCTCTGAGATCTATTTTCTAGAAATATAGCAACCCATTCAGCCACTCTTTTGTCTCGTACAATTGCACTCATTTTTGCTAGTAGTCACCCATGATCCACCCTATCAAATGCTCTAGACAGGTCAATCGCGATACAGCCCATTTGACCTCCTGAATCCAAGATATCTGCTATATCTTGCTGGAATCCTACAAGTTGAGCTTCAGTGGAATAACCTTTCCTAAAACCGAATTGCCGTCTATCGGACTAGTTATTAATCTGGTTTTATCAGTACCACATCCAGGATATTTTTCCCTCTGGTTGGTTCCATCACCTTCTGAATCAACTGTCCATCCCATATTAACTTATTTGCCATTTGTTGGTCATGCTTCCTGTCGTTCGCATTTCCTTCCCAATTGGCATCTGGTAAATTCAGATCTCCCGCTACAATCACATTTCTTTCCATGTCGTTTCCTACATAGCTGATTATCTTATCAAATAATTCTGAATTCGTGTCAGTGCTACCCTTTCCCGTTCTGTACACTCGAAATATATCAAGTTGCCTATTATCTTTAGAAATGAGCCTTACACCTAGAATTTCATGTGTCTCATCTTTAACTTTTTCGTAGCTTACAAATTCTTCTTTCACCAGAATCAATACTCCCCCTCCCACCATTCCTATCCTATCTCTACGATACACACTCCAGTTCCGTGAGAAAATTTCTGCATCCATTATATCATTTCTCAGCCATGATTCAACTCCTATTACAATATCTGGTAAATATATATCTATTAAATTACTCAATTCTATTCCTTACTTTACAATACTTCTACAGTTCAGCACTAACAATTTTATGTCATCCCTACTTAATTTCTAAGTCCCTGTTCCCTTATCACCGCTCCCTAGGCCACCCCGTTTCCCTGAATGTACCTCCCTATTATCCTTCCAAACAAATTTCCTAACTTATACGTACCATTGCGGTTTAAGTGAAGGCCATCTGAGCGCAGATCCCTATCTCCTATCTGTTTACCTTCCAGGGTCGGTCTTTCCCTCGGACAAAGCGAGGGATCCCACCTCTACGCCTCAAGGGCAGTGTCCTGGAGCTTCAGACTCTGGGTCGGGGATACAACTGGCGAGGATGACCAGTACCTCGCTCAGGCGGCCTCTCCTGCTGAACAGGGGCCCTGCGGGGGGGATGGGAAGATTGGAAGGGATAGGCAAGGAAGAGGGAAGGAAGCGGCCGTTACCTTAAGTTAGGTACCATCCCGGCATTTGCCTGGAAGAGAAGTGGGAACCACGGAGAACCACTTTCAGGATGGCTGAGGTGAGAATCGAACCCATCTCTACTCAGTTGACCTCCCCAGGCTGAGTGGAGCCTGTTCCAGCCCTCGTCCCACTTTTCAAATTTCGTGGCAGTACTCCAATAACGATAATTTTGTGTATTAATATATCCACGTAGGTGAAACCACGATTCGTCCGAAAAGAACATTAGATCAGGGTCAATTTCTCAGCCATGTATCGCATTCAAAACCCATTCACCCGGTTTAAGTTCTTGCACTGCAGTCATTTTATACAGCTTTAAATTCAATAAATTTGTACCCGTTCGAACAGAGCCATAGGAAATTTCTATTTCCTGAGCAAGTCGTCGAAGTGACTTTATAGGAGAGCTTTCCAATGTTACCTGCAGTTCTTGTGTGAGTACTGTACGTGGTTTATTACGATTCTTATCAATAAGACTTCCCGTCTTACGTAAATGATTTACTAATCTACGAATCGAAATTCGATCTGGAACTTGAACATCAGGAAACTTCTCTTGGAATAATCTCCTTATGGCCCTCACACTTTCTGTACGGACGTATGAATCATAAATGAATACTCTTTGGGCAACAGAATAGTTCTACCGTTACCTGATGTACCGGGAGGTACACCCCACCGCCGCGCATTTATATCTTGTATCTAAAGGAAGATCATGCTAAGGAGGCAAGTAATTTAATTGATCATCTATCAAAGATGTCTAATAAAGTTAGTCAATTGTTAACTGGGACAGCTACTCCCAAAACCGACCAAGCCACTGTCGTAAACATAGCAAGTAAGGAGGATTCTTCCAAGCATGTAGAAAGCATAAAAGTTATATCAACGCAACAAACTTCTGCCCCATTAGGAAATCGTCGTACATCTATTCCACCATTCTTTTTAAATAATGCTATCTCTGAAGCTTCTTCACCCCCTAGTCCGTTACCTACTATGTCACCCAGGTTCAGTAGTTTGCCTCACCCTTTGGCTATGTTACTTAGGGAAATTTCTAAGTTTTCTCTTAATGATGTAATTTCATTTTTAAGATTCTTAGTTGAATTTCAAGATCACGCTCTAGTGTTTTCTATTTCTCCCCCTCAAATTCAAATTATTTACCCTTACTCCATAGGTGTCCTCTCGGGAAAAATAGTCAGAGCCATAGCTGAGCAATCTTCTATAGAAGACTTCCATGCACACCTTCTGGTGAATTTCATTCCCGTTAGGGCAATGTCCTCTCTAATACAGAAGTACTATTACAGAATACAGCAACTGGATGAAAATCTCGCTGACTTCATCCGGGACATTAAGTTCTACACCAGGGTATTCGTGCATCATTTCCCTGAAGATCAAATCGTGCAGACAATTGTTGAAGGGATATCTCCACCCTAAAGGTCGTACTTGTGTTTTGCGTCGCGTCTTCAAACGTTTGCTGAATTAGAGTCTATGGCGGTCTCAGCCGAAGGAGTTAGGTATGCCGACACTTTACGAGTCACTAAGGAGCCCCCTCCGTCTTCGAGCAACTTTCGGCCTCAACCTCGCCGAATTTTCACCACCCGCAAATGCTATACTTGTGGGTCGACAGATCATCTGCGTAACAAGTGCCCTTTGATTAAATCCAGTGGGACAAAGAATGGAGCAGGTTCATCACAAGGATGTTTCAAGCGTGGCTCCTTTAATCACCTCACCAAGAATTGCCCAAATGCCAATAGCACCGCCTCCTGTTCAACTTCTGGTGCAACCTCCACCAACTCGAATAATCGAAAGTGACTAGCGGCATCGGCTGAGTCGGCAAATTCATCTTCCCAAGGCTCAGCCCCGGTTAAAACCACCGAAAGCTTGGAACAGTGTAGAAGTTCTTCTAACCCCGCCTTTGAATGCCCTAAGGAATGCCTTAGGATTGCGGCGGAGACCCCAGCACTTCTACCTTTTCTGAAAGTGGAATTGAATAGTGAGCCCGTTACCGCTCTATTAGACTCTGGGAGTGTTTGTTCTGCTATTTCGGCTGAATGGTCCTCAAAATTAAAGTCTGTCTGTAAACTCTCTGATTATCGTTCGACTTCAATTCAATGCGTTTCGGCTAAATCCTCTCCATTAGAAATCTTATGTTTCCTATTTGCCAAAATTCGTATTTCTAAATTCACCTGGAATGTTAAATTGTTTGTGGCTAAGCGCTTGTCTTGCCCCATAATATTAGGAGCAGACTTCATGTCTTCTACTGGTCTAGTGCTCGACATTCAGAGCAAGTCGTGCACTTTCAAATTTGCTAGTAACTGTAAAATTACTTTGCTTAAATGTAATTCTGCATCATGTTCATCTGTTTCGCCTACCCAGGATGAGATGTTGTTAGACCTTAGACATCTACATGAGGAGCAGGCTGATAGTATTCGTAAGATGTATCAGTCATTTCCGGATGTATTTTCCGATACTCTTGGTGTTACTGACCTTATTGAATACAAGGTTGAGGTTACGGACTCGATCCCGCTCAGATTTCCACCTTATAGGCTATCTCCTCCTAAAATGAAGGCTCTCAAGGAGATCATTGATCATATGTTAAAGGATGGTATTATGCGACCCTCTAAGTTGGCGTATACATCGCCTATTTCCCTGGTTCCGAAACCCCAAGGTGGCTTCAGGCTGTTGATTGACTATAGGACTTTAAATCGGAAGGTGGTGTTACAATCTGTGCCTCTTCCCGACCTTCACTCTTGTTTTTCACGGTTTTGGAAAGCTAAGTTCTTCACTATCTTAGACCTTAATCAGGCGTACAATCAGATCCCTCTAGCAGAAGAATCAAAACATCTAACTACTTTTGCCACGGATTGGAACTTGTATGAGTACAACCGCGTCCCTTTCGGGCTCCCCACTGGGGAAGCTGTGCTAACGATACTGCTAGATAGAGTTTTTTCCGACATCAAATTTGGATACTTGTACCATTATCTTGATGATGTCGTCGTATTTTCTGAGGCCTTTGAAGAACACCTTGATCATCTAAAAGGGGTCCTTAATCGCCTTCGTAAGGCAGAGTTAACTGTGAAGTTATCTAAGGTAGTGTTTGCTAAGCCTTCCATGTCATTCCTAGGCCATATTGTGTCGCCCGATGGTGTGTCCATTGATCATTCTAGAACACAGGCCGTCCGTGATTTCAAACCTCCCAAGGACATCAAAGGTATTGCCATGTTCATCGGCATGGTGAATTTCTTCAGGAAATTTATTCTTAACTTCCCTAACAGAGCGGCGCTCTTGAACTTACTTCGTAGGAAAGGCGTCAAATTCGAGTGGGGGCCGTCTCAACAAGCCGCTTTTGAAGATCTGAAATTAGCTCTTTGTAATGCCCTTGGTACTTGCGATGCGTGATTTCTCGAAGAAATTAATCGCTCAAATAGACGGCTCGTCAGCGGTGGCCGCTGTGCTTCTTCAAGAAACTGAACTCGGAAGGCGACCCATCGCCTATGAATCTAGGACACTATCGACTCAAGAAGCCAAGTATTCCATCTATGAACTTGGGGGTTTGGCAGTCTTATTTTCATTAGAGAAGTTCCGCCTGTATCTGGAACACTTCATTTCGACCTGGAAACAGATAACCAAGCCTTAAGTTGGGTCTTACCTAGGCCGCGTCGTATTGGTCGTATAGCGCAATGGGCCATCAGAATTTTGGCCTTCCAATTTGATGTTAGGCATATTAGAGGATCCAAAAATGTTGTTGCGGATGGACTAAGCCGCATGTTTGCTCATGATGTGGAGACTTTTGAACAGGAAATTAGTTCTTTTTTCTCTTCCCACGCCCATACCTTCGGGTGTAAATGCCATTGTAACTGATGTCCCCATGTTGTTTAGGGATATTGAAAAACATCAACGTGAAGATCCTGTGCTGGCCCCTATTATGGAAGCCCTTTATTCTGGAGAACATGTTGTCCCTTAAGTGTTGAGAAACGGGGTTTTATGTTGCCCGTCGAGGCATGATCAAAAGATGAAAGTAGCGATTCCAGCTGTTCTTGTACCTATGATCTTCATGTACTATCATGAGACCCCATTAGGGGGGCATTTAGGCATCTTCAAAGCTCGGCAAAAGATCCGAGAATTGCTCATTTGGAAAGGTATGGATGGTGAAATCAGAGAAATGGTAAAAGCTTGTAAATCTTGCTTGCTTAGTAAGCCCACCTTGTCCACTAAGCAAGGCCTATTATCTTCGCATCAAGCTTCGCGCCCCATGGAACCCCTCTATATCGACTACGTCGGACCCTTCCCCCAATCAAAGGGGAATGTCAACAAATTCATTCTCGTGTGTGTAGATGGTTTCACGAGATTTTTCTGGTTATTTCCGACTAAGCTGGCAACCGCTCAGTCCACTATTTCTTGTTTAAATACCATCTTTGCTTCTTTTGGTCCGTGTCAATATGTCGTTTCTGATAATGCTAAGGCATTTACATCCAACCTCTTCCACAAATTTGTTTTGACCTGTCTATATCACATGTAACTACATCGGCGTATTAACCTCAACCATCTCTGGCTGAAGGGGTCAACCGTAATCTTAGATCAGCTCTCATTGCATTTCATCATGAATATAATTCCAGGTGGGATACGTCCCTGCATTGGTTGGCCTTTGCTTTGAATTCGGCAGTTCATGAGTCCCATAAGTTCACTCCAGCTTCTCTGATGTTTAAATTTGTGCTTAACACGCCGCTCTGTAACCTTTGGTCACTTAATGATATTATACCAGAGACAATAGATCCCGAGAATATTAGAGATCTTTGGAAGAAGGCTAAGGCCAATCTTAAGGTGTCGCATGAAAAGGTTACAGAAAGATATGATCGTGGACGGAGGCCCACCAATTTAAAGTAGGAGATCAAGTCACGGTTAGAAACTTAGTTGCCGCGGGCGCAAGCTTGCCCCCCAGATTTCATGGGCCGTGCATCATATTGGATTTTTTGACTCCGGTTACCTTATTAGTAAGCAGTCCAGCCACAGAGAGGTTCTTTAGATTTCACCTATCTCAGGTGAAACCTGTGTAAAATCTTGTTTACTTAGCCATCAACGTTAAGCAGCAGTTTGAAGGTTATATTTTTTGGGAGGCCTTCTGCCCCAAATTATTTTATTTTGTTATATATATATAAACTGTATGTTCGATCTTCCCCTCTGGTTTTCCTGCTGACCATTCCTGAGTGGCCATTACCAAGCACGCGTCTCCTGCATAACCACACAATTGGCAGACAGACATCTTCCACGCCGCCCACCCCTCGGCATCACCAATAAAGGTTGTACTCTCCAATCTTCAACAATACCTTTTCTGTCGTGCGACCTCAACTGGATATCGGCAGCAGCGGCAGTACTTGCCGTCAAATTTATCAACATGTATTTCACATTGTACTACAACAAAGACACTCTAAAGCTGGATTTAAACTACCTTCTACCTATCTATTTCCAAAAACTTAGAAAATTTTCTTCAACTGGTAATAATTTTTTCAAAATTATTCTGTGTCCACCCTAGGGAGGACATTTGGGGTGGGGGTCTGTACGAGGAGGTACACCCCAACGCCGCGCATTTACGTCTTGCGCCTAGAAGAACTTCTCTACTGGAGAAACCGTGAAATTGAAACTACACCAACTTATAAGTTTACTCAGAAGACGTCACCACAGAAATGTGATGTAATTTTGTTATTGTGAAGTTTCCTGAACTGACTGTATTTCTACTTGTTTTGCTTCCCATTCATCAAGAAGTTTGGACTTTCTTCCATAGATGTCACTACAAAATACCTATGATCATGCACCCTGGTGCGAAGTGAAAGAACTTTTGATTTAAAGGTTTTGTATTCATAAGTTTTTTACTAATTGTTGTTCATTTATTTTTGAGTAGGGAATATTTATTTTTTCTTTCCGCCAGTTTTTAATTTAGCCTATCCCTAATTTCTGTAATTAATTTTCTACCAATCACAGTCTTCTCCTTTTTCTTATTCGATTTTGAGTGTAACTTTTAAATTATCCAATAAAATCGAGAGGGTGTGGCTAGTTTAATCCTGAATGGTCTCGAACTCTCCCCTAGGGTTCATAAACGGCGGCTTTTCACGTCTCTTGGCTAATTGATCGTCATCTGACCTAGTGTTTGTGTCAAGCAGGAGGCGGGAGGCGCCTCTTTCATCAGGAAGCAGTACACCGACATGGTAATGGCCACATAACATCTTTATTTCTTGCTAGCTCCGCAGTTTAACCTGAGGGAAAGGTCCGAGTCATTAACCATGTAACCCAGTTTTCCTAAAAATGTAACTTTCTGCCGGCTAATGCAGAAACTTCATAAATCTGTAACTGTAAATCGGGGGTAGAGAGTGACATACCCTCTCGAGCTCCCCTTCATCTTGGTTTGAGGTAACTACGTTTGTAACTGACTTTCTTCCTTTCGTAATGCACTAATTTATCTTTATACGAGTCACCTCAGTAGTTTGGGAATAGCCCCTGTTTCACCGGCCTAGCGCCCTTTAGGTTTTAAGTGCTCATATCCAGGAGTGCAAGCATTCGCCTCCATTCATTTTGTTTTCGGGCCATTTATTTAACCGTTTTTCCCTTTTACATGAAGGCGCAGTAGGTTGGGTATTAAATACCCCTGTATAATCATTTTCCTATTGCAAGTGGTGCCTTCAGAGGCCAGAATTTTTAAGTTGATGTTCCCTTGAATAGGCTTGGAAAACTGAGAGCCTGTTAGCTCTTTTTCAAAGTAAGATTACTGTATGCCTCTTGAAGGCTAGATGTTGTATTTTGGGAGCAAGGCTCCATGAATTTAGGGGATTTCTGCCCTTTGAACAAATTTATGCTCGTCTGTAAAATTTGAGCTGGGAGCTCAAAAATTGCAAAACTAGGGGCTTGTAGCCCAAGAGTGTTAAAGTTCTGAAATCTTGGATTTTTCTAAGTCTTGTTTCTAATTGCCATTTTGGACCTGAAATATCATTGTTATCTCACTAGGTGAAAAGTTGATAAGGTAGAATTTAAGAAAATATAACCTTCAGTTTGAGTTTTAAATTCTTTTCTCGACATTGTATTTAGACCCATTCACCCCGGCACCTTCTTTCACCTCTGCGGTCCACAAATACCCCGGAACACCTGATTTTAGCCACCTGAACTATTTCACTGAATTCACACACTGTACTACTGTCACAGTGGCGGCTCGTGCTGAATACTGCTGGTGGTTCTGCTCTGTGACGCCCAATCCATTGCAGTACCTACGGTAAGTGTAATAGACAAATTTTAATTCGTATTGCATACGGGAAGTGTCAGCTGAAGTCGTGTGAATCCGTCCTCCAACTCAGCGGAAACGCTTTACTCCATGTCCTATCAGTGTGAAGTTCTCAAAAATGTACCGGAATTATACAGGTAGACGTTCATCTCCAATTTTAAGACCCCGATTTCGAGGGACATCGGCAATATAAATAACTAACTTGTACAAAAAACAACAATTAAAACGTTACAAAATATAAGGCCCCTCTTTCGTTTATCGAAAAAAAGAAATGTTGGCCTATCGACACATTCATATTTACGAAGGTTCCGAGACCTGCATACATCTTTGGGAGCCGGCTTTCTTAATGGAGGGGGAACATCATCTGATGGTACTAGCGTTTCTGTTTTCATTTTCATGGTTACCTAACTCGTAAGAATGCACTACCAGTACGGAGAAACGTAGTAATGATTACTTGTAGGCCTAAGAACTCGCTCATTCGCTTCGTACGAAAGAATGTTTTCGGTCGTTGGATAGAATTATGGTGAAGTTCTGGTCATTGACACTAAAGATGGAGAAATACACATACCCCCAATCTTAAGGTACGTTGTTTGAAGACTTAACATGAACAGTAAATTGATTTTGTGCTAGTTAATCACAACCATCCTCTTTTATCACGAATTTATCCAGTATTTAAGCTATTTGGGCTTTCTTTCTACTGAACAGAAGCATCACGACTATACTGTAGTATCTGAGAATGTTGACATGTAAGAATTTCAAACCATATCAATATCCACACAGTTTTAAAAGTTCTCTATTTACACTGATGAGTAAAATGGAGGGAGCTTTTCCCAAACAGCTGAAATTTCAACATGCTCACTCGCTGCAGCGATTCTCTCACGGACGGTGGCGCTGTCTAGTGTATTATTTACTAACTCTATGGTCACGGGAATAGGCCAAACGTACTGCAAGGCGTGCAGTTCATACAGAACCTTATGGGTGACTCTTAGCCACCTATCGGAAGAAAGCTGTAGTTAAGTGTGGTGTTCCACGGCCGACTTGATGCGTCGCACTAGCTATTCTCCAGACCACCTTTTGAGCAGACTAAAGCGGAAGTGAGGTATAGACCAGGGGATGGCGCGGGCGACAGGGGCAGTGCCTTCGGTGTTGTCACACGGTAGGTGAGGGGGCAAGGGGGGTGCGCTACTCAAGGCGAGTTTTGGCAATCGTGCAGTCAATGCGGAGCTGCCATACTTACTCACTCAGTAAGAACACGTGGTTGCAGTTTCAGTCACAGTCTATTTAAAAAATTAGTGAGAGAATTTTATCAGTGTGCTTCGCTTTTACAAAAACAGTGTATGTGCGTATTGTGTGCTAATTCATAATTCTTGTAGTCTTTTGTACGTTTGTATGTTTCTTCTTACTCGTTATTGGATATTATTGTGCAATGGATCCTAAGAAAAATTCACCAGACTGTTATCAGTTGAAGAAGAAACGCAAGATTTTTACTTCCGGCGAGAGAAATATGATTCTGTCTGTTTATGAGCATTTCCGAGCGAATAGTATTGACGGCGGGATTAGTTTACCTCGTGTGCTGACCCCGGTTCTGATTCCGACTTGGGTGTGCAGCCACTCGATAGTGACACAGATTAATTACTGCGGCACAAGCTAAGCTGACGCTGAAACCTCCTGAATAATAATAATAATAATAATAATAATAATAATAATAATAATAATAATAATAATAATAATAATAATAATAAAAATAATAAAAATAATATGTAATAACATTTTTATAAAAATATATTTGTAATAACTAATTTATTGAAATTGTACTGGACAAAGTGGAGGTGGGACAGGTTTTCGCCTGGATCCTCAACTTCATATGTCAGTTCCAAGTTAATTCCAGTACGAGTAGGCCCATATATAATCCTCACTTTTCTCCCTTTTTCATAAATCGCCCGTGAGTAGCAGCTCATTTCAATAAGAAATCAGGTCATATATTTAGATAATAATAGTCAATAATAAATAATAAAATGTTATATATATACTGTATATTAATAATAATAATAATAATAATATTTTTATAGTTCGCCTCTGTGGTGTAGTGGTTAGCGCGATTCCCGGCTCTGTCACGAAATTTGAAAACTGGTACGAGGGCTGGAGCGGGATCCACTCAACCTCGGAAGGTCAACTGAGTCGAGTTGGGTTCGATTCCCACCTCAGCCATCCTCGAAGTGGTTTTCCGTGGTTTCCCACTTCTCCTCCAGGCAAATGCCGGGATAGTACCTCACTTAAGGCCACGGCAGCTTCCTTCCCTCTTCCTTGTCTGTCCCATCCAATCTTCCCATCCCTCCACAAGGCCCCTGTTCAGCATAGCAGGAGAGGCCGCCTGGGCGAGGTACTGGTCATTCTCCCCTGTTGTATCCCCCGACTCAAAGTCTGAAACTCCAGAACACTGCCCTTGAGGCGGTAGAGGTGAGATCTCTCGCTGAGTCCAAGGGAAAAGCGAACCCTGGAGGGTAAACAGATTAAGAGGAAAAATTATATTTTTTTTATAAAAATATATTTGTAATAACTAATTTATTGAAATTGTACTGTGAAATTGTAGTTAGTATATTAAAAGCCTCTGTGACTCAGGTGGCAGCGCGTCGGCCTCTCAATGCTGGGTTCCGTGGTTCAAATCCCGGTTATTCCATGTGAGATTTGTGCTGGACAAAACGTAGGCGAGGGCGAGTTGGCCGTGCGCGTAGAGGCGCGCGGCTGTGAGCTTGCATCCGGGAGATAGTAGGTTCGAATCCCACTATCGGCAGCCCTGAAGATGGTTTTCCGTGGTTTCCCATTTTCACACCAGGCAAATGCTGGGGCTGTACCTTAATTAAGGCCACGGCCGCTTCCTTCCAACTCCTCGGCCTTCCCTATCCCATCGTCGCCATAAGACCTATCTGTGTCGGTGCGACGTAAAGCCCATAGCAAAAAAAAAAAAAAAAAAAAAAAACGGAGGCGGGACAGGTCTTTCTCCGGGTACTCCGGTTTTCCCTGTCATCTTTCATTCCAGCATCACTCTCCAGTATCATTTAATTTCATCTGTTATTCATTAATCATTGCCCCAGAGGAGTGAAACAGGCTTCGGCAGCCGGCTCAATTCCCGTCCTCGCTGCAAGATGGGGCTTTATTTACTCCATCCCTGACCCGGTCATTGACTGGAAAGCAGATTGTAGGTTTTCACATTAAAATGTAATTCAGTAAATTAATTGCTTAAAGATGTAAGCCGTTAAAAAACTGTATGGGATTCTAACACGCATACGTTAATGTATAAATTATTTTTAATTCATTCGATGTTCAATCCGTGAGCTGTGCTGTATTATAGTGGTGGAGTACAACTTTGAATCGCGCGCCGGCTCATTTGGCAACCACGGCGAGTGTGACGAGACAATGACGTCGCTTCCGCTTTAGTCTGCTCAAAAGGTGGTCCGCAGAATAGCTGGAGCGCAGCGAGGGATCCAGTCGGCCGTGGCTCTTCTAATGTTCTGTCGTTCCTTAGCCTAGATCTAAACAGGGTTGCCAGATCACCAGCAGCTCTATGGGTATCGATCTTTGTCTCGATATAAACACTCAATATGAAGGATGGGCTCGTTAATCGCTATATATTACTGTATATTTTTCATTGTGGTGGTTCTGCAGCTCTGCAGATCGTATTATGGAGCCGCGCCTGTACTGTCATCAACAAAACACGTGCCACATTTGCAAACATTCAACAAAGACTAAAACCTGGCGCGGTATCGCGGTCTTGAGTACATCCGGCACTGTATTTCGTCACCGACCGATTCACTCACTCAAAAATGGGGGATTCCATCGTTAGACACGTGGGGAAAGTGTGTGGAGGAAAAGGAACCAGGGTAGAATGTTATCCAGGAATTAGGTTGAGGCAGATGTTGAGGAAAGTAGAAGAGAGGGAGGAGGGGAAGGAGAAGGTGGTAGTGTTTCACAATGGTACCAACAACGTAAGGCAAGCTGATATAAGTACCAACATAGTTGGAGATGTGTGGGATCTGGTAAATGCAGCACGGGTGAAGTTTAAGAAAGCGGAGATTGTTATTAGTGGAATACTGTGTAGGAGGGATACTGACTGGAGGGTGATTGGGGATTTAAATGAGACTATGGAGTGGGTATGTGGGAAACTGGGAGTGAAATTTCTAGATCCTAATGGGTGGGTAGGAGATAGGGATCTGCGCTCAGATGGCCTTCATTTAAACCGCAGGGGTACATATAAGTTAGGAAATTTGTTTGGAAGGGTAATAGGGAGGTACATTCAGGGAAACGGGATGGCCTAGGGAGCGGTGATAAGGGAACAGGGAACTGGAAATCAAGTAGGGATGACATAAAATTGTTAGTGTTGAACTGTAGAAGTATTGTAAAGAAAGGAATAGAATTAAGTAATTTAATAGATATATATTTACCAGATATTGTAATAGGAGTTGAATCATGGCTGAGAAATGATATAATGGATGCAGAAATTTTCTCACGGCACTGGAGTGTGTATCGTAGAGATAGGATAGGAAGGGTGGGAGGGGAGTCTTCATTCTGGTGAAAGAAGAATTTGTAAGCTATGAAAAAGTTAAAGATGAGACACATGAAATTCTAGGTGTAAGGCTCATTTCTAAAGATAATAGGCAACTTGATATATTTGGAGTGTACAGATCGGGAAAGGGTAGCACTGACGCGGATTCGGAATTATTTGATAGGATAGTCAGCTATGTGGGAAACGACATGGAAAGAAATGTGATTGTAGCGGGAGATCTGAATTTGCCAGATGTAAATTGGGAAGGAAATGCGAACGACAGGAAGCATGACCAACAAATGGCAGATAAGTTAATATGGGAAGGACAACTGATTCAGAAGGTGATGGAACCAACCAGAGGGAAAAATATCCTGGATGTGGTGCTGATAAAACCAGGTGAGCTCTATAGGGAAACTGAAGTAGTAGATGGTATTAGTGATCATGAAGCTGTTTTTGTCGTAGTTAAAAATAAATGTGATAGAAAGGAAGGTCTTAAAAGTAGGACTGTTAGGCAGTACCATATGGCTGATAAAGGAGGCATGAGGCAGTTTCTAAAACGTAACTAGGATCGGTGGAAAACGGTAAATAAAAATGTAAACAGACTCTGGGATGGGTTTAAAGAAATTGTTGTGGAATGCGAAAACAGGTTTGTACCTTTAAGGGTGGTAAGGAATGGTAAAGACCCACCTTATTATAATAGAGAAATAAAGAGACTAAGAAGGAGGTGCAGACTGGAAAGAAATAGAGTTAGAAATGGCTGTGGAAGTAAGGAGAAATTGAAGGAACTTACTAGAAAATTGAATCTAGCAAAGAAGGCAGCTAAGGATAACATGATGGCAAGCATAATTGGCAGTCATACAAATTTTAGTGAAAAATGGAAGGGTATGTATAGGTATTTTAAGGCAGAAACAGGTTCCAAGAAAGACATTCCAGGAATAATTAATGAACAAGGGGAGTGTGTATGTGAAGATCTTCAAAAGGCAGAAGTATTCAGTCAGCAGTATGTAAAGATTGTTGGTTTCAAGGATAATGTCGAGATAGAGGAGGAGACTAAGGCCAAAGAAGTAATAAAATTTACATATGATAACAATGACATTTACAATAAGATACAGAAGTTGAAAACTAGAAAAGCGGCTGGAATTGATCAGATTTTTGGGCATATACTAAAGACAATGGGTTGGGATATAGTACCATATCTGAAGTACTTATTTGATTATTGTTTGGTCGGAGGAACTATACCAGATGAATGGAGAGTTGCTATAGTAGCCCCTGTGTATAAAGGAAAGGGTGATAGACATAAAGCTGAAAATTACAGGCCAGTAAGTTTGACATGCATTGTATGTAAGCTTTGGGAAGGCATTCTTTCTGATTATATTAGACATGTTTGTGAAATTAATAACTGGTTCGATAGAAGGCAATTCGGTTTTAGGAAAGATTATTCCACTGAAGCTCAACTTGTAGGATTTCAGCAAGATATAGCAGATATCTTGGATTCTGGAGGTCAAATGGACTGTATCGCGATTGACCTGTCTAAAGCATTTGATAGGGTAGATCATGGGAGACTACTGGCAAAAATGAGTGCAATTGGACTAGACAAAAGAGTGACTGAATGGGTTGCTATATTTCTAGAAAATAGATCTCAGAGAGTTAGAGTGGGTGAAGTTTTGTCTGACCCTGTAATAGTTGAGAGGGGAGTTCCTCAGGGCAGTGTTATCGGACCTTTATGTTTTCTTATATATATAAATGATATGAGTAAAGGAGTGGAATCGGAGGTAAGGCTTTTTGCGGATGATGTTATTCTCTATAGAGTGATAAATAAGTTACAAGATTGTGAGCAACTGCAACGTGACCTCGAAAATGTTGTGAGATGGACAGCAGGCAATGGTATGTTGATAAACGGGGTTAAAAGTCAGGTTGTGAGTTTCACAAATAGGAAAAGTCCTCTCAGTTTTAATGACTGCGTTGATGGGGTGAAAGTTCCTTTTGGGGATCATTGTTAAGTATCTAGGTGTTAATATAAGGAAAGATCTTCATTGGGGGTAATCACATAAATGGGATTGTAAATAAAGGGTACCGATCTCTGCACATGGTTATGAGGGTGTTTAGGGGTTGTCGTAAGGATGTAAAGGAGAGGGCATATAAGTCTCTGGTAAGACCCCAACTAGAGTATGGGTCCAGTGTATGGGACCCTCACCAGGATTACCTGATTCAAGAACTGGAAAAAATCCAAAGAAAAGCAGCTCGATTTGTTCTGAGTGATTTCCGACAAAAGAGTAGCGTTACAAAAATGTTGCAATGTTTGGGTTGGGAAGAATTGAGAGAAAGAAGAAGAGCTGCTCGACTAAGTGGTATGTTCCGAGCTGTTAGCGGAGAGATGGCGTGGAATGACATTAGTAGACGAATAAGTTTGAATGGCGTTTATAAAAGTAGGAAAGATCACAATATGAAGATAAAGTTGGAATTCAAGAGGACAAACTGGGGCAAATATTCATTTATAGGAAGGGGAGTTAGGGATTGGAATAACTTACCAAGGGAGATGTTCAATAAATTTCCAATCTCTTTGAAATCATTTCGGAAAAGGCTAGGAAAGCAACAGATAGGGAATCTGCCACCTGGGCGACTGCCCTAAATGCAGATCAGTATTGATTGATTGATTGAAATTCCCCGCGCACAGGATGGAACGGTTCCGCTTTATTCTGCTCACCTGGTAGAATAAGAGTTTTGTCTGTAGCCTACATTGCTCAGAATTCAAAATGTATGGCTATTTTGCTGCAATAAATGTTTTAATTTTAGAATTCAAAAAGATTTAGATCTGTGTATCGCTGAAATGGTAGTTTTAGGGGAAGGCCTAAAACTTATTTCTCAAATATCTATGCTATTAGTGGTCCTACCGGTAAATAAAACATAATAAAAGTTATCAATAACACACTTTCCGACCATAGTTTATTTATACGTTTAATATGATTTATCACCTTCTTCAGAATCATGGGCCTGGCTGAGTGGCTCAGATGGTTGAAGCGCTGGCCTTCTGACCCCAACTTGGCAGGTTCGGTCCTGGCTCGGTCCGGTGGTATTTGAAGGTGCTCAAATACGTCAGTCTCGTGTCGGTAGATTTACCGGCACGTAAAAGAACTCCTGCGGGACTAAATTCCAGCACCTCAGCGTCTCCGGAAACCATAAATGTAGTTAGTGGGACGTAAAGCCAATAACGTTATCATTATCATCAGGATCTTGGGCTAATGCACACGCTGAACGTGTTGTCGTTTTCCTTTTCGTGGTTGTGAATTAGATTTTCTTCCGCAAGTCTTGCCCACCAACTTCACAAATGATTTACAACTTCGTCTAGTATACTTCCACGTGGTCACCCCACTTGCAAGTATTTTTTTTGTTATGAAAGCTGAGTGTAAAATTTGTCATCACCAATAATTCTTTATTTACCTTAGTGCGCATAAACTTCATGATAGAAGACAGTTGCACCTGGAACAAATAAAAGACGTTACATAAACATCGAATCGATTAGAAACAGTTCAGAGAGCGAATACAACCGCTAAGTAAGAATTCCGTTTCAGATGCGGGAGCCAATACGACCATGAAGTGTAGGTATGAGAGCCGAAGCGACTACCCCTGTCTCGAATGAAGCTTTCAATTGTTTAACTTTCCGGTTTCTCGCATCACTGTCAAGTGGTAATGGTTGGTCGTAACTAAAATGCTTACTGTTGAAAAATAGCTTTAAATTCCCATTCTTAATCAAAGCAACTTTCTGATTGCATATTAAACTAGAGAAAAATCAAAATAAATACTCATTGCCATTTGTGGATAAAACATTGTTTTAAGGCAGCCATCTCTTTCGGTATAAACTAATATCCTGAATATTTCATTAAAATCCGAAGCTCATCCACTGTATGGACTCCAACCAGCACCATCACGGTTAAGTTCACGCAAACGGAAGACCACCACACAAAAACTTGAGGAAACACAACAGCATGCAAGACTCACTCTGTGGCGAGCTAGGGTTGAGATTCTTGGACGATGGAAAACACCTCGTGAAGAATTACCAGCTGGACATATGGAGTATTGGACAACTTGGAGATCTCTAAATAGGCTGCGCCCGGGTGTTTCGAGGCGCAAGACCAATCTGCACAAGTGGGCATATTCGGTGGATTCTGTTTTGTGTGGCTGTGGTGAAGTGCAGACTACGGCTCATCTGCTAGAATGCCATCTTTGCCCTGCCACATGTACATATTGAGAAAGAACTGTTTGAGGAGACAGGGACTGCACTTGACGTTGCATCATTATATGAATCTGTGGTGCAAAATTTATTTTCATTTACTTTCTATAGACATTTGTGTACGTCTTTCTATGTAACTCTGCTTCTGATACGATATACATTCTAAATAATAATAATAATAATAATAATAATAATAATAATAATAATAATAATAATAATAATAATAATAATAATAATAATAATAATAATAATAATAATAATAATAATAATAATAATTGTACCGGGAGGTATACCTCTACGCCGCGCGTTCAAAATGAGCGCCTAAAAGAACTCCTCTATCTACCAAATGTGAAACCAATAATACAACAAGTTAGAACTTTACTCTGAAGATGTCACCATTAAAATCTGATATAATTTTGTTATTGTGAAGTTTCCTGTACTGTGTGAATTTCTACTTGTTTTGTTTTCCCTTCATCAAGAAGTTTGGACATTCTTCCAAAGATGTCACTACTAAAAAAACTATGATCATGCACCCTGGTGCGATGTGAAAGAACTTTTGATTTAAAGAAATTTTGTATTCATAAGTTACTTTTACTAATTGATGTTCATTTATTTTTGGGTTGGCAATATTTATATTTTCTCTCCACCAGTTTTGAATCCAGCCAATCCATAATTTCTGTAATTAATTTTCTACCAATCACAGTCTTCTTCTCTTCTTCTTCTTCTTCTTCTTCGATTTTGAGTGTAACTTTTAAATTCACCAATAAACGTGAGAGGGTGTGGCTAGTTTAATCTTGAATGATCTCGAACTTTCCCCGAGGGTTTATAAACTGCGGCTTTTCTCGTCTCTTGGCCAATAGATCGTCATTTTACTGTGTGTGTGTGTGTGTGTGTGTGTGTGTCAAGCAGGAGGCGGGAGGCCTCTTTCATCAGGCAGCAGTTCTTCGACAAGGTAACGGCCACATAACATCTTTCCGTCTTTCTTCCTAGCTCCGCAGTTTTACCTGAGGGAAAGGTCCGAAATCGTTAACCATGTAACCTTCTTTTCTAAAAATGTAACTTTCTGCCGGCTAATGTAATTACTTCATAAAATCTTCAACTGTAAATCTGGTATAGAGAGTGCTGTACCCTCTCGAGCTCCCCTTCATCTTGGTTTGAGGTGCCACGTTTTGTTTTCTGCAACGTATTAAAGTTATTTCCATACGTGCTTCCTCAGTAGGTTGGGAATAGCCCCTGTTTCGTCGGCCAAGCGCCCTATAGGTCTTAAACTTTTGGAGCCCAGTCTTCGTCTCCATTCAAATTGTACTCGGGCTGTTTATTTAACCTGTTCTTTTTCACTAAGGCTCTGTAGGTTGGGTACTAGATACCTCTGTGCAATTGATTTCTATTTGTAAATAGTGCCTTGTAAGGCCAGAGATGATTAGAGTTTCATGCTATGTTGCCTTGAATAGGCTTGGAAAAGTGAGAGCACGTCAGCTCTTTTCAAGCGTTGTAAAAGTTCCTCTTGGAGGCTTGATATTGTAAATTGGAAGCACGTGCTCCATGTATTGAGGGATTTCTGCCCTTGAGTAAATTTGTGCTCTTTTGTAAATTTGAACTAGGAGCTCAAGAATTGTAAAGCGAGGGGCTTCAAGCCCAGATTTTTAAACCGTCACTAAATTTTGAATTTTCTTGTCTTGTCTGAAATTTGTCATTGTACCTGACGTTTTATTGTTATGAAAATTTGCTAAGGTTGAATTTAAGAAAATTTTAAAAATTTTAAAAATTGACATTGTAGTTAGACCCTTTCATCCCGGCACCTTCTTTCACCTCTGCGCTCCACAAATAACCCGGAACAACAACAACAACAACAACAATAATAATAATAATAATAATAATAATAATAATAATAATAATAATAATAATAATAATAATAATAATAATAATAATAATAATAATAATGAAGGTGAGCTCGAGAGGGTAAAGCATTCTCTATCCCCGCTTTACAGTTAAAGATATATGAAGTTTTTACCTAAACTGGAAGAAATTTACATGTCTATAGAGATAGGTTACATGGTAAAGTTTTCGGACCTTTCCCGCGGGTTAAACTGCTGAGCTAGCAAGAAAAAGATGTTAAGCGGCTATTACCTTACTGGAGAACTGCTGCCAGATGGAAGAGGCGCTTTCCGCCTCCTGCTACACGTCCATACACTAGGTTAGATGTTGCTCAAGTGGCCGAGAGGCAAGAAAATCAGCAGTTTTTATACCCTCAGGGAAGGTTCGAGACGTTTCATGAATAATTAAGACACACCCACAGGCTTTTATTGGCTACAGTACACAGTTACACACAAAATCGAAGAAGAAGCCTGTGATTGGTGGGAAATTAATTACAGAATTTCTGGAATGGCTAAGTTCAAAACTGGCGGAAAGAAAGATTAATCTTGCCAACCCACGAATGAAAGAACGAAATTTAGCAAGGACAAAACTTATGGGTGCAAAATTTCTTCAAGAAGGTTCCTTCACTTCGCACCAGGGTGCATGATCACAGTTCATTTTTTTTTGCTAGGGGCTTTACGTCGCACCGACACAGATAGGTCTTATGGCGACGATGGGATAGGAGAGGCCTAGGAGTTGGAAGGAAGCGGCCGTGGCTTTAATTAAGGTACAGCCCCAGCATTTGCCTGGTGTGAAAATGGGAAACCACGGAAAACCATCTTCAGGGCTGCCGATAGTGGAAACCTACTATCTCCCGGATGCAAACTCACAGCTGCGCGCCTCTACACGCACGGCCAACTCGCCCGGTAAATCACAGTTCTTAGTCAGTGGCAATTATGAGAGAATGTCCACTCTTCTTGATAAATAATAAACAAAAACAAGTCGAAATTCACACAGTGACATCTTCAGAGGAAAAATTTAAGTAGATCCAGTTTTAAGTTCACAGTTCTCCTGTAGAGGAGTATTTTAAGGCGGAAAATTCGAATGTGCGGCGTAAAGGTGTACCATCCGTTACAATAATACAAATAATAATAATAATAATAATAATAATAATAATAATAATAATAATAATAATAATAATCATAATCATAATAATAATAATTTTACCGGGAGGTACACCCCTACGCCGCACTTTTAAATCTTGCGCCAATAAAATCTCCTGTACAGGAGGAACTCTGAACTTAAAAATGGACCAACTTGTAAATTTTCTCAGAAGATGTCACTAACGTAATTTTTTAATGGTTAAGTTTCCTGAACTGTGTGAAATTCTACTTGTTTTTGTTTTCCATTCATCAAGAAGTTTGGTCATTCTCTCATAGAGGTCACTACAAAAACTGGTGCGAAGTGAAAAAACCTTTCAGAAGTAATTTTGTTTTCATAAGTTTTTCCTTTACTAAATTTCGTTCATTCATTTTTGGGTTGGTAATATTTATACTTTCTTTCCGCCTGTTTTGAATTTAACCAATCAAGAATTTCTGCAATTAATTTCCTACCAATCACAAGCTTCTTCTTCGATTTGGTGTGTAACTTTAGGCTACCCAATAAAATTGAGTGGGTGTGACTGTTTTATTCATGAAATGTCTTGAACTTTCCTGAGAGTTTATAAACTGCTGATTTTCACGTCTCTTGGCCATTTGATCAACGTCTATCTAAGTGTGTAGATGTGAAGCAGGAGGCGGGTGGCGCCTCTTTCATCAGGCAGCAGGTCTTCAGCAAGGTAATGGCCGTTTAACATCTTATTTCTTGCTAGCTCAGCAGTTTAACCCGCGGGAGAGGTCCGAAACTTTAATATGTAACCTTTTTCTCTAAAATGTAATTTCTGCCGCCTTATGTAAAAACTTATAAAATCTGTAACTGTAATTCGGGGATAGAGAGTGATTTACCCTCTCGAGCTCCCCTTCATTTTGGTTTTGAGATGACTACGTTTTGGTAACTGATTTTCTTCCTTTCCTTAATGTTTTAAATTTCTTTCTTAGACGGGTCACCTCCATAGTTTGGGAATAGCCCCTGTTAATCGGCCAAGTGCCTGTTAGGTTTTAAGAAGCTGCATAAAGGAGTGCAAGTATTCGCCTCCTTTCATTTTGTGCTTGGGCCATTTATTTAACTGTTATTTCTTTTACACGAAGGCCCTGTAGGTTGGGTACGAGATACCCCTGTTTCATTTTTGTAAATTGTGCCTTGATGGCAAGTTATTGTAAGGTCTGATATTGCCTTGAATAGGCTTGAAAACTGAGAGCGTGTCAGCTCTTTTCTAGTATTGTAAAAGTGCCCCTAGGATGCTTGACATGGTAAATTACGGAGCTGGTGCTCCATGTTTTAGGGGATTTCTGCCCTTTGAACAAATCATTGTTTGGTAATGCTGAGTTAGGAGCTCAAACTTGTAAAACTAGGGGCTTGTAGCCCAAAAGTGTTATAATTCTGAAATCTTGGATCCTTCCTAGTCTTGTTTCTTCACATAGTCAAGAGTTGTTAGATTTTCGTTGTTATTAGTTGTTAAAACTCAGAAAATATAACTTTTGTTAAAGTTTTAAATTAACTTTGATTTGGTAGTTAGACCCATTCACCCCGGCACCTTCTTTCACCTCTGCTGATCCACCAATCCAAGGTAACAACAACAACAACAATAATAATAATAATAATAATAATAATAATAATAATAATAATAATAATGTTATTTGCTTTACGTCCCACTAACTACATCCCCACGCTTTTTGGAAACGCCGAAGAGGCGGAATTTAGCTCCGCAGGATAAGTTTTACTTGCCAGTAAATCTACTGACATGAGGCTAACGTATTTGAGCACCTTCAAATGCCACCGGGCTGAGCCAGGTTGAACTTGCCAAGTTGGGGTCAGATGGCCAGCGCCTCAACCGTCTAAGCCACTGCAGGCAGTATCCTGAATAATGATGTACTTTTGTCATCACTATATTAGTGAGTCAATAAGGACATATTATTCTTCCTGCTCTTTTCCAAATTACCCGAGGTTGGCATTTTTTTTATGGATTTAACCGAGTTTTACGGCTGGCTGCCTCTCCTGACGCCAGCCTTCTGTGGAGGGGACGTATTCACTTTGTGTGTTTCTCTGGTGGTTTATAGTTCAAGCGAACCGAAGAAGAATTGCAGTTCCCTTTCACGCTTGAAAATATGATTTTCAGAGTTTACTTTACGTCTCTTGCAGTTAGTTATGACATGAAGGCTCACTAAAATAATTGAATACTTACTGACATATATACAACGTGTCATTTTGAATTTGTGTGCAAAGCAAGCAAGAGTTCACTTCTAATGGAGGCAGGGAAGAGGCCAGAGCATGTCGTATCTTACTCTCTAGGATAATTTTACTGTTTTAATTGTAATTTTTTCCCTTTCTTTCTTGCTCTATAGGTCTCATGAACTATGCAGATTCGGGAGAAGGGTATCGGAGTTCGCATTCGGACCGGAGTCCGCTATTTGAAGAACTCTGCCTTAGATAATAGGTTGAGTACGAAGGTCGAATATTTGAGTAGCCTAGTTACAAACATGGCCAACTCCATTTTTTAAAGTAAAGAATATGGGGAATCTCATTACGACATTAGTTGGTATCAAAATCGGCCATAACAGTGTTAATTTAGCATTATAAAATCAACCTAAGTTACATAAACGTCCAACTCCTTAAGGCATTGGTAACAAAATCGACCAATTCCACGTCGACCAATCATAAGTTTCAATTTAATCACGTGACTGGCACAGATGTTTGTGGGAACTGGAAGTAAACAGTGGTTGTTGATATTGGGTGATATGAACGATTGCTGTACTAGAAATTTTTAGCTGTTTTTAATAGTTTTATTGGACCGTAAAAGGAATTAGGTAATTATACATCAAAAGGCTACTTTGTGATATGGAGAAAAATATCACTGGCCATTCTTACATGCCGAGCGATAGAGTTTTTGGAACAATTGTAAGAGATTTAAAGAAAGTGGGTACAATTGTTCAACTAGAAGACTACAGCGATGTTTTTAGGAAACATGGAATGGTAAAGCTCCTGAAAATCCACTGGAATAATCTTGATTGGAAGGCTGAAGCTAAAACGTGTGTGAAAGATTCTGGAGCACTTCACTTCAAAATTTCACAAATTAAAAGACTTGTGCTTACAAGGAAGTCAAACTCGAGTACTGTTAGTCGGGAACTCAACTATAATTTTGAGATTGCGCAGTCTTTGTCAGTTACGAAAAAAGATAAACGGTAAAGGTAAAAGGTAAACGACCGAAAGATATAAATTCTACAGAACTAGTTCCTGGCATCAGAGTAAAGCCATTGAAGATACAAGATGTGAGAAATTTGCTTCAGAAACATTATGGAGAGGAGTGGAACAAACATGAGAAACTGAAATGGTTTCAAAAGATTATTGACGAAAATGACACCAAGCCAGAGGTACCTGCAGAGGCTGATTGTTGTGAATGTCTCATTCAGAATACTGAGGGTGATTTTGAAGTTGTTGAAGTGATTGTGCAGTTTCAAACAACTGAAAACTATCATAAAATGTATGAAAGATCAACTTTCTTATATTTGTCTCATTTATAAAATAATCGAATTTTCTTCATTAAAATTGACAATTTTACATATTACATGTTTGTTGAATGCATCTGTCATAAATTTTAGAATTACTGACCATTTTACTATGTTAAATCAGTGCATTAGGCGTGGAGTTCAGTTACAAAGGTGGCCAGCTCCATTGTTTACTTACAAACTTGGCCAACTCCATATTTCAACAGTGATTTTCTACTTAACTATGGAATATCGTATAAAAATATTTATGTAAATATGTTTCTGATATTGCTGAGAATCTGCATTCAAAAAATTTACTCAAAAGGTAAGTAGGAAATGTATTAAACAGTTTTTTGCCTCTCCTGAAAAATTTTAAGAAATGGAGGTGGCCATGTTTGTAACTGGACTACTCATTTGTTTCTGGCATCTCATTAGACGATAAAGTAATATCGTTTCATAGGTTTTTACTTTGGAAACGCGGTTTGTATTTCAAATAACAATTCACATTCATGGGTATTATGAATGTTATCAGTGCCAGTTATATAATTTTAAACTCACACCCATCGTTTTATGTTAGTCTCGCTGCAGACGCTGTACTGTGGCGAAGTCCGTGGCCCAAGACTATCGCCATGTTGGATTCTGTAGGTCTGATTGGGGAGTGCACAATGCTCACCCGCATCTGACTGCGGCGCACCATGGCAGACCATTCAACGGGGAAAACTGCAGAAATATAGCTTACAGAGGTGAGTATGAGGAATTCCTAATGGCAACCCCGAATTCCATCGGATACATCTGAAAACTAGATATTTGTTTATAGCATAGTGATGAGTGTAATTATATTTCTCAGAATGTATCCAAAAAGCCATACGCTAAATAAATAAGACTGAACCCCAGTAGACTTTGGAAATGACAAGGAGGAAGCTGAGTTGAATGCGATCGTTATACCTTCGAGTAAATAGCTGCCGTGAGACCATCACATGTACCCAGCAGTAGGGTTTCTTTGCTCTCTTATGCAAAGCCTATTCTGTTATGATTTTATAATGTCTTAGGCAACAGTAAAATATTAATCAAACCTGAAAACTAAATTATGATAGTGGACTGTTAACCTTCCATGTAAATTACTAGTATTCAGATAAAATGGGATGAATAGTACGTAACGATGCATAAGTGAGTAAAGTCAGCTACAAGTTATAATATCATAATGTAGGCCTACTCACTTCTCACGATCATGTGGCTAGCTCTTTTGCTGGGTCAAATTTCATCGCATTTGAGGTTAGAACAAGAAAAATAATTACAAATCATTCGTAATGTCGACAGCAAAACCCTATAATTACAAGTTAAGATCATATTTAAAACATATTCTTTTAAATGCATTCCGTTAACCATTATTGAGGTAATTTACGACATTTTCGAACTATTTAAAATCATGTCGTGGGAAATATAAAAAGCTTTTCGTTAACAATTCTTGGAGTGAACAAATGTTGAGGATATTGTAAGAACTGAAAGTTAAAATTATGACAGGGCGATTTGTGTGATCTTCAGTGAAGTTACAACAGGAAAGATGTTATACAAACGATTGTCGGAGAGGATAAAAATACAACAACGTTTCAATGCCGCTATGAACAAATTGGAAAAGGCTATCGCAGCATCATATTGGGCAAATAAAACAAATTTCGTAAACAGTAATCAAATAGTGAATTCTTCTGTGGGCATAAGGGCAAACACTGCATTTCCATTTAAAAGACGTATTACAAATAACAGGAACATTCAAAGAAGAAATGTTAATGTGCCGTTCTCTAGCGGAACTTCTTTTCGTAACATTAATGCTGGAAGGAAAGTTGTTTCACTGTGTGCGGACCAAAAGTTTATAAACAGCACTGTAAATAGAAAAAATATATGTACATCTTTTACTGGCGACAAACGTCGTACAGACAGGAATAACTTCTGTGGAAGGAAACGTTCTGTGGTTCCTTACCCTAGGAATGGTTGCATGACTGTCAATAAAGGAGTTAATAGAGGGAAAGTAACTGTTCCATTCAGTAGTAACAACCATGTTAAAACTAGAGTTGTTGCTAAAAGGAGTATTAATGCAAGGAAACTTGGTCGGTTCTCTAATAGCGGATGTATCACGAAGAATAGAAGTAACATGAAGAAAAGTAGGCCTACCCGTGAGATTTCTAGAAGTGAACAGAAAGTAAAGAATAAAAATGGAAAAATTAAGGAGAGGAAAGAAAAGTTAAATATAACTGGAAAGTCTGTTGAAGTGAAGTTTTTAAATTTAGTTGCCCCTGGACAGGGATTTCCAAACCAATTACGCCAAATGTTGCATGAAAATAGTGCAGGGGAAGAAGGAACCGCTATTGATCTAAACGGTATATTATACCTGGAACCTCACGGAGAGTTGACAGTGGATAACAAAAGCTACGGGATTGAAATAAGAAATGAAAGTATGAATATCATATATGATGGAGATAAAGAACAAAAGGCCGAGGATGGGACTCTATCCAAACGTGAAAGCTCCGGCAAAAAGGGAAGGAAGCATGGTGTAAAGCGCTTGAAAAACAAGCCTCACTCCAAGAAAGTTCGCTCTAAAAAGTTAAAATCGTTGCGATGCCATACGCGAAAATGTGCCTTCAGGAAACTGGGAAGAAAGCCTGTCAAGAAAAGGACCATTCATAAGAATATATCGAAGAAAAGCGACTCACGACGTAAATCGTTAAAATTGAAGGGAAATAGTCAAAGTAAGGACACAACTAGAAAAAAAGCAGCCCTGAAACGGAAAAAGCAATCTGGAGTGAAATGTAAGAAGAGTTCTCGCAACGTTGAAGGTGCTAAAAAGGTTGTACATAAGAAACTAAAAGCGAAGAGCAAACGAAAACCCAACAAAAAGAGCAATAAAAGTGTTAAAACGGGCGGTAAGAGAAAAAGAAAACTTTCAGCTAAAGAGGCCGAAAGAAAAGCTCTCGAAGAGAATGGAATAATAAGTGTTACAATGGTGAAGAAGGAGGTTCCACAAATTGAACGATTAGAGGAAAAACTCGAGGAAATATTACTAGAAATAAAAGATGAAGAAAACAAGAAAGATAACCAAGCTGTAAATGAAACAGAAGGGAAAGAAGTTGTAGTTAAGAAAAAACGAATGATTACATCAAAGTCAGAAGGGCCTAAGAAACTGAAAACCAAGAGAAAAAGCAAACTAAAAGTAAAATCGGAGGAGTATAAGAAAAAGAAACGACCCAAGCAAGAGAGAATCATTGATAGCATGGGAGAATTAAGATCTTTATTGCCACATTCCAGTAAATTCAGTATATTAGCAGGTGACAACTTCTAATGAAGGATTTAGATGTAGCCCGAACACTGTGGTCAGTATCTGTATCACATTTCCAACTTTTGTGTCCGAAAAGAATTCCAGAATTGTTTCTCGTATGCTTCGAAAATGCTGTATTGACTAGTCCACTTGGTTTTACATACAACTTCTTGAATCTTTGCTTTCTTATTTACTGCATCTGTACGTTATTATTTTTCACTTGTAATAGCTGAATATGGTTTTCCATCAGTAAGAGCGAAATAAACGTTGACTGCACGTTATTTCGTTGTTCATTCACAATGAAGAAGAAAACTATTTTCTAAATATGCCATTGATTTTATTAAGGGCTAAGTTATCTTCAATATGGGTTTCAAAGTTTCAGGTGAGAAATAAAGGAAAGATGCACTTCAGCCCAAAGGCTGATTTCTAAGTGCCTCTGAATAGGTATAATAGGGAAATGAGGAGCGAGATTGTTCCCCGTTATTTTCCTCATCGAGCCAGAAGTAGCTATTGCATATCCGTCGGTAAAGCCTACTGAAATGCACGTACCGACAAACCCTATGAGCGACATTTTCTCACCTTTCATAACAGGGTGTGGCTGTATGTTAGGGGGGTTGAGAAAGGATGAAAAAGAAATTCCCCAAATGACCGAGATTATGCATGTACGTGTGTATGCTCCAGCATAGCTCTCAACCAAACTTGGTACAAATATGGCTTACTATCTGAAAAAAAAAAAAAAAAAGTACTGTGGTAGCAAAACTCCTCTAGTATCCCTAGAGAAGGGGGAGAAATGTAACAAATAACCGAAAACTACCTATATTATTATCAAATCCATAGTCCTTGCGGTCGATGAGTTGAACTGTGACACTCTGGATACCGTTAAGTCAAAGTTCGGCACCAGTCGGAATATGGGTTAGAAGGGGTAGAAAAGAATGCCCAAAATGACAGAGATTAAGGTTGTATGTGTGTCTGTTTCAGCATAGCTCTCAACCAAACTTCGTAAACATATGACTATTTGAAGTAAAAAAAAAAAAAACTGTTGGGGTAAAACACCTCTAACACCCTTTGGGGCGGGGATAAGGAGGGGTGACATGTAAAAATAATCGAAAGCGACCAATATTAGTGTTGAATCGATAGTTTTGTGGGTTGCTGAGATGAATATTGATGTTCCGGATGCCGATTAAGTCCAAGTTCAATCCCCGACCGCATGGGGGTTGAAAAGAGGTGAAAAGGAATGTAAAAATGGCCGAGATTATGGACGTATGTGCGTATTGTTAAGCATATGTTCACAACTAAACTTGGTACACACCTGAAAAACCAATACTGTGGGGGTGACACCTGTAGCACCACCAAGGGAGGGGGGGGGGGGGTTGAGCTGTGACAATTATCACAAGCGATGGGCATTATTGTCGCTGAGATTGCCGTTTAAGTCAAAGGTCATCTTTCACTGGCATGGGAGTTGAGAAGGGGTGAAAAAGAAGGTGTCCAAAATGACCAAAATTTGTGTTGAAGCCACAGTTTTGGAGCCTCTAGGCCAGGGATGGCAAACCTTTACCGATTAGCGGGTCAGTTAAGGTCTTGTTTATTAGTTTTTACCATCCAATGTGCCATTTTCCTTTAAAATCATCATAAAACCCCCTCATTTGACTTCATTAGATTGCATTTAATATAAATCCTTTCGACTGACTGAAAATTACATTTATAAAAACATGCATATTTTAAGAATAAGGTATTTGTTTTAATAACCTAACAAAATTTGTAAAAAAAACATGGCCATACTTCTTTACTAAAGCGTAATGTTAAAATATGCTATGTTGGTAGATTTTCGTCTTATTTATTCTTTCTTTCTTTCTTAATCCGTTAACCCTCCAGGGTTGGCTTTTCCTTCAGAGTCAGTGAGGGATCCTACCTCTACCGACTCAAGAGCAGTGTGCCGGATCGTAAGACTTTGGGTCGAGGGATACAACTGGGCAGGAGGACAGTATCTGTCCAGGCGGCCTCACCTACTATTCTCCTCCAGGCAAATGCCGGGATGGTGCCTAACTTAAGGCCACGGCCACTTCCTTCCCTCTTCCTTTCTTTTTTTTTTTTTGCCATTGGCTTTATGTCGCACCGACACAGTTAGGTCTTACGGCGACGATGGGACAGGAAGGGGCCGTGGCCTTAATTAAGGTACAGCCCCAGCATTTGCCTGGTGTGAAAATGGGAAACCACGGAAAACCTTCTTCAGGGCTGCCGAGAGTGGGACTCGAACCCTCTATCTCCGGAATACTGGATACTGGCTGCACTTAAGCGACTGCAGCTATCGAGCTCGGTCTTCCCTCTTCCTTGTCTATCCCTTCCAATCTTCCCATCCCCCTCGCAAGGCCCCTGTTCAACATAGCAGGTGAGGCCGCCTGGGCGCGGTACTGGTCATCCTCCCCAGTTGTATCCCCGACCCAGAGTCTGAAGCTCCAGGACACTGCCCTTTTGAGGTGGTAGAGGTGGAATCCCTCGCTGAGTCCGAGGGAAAAAACAACCCTGGATGGTAAGCAGATTAAGTAAGTAAGTAAGAAAGAAAGAAAGAAAGAAAGAAAGAAAGAAAGAAAGAAAGAAAGAAAATTCTAAGAGTAAGTTACATATCATTACGGCAATTAGTATGGCAAAACTAATAATAATAATAATAATAATAATAATAATAATAATAATAATAATAATAATAATAATAATACTATAAAGAGGAAATATAGTAATAAGAATAATGACTGAAGTGTATAATAGTAGAAGAAAACCCATTCACATAACATACACACAATGACTTACACAACTCAGTTATATATATTTTTTAAAAAAATTAGTAGGCAGATTTGAATTTACGAGAGGAGGTAACGTGCCGAATGTCCATTGGAAGTGTAGTCCAGAGTCTCGATGCAGTAACTGTAAAGGAATGATTGTAGGAATTCGTTCGATTCAGTGGAATTTCAAGTAGGGAACCAGAACGTGTACTAATTTCATGGAATGAGGAGTCCGGCTCCATGGCTAAATGGTTAGCGTGCTGGCCTATGGTCACAGGGGTCCCGGGTTCGATTCCCCGCAGGCTCGGTAATTTTAACCATAATTGGTTAATTCCTCTGACACGGGGACTGGGTGTATGTGTCGTCTTCATCATCATTTCATCCTCATCACGACGCGCAGGTCGCCTACGGGAGTCATATCGAAAGACCTGCACCTGGCGAGGCGAAGTCCTCGGGCACATCCTGGCACTAAGAGCCATACGACATTTCATTTCATTTATGGAATGAAGAAAGGAAACGAAAATTAGAAGATAGGAAAGTAGGAGTGTTCGTCGAGAGCACTTGGTAAACAAGTGTCAAAGGGGGGAGGGGTGGTTGTATTCTGCCCGAAGGCAGGTCCGAACCTCCGCAGAGGTGTTCCTGAGCCGGAGTTTACGTACGGTAGGGTGGCCAGTTCCTTTCCGCTCCTCCATTTCCTTACCCCCACCAAAGCGCATGGCAATCCATCCAAATCTTGACCACGCCCAATGTTGCTTATCTCACGGGATCCGGTGTTACAACACGGCTACGGCCGTTAGCTAACAAGTGTCTATAGGTGAAAATTCCTTCGTTCGTTTATGTGTAGCCGTCCAATGTTTTGAAATATAGTGTAAGATGAGCGTCATGTCGCAGTTGGAAGGCATATCATATGGATGAGTTTTGTGCTCGTTGAAGTCTCAAAGCTTGTTCAGCATTTAGATTGACTAGTACCGTATCACAGTGGTCTAAAATTGGGAATTGTAGTGCTTGGATTAATTTCACTTTAAGTTTTCAATTCTTGCAACGTTGCAGGCGATATAGAGCTGCATGAACCTTTCTACATATATTTGTTACGTGTTCATTCCAGGCCAGATTCTCATTGAATGAGGTTCCAAGAATAGTTACATTTTTAAGGTACGGTACAGCAATGTCATTGATTATGATTGGAGGAGGATTGACATTGCTTATTACATGTAATGATTTAGTTTCCTATGATAATACTTTGTGTTTAATGAGGATTTAGGATTAAGTGGTTGTTTTTAGAATAGGCGGTAAGCCTTTCAATATCTGAACTATTATGCTGAACTGTTTCATGTAAATTGTTTGTAGTGGTGTGTTTGTATATCTGCAGATCATCAGCATATAAGTGGTAGTTGCAATACTGACGTGTGAAGGATATGTCTTTAATATGCAAGACAAACAATAGGGGCCCTAGAACAGACCTTTGAGGGACACCGGATGATTTTACCGCCCATTGGGATCTTTGATTGTTTACCACTACGCACTGGCGACGAATTGTAAGGCACGACTTTAAAAAAAATAGGGCTATCAGGCCGATATGCAGAGAGCGGAACTTAGATAATATTATGTCTATATTTACTGTGTCGAACGCACTACTGAATTCAAGGAGTGTCAGTATCGTCACCTGCCGTTTGTCTATTGCTAGTTTTATGTCATCTGTTACCCAAAGAAGTGCAGTCGTGGTACTGTGTCCCTTTCTGAAGCCAGATTGTAATGGGTCAAAGGAGAATGTCTGGTTAAAAATACTACTAGCTGTTCGTGTACAACTCGTTCAAGAACTTTCGAGAGAGGGGGAAGAATCGAAATAGGCCGGTAGTCAGATGGCGCATTTGCTGTGGTATGCTTTAATATTGGGGTTACTAGAGCATCCTTCCATGCAGTTGGAAACGTCCCTGTGGTGAGACAGTAGTTTACATTGTGGATAATAATTGGTAGAACCGCGCCAATAATGTTTCTATAAAGCCTATTGGGATGTTATCTGCTACTTCAGCTTTTGACTTAACTGAATTCAAAATGCGCGTTACATAATTTACACTGACAGGGTGAAAAGAGAAATTATGTTCGATTTCTGTAGGGTCACTTATTCTTTTATTTAGATGGATATGATTTTGCGGTTGAGATTCCTTTATTGGGTTAGTTACGAAGTGAGAGTTAAGTCTATCATGAGATATAGTTGGCACATGTGGCTCTTTGCATTTTCCAACCCCCATAGCTCGAAGTTGGTTCCAGGTTTCACGTGCATTTAAGTTCCTTGTTACATTTTAAATGTGATTACATTTGTTATTGCGAATTAATTGCTTTATTCTGTTACGTAAAAGACAATACTGTTCAAAATCTAGTTCATTATTTGTTTCCTTGTATCGGCGGAACATTGTGTTACGGCGAGCCATTGTTGCTTTAGCATGCTTGTCATATAATCCTATGAGTAGAGAGTTAAATCTTGTCACTTTCATGTCTGTATCGTGTAACTGCTTTATATCTTCCCATGGTAAATTGTACGCATCATTTTGGAGTTGTTGTAAATCGATATTTTTCAGATCCATGTAACTAGTGCATTTAGCTTTGAATTTTGGTACACGTAGAGAGCAGCACAGGTAAATTAAGTCATGAGTTGAGATGCCAGGTTCAGGAAATTGACCGAACTTAAGAACTTTATGCGGGTTATTTGTAATCAGGAGGTCATTTCCAGTATGGCTTGTATATCTAAGCGTATGAACATGATTAGTTGCATTTAGTGGTAAGATCGTCATGTCGATGGAAGTAAATAGGTTGCTGATTCGGTCTGATTTGCCAGTCGGGGCTAAGATATTTGTGTTAAAGTCACCAAAAAGTAGTATATGCTCGTAGGTTGGTACTAATTTGAGAAGGTCAGATTCAAAGACAGAGATGTTAGTAACACTCGGTGGTTTACAGACAACTCCTATCAATACTTTTTGACGGTTAAATATTGTCTCAACAAACATATATTTCGTATGTGGAGTGATGCCAGATGATGAATTAATAATTATTCTACATTCAATATCATCCCTACAATATACTGCTACACCACCACCGCGCCTGGCAGTGCGATCATGCCCATAGAGAGTATATCCTTCTAGTTTTACAAGGGTAGAGTTAATTTTATCAGACAACCACGTTTCAGTAATACACATAATATGCATGTTACAGGTTGATATTATCGAACGAACTTCATCTATGTGACTGAGGAGTGTGAGAGAATTGATATGGCAACACTGCAGACTTCGCTAGAACTTAGACAGAGATTGTTTCTATAGCAGTTCAGTAGGCATGAGTAGGCTGAGGGTTGGAGGCAATTGGTGAAGGTACACTAGGGTTATTGTCGTCTTGGAATACACTCGGGTCAATGACATTCAGGAATGCCTCATCTACCGCAACAGTAGTTTCGAGGACACACACACACGCGCGCGCGCGCGCGCGCGCGCAAATAATTGCATAGGCCCTACACATAGCATATTTTGAACATTT
The DNA here is from genome assembly GCF_040414725.1 of Anabrus simplex. Taxonomy (NCBI): domain Eukaryota; kingdom Metazoa; phylum Arthropoda; class Insecta; order Orthoptera; family Tettigoniidae; genus Anabrus; species Anabrus simplex. Next base: position 18,401,247 of record NC_090269.1, on the reverse strand, counting down.
GAATAAAGACAAATAATAATCAAATAAGGATATTACCGAAATCGATAGCTGCAGTCGCTTAAGTGCGGTCAGTATCCAGTATTCGGGAGATAGTAGGTTCGAACCCCACTGTCGGCAGCCCTGAAAATGGTTTTCCGTGGTTTCCCATTTTCATACCAGGCAAATGCTGGGGCTGTACCTTAATTAAGGCCACGGCCGCTTCCTTCCCACTCCTAGCCCTTTCCTATCCCATCGTCGCCATAAGACCTATCTGTGTCGGTGCGACGTAAAGCAACTAGCAAAAAAAAAAAAGATATTAATAAAATTACACTAATATATAGTAGAACAGTTAGCGTAGAGTAGGGTTTTGCTAAGGTGTTGTATTCGCAGTCTTTAAGTGCACCTGCCGGTGAGCATTTCAGAAATAAGTAGAGAGAAAGAGTTTGTAGGTGTGGGTGGGACTCGTGAATGTTATACGACTATTTTACGAATTTGTTAAAAATTAAGAAATTACATTGGAAGAAACAGTTAAGGAACTAGAAAGCTATTTCAGAGTAGAATCTACAGAGGGGTGAGATACTACACTATGGTATTGTTCATTGAGAGAGTTCAGTTCATCCATTGTTGTTATGTTGTGTCGGGTTTCCCCTAAGTCCTCCCTGATAGTGATTCCAATGCCTGCTGACCTGCGCTTGTACGACGTCGGTAGATGCAGAGTGGGTTGTTGTCCCATATTATCTGTACTCTGACCGGCCAACCGAGCAGAGGAAAGTTGGCCACGGCTCTACCGTGGCTCTACGCCTCTGCATTCGGGAGACGGGTCTGGGTCACAGTGCCGGACTTCACGCCTGGCCCCACCCGTCGGCTGTCCTGAGAATGGTTTTCCGTGGTTTTCCATTCTCCTGCACTAAGGCGAATGCCGGGACAGTTCGTAGTATAGGCCACGGCCGCCCACCCCCTCACCTTCTCCGCACGTTTCCTTCACCGTAAAAAATCTCCCGGCCTGAGAGACGGCGTCACCGTCTAGGAGGCCCACCTCCCCCTTTAGGGGAGGAATGAAAACGTTTTTTAGTAGTAGTAGTAGTTGTTGTTGTTACGAAAGACTTCCTCCTTTTTCCTATAGCTTACAAATTTTACTAAAATAGGCCGCTTCACTCCCGGCCCCGATCTACAACACGGTGGGACCTATAAATGTCCTGCACGGCAATGTCAAGGCCAAGTTTATCTTTAAACAACCTGACTGAAAGTTCGTCCGTATTCTCATTCGGTGATTCGGGAATTCCGAACACACGCACACTTCCTCTACATTGATATTGCTCCAGAACATCAGTACTCATTTTGAGTTCATCCTGCACTGCTTTCAGTTCAGTTTCCCTATTTTTAATGTCAATTTTAAGTTCATTGATAATCTCAGTGTTGAAGTCCAGAGTGGTCTTGAGTTGTTCAGCCACAGCCTTTGTAACAGGTTCAGTTATTGCCTCAACGATAGCTGAGAGAATGTCTTTCGATTGTAGAGCTTCCCTTACCTGCTGAACAATGCTGTCCGCTAGGGACGCTTCACTCCCGCTTCCGGGTCCAGGCCCCGTCTCAGTTCTGGTTCCCCGGCTGGCCGCACTCCTCTTGTCTCTTCCCATAATTAAATTTTGTTTATATTTACAAAAATCGACTGCACAGCACTAAGTGATGTCGTGAAGTGAATAACACGCACTCTTAAAGATAAGATTCACTACTTTCGTAACAAATTACGTCTTTACTAGCCTACACCTGCTAATGAACGAAAACTGGGAACACACACACACACACACACACACACACACACACACACACACACACACACACACACACACACACACACACACACACACACACACACACACACACACACACAGAGAGAGAGAGCACTAACAGCCTTCCGCCATTTTGGGCATTATTAACCAATCAGTAAATTTGGGAATATTTTCTCTAGCCAATTAAAATCGTGTGTGTGTGTGTGTGAAGGCATCCAGCCTATCTGTAAAGAGTACTGAAAACTTCCCCTCGAAATGCCATAAAAGCTGGCCGCTTTAAGGCCGTATTGTTGTCTGCACGCTCCAGTTCACTGAGTGCGGCGTGTTTTCGGAGCCAGGGGCCGTAGGTCGGCGTTCGGAAGGCCCTGTTAAAAATGTAATGGCAGAATTTTCTTTACATATGATATCTCCGGCAGATAACTTGAGGGGAGGGTTTCAAACCTCTTTCATTTTATGTAAAGTTCTAATTTAATCTTCTAAATGTAGATTTTCGGCAAGTCTGAGGACTCTGTTCAAATCCTAGCTATGAAACATGTAAATAAAGGGAACAAAGTGTGGTTACCCTCTGTTGATTCCAGGGGCGTATTTTCTTGAATGCAAGGCATTCATTGCATGCGTTATGATAACACAAAGAACTGTCTGAAGTACGATTTTAGGTTGTTTCAAGTCAAATGTTAACGATTTCATTTCTCAGAAGTTCAAAAGTTCCGCGCAGCTCTACTAGTTTCGTTGCTTGGCTACGTGTGGTGCTGGTGTAGTCTCGCCATCTATTCCACTCTAGAAAGAAAGAAATAGCAAATGAAGAAGTTAAGGATGTAAGGCATTCAATCTTAAAATTGCATTCGGTGGCGGACATAGTTCTGAAACCCTCGGAATGACGTCACTGCAATTGAAACTTGGTCAGACTTTGTCACCCCATACACGTGCTACCCACTGCCATCTGTTTGCAACTTGGAGAAAGTCGGCATGTTCAAGTTTACAGCGAACGGGACCCACAGATTACCCACCAGCGAGAACTCAACGTGACGAAACTGACCAGTACCACTGGGGTGACTTACCTCCAGTGCTTGAGTTGTAGCTAACTAGTGAGTTCATTCATTGTGTGTTTTGCTGCTTAGTGAGTTCATGCTGTGCGTGCTGTTCCTCTGCTATCGTCGTTTTCGGTATTTTATTATATTTTGTGCATATGTGGTATTAACGATGGATGAGTCTAAAACGGATATAATTGTAAATCAGTTTGAAAAGCCATTTACTGGCCGTTCGTTTGATGAAAAGATTCAAATAGTTAAAGCCGGGAGACCTCTACCTTCCCTTGCAAATTTAAAAACAGAAAACAATAGTTGTGTACGCACGTTCAATCCAGAAACTTACAGTAAAACTGTTTGGCTCGAGTTCACCTACATGTAATTAGGGCGAGTAGAATTGAAATTTACTTAATACATTGTGTTACTGCATGGTTACTAGTTGCATGTCTCGGTGGAGATTCCAGGGTACGCCACTGATTAATTCCCACTCAACTTGGTATGGCGTTACTAAAATTTTCGAAACCTCTACATTCTTAACACAGTTTTGGCATTTAATATTTCTCGATTAATCACCCCTCTGTAGAATAGGCTTAGCCTCTGCAACTCCGGGCCATAAACCCTCTTTTCTAAAAGGAGTGCAAGTGTTTTCGCCTCCTAGCCTTTTGTTCATGGCCGATTATATTAAACCCAATTTTTATTAAAGCTATTTAGAATGGGCACTCATTGCCCCATTTAAATTGTAATTGTTTATAGACCTGTGTGTAACGACTGTTGAGCAGAATTGACTGAAAAGTTTGTCAGGCATTACTGTGTAAGAAACTTACGACTCTGAGAGGCTGGACTATATTTACTTTTGGAGCTCAGGCTCCTAGGCTATGTACATTAGTGGAGGAAACATGCTCTTATAAATAGTGTACCTGTCCGGGGCTACAATGCTCATCCCCTTGTATATTATCACGTTGATAATTCTCTCTACTTTTGTACCTGATTTTTTATTTTGAGACATTGTTGTTGTTGGAGTTGACGAGCTCGTTAGTATATTGTTGTTGTTTATTCAGATTTTCTATCTATCAAATATTAAACTAAAAAAGGAGGAAAGATATAAAATTTCAAAATTTAATGCCTTAACTTATGCTCTGGTAATTTCCTTGTCCGCCCATTCACCCCGGTACCTTCTTACACTTCTGCGTTCCACGATATTCCCGGAACAATTATGATACTGGTGCATGGCATCAGTATAGGCTTGATGCTGACCTAATGAGGATGAAATGAATGGCGAAAATGTGAAAAACACACACTCCGCAAGCCATAGGATTAGGAATACGATGGCTTTGATTCTGAGAATTGAACTGGGGCCATCGAATCAAAGGCAAGCATTCCATGCATTTAGCCACAAAGCTGGACTTTAATATGGTAAACCTTAGGTTACCATCCCCACTGATCCGATGTTGATTATTGACCGTAGCAGAGGCCAGGACAATAGTCTGTGGAACAGTTTTGACAAGACCGGGCTACTTGGCCGTGCGGTTAGGAGCGCGCAGCTGTGAGCTTGCATCCGGGAGATAGTGGGTTCGAACCCCACTGTCGGCAGCCCTGAATATGATTTTCCGTGGTTTCCCATTTTCACACCAGGCAAATGCTGGGGCTGTACCTTAATTAAGGCCACGGCCGCTTCCTTCCAACTCCTAGGCCTTTCCTATCCCATCGTCGCCATAAGACCTATCTGTGTCGGTTCGACATAAAACAAATAGCAAAAAAAAAAAAAGAAAAGTCTGGACAACACAGCAGAATACTCTGGTTGGTACTGGCTGCTGAAGTCTTGACGTTCACTAAACCAACTACCGAAATGGGTAACCTAAGTCTAGTGATAGCCCACGTCTTAATCCTAGCATACGCCACTGGCTTCTACTTTCACCTCACCTGTTGCATCTCCGAGGAGTTATCAATTTCAGAATGAGGAGTTACTAACATAGGTCCCCGAACCCAAACGCTATCTACTTGGGAACATAAGGTGGCAGCCGGGATCTTATATGACTCTGGTATTGTCCATATTTATTTGTGCCAATTTCCTCGCACTCATCCTTCTTATCCGACCTTTCTTGGTCAACTTTATTTCTCTTCCGTCCTTGAGTGTATTCGATTTGCAATACTTAGGGAGTCTTTCATTTACGTGTCCTTTCACGACCTTCAACAATTTTCTTTTATCGATACCTTCATTTGTTGTGACTTATTCCTAATAATATTGTTTTCTCATCACACTAATTGCTTTTACGGTTTTTAGAAACGTCGAGGTGGCAGAATTAGTCCCCTAGGATACCCTTGTGCGTGGCGGCTGTAATATAACACCCACGGTATCCCCTGCCTGTCGTAAGAGGAAACTAAAAGGGGCCCGTGGGGCTCTTAACTTGTGAGTGTGGGTTGGCAATCACGGGGCCATTAGCTGAGTCCTCACATTGCTTTCACTTACTTGTGCCAGGCTCCTCACAGGGGCATCTATCCTATCCGACCTCCCCTGGTCAACTCTAGTTCCTATTCGACCCCGACTGTATCAGGTTCCCGAGGCCTAGGGAGTCTTTCATTTTCACGCCTTCGTGGTCCTTGCCTTTCTTCGGCCGATGTCGTCATTTTTCGAAGTGTCGGATTCCTTCCATTTTTTCTCTCTGATTAGTGTTATATACTGTAGATGATGGTTGCATAGTTATACTTAATCTTAAAACAATAATCACCACCACCACTATCTGTCCCCTAGAATTTCATTTACGTGGTCAGTCTACGAGGCTGTCTGTTTCCTTGGCTGAATGGTCTGCGATGAGTATTTCGGTTCTGAGCATCCCGGGTTCGATTCCCGGCTGGGCCTGGAATTTTATTCGCGTGTGATTAATTCTTCTGGCTCGGAGAGTGGTTGTTTATGTTTGTTCCAACATTCTCCTCTTCTTATTCAGAGGACACACCACACTACCAGCCACCACAGAAACACGCATTAGTGATTACATCCCTTCAGATAAGGTTGGTGTCAGGTTGGGCATCGACCGTGAACAGGTCCAAATCAACATGTGCGACATAGTTCGTACTCGCGACTCCACAAGGAGTGGGAAAAGTGGTAAAATAAGAAGAAGGTCAGTCTACGAAGCTGGCGTGTTTGCACCGCACTGAGTTGGGATCGAACACAGCAACGTGGGGTCTTCCGTCTAAGGCAGTTAGCCCCGCACGAGACGTCACTTCCTTCTTCCTAATACTAATTGTGGATTATTATCTTACTTTTCCCTATTGAGAGAGTTGGTCGTGTGGTTAGGGGCACACAGCTGCGAGCTTGAAGCCTGGAGATAGTGAGTTCGAACCCCACTGTCGGCAGCCCTGTATTCGTTTTTCCGTGGTTTCCCATTTTCATCCCAGGCAAATGTTGGAACTGTGCCTTATTTAAGGCTACGGTCGCTTCCTTCCAACACCTAGCCCTTCCCTATCCCATCGTCACAGTAAGATGTGTCTGTATCGGTATGACGTAAATCCAATGGTAAAAAAACACTTTCCTCTAAAAGCAACAGTTCGCACCATCTAACATCTTTCAGATATTCAGACCTCTTCCTGTTTTCTCTTCTGATCAGTGTTTAAAGGGGATGGTGTTCGCCTCCGTAAGCGTAACATTTAGCGCTATTAGCTGCCGTTCCCCCTGTGGGTGGGGGCGGTAGAATAACACCCACGGTATCCCCTCCCTGTCGTAAGAGACGACTAAAAGGGCCCCAGGGGCTCTCAAGTTGGAAGCGTGGTTTTGACGACCCCGTGACTCTGGGCTGAATCCTGGCATTGCTTCCACTTACTTGTGCCAGGCTCCTCACTTTCATCTGTCCTATCTGATTTCCATTGGTCAACTCATGTTCCAACCCCGGCGGTATTAGGTTGCGAAGCTTAGGGAGTCTTTCATTCTAACGCCCTTCGTGGTCCTTCCCTCTCTTTTGTCGAGACCTTCGTGGTCCTTGTCTTCTTTTGGCCGATACCTTCATTTTTGAAGTGTCGTATCCCTTCCATTTTGTTTCTGATTAGTGTTATATAGAGGATGTTTGCCTAGTTGTACTTGCTCTTAAATCGACAATCACCACCACTATTAGCTGACGTCCTCAGAGGCCTAGGTTCGATTCCCGAAACTGCCAGAGATTTAAGAATGGTAGGAGGGCTGGTTAAAAATAGAACTTGCAGCTCACTTCCATTGGGGATGTGCCTGAAAAGAGCTGCACAACCTCGGAACGATGACACGAATTTACTTTATTTTCAAGCGATGGTTCTCTGGTTATATTTCCATCTCTTTACCCAGTTTCGCTCACCATCATTCATTTCATCTTAATTAGCTCCTTAACTGAGGTTGGCATCAGGAGGGGTATCTGGTCGTAAGACACAACTAGGGGAGGGGGAGGAGTACAGTGAGTTTCTCTCATTGGTTGGCCGGCAGACGCGCCCAGCTTATCTGCCTCCCGTTGACTCATCACTTCCCGTTACACAGCGCAGTGACAGCACGGGAATGCCTGCACTTCGCAGTTGAGGTCCGTGTTTAGAACGTGTGTTAAATGTTGGTCTGTCGCTCCAACTGTTTTCGAGTTGTGAAGTGTTACTTCGGGGTATAATTCTCATAAAACCTCCGGGTGTAACACGGTAGAGGAAAGGGTATTTATGTACGATAATGATGTGAAAACAGAGTTTTGCAGGGAAGTCGTTAGGCGATTTGTAACCACAATTCCCAGGTTTACGTCCTCCACATAGAGATACCGTGTGGAAACTCTAAACAAATTGAGAGGAACTGGTTCTTCACTCGATAAGAAGCGAAGTGTTAAAACACGTGTACTTAACGTGGAAAAAGTAAATGAAATCGCAGAAAGATTAAAACATACGCCTATAAAATCCCTAAGATGGCTCGGATTAGAAGCCGGGGTTTCGAAGAGCTCAGCATGGCTGACTACGAAAATGTTAACATTGAAACCATACAAGGTAACTCTAGTACACGAACTGCATCAAATTAGGCAACTATAGCTGGACGCACGAGAGTTGGAGTCTGACATTTAGCGAGAAAAAGTTGACTAACGCTGCTCGAAAATGGTATGTGCTATGGTAACGATAACAGAGATGCCACATTTAAGGAAGCTATCAACACGTGGGTTGGCTTGCTGTCAGTTGCTTTTGTAATATTATTCGGAGTAGTACTGTGTTAGTTACTGCTGGTTTATATAATTATTTAAGCGTTTGTTTCCCGAATATTATTTTCGTTGTTAGTTTATTTTTTTTGTAAGTTAATCAGTGGCTAGTTGTACAGTTCTATTCTCTATTTAACATGTTCATGTGTTGAGGTTTTGTCAGTTTAGTGATTATAAAATCTCATATTCATCGGCAATGACGTGTTCTGTCTTAAATACTGGAATTATCAACACGCTTAGGAAGGGGTCAAAGTTTATTGAATTGTATTGGGCCTACATAGTTGATTAAATATTCAGCCTTTATGAAAGGGTGATATACCGCAGGTTGAGGTAACTATGACAACGCAGCGTGCTTCGTAGTTACTGCTTACGCCGCTGAAATGTCAGACTTCAACTCTCGTGGGCCCAACTATAGGCAAATATTCCCTCTTAACTCCATTCAGAGGAAGAATGTTCGGTATCATATCAGCAAAAGATACAACTAGCGAAAGGCGTAAAAATGAATGACTCTCTAAGCCTCACAAACCTAATGACATCGTGGCCTGGAGAGAATTGAACAAGAGAGGTCGGATAGGAAAACTAAAAGGGACCAAGCTGGCACAAATAAGTGACAGCAACGCCACACTGTTCTCGGAGCATCGTTGTCGCCAACCCAAGCTCTCAACTTAACAAATGTGGACGGTAGTAAATATTGTTTTAAGAGAAAGTATAAATGGGCAATCACCCTCTACTGACAGTAATCAGCAGGGGAAGAAGGACGATGCCTAACACTTCGAAGAATGAAGGTATCGGCAAAAGATAAGGAAAAGCCATGAATGCCGTAAGAATGAGAGACTCCCTACGACTCGTAAACCTAATAACGTCGTGGTCGGAAAAGAACAAGAGTTGACCAAGTGTGGTCGGTTAGGAAAGCTGAAAGTGACGAACCTGACACAAGTAGGTGGAAGCAATACTATATTGAGCTAGGAAACCATATTCGCCGATGTTCGCTCCAAGTTGAGAACCCCTGGTGCCCCTTTCAGCCCCCTGTGGGTGGGAGCGGTAGAATAACACCCATGTTATCCCCTGCCTGTAGTAAAAGGCGACTAAAAAGGGACCCAGGGATCTTAACTTGGGAGCGTGGGTTGGCGACCACGGGGCCCTCAGCTGAGTCCTGACATTGTTAATACTTGTGCCAGGCTCCTCACTTTCACCTATCCTATCCGACCTCCCTAGGTCACCTCTTGATCTTTTACAACCCCGACGGTATTAGAGCATTCGAGGCCTAAGGAATCTTTTATTTTCACCCCTTCGTGGCCCTTGTCTTTCTTTGGCCGATACCTTCATTTTTCGAAATGTTGAATCCCTTCAATTTTTTCTCTCTGATTAGTGTTATTTAGAGGAAGGTTGCCCAGTTGTACTTCATCTTAAAACAATAATCACCACCACCACCACTCCCCCTTTCAGTCAGCTCTTATATCAGACAGGGGATACCCTGCATGTATCATCCTCACCCAAAGGGGAACCCAACTTGCTGAATGGGATGTACACGGTCTTGGAGAAGAAGAACAAAACAAAAGTAATGGAGTGCAATCGAACGAAGTCGGGTGACACAGGAAAAATTAAATTAGGAAGAAGTCTTGAAGGGAGTAAAGCATAGTAACATAACTAACGATGGAACGAGTAAGGACATAAAATGCAGACTAGCACAAGCAAGGAAGGCCTTTGTCAAGAAAATACATTCTCTTCCTTCGAACATTGATATAGGAATGAGATATTTTTGAATACTTTATCAGGAGCGTGGCATGACAGGCTGAAAAAATGGTGTTCTGTAACGACATAGCTGGGGTTTTTAATGTTATGAATGTCTCATATGAACTTCATCGATAGTTCAAAGAGAAGTTTAAAGGCGGTTAAGCTACACAATGGCAATTTACTACCTTCTATTCTTGTAGGTCATTCAGTCCATATAAAAGAATCGTCTGTTGACCTGTACAATGTTTATTGATAATTAAGGTAATTAGGCTGCAGTTGTCATTGTCGTTGTCTGATATTAATTTCTTGAAAGTCCATATGCAAGGTACCAATATACTTTACACTGGTGTCTATGGTGAAAGTAAATTGATTTTCCTCAGTGGAATATTCAATTGATTTAAATGCTGGAAATTACAATAAGGTAATCTTGTGTTTATTTCTCAATATAGTGCAATACTAATACACATATTACGAAAGTTGTACAAACAAAGGCTGTAGTGATTTTTTTGTTACTGCCCGGGGAAGCCATTAGCAACGCCTAAACTCCCACTAAGCTAATTTATCAAGTGTTTGTGGGCCTCGGGGTCTCGGAACGTGTTCTGTTCGGCCTTCAAGATGCACCTGTGACTTCATCAAGGTCTTCGTATGGAATGCTGATTTACCTGGCACCCTACATATCTACGAGAATATTATTCGCTTACTAGCCAATTATTTGAAGGAATGTTTTGTAGCTCCCACTAACAGAGACGGTTGTAAGTCGGCTTTTTTCTGCACTTCCTGTTAAATCTTCCTCGGTCCAATTCTTATGAGGATGATCCTGCTTAATCCTTTTTCTTTAATCTCAGCATTTCTCTATGTCTATCGTTATTCAGAACCACATAGCTCAACAGCCTCGAAGGGCCATATTCTATCAAGCAAACTCTACTCAGTCCAAAGACCTGTGGTGTTTTCTGGTCAGCACTACGAATCCTTTCGTCCTTTATTCTTGGCTTTCTAGATCGGGGTCGCTATCTCATCGTCAGATAACTCCTCATTGACATGAGGCCTCCTGTAATAATTTTTGTACGGGGAAGTACACCTCAACGTCGTGCATTCAAAATAAGCGCCTTAATGAACTCCTCTAGCAAACAAAAGTGGAAACTACTACAACAGGAACTTAGAACTTTAATCAGAAGATGTCTCCACTGAAATATTAAGTGATGTTGTTATTGTGCAGTTTCCTAAACTAACTGAATTTCTCCTTGTTTTGTTGTGCTATGCATCAAGAAGTTTGGACATTTTTCTACAGATGACACTACTAAAAACTATGATCATGCACTCTGGTGCATAGTGAAAGAACTTACAGGTGTTTTGTATTTCTAGGTTTTCCATAACTGATCTATGTTCATTTATTTTTGGGTTGGCAACCCTCCTTTTTCTTTCCGCCAGTTTTGAATCTGGCCAATCAAAAATTTCTGTAATTAATTTTCAACCTATCACAGGCTTCTTGTTCGATTCTGAGTGTAACTTGGATATTAACCAATTAAATTGAGAGGGTGTGACTGGCTTAGTCTTGGATTCTCTTGAAACTTCCCTGAGGGTATATAAGTTGCGGCTTTTTGTGTTTCCTGGCCAATTGATCGTCGTCTGTCTGAGTGTGTGTGTTTAAGCAGGAGGCGGGCGGCCTCCTTCGTCGGCAGCTAGAACATCTACAAGGTAATGGCCAATTCCATCTTTCTTGCTGTAGCCGCAAATTATTCCTAGGGGAAGGTCCGAATCTTTAACTATGTAATCTACTTTTCTAAAATGTAACCTTTCTTTCGACTAATGTAAAAACTTCATAAAATCTTTAATTGTAAATCGGGGATAGAGAGTGAGTTACCCTCTCGAGCTCCCCTTCATCTTGGTTTGAGGTGACTTCGTTTTGTAACGGTTTTTTTTTCTTGTAATGTGTTATAGTGATTTCCATGCGAGCCACCTCAGTAGTTTGGGAATAGCCCCTGCTTCATCGGCCGAGAGCTCTATAGGTTTTAATATTTCATTATCTGGAGCGCAGAGTTCGCCTCCATTCAGTTTGTGTTTCGGGCCGTTTACTTAAACTGTTCTTTTTTTTCAAAGGCCCTGTAGGTTGGGTACTAGATACCCTTGTTTCAAATTGTAGTTGGGCCATGGAAAGCCAGAGAGTGTAACATTTTGATGATTGCCTTTGTGGGCCGTAAGAAACTGAGAGCCTGTTAGCTCTTTTTCAAAGTTTTGTAATTGTGAAGGGTGCCTCTGGAAGGCTTGACATTGTAATTGAGGGAGCAAGTGCTCTTGAATTAAGGGGATTTCTGCCCTTGGATAAATGATTCCTTAGTTTGAATTAAAGTTTTGGTAAACTGGATCCTGTATCTCTGACATTGTAAAATAGGGGCTTGAAGCCCAAAATTGTTAAAGTTCTGAATCTTGGATTTTCCTAGTCTTGTTTCAAGATTGCTTTTGTACCTGATATATTGTTATGTTCACTCAGTGAAAAATATTGTTAAGTTTGTTTTGGAAAAGAAATATAACCTTTTAAAGTTTTAACTCAACATTGATATTGTAGATAGACCCATTCACCCCGGCACCTTCTTTAACCTCTTTCTGCTCCACGGGTAACCCCGTAACAATTTTAATACTTAAAATTCTTAGGGCACAAAGGTCATGGGTTCAGTACGGAGCACAGATCTGGTGAGTTGAAGGGAAAGTTTATACACTTGATGCAATTACGAGTAGATTTGATAAAATAGTTTCGGGACTACCCAGTTGTACAGCTAACTGTGGAGTGAGAATGATGTGCAATGATGTAAGTCGGCAGGCATATACTTCTTAAAAAGATAATCAAATATTGGCTGAGACTGAAGCTCGGATCAGGTGGCGAAGTGTTACAGATAGCCTACCAATACCTCAGAACCAAGGATACTGGCTGTGTGGGGTATGGAACATTTTGGAAGCGATAAGAATGGGATACTGCTGCGAGAGGGATTGCATAGAGCAGTTAAGAATATGTAAAGAAAAATTAGTTATAAGATTTAATGATATTGAAAAGCAATAAGTTGCTTCACGGTGTTAAAATAGGAGGGATTTTGTAATGTAATTGGGAAAATGAGGATAAATATAGATATTACAACCTGTGACAATAAAGTTCGGTGAATAGTCCTGTACTATCAACATAGATGAACAATGCACGACAGTGACCTTACTGTCGTTCGAAATAGTTCCCTCCCATGACTATGCACTGCTGAGATCGTCGATACATGTCCTGGAAACTTTGCAAGAAGGCTTCCTTTGGGATGATGTTCAAAACGTCGTTCCCTCAGGTAGAAATTCCTCTTGGATAATGCCTTGCCTATCGAAAAAGGTGATGAGCATCGTTTTGATGCGTGCTTTTCGGCTCTGACCTTCTTCCGACGAGGGGATTCCGGAGAATGCCATTCCATGCTTTGCCGTTTCGTTTCAGAGTCGTACCTGAGACGCCAGGTTTCATCCTCAGTGACGATACAGTTCAAGAAATTTGGTGTCGCATCCGCCGTTCCGACAAAATCCTGTGAAGCCTCTAAACGTGTCTGCTTCTGATCGTCTTTCAAGTGATGTGGCACAAGACGAGAACACGTTTCCCTCTTCCCTATCTTCTGGGTAACGATTTGTCGCACGGATTCACGGTTAATCTGCAGTTCATCCCCTATCATGCGCACAGTTAATCGCCGATCGTTCGTGATTAATGTCCTCACCTTCTCAATGTTTTCGTCACAGACGGCAGTCGTCCGGTCTTCCGCTACGGGGGTTGTCAGAAACACTTTCTCGGCCTCCTCGGAAACGGGCGAACCACTCGTATACACACTTAAGGCACAGTGCTTGATCTTCATAAACACGTACCAGCATCTCATGCGTTTCTTTCGGTGTCTCCTGCCAAGCTTAGAACAAAACTGTACATTGATCTTTTGGTCGTTGATGTTCTTGTTCGCAGTTCAGAACCAACGCACTAAACACGCACTGTGTCAAAAAGCTCTTATACTGCACACACACGATGCTCAACTAAACAACGTTGGGAGCAGGTGGTCAAAACCTGCTGCTATGCAGGTGCAGCGTTGCATTTCGCCAGTGTTGCCGGATCGACCGTTCTGACTTCATTCACCTAACTTTATTGTCACAGGTTGTATAATAAATAAATGAGGGGCATACTATGATGGTTAATGGGGGGTCCATACAAATAAAGCATACAGGCAAAACAGAGATGAAAATAAATATTTACTATGTCCTGATTAATGGGATGATAACACCTTGTAAAAGATTGCTTAGATACAAGGGAAATAAGAGAGAAATGTATATATGAGGCTGATATGACAGAAACTGGTAACGAAAATCAGCTGTGCACGATTGTAAAGTTATTGAACAGAGAGTGGATGCATCCGTGAAGAATGAGAAAATTATTCATCATTATTAGGGGAATGTGGAGTAGAAAATTGGTGGAAGAGAAGTGATACAGACTAGTTAGTAACAGAATTGTGCCTGAGACAACCTAGAAAATATAACTCCGTTGAAGTCTAAGCAGTTAGGCACGTAGATTATAGTTATAGCATATAATTAATTTATCGTCTTAGTTTTATTATTCTGCATTTTTCTTTCGATATCCAATATTAATATTAATTTCAGGAGTCGGACGTGATGTAGAGGTACTGAGGATGACTACTGTGGTAACCTTCTTGGGGTCATGTTTCCGGGGTATCTGATGAACCACGATAGCATGTCCGAGAATTTTCATTATTTACAATAATGTTCCTAACATTCTTTTCAGGCCATTCTTTCTCTATTCAATTTCTAAATCACTTACAAATGTTAAATTTTCATTCATGACATTTTCCGGACACGTTAATCTTTATTGGTGTTTTACTGCATGCTTTTCAGTTATGTTATGTTATGTTCAGCTTTGTAAACTGCATGTATTGAAAATTAAGATTAAAATAATCAATACCCTCTCTCGGATCTATGGTTTGCGATATTATGAGAGATGTGTATTTTCATATGTTAAATCTCCTGCTAACCGTATGATTGTGAGTTTTTCTATAACTCATCAGCTAGGAATAGTAAAGATAGTGTAAATATATTTAGTCTTCTATATTCGATTGAATATTAAAGAATACTGCAGTTAAGAACTGATGTTGAATTTTATTTAACAAATATCATAGGGATACACAACATTATCCATACATAGATTTTATGACCACCCATTAATACAAAAATTTACAATTGAATCTCTTCGCAGCAACTCAACGTTCGTCATTTTATCGATTCACCGCGCATTTCTTCTCTCTTGTCAGATAGTCATGTTTCTTCTCTCTTGTCAGATAGTGGGCAGAACTTCTCCTAAGTCCATCTGCCGCATCTAGTATGTGATAAATCCATGAAGAGCAGCAGCAGTAGCAACAACAAAGCAGAGGAGAGTATTGAAGAAACATTTTACACAACACCTTTCAGCAGATCTACCTGGAAGCTATATAAGAAAGGTACTCTGATATGTACCTTAATTGTGAAGGTAGTCCACGCCCTTACGCGTGGAGATGATATAGACATTTAGAGGGTTTTTTCTTTTTTTGAAGAATGTTTTCGAACGGCAGTTTGGAAGTTAGGAGGAAGCTGGAAGACACCAGCGGTCTCGCAGCTAAAGGAAGTAGGTTATGAGGACATAACCAATCAACCAAAGAGAGCTCCTTCACTCTTGATCTAACTAACGCAACAAGGAAGTGCGCTTTGTCTCCTTTATGACGCGCACCGTACCCAACACTTATTTCCTGATGTGTCCGAGGATTCAGACGTCCCCGCGACTCGGTCGCAGACTGATCATCAAAACAGATCAACAGTCTTTGACCTCGTCTGGAGTTCGGCTGTTACCCCAAGGACACCACCAAATACGATGAGGGAGTTATGCTTCCTTGACCTAACGCGGTACGCTTTCGTAGAGGTGATGGCTCCTCCCCGCCATCACCCGTGGCGACCATCCAGTAAGTCGATGCGCTTTGTCGCCCCCGGAATCCTTTCGGACGCGCACCTCATCCCACGTATTTGCTAATATCTCCGAAGTTTCAGTCGTTCCCCACACTCGGGACTGAATCCCCAAACAGAGGAAAAACCCTGTTCTGAGGAGCAGTGACCTCGTGTCGAGTTCGGCTGTCACCCCGACGATGTTAACAAGTACAGTGGGGGAGTACCAGCTGCGATCGCAGCAGGCTTCCCCGTAGTGATGGCCCCTCCCCGCCATCACCCGTGGCAACCATCCAGAGAGTCAGCACGCTTGATCGCCCCCCGGAATCCTTACGGACGCGTGCTGGGTGAACGGGGAATAGCGAAAACCTTTCTTACCCTTCTTATATTAACTGAATGCGGACTGCACAGTAAGCGAAATGTTCAACAATAGTTAGTTTCTGTCGCATCTTGGTGTTGACTGTGCATCGAATGTGTTGTGACAATAGAACAGAAGGGAGGCTTCTCCCATCCCATTATTTCCTACCACATCTAAAACTTATGTTACACTGGCGAATATGGTCGTAAGAAAAAGAACTGAGTTTCTCTCGTATGTTATATTGTTTCCTACCGGAGGATTGTTGAATTGGGCTGTGAAACTCCTGCTCTCGCATTATATTCAGGACACACATTCCTTTAAGGATATTAAATACTGTATTAGTGTTACTACCGCAATCTTGTAGATGGTGAATCACGCTCAATAGTTTGTTTCCGTCGCATCTTGGTGTTGACTGTGCATCGAATGTGTTGTGTCAATAGAACAGAAGTTCTGTATTACAAGCTGCCGTTTCCTCATACATTAATACGTTTTTATGGCAATAATAAGGGCGTACGTTTCCTTAGAAACAAGTGCGACATATCAAGTTTCCAAAAACTGAATCGTAATATTATTTCCAGTTATTCAGAGCACTTCCTTCGCGATATACAGGGCGATCGACGCTTTCATAGACCCGAGAGTCCACATGCATGACCCATAACATCTGGCACTCCCTTATATAGCTACATAAAATGTTCCCCTCTCGCCTTATATAAGAAGCAATCATAAATAACATGTTCAGTTTAACGTAATTTTAATATAAAATGTATAGGCTTGAATTCTCGCTTATTACGTTTAATTTTAATTACCATTCAGTAGCCGTAAATTAATCCATTCGTTTCGGCAAGAACCTGTGAATCTTATTATTATACAAGAACATGAAAGCCCCAGGGGCTCTTAACTTGAGAGCGTGGATTGGCGACTACGGGGCCCTTTTGTGTCCTAGCATTGTTTCCACTTACTTGCGCCAGGCTCATCACTTTCATCTATCTTATCCGACCTCCACTGGTCAACTCTTGGTCACTTCCGACCCCGACGGTTTTAGGTTCCCAAGGCCTTTGAAGTATTTCATTTTCACACCGTTCGTGGTCCCTGCCTTTCTTTGGCCAATACCTTCATTTCTCGACGTGTCGTATTCTTTCCATTTTTCTGTTTAGTGTTATATTAAGGATGGTTGCCTAGTTGTATTTCCTTTTAAAACAATAGTCACCACCACAAGAATATTAAAGTAGAAAAATTAATATCGTCACTTTTTGTTCCATTCTTTTGCTGGTTGACCTACAACTATTCAAGATCTACAGTAAAGATTATATGAAGGGTTCCTAATATGTTTGCGTTTCGAAGTCTTAAATTTAGCATTTTTAGCGATTATGTATTTTTGAATGAGAATATTATAGTGTTCTTAAGAAAGACAAAAATATTTCATTCATCAAAAGATATGATATTAATGTGAAACTAAAACTCTCATTTACATAGAGCTAACAGTAAAATAAGAATGAATAAAGTGTAGTAGAATTGACATTCATTTTAAATTGATATAGACTAAAGCACACGAAGTAGAAGGAATGAAACACGTAGGAAAGGGAAATGTAGAATAGATGATAGGGAAAGGAGGTGGAACAGGGTTATGGGAGGGAGAAAAGGGAAGAAGTGGCTTCTGCAGCCGTCAGGAAAGTTAGGGTTGGCGAGGAGGGAAGGGGATTAAATGAGCTGGGTAGGATTGAGGCTCTGGTCATGGGAAATACCATTGTTAGACATGCGGTAACGTGTGTGGAGGAAAGAGAACCAGGGTAGAGTGTTATCCAGGAATTAGGTTAAGGCAGATGTTGAGGAAAGTAGAAGAGAAGGAGGAGGGAAAGGAGAAGGTGGTAGTGTTTCACGTTGGTACCAACAACGTAAAGCAAATGCCGTATTTATAAATACCAACATAGTTGGGGATGTGTGGGATCTGGTAAATGCAGCACGGGTGAGGTTTAAGGAAGCGAAGATTGTTATCAGTGGAATACTGTGTAGGAGGGATACTGACTGGAAGGTGACTGGGGATTTAAATGAAACTATAGAGTGGGAATGTGGGAACTGGGATTGAGGTTTCTATGTAGATCTTAATGGGTGGATAGCAGATAGGGATCTGCTCTCAGATGCCCTTCACTTAAACCACAGTGGTACGTATAAGTTAGGCAATTTGTTTAGGAGGTTTGTAGGGAGGTTCATTAAGGGAAACAGGGTGGTCTAGGGAGCGGTGATAAGGGTGCAGGGATCTGGAAGTCAGGTAGGGATGACAAAAAATGTTTGTGTTGAACTGTAGAAGTATTGTAAAGAAATGAATAGAATTAAGTAATCTAATAGATATATATTTATCAGATATTGTAACAGGAGTTGAGTCATGGCTGAGAAATTATATAATGGATGCAGAAATTTTCTCTAGAAACTGGAGTATGTATCGTAGAGGTAGGGTAGGAATGGTAGGAGGGTGTGAAAGAAGAATTTGTAAGCTACTAAAAAGTTAAAGATAACAAACATGAAATTCCAGGTGTAAGGCTCATCTCAAATCAATGAAATCAAAATCATTTATTTGAAAATGAGGTTTCTACCTCGGTGGAAAATGGTACACAAAAATGCATTATTATCTAGCACTAAATTTTAAATTAACAAGAGAAGAAGACTGTTGCCATTGATACTTTCACGGCCCGTACTTATAGACATGGTACAGGCTTTGGCTTGTGCCATGTCAAGAAAATAAGGTGATATTCTTTAAGTTTCGCATAGAACATTGCTCTGCGTCATCAGAAGAAAATCTCGACTGTCTCCGAGAAAGGCTTCAAAAACAACGAGCTTTGAATTTAGACGTTATAATAGATGTGGAAATGGTACCTTCATTCACCACCAGATGGCTCCCCGGACGCGGTACAACGCTAGTGTTCGAAGCGGAAGCTGACGGAATCATCAGAATCAGTATGAATGGATCACATAACATAACATAACATGTGTACGCAACATATGGCATTGACAGGTGTATGACATAGACACAAGCCCGGAATGAATCATCTGGCGGTGAGGAACGTACGAATTTGGAAAACACCGAAACGAAATAACAATAGTGAAGGGGCAGGCTGGCTGGCAACCAGGTATTACTTAATTGATAGTCAGTGTCCCTGTTGAAATGGTTAGGATTTCTACGTATTTCCACAGCTTCCCGTATACTCCTGGACCTGTAGTGTCTAATGTGGGTAAGAGCTCGAGCATCTTAGAACATGACGTCATGACCCGACGATAGAGCGTGCTCAGCTGTTGCTGATTTGTCTAGCTGGTT
Source organism: Anabrus simplex (assembly GCF_040414725.1). Classification (NCBI taxonomy): domain Eukaryota; kingdom Metazoa; phylum Arthropoda; class Insecta; order Orthoptera; family Tettigoniidae; genus Anabrus; species Anabrus simplex. The sequence continues at coordinate 18,381,904 of NC_090269.1, read as the reverse complement.
GAGACGAATATTACGTTCATGTTCCTTGATACGAGTACCAGTGGGCCGGCATGTTTGGCTGAAGTATACCTTACCGCAAATACAGGGAATTTCGTATAACCCAGGATGTAAAAGTGGGGACAATTTGTCCTTGATTTTACCCAGACTGTGAGCAATTAGAGTTACGGTCCCAAACACGGTTTTTATATTGTGTTTGCGGAGGACCTTGGCAGTTCGATCTGTGGTGTTGTGAAAGTAAGGTAAGTAGGCAGTTCCCTTCACCTCTTCCTTCTGTGAGCTTTGCTTGGTCGTTTCTCTGGAATGCAGGGCTCTATGAATCTGCAAATTGCTGTAACCATTACCCTTAACGTGACTTTAAGCGTGTCTGTCTCCACCTGGATGTTTGATGTCTCACAAATTCGTTTCGCCCTCTTGGTGAGTGTCGTGAGAATACCTTGTTTTTGTTCTGGATGGTGGTGAGAATCTGCGTGAAGATAGTGATTTGTGTGGGTAGGCTTACGATAGAGGGTATGTCCTAAGGAGCCGTCCGGTTTCTTTCTTACTAGAACATCCAAGAAAGGAAGGCATCCGTCCGACTCCATCTCCATAATGACTTTAATTGAAGGATAGACATGATATAGGCTTTTGGGCTTATGTCTATAAGTACGGGCCGTGAAAGCATCGATGGTAACATTAATTGAAGGATGTTGCCGATTTAGGCGGTTTAGAAATAGATTAAGTTTCTCAGGACCTTCTGTCCAGACCACAAATGTATCATCAACATACCTCCAAAATATCATAGGTTTGACGGGCGCCGAAGCAATACCTACCTCTTCAAAATGCTCCATAAAGAAATTAGCCACTACGGGTGAAAATGGACTTTTCATAGCCACTTTGTCCGTCCGTCTGTTCGTAAAAATTTCCACCCCACAAAAAATAGCTGGAAGTCATGCAGTGGTAAAATAGCTTAGTAATGTCCTCAGGGAATAGGTGATTAATGCGCGACATGACCGAGTCAATCGGCACTTTAGTGAACAAGGACTCCACACCGTGCCTGGTCATCTTGCGCGAGGTTTTGGCTCTGAATTGAGTAAGAGGTAGGCATTACCCTGAGTGAGACACTGGGGTGGGGCCCCTCAACCCCGTCTCAATGGCTGATAAGGGAAGTTCCTGTAGATATGCAGGACAGGTGTGAATAAGGTATAGCCAAATTAACACCCGCGGATCTACTGAGGTATAGGGAAAAAATTTCAACGGCCTCGAAGGCAGAAGGGGACATATCCCAATGACAGAGAGGACGGAAGAACCAACTCAAATCCACTTCGAGTCTGACTTGCAGCAAGTGGTCAGCGTCTGATCACTCGAGGTGCGGCTGGAAATTCATATTCTGGAACTCACTACTACAGTCCTAAGAACTGTACCTAGGTCCAAACTTGTAATAATCAAGTACCATGAAGCGTGCTAGATATCGAAATTTTACCCCACGTGGTAACCAATCCACTGCTGTCAAGAACAGTAGAACCAGACTGTCGGATTCTGGGGAGTCTGGACTGACACGCAAACAGAGGGAGTCAGAGACCTCTGGCCAACTTCGCCCAAACAGCAAAATCTTTTTCGGAGCACTAAGCATAAATAGTCTCATACGAGCAGGAAAATTGTATGAACTAGAGAAAAACCTAGAAATACAGACACTGGCACTACAAGAAACAAGAAACAAGACTGACTGACGAAAACACAATGAATTTCGGGAACTACAGACTCTTTAAAAGTAAAATAGACAAACGGATTCTCAAAAACACACCACAATTAGGAGTCGCTTTTGCAGTCAAGGATAATATACGCAACTCAGTATCAAATGTGAAGCCTATACACAATAAACTAATGACAATCACCGTAAAGTGTGCAAATAAAACATACACACTAATAAATTAATCCACACATGCCAATCAATGAGGACAATGAAACAGACCGCGAAAAGGTAGACAAATCCTGGGAAATTCTAGAAGGAATAATATCCAAAATTCCTCTAAACCACGACAAAATATTAATATTGTTGCGGCCACCAAATTAAGCGGGTGAGGAAAATTGCGCTGTCGTCAGATATGGGAATGGCAGAGCCACAGATGGTCGAGAGTCGCTTATTTCCGAGCACGGATTGGCAACGCTGATCGTGCAGTGCTGCCTAACTGTAGCCCATCCGCTCCGGACCACCTTACCCGAGTCATTCCCTGTCATGCAGCTGTTCAGTTCGCACTGTAAGTGCAGTTGAAGATAGATAGTGAATTGATTTTTGCTCAAGTCAAGAGAGAAGTGGCAGAGAGCAACAAGACATTCAAAATAAAGGACGTAGAAAAACTCACGTCAGAAGCCATCGACCGTATGACTGCTGCAGATTGGGAAAAGTGCTTCAATCGTGCGGAAAATCTTCAAATAGACGATTGGGCCAAGGAAATGGTAAGGGACGAAAGAATGAGAATGGAGCCATTCATCATCAGTGTAAATGCCAACTCAACAGATAGTGAGATGAGTGATGGCAGTGAATAAGAAATCTTAGACTGCCTTGAAGCTAGAAACCGATTCTTAATTCATTGTAAATTAATGTAAACCTATTCTTTAAAGTAGTTTTTTTATATTAATCAGTACAACATACAGTATTCAAATATTTAAAGTTATAATGTAATGAAACTGATACAGATTAATATGTAATCCGAAAGTATTTACGGCGTCCTGCAGCCTGTGCTGGCCCGCGTGCCCCGAACTGCCTCAGCTAGCGACATTTACATTAATGCTTTCCGGGCGATTTTCCAGGAAAATACAAGACTGACGGAAATGTGCTTCAGATAAAAACTATAAGTCAGGCGATTTTTTACATTTTCCCCCGCAGACAAAATTTTATTGCCTGAAGAAATTAAAACTTGGCCGCTTACTGAAATTTTCAATACATGATTCTACGGATTTAAATTTACTCGTTCAAGATTTTATTTTTAATAATTATTTAAAGTAGTTTATATGGAAAATGGTTATACCACTGAAATTAGCAGTCTTTTCTGAAGCTTGTAATATAATTTGTTTTGAAGCATTGCATGAAGTAACATCAGGAGCTTGAGAGAGAACAACTTGCCTCGCGCTCCGAAATGATGTGTTCAGTTAGAGATTTCTTCGCCAATTGCTACATAACTTTGGCAACAGCGTAATTTCTCTAACCCGCCTAATTTGGTGGCCGCGACAATAGGCGACTACAATACATAATTAGGCAAAGAAAGAGAACACAGAAAAACAATAGGAAAATTCCCAGCACATAAATGGACCAATCAAAATGGACAAAGATTAGTCAAACTCTGCAGGATATTCAACCTTAAAATCATGTCAACACATTTCAAAAAGAAACCATCAAAACAAATGGCATGCAGATCACCGAAAACACTCATCGCCGAATTCCAAATTGACCATGTAGCAATTCTTATCGAGAAGACAGAGAAATTATCAATGTTCAAGTCAGAAGGGTTGCAAACATAGACTCAAAGACAAGAATCAAACTACAGTTCAAACCTCAAAAAAGGAACCACTAATCCAAAAATTTGACCCCACTAGGATCAAACCATTTCTTACAGAAGAATTAGAGGAAAAGGAGGCAAAAAATAGGCAACGAATAAAAAGCAAACTGATTACAACAGCACAAATACTAATTCCTCTGCAGAAAAGGAAGAGACATCCTTGGTGCAATGAGGAGTGTGAACAAGCAATCCAATCACGACAGAATGCATACAACAACTGGGACAGCAAAAAAGACGAATAATAACTAGAAAACATTCCTGGCAGCGAGAAAAGAGACAACTCATTTGATCAGATAGACCAAAAGGAAATTTGAAAAGGATCAACTACATGAAATCGAGAAAGACTTTGAGAGAAACAACACACGAAATTTCTATAAGAACTTCAAAACTAAGCTTGCAGGATATCAACAACAAAGTCTCTGCTTCAAGAAAGAAAATGGACAGTTTGTACTAAACAACGAAGAAAACTGCGGGGAACTCGCCAGATATTTTAAAGAATTACTGAAATGTCCAGAACCAACATAAATATTTTCTCCACAAGAACGTGAAAATACTAATCCAAAATCACTACCACCAGATGAAGAAGAAGTCACAAGACAGATCAAAAGACTTAAAAAAACCAAGCATCGGTTGAGGATGGCATCATAGGGGAAGTCCTCTAATCAGCAAGCCTAAACACCATAAAAGAAATCACAAAATCATGCAAAACATTTGGAAAACAGAAAAAAATCCCAGAAGACTGGAAAAATGCATTTTTTCACCCACTGCACACGAAGGGAGACGGAACAGATGTAAACAACTATAGATGAATGTCACTAGTATCTGTTGCATACAGAATTCTATCCCAATGTATTCCTGATAGAGCACAATCAGATCTAGAACCACAAATCGGAGAATATCAGGCAGGATTCAGACCAGGCTGATCTTGTCCAGAGCAAATCTTGAAGATAAAGCTGAGACATCATAGAAATTGTAGCAAAAATTTAATCTGCACATTTGTTGATTTCAAAAAGCCTATGATTCAGCTGATCGCAAGATCACTTTCAAATATTGAAAGAACAAGGTTTAGACATGAAAACACTTTCAATCATAAAACAGCCACTGGCAGACACGAAGTCCAAGGTTAAATTCATGGAGGAAACGTCAGATCCCTTTGAAATCAAAACGGGAGTAAGACAAGAAGATGGACTCTCGCCGTTACTTTTAAATTGCATTGTTGAAAAAGTGATTCAAGAATGGCACAAACAGAAATTGGTCCTCAAAATTCACCAACCAATCACTTTAGGCAGAGGAAAACTAGCGATAGACTGCTTAGCATTTGCGAACGACCTAGCAATATTAACCCGAGACATTTCAACAACCCAAAATCAGATTGAACTCCTGAAAGAAATTGCGGGAAAAGTCGGTCTTCAGATATACCTTGAAAAGACAGAATCCATGACCTGCAATAAACATGCACCAAAATTCATGGAAACAAAACATGGCAAAATTAAACGAGTATCACAAATTTAGTAGCTTGGTGAAACAATTAATGAAAATGGATTCGAAACAAAAGCCAATGAAATTAGATGCCAAAAGATGGAAACTGTAAATCGACTAACCCAAAATATCTCTGAGAAAAAATGTATCTCCAAGCATACAAAAATGAGACATTACAATACAGTCATTAAACCAAAATGTTTTTATGGTTCAGAGACGCTAATTTTGAACAGGAAAGCAGACATTGAAAACATTGAGAAAAAGGAACGCAAAATCATAAGAAAAATTCTAGGTCCAAAACTCACCAACGGACAATACCAACTTAGAGGCAGGCGGGAAATCAAACAATACACAAATATGCATAGTGACATTAGAAAACGCAGGCTAAGATTCTATGGTCATATTAAAAGAATGCATCCAGTCAGACTTACCAAACAAATAGTCAAATTCTATGAAAATATGAGTAAAGCTAAAACAGACACAATTAAATGGACTGGTGAAATTAACCTTCAGTCAGGCGCGGTGTTGTGTGGGACGAGATCGGGCGCGGTGTGTCAAAATGATCACAAAACATTTTCACTTAATTTAAAATGTGTTTTCAACTTTTTATTGGGAATTTATGTGGAGATTGTCTGTAATTGTCTTTCAATTACATTTTTAAGCCCCAACATTTGGTCCTTGAACACGGAATAACCCAAATTATTTAAAGTTTTTATTTCACAAAAATTTAATGTCCGTCACTGACTTACAGAAGTATACGTTTAGATTATTTACAAACATTTAATGACCGTCAGTGACATACACGATTGAACTTCTAGATTATTTACAAAAATAGAAATTATTCAAAAATACCAATAAAAACAGCAGTAAAAATTGAAGAAAATGTCACTTATTCAGTTGTTTCACTCCTGTTGGATCACTATATCAGTCAATGGATTTTACGTTAATATGCCTCATAAAAATACTAGAAAGCACAAGAACAGTGGCGACGCGTGACGTTTTGAAAAGTGTTAAGACTCTCTTTCTGAGAGTACATTCTCGCTCGCACCGCGTTTTTATCATATCGGCAACAGCGTTGATGTGTGCTCGAGACACCTCATGGCGTCTCTTTAAAATTCTGAAACTATCTAAATTGTCCACACCGTCTTTATTCCAAGCATTAATTTCTGAGAAAAATGGAATATATGGCAAACAGTACAGTTTATTCATTTTCGCACAACCACATAACCAGTCCAGATTTATAGGCTATAGCACGAGTCATGAAAAAATCGTACTGTTCTTTTCGATTCTTAAGGCGTGGTCTCACGCCAACTCACTTATTTTCGAGGTGGAAGTGACAGGACTCATTTTAATGTTTAATACGTTATGCAGTCCTATAGGCTATCCTTACCTAACATAAATTAAATATAAATTCACACTTTAACAAGAAAAGTCACAAAACCAAACCAAACCCCATGGCACTACAGACCTTGAAGGGCCTTGGCCTACCAAGCGACCGCTGCTCAACCCGAAGGCCTGCAGATTACGAGGTGTCATGTGGTCAGCACGACGAATCCTCTCGGCCGTTATTCTTGGCTTTCTAGACCGGGGCCGCTATCTCACCGTCAGATAGCTCCTCAATTCTAATCACGTAGGCTGAGTGGACCTCGAACCAGCCCTCAGGTCCAGGTAAAAATCCCTGACCTGGCCGGAAGAAAAGTCACATCGTATTATAATAGAAAACAATAACACAATAATGGAACAATGCCCTGTTGAGCGCGGCGGAAAGAACGGACGGAACAGCTCAGCTCCTACGTTATAATCTTTTGTTTCCACTTTCGACTGTGGTAACACGACCGGAGAACGTTGCAGGATACATCTCAGTGTCGAGGGGAGAGGGACTTTGCTTGGCGCAGTAATACTCACCTGGGTGTTAGACGAGATTCAAAGCGTAACCACTGCATGGAGTGGTAACAGCCTCTCGCTCAGCTTTGACGGTGGCAAATTTCTGCAATAGAGTTCTCGCGATACGTCCAGGCGAAGAAACAAAAATATTAAATATTAATATTAAAGAATATTCGAGTTTTGTATTTTCAATGGGGGATTTTTCTACAGTCAGAGCAGAAACTCTCGATGTGCATCAAACAGATTGACTTGGGGCAGTTTTAACAATAATATTTTGTCAATCGTTTCTTCACTGTACAGGTATGGCCCCTTCTCCTTTTGACTCCATTTCCATTTACATCATCTCTGCTTTCTTCGTCTTCTTTTTGTGTTGGTCTATAACGTTTTAGTCTCCCCTGAAGATCCATATGGATTCCTGAGGTGTTCAAACATCTGCGAGCCAAATGAGGCAAAACTAATGCATGGGACAGTTGTTTCAGGAACATTATTCTTCGAATAGGTACTCTGTTCGTTGTTGCCAAAGAAGATTACTTATGCATTGATTCTACTCATATTGATAATAGCAAAGAATTCAACCATAAGCCATCGGTGCACATTTCTTGCAACGTAGTTAAGATACGCACAACTTGTCAGCAGTGTCTACTCCACCTTTGGTACCATTATAAAATGTGGCAATGGAAGGTTTCTGTTTATGTTCTGTATCAATGTCTATTGAGTCATGCTTGTGCAAAACTTGATGCCAGCACCACGCACTTTCCTTGTGCAGGAACATACGATACCCAAGTACAGCCCTTCTTGAAGTCAAAAAGTGAACTGTTGACAGCTCATCCTTTGCTGGTAGTGAACTCCAGAGGCATCTCTCGTTTATTCTTTCGGACGATCCCTACAAATGAAAGATTCTTTCTTCGTAACTCTTCTATCAGTTGAATGCTGGTAAACAAGTTATCTGTTGTTACATTGCTACCGGACTGATAAATTGGTTCACAGAATCTCAGAACAACATCCAATGGTTTGTCGCTCACTTGGAATAACCCTTCAGGTGTATATTTCCAAATTATAAATGTAAAACACCTGGTAATCCACGAGGCAAAGATCTTAATACCATATTTGTTTGGCTTGCTTGGTATGTATTGCCGAAAATAACATCTTCCACGGGATATTTCCAGCTTCTCGTCTACTGTAACATTTTGTCCCAAAGAATACAATTTTTGACAATTCTGTACAAACATAGCAAACATTTCGCGAATCGCTGTAATCTTGGCTAATTTACACCTTTCTTCGCGAGTCTCCAGGCTATCAAACCGGAGGCACCGCATGATAAATTTGAAACACTTTATGTTCATTACAAGGCAGAATTTTTCAATACCATCCCCATAGATCTTCCAAGCTTTGCCTGTTACTTTTGTTAACTCCAGCTATGAACAAGAAACCGATGAAGGCTTTTAGTTCAATAATATCTATAGGTTTTGTGTTCCTGTCACGCTGAAATGAATCTTTAATTTTCTCTATATACTGGTTTGTGTACTGAACAATGAGATTCAACATGTCACCATCTATGGGCAACTTCAGCACTCCAAAGGCTTTCTCGGTGCTTTTGCAGCACGTATTGGCCAGGCAATTTCCTAATAATATTCTGGCTCCTGAAACGTACTCTTTGTGACAGTAAATTCGTGTCCTCATCCCGAGGCAGTGCAGCTCTTTTCAGGCACACCCCCAATGGAGGTGAGCTGGATGTACCATTTCAACCACATACCAGCCCTCCTGCCATTCTAAAATTTCTGGCAGTACCGGAAATCAAACCCAAGCACCCAAACGGCATCTAATAACACTAACCGTTACACTACGCAGGCGGACACTCTTTGTGATGAAGGAACTTTATTCCATTTTGTCTCTTTATCCCGTCCTACAAAATAACTATCACTTCCCTCACATACTTCCTCATCACCTTCACTGTCCTTTTCCTCAGTTTCCGACTCTCCTTGGCGCATTTCAACTTTATCGTCACCATATGCATCTTATTAATCACGGAAATCCTCTTCCATTTCGTTGTTCTCCTCTTCGAACAGCAGTTTCTGGATTTCTTCAGCATGCTGTGGGTCGAGGGGATTATACCGCTTACTGCAGTCTGCCATGATGAAATGTATTGACCTAAAATATGAAAAGACCTATAAAATAACACATTCGGGCGCGGTGCATCCATTTTTTTCTTGTATATAAAAGAACATTCAAACTACTCCAAAAGAAATACATTGTACAGTCTAAAGCAGTGTTGTATTACCCACCGTGCTGTGTACATAACCAAATAGAGGTAATATTGAAATGTAACGGGAACGGGGGCAATATATCAATTTGATCACTTAGAAGATATCTTCACAACAGAACAGTCGGTCACATTATGCACCTGATGACAATGGAGAGATAGAGGAGAGAGAGGAAGCTATTAGGGAGAAGGAGTCACTGCTCTCGATTGTTGACAGACAATCGACAAAGAATTTCGACCTGTATCAATCTGATCAGCAGCGCGCGACTGAAGGTTAAAACGGATTTAAAGAAGGCAGGAATTACACCAGCAGATGTCCAAAACTGGGTAATCTTCAGATCCAAACTTCACAAATGGCAAGTTGAGCAAGAGGAACGACCAAAAAAGAAGACTGGAACAACCTGGTATGGAGACAGAAAGGAAGCCCATAATAAAAGAATATGAGTGCTATTGGACTAGGAAAAAAAGTGACTGAATGGGTGGCTATATTTCTAGAAAATAGAACTCAGAGAATTAGAGTACGCGAAGCTTTATCTGACCCTATAATAATTAAGAGGGGAACTCCTCAAGGCAGAATTATTGGATCTTTATGTTTTCTTTTATATATATCAATTATATGTGTAAAGAAGTGGAATCAGAGATAAGGTTGTTTGCAGATGATGTTATTTTGTATAGAGTAATAAATAAGTTACAAGATTGTGAGCGGCTGCAGGGTAACCTCGATAGTGGTGTGAGATGGACGGTGGGCAATGGTATGATGATAAACGGGGTTAAAAGTCAGGTTGTGAGTTTCACAAATAGGAAAAGTCCTCTAAGTTTTAATTACTATGTTGATGGGGTGAAAGTTCCTTTCAAGGATTGTACCGGGAGGTACACCTCAACGCCGCGCATTTAAAACTGGCGCCTAAAAGAACTCCTCTGCCGAAGAAACCGTGAAATTGAAACTGGACCAACTTATAAATTTACTCAGAAGATGTCACCACAGAAATTTGATGTAAGTTTGTTATTGTGAAGTTTCCTGAACTGACTGCTTTTCTACTTGGTTTGTTTGTCATTCATCAAGAAGTTTGGACATTCTTCCATAGATGTCACTGCTAAAAACTATGATCATGCACCCTGGTGCGAAGTGAAAGAACTTTTGATTTAAAGGAGTTTTGTATTCATAAGTTTTTTTTACTAAATGATGTTCATTTATTTTTGGGTTGGCAATATTGATCTTTTCTTTCCGCCAGTTTTGAATATAGCCCATCCCAAATTTCTGTAATTAATTTTCAACCTATCATAGCCTTCTTCTCCGATTTTGAGTGTAACCTTTAAATCAACCAATAAATTTAGAGGGTGTGGCTGATTTATTCGTGAAAGGTCTCGAACTTTCCCCGAGGGTTTATAAACTGCGGATTTTCACGTCTCTTGGCCAATTGATCGCCATCTAACCTAGAGTGTGTGTCAAGCAGGAGGCGGGAGGTGCCTCCTTCATCAGGCAGCAGTACACCGACAAGGTAATGGCCACATAACATCTTTATTTCTTGCTAGCTCCGCAGTTTAACCTGAGGGAAAGGTCCGAATCATTAACTATGTAACCTAGTTTTCGTAAAAATGTAATTTTCTGCCGGCTAATGTAAAAGCTTCATAAAATCTTTAACGGTAAATCGGGGATAGAGAGTGATGTCCCCTCTCGAGCTCCCCTTAGGTTTTAAGTGTTCATATCTAGGAGTACAAGCATTCGCCTCCTTTCATTTTGTGTTCGGGCCATTTACCTAACTGTTATTTTCTTTTACACGAAGGCCCTATAGGTTGGGTACGAGATACCCCTGTTTCAATTTGTAAGTTGGGCCATGGAAGGCCAAAAGGTGTAAGATATTTTTGGTGTAGCCTTGAGTAGGCTTGAAAACTGAGAGCCTGTTAGCTCTGTTCCAAAGTAAGATGGCTGTATGCCTCTTGAAGGCTAGATGTTGTATTTTGGGAGCAAGTGCTCTATGAATTTAAATTGTAAAACTAGGGGCTTGAAGCCCAAGGGTGTTAAAGTTCTGAAATCTGGTGTTTTCTAAACCTTGTTTCCAAAGTTCTATTTTGTACCTGAAATGTCATTGTCATCTCACTAAGTTAGAATTTGTTAACTTGTTGTTTTTCGAAAATATAACCTTCAGTTTACGTTTTAAATTTACTTCTTGACATTGTAGTTAGACCCATTCACCCCGGCATCTCCTTTCACCTCTGCGTTCCATGGGTAACCCAATAACAGGGATCATTGTACGTACCTAGGTGTTAATATCAGAAAAGAACTTCATTGGGGTAATCACATAAATATGATTTTTAATAAAGGGTACAGATCTCTGCACATAGTTATGAGGGTATTTAGGGGTTGTAGTAAGGATGTAAAGGAGAGGGCATATAAGTCTCTGGTAAGACCCCAACTAGAGTATTGTTCCAGTGTATGGCACTTTCACCAGGATTACTCGATTCAAGAACTGGAAAAAATCCAAAGAAAAGCAGCTCGAATTTTCCTGGGTGATTTCCGACAAAAGAGTAGCGTTACAAAAATGTTGTAAAGTTTGGGCTGGGAAGGCTTGGGGGAAAGGAGACGAGCTGCTCGATTAAGTGGTATGTTCCGAGCTGTCAGTGGAGAGATGGCGTGGGAGGACATCAGTAGACGAATAAGTTTGAGTGGTGTCTTTAAAAGTAGGAATGATCACGATATGAAGATGAAGTTGGAATTCAAGAGGACAAATTGGGGCAAATATTCGTTTATAGGCAGGGGAGTTAGGGATTGGAATAACTTACCAAGGGAGATTTTCAATAATTTTACAATTTCTTTGCGATCATTTAAGACAAGGCTAGGAAAACAACCTATAGGGAATCTGCCCCCTGGGCGACTGCCTAAATGCAGATCAGCAGCGATTGATTGATTGATTGATTGGTTGATTGAAGGACAAATGGGCACAGAGTAAGGCAAATACACGCTTCTACTTTGCGTAGTCCTAATGGGATTATTCGCATATAATAATAATAATAATAATAATAATAATAATAATAATAATAATAATAATAATAATAATGATAATACCTGACTATTGAAATAAGTGGCTGCATCGGTTTGAATATGAGTTCCTTAGCAGTGCGGAGGATGATGATTATGATGATGATGGTGAATAGTGTTTTAAGGCTCCAAACAAGATCGCAAGGGATATCTTACGGCTATAAGAACTATCGCCTTATGTGACTGACTACTGATCGTCCTTATGATTGTTGTATGTATCAGTATGTATGTATGTGTTCTTGTTCCCATGAGGGCGGAGACAGTAGAATAAATCCACGGTATACTTAACCTGACGTCAGAGGGGATTGAAAGTGAACCTCGTGGACTCTCAAGTTCGGGAGTGTGAATTAGCAACCATGGGACTGCTAGCTGAGTCTGGCATTGTTTCCACTTACGTATACCAGGCTCCTCACTCTCCCATCTCTTACTATCTAACATTCCTTGGCCAACTCTATTTATGTTTCGATTCCCACGGTTTTAGGTTGCGAGGTTAAAGGAGTCTTTCATTTTCTCCCCCTGTGGATGGGAGCGGTAGAATAACACCAACGGTATCCCCTGCCTGTCGTAAAAGGGAGACTAAGAGACGCCCCAGGGGCTCTCAACTTAGGAACGTAGGTTGGCAACCACGGGGCCTTTAGCTGAGTCCTGGCATTGCTTCCAATTACTTGTGCCACTTTCATCTACCCTATCTGACCTTCGTCAACTCTTGTTCTTGTTCTTTTCCGACCCCAATGCTATTAGAGCTTTCGACGACTAGGGAGTCTTTCATTTTCTCGTCCTTAGTTGTCCTTGGTTGGCTGATACCTCCATTTTTCGAAGTGTCGGATCCCTTCCTTTTTTCTCTATGATTAGTGTTATATGGAGAATGGTTGCTTAGTTGTACTTCCTCTTAAAACAATAATCACCACCACCACTCTTAACTGTCGACCAACTTCATAGGGGTACAATCCAACAACTCTGAGTACTGGAGGCAAGCCCTTAACCAGCCGAGCTATTCAGCTGACTGCTTGTGTGCCGTTCGATATTCAAAACGTTAAATACTCTAAATATATGTTCGTAAAATTGTTAATGCGTTCTAATCATATATCGGCGTTTAGTGCTCGTTGGTAGAAACTGGTAGTAGTTATATTTATTTGAATTTTATAACAAGTAATTCCGTTTGCTGTTCAGTATATTACGTTTTCTAGGTTAAGTAGGCTAGCTAGGTGTACCTTGTTTCGAATTTAGGTTTAGGAAATACTTTAGGTAATAATATTAATTTTAAAAAAATATTTAAAATATCTGTAGGTTCGTTGGTATAATACTTACAAAGGCAGATTATCGTAAGGAGTTTTAACCTCCGCCGCAACTTTTCCGGTATTTCGTATAGATATCCGTTCAAACTATCACGAAGGTAATAATTTATTACATTAAATAACACGATACGCCCGTAAACTTGAATTTTAAAAGAAGTTTAAAGAGAATACACGGTAATTTTACTGGATAATTACGGTACTTAACAGTTTTTGGATTGTTGACGACTGTTGCTACATGCACATGGTAGTTGTGTAAACAAATACAAAATCAGCTGATTTATTACGATAATTTGTAGTCTAAGTTCCCGGCATACTTTGTATTTTGCACCTTTGTATATTCATCGAGTCACGGCCGTGATTGAGTGAAAGTTAATAATCAAATTCCTATAGGGCCTATCGTAATACTATTGCAGTTCAAGGCCCCCCGGCGTAGTTTTGACAGACATTATTGTAGACAATCTCTTATTTTTCAGCATTTAAGGACACTTTATTCTCCGTCCCGCGTAGTAGGGGAAATCATAGTAATTCACCAGCGGTAAAAATTATATAACCACATTTCAGTTGAGAGTTATAGTGTAGGTACGGTATATTTAGATAGCACCGTATTTTGCCTGCTGTATTCGTGTGTATCTTTGTGTGTGTATCTATTAGAGCATAATAATAATAATAATAATAATAATAATAATAATAATAATAATAATAATAATAATAATAATAATAATAATAATAATAATAATAATGATAATATTAATAATAATCTGTCTAAGCATTTAGCTTTGTTGGTAATCTTTGAGTACAGTAGTTCTTACAACTTTCAAACTTGCAATTTTCATTTCTGTTTGTGCTTGGTTGTGGCATACGGTACCCGTATTTTAATTAGGATACGTCTGAACGTAGTTTAAAATTATTGTAGTGTACCGTGCAGTAGTATACAGTAATATCTTATTATAAATTAGCGTGCTTCTTTTATTATTGTAAAATATTTGTGTAGTAGAGGTATCCGTAGAAACTCTCTTACTAGAATTCTGCTGTTGTAAGTAGGATAGGCTTAACTTCAGTTTAGAATTGTGTAATTCTTGTGTATTCCCGTGGACGCCCGCAAGTTGAGGGGTGGGGGTGTAGCAAGAGGGAGCAAGGTGAGGCGCTTGCCCTTCTGGAATTCTAATAAGGTTGATGTTCAATTGTTTAATATCATAACAAGATTTTTTCATAAACTGAACTTACTGACAGTCATCTAGCATCTGTTATGACCGGAAATTTCTGTTAACAAGCTAATGTTGCTGACGTCATATTGGTTTTTATATTCAAGAAAAGATCCTGCGGGCGCCAATATAGTATTCATTTCGGTTTTCAGTAATTAACAGCAGTTTTTATCCTGTTAGGGTGTTGTAAGATAAAAATAGAGTACTACTAAGTAGTATTGCAGTATAGTAGTATATTAATTACCTTATTTTCGTGAGATCTTTGAGTACTATCCTAGACAATATTTCCTTCCGTTTATTATTTTTGTTTGCACATAACACGATATTTTATTTTTCCTTTCCTTCTCCTTTTGTCTTCCGCAAAGAATGGATAAGGAGTGCAAGTGTAGGAACTGTGGGTGTGGCGAGGCATTGAGGGGTATGAGGGAGGAGTTGGAGAGTTTGAGGGAGATAATTAGGATTCTCACAGAAGACAGGAAGGAAGTTAGGCCTACCTCAAACAATGTACAGGTTACAGTAGGAGTAGAAGAGAGATGGGAAGGAAAAGGGGGATTGTAGAAGACAGGTGGTCTAATGTTCTGAGGGGAAGGAGAATGTAGGCTAAGGGATTAGATCAGAATCAGAATTCAGGACAGGTGTTTGTGAGAAATCGGTACCAGTCACTCCAGGTAGAATAACAGAGGGAAGATGAGGAACAAGGAACTGTTGCTGAGATGTGTGGAAGTAGGAGGAAAGGAAGAAGTAGGAAAGGGAAATGAAGGGTAGAGGATAGGAAAAGACGTGTGGAACAGGGTCATGGGAGGGAGAAAAGGGAGGAGGAAGTAGCTTCTGCAGCTATCAGTAAAAATAGGGCTGACCAGGAGGGGAAGGGATCAAATGGGTGGGTAGGGTTGAGGCTGTGGTCATGGGGGATTCCATAGTTAGACATGTGGGGAATATCTGTGGAGGAATTAGATTGAGGCAGATGCTGAAGAAAGTATAAGAGAAGGAGGAGGGGAAGGAGAAGGTGGGTAGTGTTTCACGTTGGTACCAACAACGTAAGGCAAGCTGGTATAAGTACCAACATAGTGGGGGATGTGTGGGATCTGGTAAATGCAGCAATGGTAAAGTTTACGGAAGTGGAAATTGTTAGCAGTGGAATACTGTGTAGGAGGGATACTGACTGGAGGGTGATTGGGGATTTAAATGAGACTATGGAGTGGGTATGTGCGAAACTGGGAGTGAAATTTCTAGATCCTAATGGGTGGGTAGGAGATAGGGATATGCGCTCAGATGGCCTTCACTTAAACCGCGGGGGTACGTATAAGTTAGGAAGTTTGTTTGGAAGGGTAATAGGGAGGCACATTCAGGGAAACGGGGTTGTCTAGGTAGCGGTGGTAAGGGTACATAGATCTAGAAATCAAGTATGGATGACATAAAAATGTTAGTGTTGAACTGTAGAAGTATTGTGAAGAGAGTATTCATTTTGGCGAAAGAAGAATTTGTAAACTACGAAAAAGTTAAAGATGACAAACATGACATTTTAGTTGTAAGGCTCATTTTTGAAGATAATAGGCAGCTTGATGTGTACAGACCGGGAAAGGGTAGCGCTGACACGGATTCAGAAATATTTGATAAGATAATCAGCTATGTGGGAAACAACATGAAAAGGAATGTGATTGTCGTAGGAGATCTGAATTTCCTAAATATCAATTGGGACGGAAATGCGAACGACAGGAAGCATGGCTAACAAATGTCAAATAAGGTAATTTGGGAAGGACAGCTGATTCAGAAAGTGATGGAACCAACTAGAGGGAAAAATATCCGGGATGTTGTGCTGGTAGAACTTGATGAACTCTATAGAGAAATCTAAGTAATAGATGTCATTAGTGATCACGAAGCTGTTTTTGTCGTAGTTAAAAACAAATGTGATAGAAAGGAAAGTCTTAAAAGTAGGACTATTAGGCAGTACCATATGGCTGATAAAACAGGCATGAGGCAGTTTTTAAAAAGTAATTATGATTGGTAAATGAAATGGCGTATGGCTCTTAGTGCCGGGAGTGTCCGAGGACATGATCGGCTCGCCAGGTGCAGGTCTTTCGACTTGACTCCCGTAGGCGACCTGCGCGTCGTGATGAGGATGAAATGATGATTAAGACAACACATGCACCCAGCCCCCGTGCCAGCGAAATTAACCAATGATGGGTAAAATTTCCGACCCTGCCGGGAATCGAACCCGTGATCCCTGTGACCAAAGGCCAGCACGCTAACAATTTAGCCATGGAGCCTGACATTATGATCGGTGGAAAACGGTAAACAAAAATGTAAACAGACTCTGGGATGGGTTTAAAGCAATTGTTGAGGAATGCGAAAACAGGTTTGTACCTTTAAAGGTGGTAAGAAATGCTAAAGACCTACCTTATTATAATAGAGAAATAAAGAGGCTAGGAAGGAGGTGCAGACTGGAAAGAAATAGAGTTAGGAAAGGCTGTGTAAGTAAGGAGATATTGAAGGAACTTAACTCGGAAATTGAATCTAGCAAAGAAGGCAGCTAAGGATAACATGATGGCAAACATAATTGGCTGTCATACAAATGTTAGTGAAAAATGGAAGGGTATGTATAGGTACTTTAAGGCAGAAACAGGTTCCAAGAAGGACATTCCAGGAATAATTAATGGACAAGGGGAGTGTGTATGTGAGGATCTCTAAAAGGCAGAAGTATTCAGTCAGCAGTATGTAAAGATTGTTGGTTACAAGGATAATGTCCAGATAGAGGAGGTGACTAATGCTAAAGAAGTATTAAAATTTACATATGATAACAATGACATTTATAATGAGATACAAAAGTTGAAAACTAGAAAAGCGGCTGGAATTGGTTAGATTTCTGGGGATATACTTAGTGCCGGGAGTGTCCGAGGACATGATCGGCTCGCCAGGTGCAGGTCTTTCGACTTGACTCCCGTAGGCGACCTGAGCGTCGGGATGAGGATGAAATGATGATGAAGACAACACATACACCCAGCCCCTATGCCTTTCCTGACATTGCATCGTATGAGGTCGATGTTGAGAATCGGGGAGTGGTTCAAGGGGAGGATGGTGTGGATGTAGTTACATCTTAAATTACTGAAAATGAGTTGGAAGGGAATATAGTCCCATATCTGATTATTGTTTGGTTGAAGGAGCTATACGAAATGAATGGAGAGTTGCTATAGTAGCCGGTGTATATAAAGGAAAGTGTGATAGACATTAAGCTGAAAATTACAGGCCAGTAAGTTTGTCATGCGTTGCATGTAAGTTTTGGGAAAGCATTCTTGAGGCTCGACTACATAAAGTGTCTTCAATTGAGGACATTGTGTTTTATGTTTTGTCATAATTTTCCGTTTTTAATCCACTGACAGTATTTGAGACCAACTGTACTCATTTGAGGACAATTAGACTGTCCTATGGTAACAGAATTGTTAACTGGAATAGGCGGGATTTATTTATTTTACATCACAAGTCCCATTGTTTACCTATGTGCTACTCCACGGCAATTACTGATAAGATTGGGTTATTTAGTCCTTATTTTTACAATTTTATTTTGTTTACAGAGAGACTGCCACTGAGGAATGCATTATCTGCAAATGAAATTCTGGATTTGATTGAAAGTGGCAATGTATCTGATTTTGAAGATGACAATGCTATTGAACACAATATTTCAGATCCTTCCTTTCCTGACATTGCATCGTATGAGGTCGATATTGAGAATCGGGGAGTGGTTCAAGGGGAGGATGATGTGGATGTAGTTGCATCTGAAATTACTGAAAATGAGTTGCAAGGGGATATTATCCAGCCATCTGTTTCTTCCAAAGATGATTTACGCCTTCATAAATGGAGAAAACACTATCAGTTTCAAAATCCAGAAATTGGGGATGACATTCAGCCTCCCGCGAAGGATGTTCATAATAGGACAGAGTGGTCTGCAATTCATTATTTTCAACAATATGTGCCTGAAGACATTTGTGAAACAATGGCCTTGAACACTAACATACGATCTGTACAAAATAATGGAAATAGTTTGAATGTAACCAAGGGTGAAGTTAAGAAATTTATTGGTGCTGGAATTCTTACGGCTAGTCTAAATTACCCACAAATTAGAATGTTCTGGAAGAGGAGTACCAGGGTTCCTATGAGTGCTAGTTATATTTCAAGGCAAAGGTATTTTGACATCAGAAATAATTTCAAACCTGTCAATGACAATGATGTTTCACAAGAGCAGCGAGATAAAGAAAAGCTGTGGGAAGTTCGACCACTATTAGATGCTGTTCGCTCAGGCTGCTTGAAGCTCCCACGTCCCAAGCACATGTCAATTGATGAACAAATTATTCCCTTCACAGGGAGCACATCTCTTAAGCAGTATGTAAAAGGAAAGCCCAATCCCGCTGGACAGAAAAAAATTTGTTTTGGCATCACCATCACGATTAGTGCTCGACTTTTGTGTTTATCAGGGGAAAGGAACATCATTTGCTAATTCTAAAGACATTGGGGATGTATAGAGCGTTCCAACCTTAAATTGCAGTACAGCAGTAATGGGATAATTCCGTCTCTTTCCTTCTCCCGTGTTTTGCGGGTAGCGCTGTCCTACTCTCATGCAGCGGGTTTGCCAAATATCCGTAAATCAGAATGTTATCGTTTAAAATGGGTGAATATCGTGTTGTGTACAGAATTTCAAGGCGCATTTGATGCCGTTAACAAAAAAAATGTAAAAAAATAATTTAGTGTGAAAATGGCAATATAATGGAAAGTTTCGCCAAATGCAAAATCTTCATTGCATAGAACTTATCATGTCATAACTCCTATCTTATATTCATAATTTTCCTCATTTTTTCACTGCTGGTAAAGAAACATTTCAGCTCGATGTAGATAAGTTTATTTTTAAATTTAAAAAATAACAAAATGCAGTTATATGCGTTTATTTTCAGTCATGTTCCGGGAATTTTATGTGCAGGCACG
Source organism: Anabrus simplex (assembly GCF_040414725.1). NCBI lineage: Eukaryota > Metazoa > Arthropoda > Insecta > Orthoptera > Tettigoniidae > Anabrus > Anabrus simplex. Next base: position 18,362,243 of record NC_090269.1, on the reverse strand, counting down.
AAAAAGCCAGTCGCTGGCCAGCGCCTTTCCTATTGAATTTACATGGGGGGTCAAAGCGAGGCAAATGGTCTTCAGATATGGAAGTTATTTTTAAAACAATCCCGAAGTCCTTATCTTGCTTAGTTCTTAATTTGTGATAGGAAGAATATATCCTTGAATTTTGGTTTCGCGCGTGACTCGGCTGGCTGGCTGTCTGGCTGGCTGAAGTACGGTAATGATCTCCCAAATGTGCGCTTTTAACATTTCCAGACAGTCGCATGCAGTGCAGTGCTCATTTCGTCAGTAGTATGTATAATAGTGATTAAATACATATCAGTGACATATGTACAATTCTTGAGGGCAAGTGTATTTCGTTTGTGTGGTTCGTGAGTTCGTGCTCGTGCGTGGGGATCTAATTTCTAAGAAAAAGTGCAGAAGGATCATGGCGTGGTTAAAGCAAAGCAAACGGTCTTCGGATATGGAAGTTATTTTTAAATCATACCTCAAGTCTTTATCTCGTTATCTCTTAATTTATGACAGGGAGAACGTCTCGTTTGTTTACGTTTCACGAGTGACTCGGCTGGCTGAGCTTTTAAATATACTGACAGCCGTGTGCAGTGGTGTTCATTTTATCAGTATTATAAGATTGATTATATAAAGATCAGTGATATATATAATATTTAATGGCATGTGGCCTCCGAGGAGGCCGAGTGCAGGTCTTTCGAGTTGACGCCACATAGGCGATCTGCGCGTCTATAAGAATGTGGCCCTACCTGTGATGAATTCTAATGCTGAAGACGGCACACACACCCAGCCCCCGAGCCATTGGAATTAACCAATGAAGGTTAAAATCCCCGACCCGGGAGAAAATCGAACCCGGGGCCCTCTGGACCATAGGCCAGCACGTTAATCATTTAAGCCATGGGGCCGGACAAGATCAGTAATAAATCTATAGTTCTTGAGGACAAGTGGATTGTGTTTGTTGTGTTTGTGTAGTGTGTGTAGTTGTCAGTTTCTGCTCTTGCGGGGGGTTCTTAGTTCGAAGAAAAAGTGCAGAAGGATGTACAATGGATCGTCAAATTAAAAAGAAACGTTCCGTAGGTAAACTCAGGGGAAAAGAACGCAATATTATAAGGAGTATCCTGGATTATTTTTTAAAGACTATGACTATGAACAGCGCAGTCAGTGAAAGAGCTAAAGCTACAGGTTGTTCCGAAAGAACAATCTATGCTATAAGGAAGGAACACACACACACATGGTCCTTTGCGAACTCCCGCAAAAAAAGCAAAAAAAAGAGAAGGACGGCAGAAAAATGGAAGGAAAATTAAATATGATCAGAAATTGTGCGAAGTGGAGTGCGTCGGGTGGTTCACTCTCTTTTATTTGCTAACATACCACCGACATTGAACGTGATTTTGAGTCGGGTAAATGGAGAAGATTCTTTGCCACGATTTTCCAAAACTACGTTGTATCGCTTCTTACATGCTATAAGCTTCCGTTATTTAAGACGGGGTAATAAAGCAGCTTTCATTGAAACCGATGAAATTATTAATTGGAGGCACAGATATCTCAAGGGAGATAAAATGTTTGAGGGCACAAAATAAAGCTATAATTTACACAGATGAATCGTGGGTAAATATTGGGCAGACAGTGACAAAAGAATGGAAGGATACGACAGTGAAAAGTGCACGGCCAGTCGCCATTGAAGGGGTGATTTCGGGACTTAGGCCACCGAAAAGCTGAGGACCGTGATTTGCCTTAGTCCACGCGGGTAATGAACATGGTTTTGTTCATAATGCTGAACTAACATTTTTATGCCACAAAAACATAAGACAATTGGGCAAATTACGTGAACGAAGTAAAGAAAAATGAAAGAGATTTGTGGAATGCAGACGAATTACAGGACGATGTCGACGATGAAAAGTTTTTAATACGACTTTCTGCATCGTCCGGATCATCCTCACGTTCATCTCCCGAACCCGGTTCATCCAAAGCGGGAACACCAGGCCTTGCAGAAACGTTAGAAGGTGTACGTCCAATGTCTGAGAGCAACGCCAGTGATTAAGGTATGTTGTATTTATTTTACCATCCTACAAATATTAATTTATGAATGAATGAAGTTAAAATTACAAAATTACAAACGAAAAATGTGGAACTGTGACTCCCTGTTTGAGTCACACTCGAGCGTGATCTTCACGAGTCGATTTCGCAACAGCGCGCTCCATCTACGCTGTACTGCAATTTAAGGTTGGAACGCTCTATAGGTATTGGTTAATCGGCTGTCATTCATCTTTGTGAGACAATGCCACCTGCATCATGCATTTACACAGACAGGTACTTCACATCTCATAAACTGGTCGATTTCTTGCTCCAAAAATCTATCTATGTGTAACTGGTACCATTCAAACCAACCGAGCTCCAATTGTTCCCCTAACACCAGACAAAAAACTCTCTAAACAACCCCGTAGGTCATCCGAACAATTTGTACGTGATGATGGAAAAATGTCTTTAATAAAATGGTACGATAACAAGGGAATTATAGTCATGTCCTCTAGTCAAGATTCTTTACCAGTTGGCAAGTGCAGGAGGTGGTGTAAAAAAGAAAAGAGAGTGATAGAAATACTTCGGCCAAATATGATCAAATTCTACAATGAGTTCATGGGTGGAGTGGATTTGAATGACCGCATATTATCGCAATAAATATCGCACAAACAGGTGGGCTCTCCGCACAATTTTCCATTTCATCGACCTTTCTTGTGTTAACGCCTGGTTCCAGTATCGAGAAGATTGCAAGATACGGGGAATTGCTCGAAAAAACAAAAAAACAAAAAAAACATAATGTAGCTCTTGAACTTTCGCATTCTTCTTGCTGAAGAACTAATTACAGGAAAGGACAGCACAAACGAAACAAGTACCGTAGTGAAGATGATGCCGATGAGCCACCCAGTAAAGTAGTTAAACTTCCTTGTCAAGAAGCAAGGGAAAAGGGGGTGGTTCATCTTCTTGAAATTGTGGAACTACCTAACCACAACGTTGCCGTCGTGAAGGATGCCGTGGGAAGAGCAGAACGCGTTGTATCAAGTGTAAAGTGTTCCCGTATCTCAACAAGGGTCAAAACTGCTTTGTTCTGTTCCATTCATAAGTACGTGATTTGGATTTCGGTGTTGTCAATGTTAAGTATCATTTCAGACCCAATGTCCTCAATTGAGGACACTATTTAAATCACTGTTACTGATGAACAATGTGAACTTTCTCATTATTATTGGTATGTGTCGTCATAGAATAGTTAAAACCTGTATTTGAGTATGATTAGAAGAAAATATATTTCCAAACATTTTCTGGGCCTCAAGAGGTTATATTATACATGTTTGTGAAATTAAAAACTGGTTCAATGAAAGGCAGTTCGGTTTTAGGAAAGGGTACTCCACTGAAGCTCAACTTGTAGGATTCCAGCAAGATATAGCGGATATCTTGGATTCAGGAGGTCAAACGGACTGTGTTACCGGGTTTCCGTGGATCTCAGAGAGGTGAAAGAAGGTGCGGGCTGAACGGGTCTGTCTACGAAATTCAGATTCTTTTAAAACTTTAAAACAAAGGTTATATTTCTTTTCAGAAAATCAAACTTAGCAACATTCTTCACTTAGTGAAAACAACAATGTATCAGGTACAATGACAATTTCGATAATAGGATAGAAAACCCCAGAATAGGGAATTTAACACATTTGGGCTTCAAGTCCCTAATTCACAAATTTACTATGTTGCCACTGTAGCGTTTACTTCGACACGCAGTTCCAGAGCACTTTGCTCCAAGCGTTACAATTTACAGCCTTCCAGAGGCACCCCTCAATGTTACAGCAATCTCTTTCATAACAACCAAAGAACTTACAAGCTCCCCCTTTAAGTTTACACAAACGATATATTATATTCCTCGGCCTCTCTAGGCACAACACACAACTTACAACACCTTTACACAGGGGTATCTAGTACTCATACTAGTGGGTCTACGTGAAAAAGGAAGAGCAGGTTTATATTGGCCCAAGCTCAAAATGTATGGAGGCGTACACTTGCGCTTCTTGAAAACTTAGGTTAAAACCGTACTTGGGACTGTGGCCCGATTATGCAGAGGCTAATCCCAAACTACTGAGGTGACTAGAAAGAAGGTTAATTAATGTTTTACTGAAAGAGAAACAGTTACAAAATCGTATTCACCTCGAGATAAATTGAAGGGGATCTCAAGATGTTAACGCATTCTCTATCCCCGATTTACAGTTAAATACTTTATGAAGTTTTACATTAGCAAGAAGTAATTTACATTTTTAGAAAACTAGTGGTTACATAGTTAAAGATTAGTACCTTACCCTCGGATAAGTTTGCGGAGACAGCTACAACGATAGAAAACTGGTGGCCATTACCTGGGCTGATGTTCTGCCTGCCGAAAAATGAGGCACTTCGCCTGTCAGAAATTCGGCGATCTATAAGACAAGGTAGCTTGGAAAAGCCGCAGCTTATATACCCGAGAGGATGGTTCGAGAAGGCTCTGGACTAAATCCGGACACACCCTCTCATTTTTATTGGACGAATATAAAGCTACAACAAGCCTGTGATAGGCTGAAAAATAAATACAAAAATTTCTAATTGGCCAGATTCAAAAGCTGGCGGGATGAGCAGGAAGTGTTCCAAACCTTGAAATATCAAAATAAATGCAAGTTGTTTTAGTTATGAAAACCGATAAACACAAAACTTCTTTCGATCACTAATTGTTCCATCTTGCACCATAGTGCATGACCTCAGTTTTTTGTAAGAACATCTATGGAGAAAAGTTCAGACTACTTGCTGTACACCAAAACAAAACAAATAAATCCAGTCAGTTTAGGAAACTTTAAAATAACACATTACTCTGTTATTTATGAGTGACATCTTCCGATTAATGTCCCAACTTCATGCATTAGCTGTTTCAAGATGTGTATGAGAGATAGCGTTCGTTAAGGCGCTTCTTTTAAATGTGCGGGGTTGAGGTGTACCTCCCGGTGAAGACTGTATTACGATTGACCTGTCTAAAGCATTTGATAGGGTGGATCATGGGAGACTACTGGCAAAATTGAGTGCAATTGGACTAGTCAAGAGCGTGATTGAGTGGGTTGCTGTATTTCTGGAAAATAGATGTCAGATAATTAGAGCAGGCGAAGCTTTATCTGACCCTGTAATAATTAAGAGGGGAATTCTTCAAGGCAGTATTATTGGACCTTTATGTTTTCTTATACATATAAATTATATGAGTAAAGAAGTGGTATTGGATAAAATTAAGAAATAGCATAGGCTAGCATGGACAAGCTATAGAAATAATGTTATTCAGTATAGAGTAATAAATAAGTTACAAGATTGTGAACAACTGCAACATGACCTCGATAATGTTGTGAGGTTACAGCAGCCAATGGTATGATGATAAACGGGGTTAAAAGTCAGGTTGTGAGTTTCACAAATAGGAAAAGTCCTCTCAGTTTTAATTACTGCTTTGATGGGGTGAAAGTTCCTTTTAGGGGTCATTGTAAATATCTAGGTGTGAATATAAGGAAAGATCTTCATTAGGGTAATCACATAAATTGGATTGTAATTAAAGGATACAGATTTCTGCAGATAGTTTTGAGGGTGTTTAGGGGTTGTAGTAAGGATGTAAAGGAGAGGGCATATAAGTCTCTGGTAAGACCCCAACTAGAGTATGGTTCCAGTGTATGGGACCCTCACCAAGATTACTTGATTCAAGAACTGTAAAAATCCAAAGAAAAACAGCTCGATTGGTTCTGGGTGTTTTCCGGCTAAAGATGATGCAAAGTTTGGGCTGGGAAGACTTGGGAGAATGAAGACGAGCTGCTCGACTACCTGGCATGTTTCGAGCTGTCAACGGAGAGATGGCGTGGAATGACCTTAGTAGACGAATAAGTTTGAGTGGCGTCTTTAAAAATAAGAAAGATCACAATATGAAGATAAAGTTTGAATTCAAGAGGACAAATTGGGGCAAATATTCATTTATAGGAAGGGGAGTTAGGGATTGGAATAACTTACCAAGGGAGACGTTCAATAAATTTCCAATGTCTTTGAAACCATTTAAGAAAATGCTAGGAAAACAACAGATAGGGAATCTGCCATCTGAGCGACTGCCCTAAATGCAGATCAGTTTTGATTGATTGATTGATTGATTGATTGATTGATTGATTGATTGATTGATTGATTGATTGATTGATTGATTGATTGGTAGTTAGTACGCCTGCAAAAATTACCCACCAAATTAAAAACACTCCGTGTTTCATATAATTAACTATCTAAACAATTGCTCCTGAGGACGTTGCGTGTGATTTTAAGTGGAATTGTTAATAACTGTTGCATATCTCAACATGAAAAGTAGAACATTTTCCTGCTCTCTAATTTTCTAATACGTATTTTTCTTTACCATAATTTAAATTGTCGGCTATGTGCTTGCTCATTGATTTCTGTCTAGTTTATGATTCTAGTTATTTATACACACAGTTTGGAATAGATTAGAATGGTTGTAAACTTCTTGACACGAGAACGGACTCTTGCGCGGAAGATTCAGTGTTATAATTTCTATAGCTTGTCCATGCTAGCCTATGCTATTTCTTAATTTTATCCAATACGTATGTTAGAAAAGTAAAATACATTGTTTTGAGCAAATTGGCATCATTTAAACTCGTCCTGAAACCACAGAAGTTGCCGAGCGAGTTGGACGTGCGGTTAGGGTCGCGTAGCTGTGAGCTTGCATTCGGGAGATAGTGAGTTCGAAGTCCACTGTCGGCAACCTCGAAGATGGTTTTCCGTGGTTTCCCATTTTCATACCAGGTAAATGCCGGGACTGTACCTCAGTTAAGGCCACGGTTGCTTCTTTCCCATGCCTAGCCATTTCCTATCTCATAGTTGCGATAAGACCTACATGTGTCGGTGCGACGTAAAGCAATTTTTTGAAAAAGGAAAGCGAACAGAAGTATGCCCTATTGAGAAATATTTTCATTAACATTGTTTATTAACATTATTTTGTTAACATTGTTTATTAAATTTGGTGTGGACTAGCCATAACAGTGTTTATTAACACAGTGACGAAAACATCTTGGTGTGGACTCACCTTAAGAGAGAAAGAGTTGTACTGTAACTGAAAATAATTTGCAGACATAGCTCGCTGTTCAACGGAACTCATTACCATGCTATAGAACTCTGTGGAAACGGCGGAAGTCTTCAATGAACGTAATTCATTGCTGTAGATAGATATCTGAAGCTTATGGTTATTATCAGTTATTAATATCGCACCTTGATGGCGTAAGGTGATGTCACGGCTAAACTTGTCAATGGTGGAGGCGCATCTTGAAACGTTTGACCTCCAAGGTTCAAGGTGATCACCTCCTAAGTTGTGCAGGCTACAGCCCCCCCCCCCCCCCATCTGCTGGTGCATACTTGCATTATACTGGCCAAGTCTTTAGCGATCCATTACATTGTAATTATTCACTTCTTTTTGTTTTTATCTGTCGTACGACGTTTGAAGTTTGGAGGTCAGAGGATGAAACATCTAGGAATGTTATACGCTGTAGTGGACTCCACAGTGGCATATTTAACCCTAGAATGCGGGTCGACAGCCGAGCGTGCTTATTTTCCTTGATGCTCAAGGAGTCACTGCCTGGACAAATGGTCAATGACCTGAAAGCTAATTTTGGAGGGATGATTTTTATTTATTTATTCACGAAGCACAAGATACAGCTACACTGAGCAAATTTCACTTGCACTGTCAACAGACTATTTAACAAACGTAAACTTTCATAATAAAATATAGCAAACATAACAAAATATGACAAGATCAGATACACAGCCTACTAATAACAACTGTCCAAATCGAAAACCATGAGATTTCTCCAGCGAAAAATTACACATGTTAAAATTGCTGCCGGTCCGCCTGTGTGGTGTAGTGGTTAGTGTGATTAGCTGCCATCCCCGGAGGCCCGGGTTCGATTCCCGGCTCTGCCACGAAATTTGAAAAGTGGTACGAGGGCTGGAACGGGGTCCACTCAGCGTCGGGAAGTCAATTGAGCAGAGGGGGGTTCGATTCCCTCCTCATCCATCCTGGAAGTGGTTTTCCGTGGTTTCCCACTTCTCTTCCAGGCAAGTGCCAGAATACCTAACTTAAGGCCACGGCCGCTTCCTTCCCTCTTCCTTGTCTATCCTTTCCAATCTTCCCATCCCCCACAAGGCCCCTGTTCAGCATTGCAGGTGAGGCCACCTGGGCGATGTACTGGTCATCCTCCCCAGTTGTATCACCCGACCCAGAGTCTGAAGCTCCTGGACACTGCCCCTGAGGCGGTAGAGGTGGGATCCCTCGCTGAGTCCGAGGGAAAAACCAACCCTGGAGGGTAAACAGATTAAGGAGGAGAAGAAGAAGAAGAAGAAGAAGAAGAAGTAGAAGAAGAAGAAGAAGAAGAAGAAGAAGAAAAATTGCTGCCGAAATTCACGATGATCCGAGGTAGTGCCAATCAACCTCCTCCCGACCCCGAACATTTCCTCGGAGTGATGTTATACACGATCATGGATTCCAGTCTTATCTGAAGCAGTTGCCATGGCATGATTCATGTTCGTGTTTTTAAAATTACGAAAATCGGGTTTATTTTTGTTTATTAATTGTCTGAAGGTTTATTTCCAGAAAGTAAGTTCTTCAATTTGATCTTTCTCCACACCTCTGCGACTGGAACCTTGTGAAATGTGAGTGACAAACATTGGACTCTAGATGAGTCTAGCTTCTTAACCACATTTGCAAGATTCCTGTGTATGAATTTTTCCTGTCCGACCTCCCGTAGTAAACTCTTCATCTTTTCTGATCCATAGATTTACGAAGTCTTTAATTGCTTTTCGCGCCGTTTTAACAGATGGACTTTAATAGTAGTTGACTCCCTCTTTTTTAAAGGGTTGAAGCCACTTTCTTTCTCTCCTGCAACTAATATTAACCCTTTCAGTTGAAATGGCATATGGCTTTTAGAGGCGGGAGATCCCAGAACGGGTTCGACTCGCCAGGTGCAGGTCTTTTGATTTGACGCCCGTAGGCGACCACCGTGGCAGGGAAATTAGCCAGTGATGGTTAAAATTCTCGACCCTGCCGGGATCCCTGTGACCAAAGGCCAGCACGCTAACCATTTAGCCATGGAGCCAGACACCCTTTCAGTTGATACGATATAATATGTATATCAAGCTCTGCTGAACTGCATAGGCGATTCTTTGTAACAGGCGCGTCTATGTAGACTAGGTATTTTATTTTTACGAGTTAACGAGCAGGACGTCACGCCGTTGACATTATTGACGAGCTGGTTATTTACGATATCATAATAATATCATCCTTTTTTCACTCTTAGGTAATAGATTTGCATTGCCATTTGCATCAATTTTCATACTGTGTGTGTGAATGTAAAAGAAGACATTACTATACTAATTATACCACTATAAAATACATATACTACTACTACTGCTGCTACTACTACTACTACTACTACTACTAATGCAGTTACAACAGTTACTTGGTATCGAGAAGAAAAGTTTGGTGGTGGCACTGACGTTGGCGTGGAATTATTTGATAAAATAATCAGATATGTGGAGAACGACGCAGAAAGGAACGTGATTGTTGTGGGTGATCTCAAGTTACCAAATATTAAGTGGGAAGATAATGCAAATGACAGAAAGCATAACCAACAAATGGAAAATAAATTAATCAGCTGAATCAGACATTGATGGAACCAATCAGAGGGAAGAATATTCTAGACATGATGCTGTTAAACCAGATTATCTCCATAGAGAAAATGAAGAGACTTATCGTATAAATGAACATAAAACTGTTTTAGTCGTAGTTAAAAATAAATGCTATAGAAAGGAAGGTTGTGGTCCAACTAATTGGCTGAATTGTCATCATTGCGGCCTTCGGTTCAAAGGGCCCCGGGTTCGATTCCAGGCCTGGACGGGGATTTTAATCGCGTTTGATTAATTCTTCTGGCGCGGGGACTGAGTGTTTGTGTTTGTCCCAACACTTTCCTCTTCATATTCAGACAACCGACTAGACTACCAATCATTACAGAAATACGCAACAGTGATTACATCCCTCCATATATGGTTGGCGTCAGGAAGGGCATTGGGCCGTAAAACAGGGGCAAATCCACATATGTGTGACACAGTTCGTACCCGCCACCTCATAGGTATGCGAAAAGCGGTAGAAGAAGAAGAATGTCGATAATCAAGAATCAAAAATTAAATTGACTATACACATGTGGCGAACATTTTCATCAAATAATCGACTCTTTTTAGGAGCTCTCTCTTTATGAGTGAGAATTAGAAATTCCGCAAATATTTTAAATTTTGTACTGAAGTCTTCGTTAACACTGATGCTTTCAAGGCCCGTACTTGTAGACATGATATGGGCTTTTCGGCTTATTTTTATTTTTATACATGTGTCAGTTTACATTGTTATCATTCTTAGTACCATAGCACTCGGTCCACAACCGTTATGTATTACCAGGACCTACTGAATTCCATGAGTCTAAAATCATACTGAAATTTTTAACCTACAACACAGAGCACCTCATTTGTACTTTTATTGTAGACTTTTTAGCATGTTTAGTGTACTTATATTATTTATTGCTCACCTATGTCACACGTAATAGTTCAATTTCATTTGCAACATTTTGAGCGCCATAGCCCTTGCTTAATTCAACCACACTTCATATTGTAAATTATATATTCATACGATTCTTATTGCTTAGAAACATGTTTTAGGATTTCGTCAATATGCTGTGTATGTTTAATATGGCTGATGATGGCCCCGAGTAGGGTTGAAACTGGTCCCATGTAATGAAAATAACATTATAAATACAACTTAGTATTGAATAGGTGGAAAACTCTCCTGTGTATAATTTATAGCTCTTGCCGTGTCAAGAAAATTGTACCGAGAGGTACACCCCAACGCCGCGCATTTAAATCTAGCGCCTAAAAGAACTCCTCTACTGGTGAAACAGTGAAATTGAAACTATACCCACTTAAAACTTTACTCAGAAGATGTCACCACTAAAATCTGATGTAATTTTGTTATTGTGAAGTTTCCTGAACTGACTGTATTTCTACTTGTTTGTTTGCCATTCATCAAGAAGTTTGGACATTCTTCCACAGATGTCACTACTAAAAACTATGCTCATGGACCCTGGTGCGAAGTGAAAGAACTATTGATTTAAAGAAGTTTTGTATTCATAGGTTTTTTTTCTAATTGTTCATTTATTTTTGAGTTGGCAATATTTATCTTTTCTTTCCACCAGTTTTGAATCCATCCAATCAATAATGTCTGTATTTAATTTTCTACCAATCACAGTCTTCTTGTTCGATTTTGAGTGTAACTTTTAAATTAACCAATAATAATGAGAGGGTGTGGCTAGTTTAATCTTGAATGGTCCCGAACTTTCCCCGAGAGTTTATAAACTGGGGATTTTCATGTCTCTTGGCCAATTGATCGTCATCTTACTGAGTGTGTGTGTGTCAAAGCAGAACTGCTAGAACTTCGACAAGGTAATGGCCACATAACATCTTTCTGTCTTTCTTGCTAGCTCCGCAGTTTGACCCGAGGGAAAGGTTCGAAACATTAAGTATGTAACCTTCTTTTCTAAAAATGTAACTTTCTGCCGGCTAATGTAATAACTTCTTAAAACCTTTAACTGTAAATCGGGGATAGAGAGTGATAAATCCTCTCGAGCTCCCGTTCATCTTGGTTTAAGGTGCCACGTTTTTGTAACCTTTCGTTTCTGCAATGTATTAAAGTTATTTCCATGCGTGCTACCTCAGTAATTTAGGAATAGCTCCTGTTTCGTCGGCCCAGCGCCCTATAGGTTTCAATTTTTTTTAGTTCAGTCTTCGACTCCATTCAAATTGTACTCGGGCCGTTTATTTAACCTGTTCTTCTTCACTAAGGCCCTGTAGGTTGGGTACTAGATACCTCTGTGTAATAAGATTTCTATCTGTAAATAGTGCCTTGTAAGGCCAGAGATTATTAGAGTTTCACGCTATGTTGCCTTGAGTAGGCTTGGAAAACTGAGAGCACGTTAGCTCTTTTTCAAGTGTTGTAAAAGTGCCTCTGGGAGGCCTGATATTGTAATTTAGGGAGCAAGTGCTCCATGTATTAGGGGATTTCTGCCCTTGAGTAAATTTGTGATCTTTGTAAATTCGAGCGTGTAGCTCAGGAAATGTAAATCTAGGGTCTTAAAGCCCAAGGTGTTAAGGTTCTGAATCTTGGATTTTTTACCAATCTTGTTTAAAGTTTGCTACTTGTAAAAATTGTCAAATTTTGATGTCTGAAAATATAACCTTCAGTTTAAGTTTTAAATTCTATTCTTGACATTGTAGTTAGACCCATTCATCCCGGCACCTTCTTTAACCTCTTTCTGCTCCACGGATAACCCCGGAACAAAAACAATGTGAAACTCTTTACTTTTCGCGGAGAACTTCGCTCCGGTCTTCAGAAGAAAATCTCGACTGTTTCTTTCGTTTCTTTTTTATTATTAACTGACAATAAATACCAGATTGGAAGCAATTACAATTTTTTTAGCTCAGTTTGTTTTTTCTGCGAGAAAACTGGACTATTATATTTTTATCTTAAGATTTTAGAGCACATTTAAAATGAAACATCTCTTACTTTTTCATTATTAAAAAACACATTGACCTTTTATGTGGATGTATATGGACTTTTGATTGTATTAATTCATCATTGTAGAAAAGGCGCTTAATAAAACTAATATTTTTCCATTAAATATTACTCATTCAGAAACACCTAAAACTGCACTTTCACGAGGGTTAAATGTTTACATTTTCGGGTTCTTGCCCCTTTTTGGACTCTGAGTTTTTACAATTTCCTTAGCGTCACACCGTCACAGAAAGGACTTACGGCAACTATGGAATAGGAAAGGGCTAGGAGTGGGAAGGAAGCGGTCGTGGCCTTACCTAAGGTACAGCACCGGCATTTACATTGTGTGAAAATGGGAAACCACGGGAAACCATCTTCATAGCTACCGACAATGGGGTTCGAACCTACTATCTCCCAAATACAAGCTGATAGCGACGTGAACCAAATCGCGCAACTACTTGCTCAGTTGGACTGTGAATTAAAGCACCCCCAATAATTTTCAAAACCCGGCGCCCCTGTGACAGTGAATGTTAATTTAGAGCGGGTGGGTGGGGGGAGGGGGCAACGAGATTATCACTCTCTCTTAACTCCGATTTTCAACAGCTCATGTGTCATACGTAGCGCGTCTTGTGGTCAACTGGTTTGTGATCCAATCGAACAGGGCGGCCCACGGCTGGCAAATGATGAAGTTTTAATACATCCCATTTTCTCGAGAAGTATTTGTTTGATTTTCAAAATGCTAAAAACAAAACAGTGCAGTTCAATTTTTGAAATGCCTTTATCTCAGGAGTTACTGACACCTTGGAAAAGCACTCCAAGTTCGATTACGAGCCCTTTAGTAACATTAATAAACGTGAAAACAGGATTTCGATATCTGTAACAGTTCACGAGTTGTTTGAAGTGGATATCTGAGATGAATAACCCTGTATAATTTTGTGTATGTCTTTGTGGATCTGTCTGTACGCTTACAGAGGGAAAACTACTGGAGGTATTTCAATCAATATTATATATCAAAAACAAGGATATTTTTAGGCACATATTATGTCAGAACCTCGCAATGTAGGCGTTATGAGGATTTCTGGAGGCATGACACAAAAATCCGAGTATCTCCCTTGATATTCGCCTGCAAATAAGGATTCCACAACAAATGTGCTTCAAATATAATTGTAAGGGACCTTTCTTCAGTGCAAGCTTTTGGTAGTATTCTGGAATTTCGGAAATACTCGGTGACGACCTTGACGTAAGAACGAAGTCTTAGATTACGTCCATACAGTATAAGTGGCAATACATTAAAAGTAACCCATTATTGGTTGATACTGTATTCAATTATTGGTGTTTGATTCCCGTGTCAATTTCTCTCTTCTCCTCTCTCTGTGTTGTTTTCTCGTTTTCATTCCCCACGCAAAGGACAGAGCAGGCCCCCTAGATCGTAACGCGATCGCTCGGGCCAAGAGAGGTGAAGATAACTGAGAGATGAGATAAATGAAAAAGGTGGGTAAGTGATTTGACAGATTGAAGGAGGAAGGGCTACGCTGCTGGTAATGAAAGAGGATGGACATTAGGCGTAAAGTTTTAAGGGAGATGGGAAAAGTGAAGATTTACACAAGAGAGGCGGCATGGGAAGGGTGAGGTGGTGAAGTGTTGAGACGATGTGGTAGAGTAGATGTTCAAGTGTCGGCCGTGGAGGGAAAGAGATATTCAGATGGTGAGAAGATGGGCGGACGTAGTGTGTAGGTTGAAAGGAAGGATGATCCTGCTGAGTGTGACGATGTGGTGTAGGGATGGGATATCTATAGCGGGGAGGAGAACGAGAAGGTTCGACTTTAAGAAGTCAGCCGTAAAGGGTTGCACCGTTGGCTATGAGATGGTCGACGGCTGCTGCAGTAGATAGTTGAAGACGCACTAAGTACGTGGGGCCATAGGCATTGAAAATGCGGGAAGCCTTCCGGACTAGAATGGCGTGAAGACGAAGGTGACGTTGAACTTCTGTTGTTGGAAGGAGAGGGTCGGCGCCGGGAACGACACAGCTGTAGACAGCAGTAGTGGATGAGGTTGACGGCGGTGATGACAGTTGGCTGGCGGCTGCTGCTGTTGCGGTTGTAGACCGTGGTAACGGAGTCGACGGTGGTGCTGGTGTTGCATCAGTTGGTGGTCTGCGTAGATTGCTGGGGGGAGAAGATGGAACACTGGTTGAGCGAAGAGGTAATGGCATAGATTGAAAGGCGCACATAAGCGGTGACCGATGCGAAGATGTAAGAGTCGTGATAGGATAGTAGGAACAAGCGAAGGCAGAGGCCGCGGTGGTTGTGATGGAGGTCGTTTTAGTCATGGTGTAGAAAGGTAGTGGGAAGGCTAACATCCAACGAGGAGTCGGCCAATATGCTTTGTTGAGGTCCGCGGTAGAGATGGATAGTCACCCGGTCGATCAAAAGTAACAAGAGTTTCTCCAACGGAGATCAGCGAGGTCCCTCTCTACCTACGTAATCTATTTATATAAAATCCCTAATTCTGGCGGTCATTCACATTGATATTGAGAAAACGAGGAGGTTTCAACAACTGAAATTGGTACAGGTATATACTTTTATATCTTCTTTACAAGAAAAATACGGTTCTATCACCGAAATCATTGTCGCATATTCGCCATGATGATGCACGAGTGTCTAGTGGTAGTCCAGTCCTTGCACCAAACAAAGAGAGCGCATGCCCAAACTTTCGCCTCTTCTTTTACCCATAGATTTCGAAAAGTATGTGTCCCGGAACGAAGGCAGTGGTAAATGTATAATTTTGTTCCATCTACGCGTGTGTTTACAGCTGTGCACCTTATGAAGGAAAAACCGTTTGATTTTCTACGGTTTCTTTTCAGGGCCTAAAATCTGTGAAAGAAGTAAACAGTTTCTGTTCGGAATATAGGTGAATATCATGGATCTCTTTGACATGTTGAACCATGCTTTTATCTGTAGGTGATATAAAATCACAAATTCAACAATTCAATTTCTTATTGAAACCGACTTTCAACTTATTAGGTCGTGTTACGTACATTCAGTATGTGTTGAAGAGATGTTAAGTACAGAACAAAAATGGCCAACCAGACACCAGTGGGATCCCCCACATTTTAGGCCCTGAAAAGAAACCGTAGAAAATCAAACGATTTTTCCTTCATAAGGTGCTCAGTGGGATCGCCCACTGGTGTCTGGTTGGCCATTTTTGTTCTGTACTTAACATCTCTTCCACACGTACTGAATGTACGTAACACGACCTAATAAGTTGAAAGTCGGTTTCAATTACAATGCGGTCGTGAAAATTCAATATTCAATTCAATTTCTTAATCACCAACGAGGAAGTAGCAATTGACGGATCCTTCGTTGATGCTGTCTAAGACCTGAGAAGTCAGCAAATAGTTTGTTACACAAATTGCACCGATGTTGTCCGTCTCCCTTACATTTTATCTAATGTACTCACTTTTTAATATATCTGTGTAAACTTCGGGTGTATTCTTATTGCCGATCACACTCCGAACTCTTAAACATTATGTAATCACGATTGCCACTTCTCGCTAAAATCAATCAACGACTAGCTGTCACTCGTCATATCTACTAATGACTGGCTTAGAACACGAAGGAAAATATATTTACGCGTCCAAACAGTTGCTATTTTAGGTTTTGAGGAGAGGGGAACTAAATGTACGGGCCCTAACTTGTAAACTTACTACAGCATTATTATTTTGAAGTATTTCATATACTTATAATAATTTATAAAATTAGAAATCGTATCGATCTTATAAGAAAGTTGATTAATTAGCAAACATTTTGAAGAAATGCAATGCTAATTAGCAATATAGGCATACATAAAACTACAGGTATTTCCTCCTTAAATTTCTAGCGTGTAATCCTGGGAGTGGGGAAGGAGATGTGTCACCGAAAGAAGAGGAGGAGAAAGTTCGTGCATGCGCCCTTTCCATTTGGTGCAAGGACTGGACTATCACTAGACACTCGTTGATGATGCAGGTACACAGCAATACCTATCGGCATGATGTCGAACTGCGTACATCCTGGACTCTGTTGCCTTCCACAGATATATTTGTGAGACTTAAATTGGTACCAGTTATGGGTTACAAGGAAAATGCAGTGATGACCATCATACTTGAACTGTTCAGTGAAAAATAATATCTTTCAGAGAAACGAATAACTTTTTTCTTCCATTTATCGATAAGCAGGAGGTTAAAACTGGTGTCTATGGTTGTTAGCGTATCAAATCAATATGGTTTGACAGCATGTTTAGTCGGTTCGAGTCCCGTTCAATGAAAATAATTTTACCATCAGAATGTTGGCCGGCAGGGTAGGGGAGATGGTGTTAAATAATTTCTAATCAACAGAATTCGCGCGAAAAGCCTGGATTGAATTCCAAACCTCTGCGCAATGCTCATATGGAGTGAGGACATACGACGCAGGTAATGGTAATTCGTTTTGAACAGTGTTGTATATAGCTTTTCAAGAGTAGCCTA
This sequence comes from Anabrus simplex, assembly GCF_040414725.1. Taxonomy (NCBI): domain Eukaryota; kingdom Metazoa; phylum Arthropoda; class Insecta; order Orthoptera; family Tettigoniidae; genus Anabrus; species Anabrus simplex. Next base: position 18,345,072 of record NC_090269.1, on the reverse strand, counting down.
TGCAGATCCATAGAGGTCAAAGTCAAAGTATAACTCTGAGCTACAACTGCACTCAACATGGTTTGTAAAGAAATACTACAATACCTGTTTTGATTCTATTCGAATGCCGTATAAGACATGGAAAGTGTAACTTTTATTCAAAGATATATTAACAGTCCATTTCCAATTTCCAGTTACTTTATAGATAGTGATTTCGACTGCCGAAAAGAGGCTTATGCACTAGTACAAAATACAAGAAATGTTGTATATCAAGAGACACTGAAACAATTTCGAACTCTACATTGACAGTACCGATCATCGTCAGTAAATAAATAAATAAATAAATAAATAAATAAATAAATAAATAAATAAATAAATAAATAAATAAATAAATCAGTCAATCAGCACAGATCAGCGTTTAGGATTGTCGCTCAGGCGACAAATTCCCTTTAAATTGTAAACCTAGTACTTTCTTAAACGATTAATTGATTTCAAAGACTTTGGAAACTTATTGAATATTGTCGTTCAGTTTTTCTTGCGCCATGCTACTGCGCAGGTAAGTTTTAAATTTTCTCAAGGCAGAATAAGAACGTTCTGATGTAGGCCTACATGTAAAAATGGATATATTAAGGACATCTTCAGCAAACTTAACTACCTCTGGAATCAATTACCCTTTCTGAAGTTTTGGATGAATCAGATTTATTGAATACAATAAAATACCCATATAACTCACTTGCGATTGCGAATACAGTACGCACAAGTTTATTAGTACCGAGCTCGATAGCTGCAGTCGCTTAAGTGCGGCCAGTATCCAGTAATCGGGAGATATTGGGTTCGAAACCCACTGTCGGCAGCCCTGAAAATGGTTTTCCGTGGTTTCCCAATTTCACACCAGGCAAATGCTGGGGCTGTACCTTCATTAAAGCCAAGGCCACTTCCTTTCCAGTCCTATCGCCACAGTCCTATCTGTATCGGTGCGACGTAAAGCAAGTAACAAAAAAAAAGTTCTTAGTGGGCTCCTCAGCCACCCCGTTGGTAACTTAGGGACAAAAATACCTTGGTATTGCTAGGGTTAAGCATTTAGACAAAATCTTCCTACTTTTTCCCTTTCTATTCTTCTGTTAGTCTTTATAAAAATATTTCTTCTTTCTGTTCTTGGAGGGTGCTGGACACCCCTACAAATATCTAGGGGGTGGTCGAGCACCGTAGCACCCCCGAAGTCGGCGCCCCTGACTGTCACTAAATTCCTTTCGATGGCGGGACTAGAACCGGTGACCTCCCGCTCTTTCTAATGGACATTTCGGTCGTCATGTTTATCTGCTCGAGCATCAGAGTGGCCTTGCAAGCTCTCGTGCGCAATAGCCCATTATAAAACCTGCTCGTGCGGAGGGAGGTGACACAAAATTTATTAGCCTTCACTCGTGCTGGCTGGCATGAAACCTGATAATAGGGCCCAGCAGAAGCTCAGCGGAAATGGACCATTAGTCGTAAGAAAAAGTCTCTCTCCAGTGCAATCGCTATTTATCTCATCGTTATATTTCTGGGCTGCTTGGCTCATGGACACGATCAGAATCAGCGTTGCCAAATGGTGTTAACGTTCCCCCTAGAATCACCTCTAAAATCAGCTGCCTAGATGAGTCGGTAAGGATCCTTCCACTGCTGTAAATTCTGACACTAAATTACCAGAATTTTGCTCTAAAATGGAAGTAATTTAACGTGCCAGTAAATCTATTGGTATCGGGCGTGTTGACCGTGCGGTTAGGGGCGTGCAGCTCTGAACTTTCATCCGGGAGGTAGTGGGTTCCAACTCCACTGTCGGCAGCCCAGAAGATGATTTTTCCGTGGTTTCCCATTATCACACCAGGCAAATGCTGGGGTTGTACCTTAATTAAGACCACAGCCTCTTCCTTCCCACTCCCAGGCCTTTCCTATCGCATTGTCGCCATAAGACCTATCTGTGTTGGTGCGATGTAAAGCATTGTAAAAAAAAAAAAAAAATCTATTGGTACTTGTTCCTCACATACACAAACTTATACGCTAAGGAGCCATTCGGGGTAAGAGTAGTGTGGTAGAGGAGTACATGGAGGGCTAGGAAGGCGAAGCGGCCGTGGTGTTAATTAAGGTATAGCCAGAATTTTTCTGGTGTGAAAATAGGAATCCACTTCCTCCCGAATGCAAACTCACAGCTGTGCGACCCTAATCGCACGGCCAACTTCCTATTTGCATCTGGTAGCATTGCAAATGACAACCTTTGAATAATACTACAAGATTCAATATGTAAAGCACATCATTAAGTTTTCTCATTGGAGGTTTATTTTATTTACAGCAGATTTTTTTTTTTTTTTGCTATTTGCTTTACGTCACACCGACACAGATAGGTCTTATGGCGACGATGGGATAGGAAAGGCCTAGGAATGGGAAGGAAGCGGCCGTGACCTTAATTAAGGTACAGCCCCAGCATTTGCCTGGTGTGAAAATGGGAAACCACAGAAAACCATCTTCAGGGCTGCCGACAGTGGAGTTCGAACCCACTATCTTCCGATGACTGGATTCTGGCCGCCCTTAAGCGACTGCAGCTATCGAGCTCGGTTGCAGCAGAAAATATACCACATTATTCCCCAATTCATTAGCTCCCAAATACTTGTGAGGAGATGGTTTTGCTTGGCGTGAAGTTTCATAAGTTGGCAACTGTACTGAGTATCTGTCTTTATTTTTGACACGCTTTCAGATGGAGGTTTTCGTGTGATATTTGTCAACTGCTCCGCCTCTGTGGTGCAATGGTTAGTGTAATTAGCTGCACGCCTGGAGGCTCTGCCACGAAACTTGAAACGTGATACGAGGGCTGGAACGGGGACCACTCAGCTTCGGGGAGGTCAACTGAGTTTGCTTCCCTCCTCAGCCATCCTCGAAGTGATTTTCCGTTTTTTTCCCCACTTCTCCTCCAGGCAAATGCCGGGATGGTACTTACCTGAAGGCCACGGCCGATTCCTTCCCCTCCCTTCCGATCTTTCCATCCCCCCACAAGGCCCTAATTCAGCATTGTAGCTGAGGCCTCTTGGGCGAGGCACTGGTCCTTCTCCGGAGTTGTATCCCCAACCCAAAATCTCACGCTCCAGGGTACTGCCCCTAAGGTGGTAGAGGTGGGATCCCTCGCTGAGTCTGAGTGGAAAACCAACCCTGGAGGGTAAAAGGATTAAGAAAGAGAGAGAGAGAGAGAGAGAGAGAGAAAGAAAGAAAGAAAGAAAGAAAGAAAGAAAGAAAGAAAGAAAGAAAGAGTTGTCAACAGGTTAACCATTAACAGAAGAATAAGCAAGCAGTAACTTAATCCATTTATACATGCGTTATTATGACAAACGTTCGAGCCGTTACGATCATGCGGTCTGGAGAGACAAGATTAATGACAATAAAAAGCAAAGGTTTATTGAAACAAAAAATTATCTGTTAGTTAGGTATGCACAAGGGCTATCCAAAGCCGTGCTATGCTACGTTCAAAGTTGTGTCTCTGTGGTGTTTTGTAACTTACCAAGTGTATGCATAAGGTTTTGCCGGTTTTTGTGTTAAAGAAAACACTCATTTTTCAAGGGAAAATAATTTTTTTGTTTATTCAAAATATTGGCCATCGGTTTCTACACACTTCGCCCATCTTTCAGGTAAGTTATGAATACCACGCCACCGGGCGAGTTGGCCGTGCGCGTAGAGGCGCGCGGCTGTGAGCTTGCATCCGGGAGATAGTAGGTTCGAATCCCACTATCGGCAGCCCTGAAGATGGTTTTCTGTGGTTTCCCATTTTCACACCAGGCAAATGCTGGGGCTGTACGGCCGCTTCCTTCCAACTCCTAGGCCTTTCCTATCCCATCGTCGTCATAAGACCTATCTGTGTCGTAAAGCCCCTAGCAAAAAAAAAAAAAAAAAAATACCATGCCAGAAAAAATGCTTGTCTTTTGCGGCAAACCATTCGTCAAGCCATTTTCCAACTTCCTCGAAATTGCTGAATTGCTGCTCTGTGAGCGCGTGTCCCATTGATGCGAAGAGGTGATAGTCAGATGGCACCAGGTTGGGCGAGTACGGCGGGTCCAATACAACCGATTTCAAGGTGTCTCTCACTGGTTGTTCTGTGTGAGACGGCGCGTTGCTGTGTAATAAAATCACTTTGCAATGTCTTCTGTCCCATTAAGGTCGTCTCTCGATCAATGCGTGATTTTAATTTAACATTTGCTGGCGACAGCGTTGTGCATTAACGGTTTCACTGGGCTTCATGAATTCATAATACACAATACCACTTTTGTGGTCTACCAGAGCGCGCACTGTCTTTCACATTGAAATCGCAACGTTTTAATTGTCGAAACCATTTCTCACATGCTCTAATCGATGGAGCTTGTTCATTATATGTTTCTACCAGCAAAACGATGACTTTCCACAGCCTTTTCCTTTCGATTAAATAAGAAAAGCAATGCGTGCCGCAAATGTTATTTTTCAGGCGCACACGTCGACATGATCACCGAATGATACAACACAGATGCTAGTGTGTGGCGGACTCAACTCATACGCTGCGTACTGTTCGCTGGCATCATCTCTTAGTGAACACGGAAAAGACTTATCCATACATCTGGTCACCGCCGTCTCAATCCTAAATACGGCCTGCTCTATGCTATGCGGTTAACATGCCGCTCAGCGTGAGCTCTTAGTGTCACAAACCTCCGCTAGAGGCGCCAGCTAACGCACCCAGTTTATCGCCGTACCCACGATGTGTTCCCGTACGTTTACATCGAGTATTTATGTGTGTGTTCCTGGTTGTAAAGTGATGAATAGTTGTGTTCCTCTCTGTATATTAGAGCAAGGAATTGAAATTCCTCAGGTGTGAGGTTTCATGAAATCCTCCCAGGTAAAGAACTTTGAGGATATTAGCTTAATGCTATATAAAGGCAAGGATCAACCAAGGGTAGTCAATGGATTCCATACGATTATTCTCGTGTTTGTAGCCAGAATTTTAGAGATAGAGAGAAAAGATAAAACTAAAAGAAAAATATACTGAAGCCAGAGAGTGTGGCTAGTCGGTTTTTGAATTATACCCATTACCTTCAAACCAGAAAAATAGATCCACGTAAGATTAGACAGCGACAAGATATTTCTTCGGAAGAAATCTATAACAAGACAAGATCTTCAACCACAGGAAACACATTGGATGAAGAGTACGAAATTCGTGTGAACAATGATGTCTAAGTCAAAGTTAATATTTCAAGGAGTAAGAATGACAGCAGTCACCAGAAAATCATACATTACACAAAGTACTCTGGACAGGGAGTCTAAATGGGAAATGTTGAGTGTGGCGTCGGGATTTCCAAATTAGTGAAGGAAAAAGTTAGGGATGAATGTAAAAGTTTCAGACCAACAGAGAGGAGTGTAACAGTGATTCCCGATTAAACGGCTAATTAGGTACGGCTCCTGTACGACCGAACCAGTGACAAAGTTCGTTTGCGTGGTCAATGTTGAAGGTGTATGCGACACAGATATTGGAAAATCTCCTGTTCTCGCGAATAAACGGTTGTGTTTTACTGTAAACGTACTTTTAAAAAGTTCCCTATTCCTGCTGCCTAATTCCTAGTTAAAGGCTAACCGGGCGAGTTGGCTGTGAGGTTAGGGGCGCGCAGCTGTGAGCTTGCATCCGGTAGACAGTGGCTTCGAACCCCACTGTCGGTAGCCCTGAAGATGGTTTTCTGTTGTTTCCCATTTTCACACCAGGCAAATGCTGGGGCTGTACCTTAATTAAGGACACGGCCGCTTCCTTCCCATTCCTATACTCCGCACGGCTCTACTTCTAAATTGACGTTTTGGCAGATTTTGGCTCTGTCTGGTGGTTATGCGCTGAAGCATAGACATCCAACCAATCCCAAGCTGCCATTCATATCGATTTATGTCGGCAGAGCACGATCTCGAAACCCAGTTGCCAACTCTAATATTTACATTCACCACGTGGTTAACCTATTTCGCTCAGCGTGTGTGGTATTCGGTATGGTTCGCGATCTTTTACATTTTTCTTCAGTAATTAGGGTGTTTTTCATATTGTTGGAGGAAACCAGTGACTCTGAAATCAGTGGAATGTTCCGTTTATAGACCATAACCTCCTTTCTGTGCCAGCCATTAGCGGTGAGTGATGTTTTATTTCCACATTCTCTTTTATTCTTAATAATATATTCTCTTTTAGTGTCAGTTGTTGTTAGTAAGTGTACTTTTTGTGAATTTGTCTTTAATCCATATTCATTAGATGTTCTGAGTACGGCATCACATTTTACAAGGGCGCTTTACCGCGGTCGTATTACATCAGCTGTTCTCGCGAGCGTAACACACTGGCAACAGAGGAAAGGCGATGCTCATTTGTTTCGCGAAACTTCAATTTAGAAGTAGGCCTTTTCTGTCCCATCGTCGCCATAAGACCTATCTGTGTCGGTGCGACGTAAAGCAAATACCGTTAAAGGCTAAGACGACTCCGATCTATTCCTTTTAGTTCAGAAATGATTATTGCCGTTGACTGACAGTCATGAAACCAATGTTTATATGTTTCAACATTTAGGAGAGGGGAAAAGTGAGAACCTGTGTGACTCATCCATGTGATCCCAGTCGTAAACTTATTTTCAGTTTTGACTATTACAATTTGATATCCCAGTTCCTAGACGGAGAAATGACAGCAATGGCGTCATCACCCCCAAGTATGTGAAAGACGTTTATCGCCTCCAGAGACACTTGACATTGAAGCCTGTTCGGTGTTACGAAAAAACACATCGAACAGAGGAATATGGAAAAGATGACTATTCTGCTGTACAAATATTTCCCCAGCGGTAATTGCTGCTATTCTCTTCACGAAAGAAAACCATTCCCGTTTATAAACACAAGTTTAGACTTTTCAGACAGGGAATCGACGGTGCGCTTCATGGAGTCAATTTAAACATTTTTCATATTCCACGACGTCATTGACAGAACTCAGCACATTCGGCAAAACAATACAGATCGTGTGCTTCTCTATTCACCATCAGATACATTACTACAATGGCTGAATTACGATTTGATCGAGCACGTTAAAATCATTCAGCTGGAATCAAAACGTGCAAAACGGAAGTGTCTGACTAATGAGACGGCAGATGCTGTCTCGCTAATTGTGGAGGGTATCTGTTACAAAATAGGTTCTTTTATTTTCTCACTAGATGATTTTCAGGAGACGCTATTTAAGCTCTATTTAGCGCAGTGAGACTGGGTGGTGGATATGACATGACGGACGCACGCACGCACTGCAGTGTGTGCTATAAGACGTATCCTGAAATATGGTCATGAACAAAAGGTCAGCGAAATAGTGATATTGCGCACATTCCAGCAGACCATCTGTGCTGTGAATCCTAAACTATCTATCTGAAGGTACTTGGACCTTTCATTTTTAGATGTCTCTACTATCGGTCTATTTGCTCTCTCTGGAAGGAGGGCGTACAATTAATTTTTAAGAGAATTTTCTATTTTCAATTTTCTTAAGTGTTTGTAAATTGTTTTCTTTATGTGCTAAGGTTATCAGCACTTCTACGGCTTCCTTCTTCCTTAGTTATTAACCAATCAGGAACTGTATGTATTTTTCTCATTTCCCGACGTGTTTTCGGACACTCTTGGTGTCAATGATTTAATTGAATACAAGATCAAGGTGACGGATTCGGTTCCTGTAAGATTTCCTCAGTACAGGCTATCTTCACCTAAAATGAAGGCACTCAAGGGAATTATAGGCCAAACGTTAAGAGATGGTATAATTCTACCTTCCAAGTCGGCGAATTCTTCAACCATTTTGCTGGTGCCGATACCCCAAGGCGGCTTCAGGCCAGTAATTGATTAAATGACATTAAAATGGTAACATTGTATTACAATCAGAACCCCTTCCTGATTTGCATTAATGTTTTTCTTGGTTTCGTAAGGCTGTTCTTCACCATCCTGGATCTTAACGAAGCATATAATCAGATAACTCTGGCGGAAGAATCGAAATATCTGACTGCTTCCGCTAGCGACTGGAACCTGTATGAATACAACCACGTCCCTTTCGTGCTCCCCACGGGCGCGGCTATTCCTACCAGGCTGCTAGATAGGGTCTTCTCCGATATTAAATTTGAATATCTATACCATGATCTAGATGTTATTTTCTCTGAAACCTTTGAAGAACACTTAGCTCATCTAGAGGAAGCTTTAAACTGCCTTTGTAAGGCTGGATTGACAGTCAAATTGTCAAAGGTATCCTTCGCTAAACCATATATGTCCTTCTTGGGGCATATTGTGTCACCTGACGGAGTTTCAGACGATCATTCCAGAATGCAAGCACTTCGTAACTTTAAGCCCTCCAAAGATGTTAAAGGGGTTGCTAGATTCATCGGCATGGTGAATTTCTTCAGGAAATTCATCTCCAACTTTGCTTATAGGGCGGCACCTTTAAACCTCCTCCGTAGGAAAGGTGTCAATTTTTAATAGGGGCCATCGCAGCAAGCTGAGTTCAAGGATTTGAAATTTGTTCCCTGTAACGCCCCAGTCTTTGCAATGCCAGACTTCTCCAAGAGGTTCATTGTACAGACAGACGCCTCGTCATCTGCAGTCACTGCGGTTTTTCTTCGGGAATCTGATCTCGGAAGGGGACCAATTGCCTATGCGTCTAAGACCCTATCTTCTCCAGAAGCCAAGTACTCTGTCCTATTTGCTTTGGATAAATTCCGTCTTTATCTTGAGCATGTTAATTGGAATTAGAGACCGAAAATCAGGCTCTGAGCTGGGTTTTGGCTAGGCCCCGTAGTACAGGACGAATCGCCCATTGGGTTATTCGAATTTCTGCATTTCTGTTTGACGTGCGACACATTCGGAAATCCGAGAATGCGGTTTCAGGTGGATGAAACCAAATGTCTTCTGGCGATTTCGATTCTGTTGACCCGAGGAAAGTCCTTCAGCTTCTATTCCCATACCTCCTAGTGTATGCGCTATTTTGTCTGATTCCCCTATGTTATTTCATGGTATAGAAAAATATCAACGTGAAGATCCGGTGCTGGCTCCTATTATGGAAACCCTTTCTTTGGGAACATGTTGTCCCTTATGTTTTGATGAATGGGGTCCTGTGTTGCCCTTCGGGGCACGACTAGAAGATGAAAATGGTGGTTCCAGCTGTTCTTGTGTCTATGATCTTCAAGTATTACCATGGGACCTCATTAGGGGTACATCTGGGCAACTTCAAAACTAGAGAGTGGGTAAGGGAAATGTTCATCTGGAAGAGTATGGACGGCGAGATTAGGGAAGTGGTTAAAGAATGTAAATCATGTTTGATTAGCAAGCCAACATTGTCTACTAAGGTAGGGCTATTGTCATCACATCAAGCACCTTGCCCTATGGAGCGAGTGTACATAGATTGTGTCGGACCTTTCCCTCAGTCTAAGGGGAATGGGAATAAATTCATCCTTGTGTGTGTAGATGTTTCCGACTAAGCTTGCCACCGCTTTGTCCACTGTTTCTTGCCTCAATACTTTTTTTTGCATCCTTTGGACCTTGTCTATATATTGTTTCTGGTAACGCTAAGGTGTTAACCTCTAATTTATTTCGTAAATTCTGTTTTGATCTATCCATCCAACATGCGACGACTTCGGCATACTAACCACTGTCATGTCTAGCTGAGCGGGTTAATCGCAATCTTAGATCTGCTCTGATTTTTTTCCACCACGAAGATCATTCTCGTTGGGACACTTCATTGCACTGGTTTTCATTTGCCTTTAACTCTGCTTTTCACGAGTCACACACGTTTACTCCCGCATCTCTTATGTTTATGTTCCCAACACTTCTTTGTCCCATTTGTGGTCGATCAACGAGCTTTTACCAGAAAAAGACCCAGATAACATCAAGGATATGTAGAGAAAGGCCAAAATAATCTGAAAGCCTCTCATGAGAAAGAAAGATATAGTCATTGACGGAGATCCATCAATTTAAAAGTTGGAGATCAAGCCATGGTTAAAAATGTTGCTCCAGCAGGCAAGCTTGCCCCCAGATTTCATGGATCTTGTATTATATTAGATTTTCTGACTCCAGTCACCCTCTTGGTGAGCAACCCTGAAACAGAGACGATTTTTCGTGTTCGTCTCTCGCAAGTATAACCTGTGTGGACAAATTTGCCTTCCAGTATAGGCCACCATGTGATGGCATTGCCGATTTAATTATGTTCCTTTACATCTTATTAGTTTAAGTTTTTGGTAAACAGGTTTAAATAAGGAGGCCTTCCGACCCTGTAGATAGTGAAAATGTGTACGTATTTAAGTTGTAAAACAATCTTTGTAAAATCACCTTGTGTAAACCTTACCTTCAATAATTTACTTTCCTGTCTGTCCTTACAACCCCTGCCTCAAAACCTGAGCCAGAAATTCCGTGCACTTGTCCTACAAGCCACCAACCTGAACAGCTCCATTATGCAACGCTGTCTATAAAACAGTTACTGTCGCCGAGGAATTCAATCGTTAGAGTGCTCAACTTCATCTGAGGCCACACCGTGGCACGTGGCGAGGGATGCCGGCGCGGGGTATGGGCCCGCCTCGTTCCGGCCAAGTCTTCTTCTCAACGGCGGACTTCGGTACTGTCATCTTTGGGATGGAAGCTGAACCCCAAGCGCCCACTCCATCACTGGACGGAACTGTGCTAATTGGCCCTTGGTGGCCATAGCCTTGACTGCTCCTCTCAAGGTATCGGGAGAAAGGTATCTGAGGGTACTTGGGAGATCCGCGGGACCCCATCCTGACACCGGCATTAGCGGCCGCTCTGGTCGCCAACCTTGGGTGTAACTGAGCGAACTTCTATGACGTCGCAAACAACATCAAGATATCTGTACCATAAAATTCCATTAGAACTGACTTTCGATCAAGACATTTTCTAACTTTGATCTGTAATTACAAAATTTAAGAGTTCTTAGAGACAAACTCTCAAATCTGTTCAGACTGTGGTAAATACTTAGGGGCTGGAGGTCTGTACCGGGGGTACATCTTCTACGTCCAGTTGAACTGCGCGCCTTCTAGAAGGCCATCTGTACTGTGAATCCTAAACTATGTATCTGAAGATACTTGGACATTTAACCTTTAGTTGTCTCTACTATCGGCCTATGCGCCCCCTCTGGCAGGAGGGCGGACAATTAATTTTAAGGGTATTTTCTATTTTCAATATTGGTAAACCTTAAGTGTTTGTAGATTGTTTTCTTTATGTGTTAAGGTTGTCAGCACTTCTACGGCTTCCTTCTTCTTTAGTTATTAACCAATCAGGAATTTTGTGTATTTTCTCTAGCCAATTAAAATTGGTGGTGTGTAGAGGCGTTCTGCCTAGTTCAAGAGTGTTCTGGAACTTTCACCTCTGAGTTGCTGTAAAAGCTGAGCACTTTGGGGCCGTATTTTTACCTTCATTGCTTCGGTCTACTGTGCGTGTACGGCGTAATAGGAGCCAGGGGGCAGCCTTGTCGTTGTCGGGAGGCTCAACAACTCAAGGTAATGGCAGACATCTCTTAACATGTAATAGTTCCAGGCATTTAACTTGAGGGGAGGGTTGCAAACTTCTTCCTTAATGTAAAATTCTAACGTTTCTGTTTACATGTAAATTTTCAGCAAACCTAAGGGCTCTGTTCAAATCCCTGCTGGGAAGTATGTAAATTTAGGGAATAGAGAGTGTTCACCCTCTATTAATTCCCACTCAACTTGATATGGTGTGACTAAGATTTTCTAAGCTTTTAAATTCCTCACGCTGTTTTGGAACTTAAAATTTCGCATCTAGTTACCCCTCTGCAATTTCGGGCCATAAGCCCATTTAGGATTTTAAAGTGTCTTTCAAAAAGGAGTGCAAGTGCTTCGCCTCCTTAGCATTTTGTTCATGGCCAATCGTCTTAAACCTTTTGTACATTTAGGCCATTTTGAATGGGCACTCATTGCCCCTGTTTAAATTGTCATTATTTGTAGACGAGTGTGTAACAGACTGTCGAACAGAAATGACAGTAAAACAGTTTTTGAAGTTTATCTGGTGTAAATTTGGCAAGGAACTTGTGGCTCTGAGAGGCTGAACTGTAGTAAATTTTGGAGCTCAGTCTCCTTGAATATACGTGAGTGGAGTAAATACGCTCTTGTAACATAATGTACCTTTAGAGCTACAGTGCTCATTCCTTATAAACGATTGTGTGGATTATCTTCTCTATTATACTTGATTTGTCATTGTTATTGTGGGAGTTGAAGAGCTCATCTTTATATTAGTATCATTAATTCAGATTTTCTAAATATCTATCAAATTGTTAAACTCCTATAAAAAAGGAAAGAAATACAATTTCAAAATTTAGTGCTTTAACTTATACTCTGATCTTTTCACTGTCCACCCATTCACTCCAGCACCTTATTCTACGAATTTAGTCTACGAGTAGCTTCATGGCTGACTGGTTAGCTAGCTAGCTTTGGTGCAAGGAATCCCGGGTTCGATTCCCGGCTCGGTCGAGGATTTTAAACCGTTATTCCTATGGCTTGGTGACTGGGTGTTTGTACCGTTTTCAACATTATACAGGATGGTTGGAAACAATGTTACCCAGGTATATAAGCGTTAGAGGGTTTGTCATACTGATAAATAATTTAAAAAAAAATCGAAATCTCACGGCGTTGTTATTTTATCAGCTCCTGAAGTTAGCCAATCAGATCGCTTCGCGAGTGAATTTAAATGTTTATGCTGACGTTTAACTTCTCTTTTCTATCACAAATCTAAAGGACTACCTCTGATGTGTTGAAATGTAAAGTTTCAATTCTGAAGCTAAATATTTACAGTTGTTGAATAGGATATTATACATATATGTTTTTCACACACTATGATTTACGTACTTTGCTATCTTTTTACATCTATAAGGAATAACCAGCGGTAATGAGTGTATTTTTAAAATACAAACAAGACGTCAGTATGAATGTCTTAATATTCAATATCCAGAAACATCTGTAGAGTGTCCTATCTACAAGAAGGTATTTAATATAATCCAGTCTAAAATTAACCATGCCTGAACTTTTAATATACCAACAAAATCTGCATGAGTATCTCGTTCCAAAGCGGGAACGTATATCCAATTTCGAGCTAAATGACAGAACAATCTAATGCATACAAGAACCAAACGTCAGGCACAATAAAGTTACGGGATTTGGACAAGGCTTTCTTATTCATACACCAAGAAACACTACATCTTCGGAAAAAATCCGACGGCAATTGTTGCCAAATATCAGAATGTCTTTTTGTTGTAAAAGTACTGTTCAGCTGATAGAGTGGTTGTTCGTACAACCATTGCCCAATGGGAGCTTTACTATGCCTCTAAACGCGATATTTCCGAGGATATAAATGCTCTCCAACGAATACACGACGAACTAAAAGGGAAGCCATTACTTATAACAGGAGATATTGATACCAAACACGGGTCCTGGGGCAGTCTTTTCGATGACGCTCGAGGCAAACAATTCCATGATTTCTGCTGTGCCGGCAACTTAATGTTGTTAAATACAGGTGATAAACCTACATATATGCGGAGAAATTCTCAGAGCTTTTTAGACATTAGTGCGTGTAACTCCTCACTCCTTCCTTTGATATGCGCTTACGCAGAAACCCTAGAAAAACTTTATACGAACTAACTCATTCCATAATCAAAATTTCTGAAGCAAATCTACCAAAAATATCTCAGAAACCTCCAAAAATTTTCTGGTGGAATGAAGAGCTAACAGCCATGCGTAAACACGTTTGTGCTTGTCAAAGACGTTACAAACGAAGTTGTTGTTCTCTTCTCCATCAGCGGTACGAAGAAATATATCTGTCAGTTAAGGAAGAGTACAAGAATTTGATAATAAGAAGGAAATCAGAAAAATGGAAAGTATTCTGCTCACTCCCTACGAAATGTAATCCTTGGGATGTTGTTTATAAATTAACAAGAAAACCTGAAAACTTGAATAATACTATTTGCTCAATTGAATCAGACACCGGTTTAATAAAATCTTTCTCCGACACTGGTGATGTTCTTATCAACTCTTTCTTCTCCGAATAAGATGATGACACAGAAACGCAAAAGGCCATTCGATTATTTTCCTCTCTGCCTACTAATACTGCAGATGATGTGCTATTCACCCGCAAAGAAGTTGAACGAATAATACTCTCACAAAATGACAAGAGAGCTCCAGGTTGGGATGGACTATCAGCAAACATTATCGAAAATATCCACTTGTGTTTTCCTTCTCTGTTTGTCACCCTTTTTAATAAGCGCTGGGTGTTCAGCCTCTTCCCTACATCTTGAAAAATTGCAATTGTTAAAATAATCCCTAAGGGCATTATTTCAAGAATGTTTACTGCTGAATCATTCAGGCCTATTTGCCTTCTTCCAGTTTTGGGGAAGATTCTTGAGAAGTTAATGATCGATCGGGTCATGTACCACTTATATAGCAACAATCATTTAAGTCAATGCCAGTACGGACTTACTTCACACAAATTGGCAGAGGATGCTGTTCTTAGTGTAGTAGAATGGACTGAGACTGTTTTCTCCATGCATGAAGTAGCTATCCTAATATCTCTGGATATCTCCAGTGCATTCGGTAATGCCTAGTGGCCAAAAGTTCTGACTCAGTTAGTTGAAACCGAAACTCTGTCCCAAAAGTTTATATAAATGAATAGAATCTTATTTCCGAAATCGGAAAGTTAAACTTCAAGTCGGATCAGCAGTCTCTTCAAAGCTCCTAAACAGGGGTTGCCCACAAGGACCTAGTTGTAGTCCTGGTTTCTGGAACATTCTATACGATGACCTTCTAACTTAACGTCTTCATGTTGGTTGTAAAGTTGTGGCTTACGCTGATGACGCCCTTCTTTTAATTAAAGCAGAAAATGAATTTCCATAAGGTTTGGGTTTGCAGTTTTTGCTGTCACTCAATCAAGACAGACAGACAGACAGACAGACAGACAGACAGACAGACAGACAGACAGACAGACAGACAGACAGACAGACAGACAGACAGACAGACAGACAGACAGACAGACAGACAGACAGACAGACAGACAGACAGACAGACAGACAGACAGACAGACAGACAGACAGACAGACAGACAGACAGACAGACAGACAGGTCCTTCAGAAATGATGGATATCGTCTCCGCAGCGTGTATCCTATCAACCGTCGCAGAATTGCAATGAAGAGCGAATGTACAAAATAGAATAGAATAGAATAGAATAGAATAGAATAGAATAGAATAGAATAGAATAGAATAGAATACTCCCATCACCTAGTTCCGGATTGCATGAAGCTAGGAAGAGATCGCTCTTTTATTGCAATTCATTAAAGTTTGCTACATACATTACATTTTCCTCTTATAATTATTTGACCGTTACTACACTGAATATAATTCATTTTGTCCTAGACGTTAACAATGCTATGTTATCTAGGACATCATCCCTTTCGTTAGCTTATTGAATGCTTGCTTTTGTGTCACAAGTCTTATGGAGTATCCTACAATTAACACCATGTCTTATTTCACGGCTGAATTATGCATAGAAGATAACGACACGACAATACAACAATTTATATATTACTAAATTTGATATTATATTTAACCTACTAGTATTTATATTCATTATTCTTGGACACACAGGCCTCTTATCCATCTTATTCTTATCCGTCTTTATTCTCTTTTGTATGTGTTTTGACTTTTTAATTTCCTTTTTCCACATACTTTTAAAATACAAAAAATGTTGCTATTCTACCCGGCGTAATCCACTCTTTATTTAATAGTTTAGTAATTGTATAGAATTCTCTCTTACTTTCTACTTTTATTTTATATTTACTTCCCTCTCAGTGTTTCGGTTGCCCTACAAACTCTGCGAATGTAAAGCCAGGCACTGTTGTACATTTTTATTATTATATTATTACTAGTTAAGGTAAACGAACTTTATTCAAGTTATCACCGCAACGATAACCAGATGGACTCTCCCTTGAAAGAAATCCGAATTTTACGTCTTTTTTTTTTTTTTTTTTTGAAGCGCTAAGCCTTAACGCATGGAATATGTATGTATGTATGTATGTATGTATGCATGTTCAGTCCGTCAGCGATGCCGCTGGTGGGATCCTCAACAGTTCTGCCATCAGCTGTCATAGATGGCCTAGGCTTCACTGAAGAGGCGTACTAGGGATATTAGGTGTGAGGTACTTTCCCGTTGCTTTCTTCACCGAGCCAGAGTTGCTATTACATATAAGTCTGCCAATCCCACTGAAATGCATTCACCAACCGACCCTATGAGCAACATTTTCACACCATTCATAGCAGGGACTGACTGCATAAGGATTGGCATTACTAGCATCGCTCATACCTCAGTCATTTTCATATTGTCAAAGGCAAGGATAAGACAGAGACAGATCTATGAAAGTAACAAAATTGCTCTAGCCTATATCAGAAGACATAGTGCACTGTAAACACTAGGTCCTGCCAGCAAAGGCATGCATGTAATATGTGCATGGAATATTCCACTTGGGGAAAACAATAGCTATTAGCCATGTCTTATGACTTGTGCTTTGATGCAAGTTGAACAGCTAGCCTATTTGACACTCCATAAAGGATAGGGGCCTCTGTCTCTACAGTTCGAGGTTAGACCTTTATATCTAGATAAGAAAGTCAAGATGCGTATTCTTGTGTGAAGATCCTCAGCGTGTTAGTGGTGCGCTAAGCTCACTGAAGAAGTCTTCTCCGGTAATTACCTCTTCTTGCTCTCAACCTATAATCATGCCACCGCACCGGCAAAGTGGCAATGAATGAGGATAACCAAGTAGGGTTACAGAATCTAGCATTACGATGTTTTCTCAGAACGATGGAGGAAGAAGCAGGAGAACATTTCTCCAGAAAACTACAAGTGAGCTTAAAATCTTCGACCTGATTTACCGAGCGAGTGGCTGCGTGGTTTGAGTCACGTAGCTCTCAACTTGCTTTCGAGATATAGTGGCTTCGAACCCCACTGTGGGCAGCCGTTGGGATGGTTTCCCGTGGTTTCCCATTTCTAAACCAGGCGAATGCCAGGACTGTCACCTTAATTAAGGTCACTTACTTCCCTCTCCCAGCCCTTCCCCATCCCATCGTCACCATAACACCTACTGTGTCGGTGCGACGTAAAGCAAATTGTAAAAAGACAAAAAACACAACACACTGCTCCTCCCGAGGTCCCTGTGGCTGCAACTTGAAGTGAAGGGAGCATAAAACGCTACATGCATGTTCGTCATTCGTGCTTATGTGTATTACCGTTTCATGATGATAACATGGAATAGACGAAAACCATCAGAAACCTATGTTTTTTATCTGCTAGTTGTAATATGTGGTAGATTATTCTAGAGTATGCAAAGTGTTTACTAATCGAAATGGCGATGCAAAACAGTTATCTTTATGGTGACTGGTGGTGATTCTTGTTTTAATAGGAAGTACAATTGAGCAGCTAATCAGAGGGAAAAATATGGAAGGGGTCCGATACTTCGAAATTGAAGGCATCGGCCAAAGGAGGATAAAGATCACGAAGGGCGTGAAAATGAAGGACTCCCTAGGCCTCGATACCTAATACCGTCGGGGTCGGAAAAGAACAAGAGTTGACCAAGGGAGGTCGGATAGGACAGATGAAAGTGAGGAGCTTGGCAAAAGTAAGTTGAAGCAACGCCAGAACTTGGCTAAGAACCCCGTTCTCCGAAAACCTGAAAAGTAGTTAGTGGGACGTAAAGCCAATAACACTATTTATTATTAAGAGCCCCGAGGTCGACGTAAGAACTACCTGTGTCGATGCGACGTAAAGGAGATTATTAAAAAAGTTGAATGTTACTAATGTGTCCTGCTCAATAAGAGGAAGTTCTATCACATCTCTCTGTTTTGTACACACTTCAGTAGACATTTTGCAACAAAACTATATCTTCCACGTCAACGACAACGGTGAAACTTCGTCGCATTGCCTCGAAAGGTTTGTACTTGCAGTATACACAATTTGGTCCTTCTCCAACATCTCATTTCACATCATCATCCTCAACAACAACAAAAATGTGCGTTACTATTTGAACCACCCTAGCATATACACACTTTGTCATATCCTGGCAGGAGATGGTTATCTATCGTACTTAACCTTAAAATTACAAATCATCTATCCCAACATTCACTTGGATTTGACACGGGAAAACAACAGAAAGCCATTTCTAAAATTTAATTTTAACTCTCTTATCGTCTCCTCTTGTTTGAGACCGAGTAGACCTACATCGTAGCCGAGCCGGGAACCGAACCCCAGGTGGATAGCTAATATTTAATTCCATGACCAATTCGGAGAAACTATAAATGTCTTAAATGTAACTGGAAACCTTCTCAAATGTAGCATGTATCCACAACTAATAGTGGATTCTGTTTTCTAAATGAGTGGTATAACACTAAGCATGACTCAATTTGCAATGAACCTTGACCTATGCGCTTACTTTTCCTTGCTGTTTAGTTGAGAACTCCTTTGTTATTTTATTAATGGCGAGTGGTTAGCGATCCCTGGAAGTGGATAGCTCGCCTCTGTCTTTATTCACTGGTATTCCCGGTTGACCTTAGAAATTATAATCTGGACTCCGACCTCTTGCTCATGTTATGAATGAAATTCGAATCATGCTTCAAGTTCTACCCACGCATGCATTCAGCAGTTCCAAGGAGGACCAGACAAGCGAAAGCTATTAGCCTCTCAATGAATGGTATTCGTGATTTTTTTAATGAAATAAGAAGAGAACGAGCGTAATTTTATATCTCACAGGTGGGAGGTACACCATTCGCTACTGTAAATGTAATGAAATTCAATATTTTTTTAAATTTCTGCAGCCCTACGATTTAAATAAATGAAAACTTGCAGGTGTAATGTTTACTACTACCATATTGTTAATACATTCTCAACTTTTTTAAAACGTTATCCATTGATCATAGTACACTGTAAAACTTTCTGGTGTAATTTGTGCAGTCAGGCAGCGTTTAAACAACAATGACACCAATGATTCAATTATTTACCTTTCTTTCTTTCTTAATCCGTTTATCCTCCAGGGTTGGTTTCTCCCTCGGACTCAGCGAGGGATCCCAGCTCTATCGCCTCAAAGGCAGTGTCCTGGAGCGTGAGACTTGGGGTCAGGGGATACAACTGGGAAGGAGGACTAGTACGTCACTCAGGCGGTCTCACATGCTGTGCTGAACAGGGGCCTTTAGGAGGATGGGAAGATTGAAAGGGATAGAAAAGGAAAAGGGAAGGAAGCGGCCGTGGCCTTAAGTTGGTGACCACGGGGCCCTTAGCCGAGTCCTGGTATTGGTTCCACTTACTTGTGCCAGGCTCCTCACTTTCATCTATCCTTATCGACCTTCCTTGGTCAACTCTCGTTCTTTTCCGACCCCGACGGTATTACGTATGGAGGCCTAGGGAGTCTTTCATTTTCACGCCCTTCGTGGCCCTTGTCTTCCTTTGGCCGAAACCTTCATTTTTGAAGTGTCGGACCCCTTCCATTTTCTCTCTCTGATTAGTGTATAAAGGATGATTGCCCGGTTGTACTTCCTCTTAAAACAATAATCACCATCACCACCAGCACCACCTCTACTCAGTTGACCTCTCCAGTCTGAGTTGACCCCGCTCCAACCCTCATACCACTTTTCAAACTTCGTGCCAAAGCCGGGAATCGAACCCGGGTCTCCAGCGGTGGCAACTAATCGCATTAACCACTACATCACTTAATTATTTATATTTGTCTTGTTTTGTGTTGCTTGTAAGACCCAAGTATACAACGCATACTAGAATATCAGATATGGCATGGAAACAGTATTTATTTTGGATATTTAAATAAAATGAAGATATGTTTTAATTTTTTCGGAAAATATTATTTAAAAAAAAGCTAAATTGTATGTAAAAGATCTTGGTGTATGTTGTTCATATGATTAAACGTCACAGTCATGCAAAATTATCTTGAATCAGCTTAAAATAGATAATTGAGTAATATTGAGCGGTGCCTTAGAAAGCCGTAAATTTGCAACTGTTGGAGCAAAGTGCTCTTGAAAATTGTGTTCTGGGGATTACTCTCTTTATCTATCTAAAAGCAACATCAGCGACTTTGAAAACTTGTAAATTAGCAATCCTTGGGTTTTCTATTCTTGTATCAAAATTGCTATTTTGTACCTGACTACCCGTACCTGAAATATTGTTTGTTAACGTTTAATTTTCTGAAAATGAATATAATCATTATTTTAAAGTTTTAAATTAATAGTTGTACAAGGAAAGGTAGAGGGAAAGCGGACCATAGATAGAACAGCAATTAGGTGGCTGGAACAGATTAAATGCTTCACCAGAATACCTTTACAGACTTCTATCATAAAAGCAGAAGACTGATTGAAATGGAGAGGCATAGTCAGGAGATGTAACTAAATCATAGGATCACGAATCTTCAACTATGAGGATGACGAGTCAGAAGAAGAATCTTCAGCGATGGAGCCTATTCCACGAGAGTGGTGTTGGTTGGTGATTTTTGTTTTAAGAGGAAGTACGACTAGGTAACCATCCTCTCTGAACAAATTAAGTAGAAAATAAACAAACACAACTATTTATTTGGCTGAATGGCCAGATTGAGATGTTTGGTTTAGAGGGTACCGGGTTCAATTTCCGGCCGGGTAGGAGATATTAATCTTGTCTAATAATTGTTTGTATTTGTTCCAACACTCTCCTCTTCATATTCAGACCACACACCACACTATCAACCACCATAGAAACACGCAATAGTGATTACATCCCTCCATATAGGGTTGGTGACAGGAAGGGCATCCGACCCTAAAACAGTGCCAGATCCACATGTGTGACACAGTTCACTCCCGTGACCCCAGAGGTGCGGGAAATGCCGAAGAAAAAAGAAGAATCATTATATTAAGGAAGTCAGTCAAACTACCAATTAATTTTTGTTGACATAATATGCTGGCAATCAAGAACACAATACAACAAGGAAAGCATGCATGTATCAAAAGTAATTTGGACTGCAATCAATTATTACTCTCTCCTCAGTTTCAGGCGATCCGGAGCTAGGGGATGGGAATATTCCATTCAACAATACAGTACAATAAAATACAGCCCCAGCATTTGCCTGGTGTGAAAATGGGAAACAACGGAAAACCATCTTCCGGGCTACCGACAGTGGGGTTCGAACCCACTAACCCGCGAATGCAAGATCGCAGTTGCCTGCCTCGAACCTGACAGAAGCAATAATGCGGAACCATTTGTATGGAGAACATAGTACTTAATTTCCTCCTGAAAGCAAAAAATAAAAAATGCATACATACATACATTATCATTATAGATCATTTTGCCTTTCAGAATTCGACTGTGAATTTATAATCATCTATTTGATTTGCAACTGTGCTGTGGCCTCCTTCAGTTCTATACCTCTTATGTTTAAATCGTTAGAAACTGAGTCTAACCATTGTCGTATTGGTCTTCCATCTACTCCTCTTGCCCTCCATAACAGAGACCATTATTCTTCTAGGTAACCTATCCTCCTCCATTCGTCTCACATGATCCCACCACCAAAGCCGATTTATGCGTACAGCTTCATTCATCGAGTTCAATCCTAACTTACCCTTTATCTCCTCGTTCCGAGTACCCTCCTGCCATTGTTCCCACGTGTTTATACCAGCAATCATTCTCGCTACTTTCAGGTCCCTTACTTCTAACTTATGAATAAGATATCCTAAGATCACTCAGTTATCGCTCCCGCAAAGCAAAGTTGTTCTGAAAACAGTCCGATGTAAAGATAGTTTCGTTTGGGAGCTGACTTCCTTCTTACAGAACACTGTTTTTTTTTTGCTAGGGGCTTTACGTCGCACCGACACAGATAGGTCTTATGGCGACGATGGGATAGGAAAGGCCTAGGAGTTGGAAGGAAGCGGCCGTGGCCTTAATTAAGGTACAGCCCCAGCATTTGCCTGGTGTGAAAATGGGAAACCACGGAAAACCATCTTCAGGGCTGCCGATAGTGGGATTCGAACCTACTATCTCCCGGATGCAAGCTCACAGCCGCGCGCCTCTACGCGCACGGCCAACTCGCCCGGTACAGAACACTGTTGATCGCAACTGCGAGCTCACTGCATTGGCTTTACTACAGCTTGATTGAATCTTACTTACTATATTACCATCCTGGGAGAACACACAACCTAAATACTTAAAATTATCTACCTGTTCCAGCTTTGTATCACCAATCTGACATATAGTTCTGTAGACTTTCTTACCTACTGACATCAATTTAGTCTTCGAGAAGCTAATTTTCATACCATACTCATTGCACCTATTTTCAAGTTCCAAGATATTAGACTGCAGGCTTTCGGAACAATCTGCCATTAAGACCAAGTCGTCAGCTTAGGCCAGACTGCTTACTACATTTCCAACTAACTGAATCCCTCCCTGCCACTTTATACCTTTCAGCAGATGATCCATGTGAACTACGAACAGCAAACATGAAAAATTACAGTCTTGTCTAACACCTGTAATTACCTTGAACCAAGAACTCATTCTACCATCAATTCTCACTGCAGCCCTATTGTCGACATAAATGCTTTTGATTGATTTTAATAATCTAACCTTAATTCCATAGTCCCCCAGAATGGTGAACATCTTTTCCCTTGGTACCCTGTCATAAGGTTTCTCTAGATCTACGAAACATAAACACAACTGTCTGTTCCTCTCGTAATATTTTTCAGTTACCTGGCGTATACTGAAAATCTGATTCTGACATCCCCTCTGTGGTCTGAAACCACACTGGTTTTCATCCAACTTCCTCTCAACCACTGATTGCACCCTCCCTTCTAAGATCCCAGTAAATACTTTGCCTGGTATACTAATCATTGAGATACCTCGATAGTTGTTGCAATCCTTCCTGTTCCCTTGCTTATAGATAGGTGCAATGACTGCTTTTGTCCGTCCGACTCGTTGGCTGAATGGTCAGCGTACTGGCCTTCGGTTCAGAGGGTCCCGGGTTCGATTCCCGGCCGGGTCGAGGATTTTAACCTTAATTGGTTAATTCCAATGGGCTGGGTGTTTGTGCTGTCCCCAACATCCCTGCAACTCACACACCACATATAACATTATTCTCCACCACAATAACACGCAGTTACCTACAAATGGCAGATGCCGCCCACCCTCATCGGAGGGTCTGCCTTACAAGGGCTGCACTCGGCTAGAAATAGCCACACGAAATTTAAAAAAAAATTACTGCTTTTGTCCAATCTGAAGGTACCTAACCAACACTCCATAGTAATGTTACTGCTCTATGAAGCCATTTTACCTACCTCACCACTATACTTCACCATTTCATGTCTAATTTCATCTATCCCTGCTTCTTTATGACAATAGAGCTTATTTACCATCCTTTCCACTTCCTCAAGCGTTATTTCACCAATATAATTTTCTTCCTCCGCATGAGCTTGGTTGTTCGCGGTACCACCAGGAAGATTTCCTTTTACATTGAGAAGATTTTCAAAATATTCCCTTCACCTGTCCAGTGATTCCATGGAATCTATTATGAGTTCACCTGAATTACCAAAAACACTGTTCATTTCCTTTTTCCCTCCCTTCCTAAGATTCTTTATTACGGTCCAGAAAGGTTTCCTTGCTGCTTGACCTAGCCTTTCCAGGTTGTTACCAAAATATTCCCACGACTTCTTTTTGGCTTCAACAACTATTTATTTCGCTCTGTTTCTTTCATCTACGTACAATTCCCTGTCTGCATCAGCCCTTGTTTGGAGCCATTTCTGATAAGCCTTCTTTACTCTCGCTTCATCATTCCACCATGATGTTCATTTTTTCCCATCTTTACACACAGTCGTTCTAGATATTCCCTTACTGTTTCTACTACCGCATCACTGTATGCCACCCATTCTCTTTCTATATCCTGAACCTGCTTACTGTCCACTGTTCGAAACTTCTCACTAATCATATCCATGTACTTCTGTCTAATTTCCTCGTCTTGGAGATTTCCTACCCTTATTCGTTTGCAGATTTCACTTCCTCTATCCTAGGCCTAGAGATAGTTCCCTACAGATCAGATAGGCCTAGGTGTCTGTATCGTCGATAAATCCCCGAAAAACATGCATTCCTAACAGACTTCCTGAATTCGAAGTCGGTTATGAGATCGTCTATTATGGATCTGGTACCCCTAGCCTTCCATGTGTAGCGGTGAATAGCCTTATACTTGAAGAATGTATTCGCAGCTGCTAAACCCATAATAGCACAGAAGCCCAGAAAACGCTTCCCATTCCCATTAGCTTCCATATCTTCCCCATATTAACCAATCACCCTTTCGTATCCTTCAGCTCTATTTCCAACTTTCGCATTGAAATCGTCCATTAGCACTATCCTATCTTTGCCATTGACCCTAACTACGATGTCACT
The DNA here is from genome assembly GCF_040414725.1 of Anabrus simplex. Classification (NCBI taxonomy): domain Eukaryota; kingdom Metazoa; phylum Arthropoda; class Insecta; order Orthoptera; family Tettigoniidae; genus Anabrus; species Anabrus simplex. Next base: position 18,320,639 of record NC_090269.1, on the reverse strand, counting down.
CAATGCTTCATAAAACTTGTCAACTTCAAAAATAAATAAATAAATAAATAAATAAATAAATAAATAAATAAATAAATAAATAAATAAATAAATAAATAAATAAATAAATAAATAAATAAATAAATAAATAAATGTTCATATTCTTCAGTACACTGATATTTCTTTTGGAAACCAACAATTCAATTATTTTTTCAAAGAATGTGTGAGCTATTCTGTGTCCTTTGGAAAAAACATATTGGTGTCATAATGAATAAATAAATAAAATGTTCGGGCTAAGAGTGTCTTGCTTTTTCACGACTGTCGTGGCCCTTCTCTTTTTTTGGCGTGCCTTAATTCTTCGAAAGTTTGGTTTTCTCCGCTTTTCACATGATTGCAGTTGAGAGGGGATGCTTACCTATCTCTGCGACCCGTTAAGGCAATAATCATCACCACCATCTGTTGTAGTGCGAATTCTGTGCTGGGTAGGAGAAGAATTGGTTAATTTCCTATAAATGAGTCGTTCATAAACCGAGCAATTATAATGTATTGAGTGAAACAGGGAAATATGTTCTGTCTTCTTCTTCTTCTTCTTTTTATATCACTTTTCCCACACATGTGGGGTTGCGGATGAGAACTGTATCGCACATGTGGATCTGGCCCTGTTTTACGGCTGGATGCTCTTCCTGACGCTAACCTTATATGGAGGGATGTAATCACTATTGCTTGTTTCTGTGGTGGTTAGTAGTGTAGTGTGTTGCATGAATATGAAGAGGAAAGTGTTGGGACAAACACAAACACCCAGTCCTCTGGCCAGAAGAATTAAAATTCCTGACCCGGCCTGGAATCGAACCCGGGACCCTCTGAACCGAAGGCCTCAACGCTGACCATTCAGCCAATGAGTCGGACGGAGAAATGTTCTGTCTATCGACATTAATTACATTGTAATAACATGTATATTTATCAAGGTTATATCTAAAATGAGTTGCCTTTGCTGGCAAGATGTAGTGTTGGCAGTGTACAATGTCTTCTGGTATGGGCTAGAATAAATTTGTTACTTTGATTGACCTGTCTCAGTCTCATCCTTGGCTTTGACAAATGAAAGTGACCGAGGTATGAGCGATGCTAGTAATACCATTCCTTATGCAGCCAGTCCTTCTTATGAATGGTGTGAAAATATCACTCATAGGGTCGGTTGGTGCATGCATTTCAGTGGCCTTGGCAGACTGATATGTGATAGCAACTTCTGGCTCGGTGAGGAAAGCAACGGGAAACTACCTCACTCCTCATTTCCCTAGTATGCCTCTTCAGTGACGCCTAGGCTATTTATGACAGCTGTTGGCGGAACTGTGGAGGATCAAACCAGCCTTCGGGCTGAATACCCAACATACACACACCTGAAATGAGGTACGTAACAAATAGATTAATGCTCGCCATCTGCACAAGTGATTCTCGTACAAACTCACCTTCAGGTTAAGTCATTAATGCTCACTCCATTGTTCTCGGTAATTATTAATGTTGACAGATATTTTTTTAACTATATATCTCTCTTTATGTCACACAAGTAAATTACAACAATGGAAATTGTTTGTCTCCAACATAATGGCTGGTTTTACGTCCGGGGTTGTACCAGCTTGTCATCTTTTAACTACTACAGTAATAGAAAATAATGAGTCATACAATAACAATTCAGAGCGCAGAAGGCTTTCAATTTGAACATAATATTCTAGTGTACTTAGGATGCCGTCTCGCTACGGAGGTTGGCGATCCAATTGATTATGATAACTCGTGAAACAGCGGCTCAAAAGATTTCAATGGAAGTTCGTCCATACCAACGGCGCAGGTCATTAACCCAGAAATTTCTCCGCCTCCCCACAGATTGTTTTCCTTCATTTTCCCTCTGGAAGATGAGTAGGAGAAGTTCATATCGTTCACCTCTCATGATGTGCCCGATGCACCTGTGTCTTCGTTCCTTGATCGTTGTTAGATGCTTTTTTTTTTTTCTTATTTAACATGTTGAGGACTCTGCCCAAGACATTCCAAGCATTCTTCTGTACAAGTAAATTTGGAAAGCTTCAATCCGCCTCTCCAGCAAAGCGCTGAGCTTCCAGCCTTCAAAACCATACAGGACAGGGAAAACATAGCATCGCAACATCCAAACTCGGAGCTGAAGGTTGAGATCTGTACTGGTGAATGTTTGTTCATCCCTTGTCCCGTTTCTCTACGGGGTCGGGTATGAGGTGAGATGAATCTGTTGTGGCCTGTTTTTATGACCGGATGCCCTTCGTGACGTCAACCTCATCAGATGAGTTAATGAGATGAAATGAATGATGTGTTATATGATAGTAGGAAGGCAGAGGGTGAAAACCCTTGTCGTCACATAGCCTCCTCCTGTCGAATAGCGCCAAGGGGTCTGTTCAAGGCTTAACGTCATCATCCGACGGACGAATAACCATCAATAGCGTCATATGCCCTCGCTCCATGTGAGCACTGCGGAGACGTTTGGAATTTAATCCAGACTTTTGGCACGCAATCTAGTGATTATACCACCACCTCCACTACCCTGCCGGCCAACATTCTGAAGATGAACATTTTTTCGACCAACGGGACTCGAACCGGCTAAACACTGTGTCAGATCGTTTAGACTTCAACGCCTTAACGATCATGGCCACCAGGCGGGCTTTAGGCCTCTACTGGTAAATAGGTGAATGAATATAGGTCTGTGGAATTCTGAACGATATCCTCACTGTATAGTATCCTAAAACAACGATATACTACTACTACTACTACTACTACTACTACTACTACTACTACTGATTTCGTATGGCTATTGCTATCCTGGTGCAGCCCTTGTGAGGCAGACCGTCCGTCGAGGGTGGGCGGCATATGCCATATATAGAAAATTGCGTGTTAATATGATGGGGCGAGTGTTTTGTACGTTATGTGAGTTGCAGTGATCTTGGGAACAGGACGACAACCTGTCACCGAGCCAAGGAAATTAACCATTAAAGATTAAAGTCCCCGACCCGGCCGGGAATCGAGCCCGGGGTCTGCTGACCATTCAGTCAAGGGGCTGGACAGACGCTCTGTGGCATCTCTCGAGAATGGGAAACTGCGTGTTAGTGAGTTATGTGTGGTGTGTAACTTGCAGAAATATTTAGGAAAGCACAAGCACCCAGTCCCCAAATCAAGGAAATTAAGCGATTAAGCTACCATGACCAGGCAAGGACTCAACTAGACTTGGAAACAAATTCGTGGCACGCTTAGCCCATTATGGGAATTTTCGTAGCCATGGACTCCATAATAACCGAGGGCCACTAGTCCTTGCCTACCGGCTTGTGCTTCTGGCGGCCTGCGTGGCGGTCGTCATCGTCTCATGGCTGGTGAGAGCTGGCGTCCCTGGTTCACCGACCGCTCCGGGCAGTTGATCCGTCTGCACACCACTCTTTCCTGTAAAAGAAATATTTACCTATGCCCGGAATTTTGATATTCTGCATCGGGCTGAGGTTGTCTTCGTAGTGCTGCACGGGAACCACGGGGCGGATGATGGCGGCTTCGATTAGAAGAGATTCGATGTCCCGGGCAAGGTCTAGCAAACCTTCAAAATGGGTGTGATAGTACAAGAAATGCCTCATTTTCCTTCTCGCTTTCCTCCACTGGCCAATCCAACCACTCGTTTTAATACGCCTGTAGAGCTGGGTTGTTGGGGTCAACGTGACCAAAGTCGAGCTTTATTTCAGCAACTTCTTGTATTCTTCCTCGGAGATCTCGCTGTTGTCTGCCACCTTCCCTGATGATATCTGTAATAAAACCTGAAGGAGAGGTAGCACTGAGAAGTGTTGGCTTAATCAATTCTCTTTGTGTGGAATAATAATAATAATAATAATAATAATAATAATAATAATAATAATAATAATAATAATAATAATAATAATAATAATAGTGTTAGACAAAATTATCAAGCTGTAGGAGGAACAAGTTAAAGGAATACAGCTGGGAAGAACACGTGAAACAAAAACCATCATAAAATATCTGGCATTTGCAGATGACATAGCTATACTCAGCAATAATACACAGGAGGCAGAGGAAGCACTGGAACGCTTGCATGAAATAGCTGCCAAAACAGGTCTACACGTATCTTAGGAGAAGACCTAATACATTGAACGACAGAACAACAATGTGCACACCATGCATACTATATACGGATCCGCTAAAAGTCGAAAAATTTAAATAGTTACGTGAATACATACTAATAGGAGAATCGAACAAGGCGTCCAACATAGAACGAACGGAAAAACTCCAGAAAAACATACAAACTCACATGGTCACATTATAATAAGAATAGCATATCAAGACAGGCCAAACTTATAGACTACAAAACAGTCGTATCACCAGAAGCTTTGTATGCGTCAGAAACGACCACAATTGGAGCATCAGGCATCATAGAGACATAAAGAATAGAACGTAAAATTATCAGAAAAATATTTGGACCAATACTCAGAGATGGCATATGGATGAAACGACCTACTGAAGAGCTGTACCAGCACACTGACAGACTCACAGACATGATCAGGAAACGTAGACTAACTTTCTATGGGCACATACAAAGAATGGACAACAACAGACTTACAAAGACAATCTTTGATGTAGTAAACAGTTCAAGCAAGAAAACAGATTGGTATCATGAAATAGAGGAAGACTTAAGGCAGGTGGGGATCAACAGGCAACTGACAGGAGAAAGAAAATAATTCAGAAACAAAATTAGGAATACAAAATTTGTAGTAAATGAGAAGAAGACAAGAATATTGTGGACAGAACAAAGGAAACAGGAGCACAGCCAAAGGATGAAGAGATTTTGGGAAGAGAAGAGGAAGAAGAGAAAGAAGTGAAAATTGTGTCATCATGAGATATACCAGTTCAAACACTGTCCATAATAATAATAATAATAATAATAATAATAATAATAATAATAATAATAATAATAATAATAATAATAATAATAATAATAATAATAATTTCTATTTATTTATTTAATCCGTTTACCCTCCAGGGTTGGTTTTCCCTCCGGACTCAGCGAGGAATCCTACCTCTACTGCATCAAAGGCAGTGTCCTGGAGTGTGAGACATTTCGTCTGGGATACAGCTGCAGAGGGGGATCAGTACCTCACTCTGGCGGCCTCATCTACTATGGTGAAGGGGCCTTGCGGGGGATGTGAAGATCGGAAGGGATAGGCAAGGAAGAGCGAAGGAGCGGCCCTGGCCTGAGTTTGGTACCATTCCGGCATTTGCTTGAAGAATAACTGGGGAAACCACGGGAAACCACTTCGAGGATGGATGAGGCGGGAATCGAACCCCCCCTCTACTCATTTGACCTCCCGAGGCTGAGTGGACCCTGTTCCAGTCCTCGTACCACTTTTCAAATTTCGTGGCAGAGCCGGAAATCGAGCACAGACTCGGAGGGTGACAGCTAATTGCACTAACCAGTATACCACAGAGGCATAATAATAATAATCGTACAGAAGGAAAAACACAGCGAGAGGATGAAGGTATTCAGTGAAGCGAACAAAGCAAATTCATCTGCTAAATAAGTTCAATTGCGTTCCTTAGTTGGGCACAACGATCTTAGAAAAAGTCGTATGGCCTCAGCTACCGTGAGCAAGCATTTTACTTTGACGCCATCTGGCTGCTTGCTTATCAATTTCAACGTTCTGTTTCACTCTAGGTCTACTAGATGGCAGAGTAAACCGAGTCTCTCTTGGGAGTCTATGGCTGAGTTTTAATTATTTTGTTGAGTAAATACGAAATGTCTCCTAGGCCCTTTCTATCCCGTCGTCGCCACAAGACCTATTTGTGTCGGTGCGACGTAAAGCAAATTGTAAAAAAACAAAAACCGAATGTGTCACCAGCCTTGAGGGTAGAACTATGGAGTACATCCACGGCATGCCGTGCCTATCGTAAATACTGACGACCCCCATCAGTTCTCAACCTGGTTTGGCGACCATGGGTCTCCTAGCTGAGTCTGACATTGTTTCGACCTAATTGTGCCAGGCTCGTCACTCTGATCCTCCCTCTTGTTCTCTTGCAGAGACTAGGGAATATCTTTTCACCCTCTTCGTGTTTCTTCCTTTTTTAACCGATACCTTTGTTCTTTGAAAGGTCGAAGATGATGTTTTTTGTCTTCTTATTAGAGGTAGGAGGACCGAGCTCGATAGCTGCAATCGCTTATCAACTTGCATTCGGGAGATAGTGGGTTCAAACCCCAGTGTCGGGAGCCCTGAAGATGATTTTCTGTGGTTTCCCATTTACACACCTCGCAAATGCTGGGGCTGTGCTATAATGAAGATCACGATCGCTTCCTTCCCACTCCTAGCCCTTACATATACCTTACCTGTGTCGTTACGAGGTAAAGAAAATTCTAAAATAAATTTAATAAATGTAACAGTAATCATCACCACTACACTGAAGATTGTCAGAGTTGGAAAGTAATCGAGTAAAAGTAATCGAATTATTTGTAACGATTACGTTCTTAGTAATTCTACTTGTAATTTACTTCTTGAACCGCCTTTGTGGTGTAGTGGTTAGTGTGATTAGCTGCTACCCCCGGAGGCCCGGGTTCGATTCCCGGCTCTGCCACGAAATTTGAAAAGTGCTGCGAGGGCTGGAACGGGGTCCACTCAGCCTCGGGAGGTCAACTGAGTAGAGAGGGTTTCGACTCCCTCCTCAACCATCCTCGAAGTGGTTTTCTGTGCTTCCCCACTTCTCCTCCAGGCAAATGTCGGGATGGTACCTAACTTAAGACGACGGGCGCTTCCTTCCCCATCCCTTCCAATATTCCTATCACACGAGGCCCCTGTTCAGCGTAGCAGGTGAGGCCGCTTGGGCTAGATACTGGTCCTACTTCCCAGCTGTATCCCCCGACCCAAAGTCTGACTCTCCAGGACACTGCCCTTGAGGCGGTAAAGGTGGGATCCCTCACTGAATCCGAGGGAAACACCAACCCTGGAGGGTAACTGGATTAAGAAGAAAGGAAAGAAATAATTTACTTCTTGAAACAAAATTGTAATCTTTACATTCTAGTAACTAATATACATTACGCGGAAGCAGAAACAGAGAAAAATACATGATCATATTAAGGTAGATTACGTTTTCAGTTCTTCTACAGGAGAACCAGTAACTTCACCCGTTCCGGATGAGATACTTTCTTACCTCTCCACTTCTTCCAAAGGCATCATTCTTATACCAACGATGTTCTTAAAATTAAACACGGGTATTCCATCACGTGCCGCTATAGGGCGACTTTTCAGTAAATGCAAAGATGTCTATTCCCCCAAAAGCGTCTAGGCTTAGCGATGAGAATCTTAAGAACCAATTAATTGATTTGCGAAGTAAATGGAAAATTATTAGAAGCGCTAAATGTCATTTACTAAAATAAAAAAAATGGCGGAGAATGTCATTTCGAAAGTTCCAAGGTATCATGTTTAGTCTCACGTAGTGGCGATAGCCACTTAGGGGAGTCTTGACTAAGATTTGGAACTTCTACAATTTACCAGTTATCACAACCAAATTTAAAACGTAAGCATATGTTAGTAATACATAGAACCACACAAAACTTTGAGTTGATTCGTAAATTGGTTGCAAATTTATTAACAGTAATCTATATTTTATTTATTGCATGGAAAATGCTCCTTGCAGTAAAGTTTTTATTTCTTTGGTCCATCACACGGCAAACTTGTCAAGATTAGTCGTATATTTTAAAAATCTGGGTTTTGCAGTCAGATATCAGTTTTTCAATGTTTGATTTTTCAAAAAATGGGCAAAAATCTAGAATAGTATAATTTTAGGGGTCAAAATACGAAGGTAATAATTTTCAACTGATAATAAAATGCAGAAATGTTTAAAATCCATGTGCGTATTGAAGCATTCTCTGAAAATGTCAGCGGAATTTAGTACGAACTCTGTCGCAAAGGCATTTATACGACCCAAAAAGTTGAAAAAGTTTCAGCTAAATTTTTGTAAATGCGTCAGAGAAACGGGTGTGAGCTTGTCCTCTACACACCGCATACCAAATGTAGTAATATATAAATTGTTGTTAAATTGTTATCTTCTATTCATAATTCAGTCGTTTAAGGAAACGGAAGATACATCTTGTCGTAGACAATATAGCATTGTTAACGTCTAGGACAAAATAAATTATATTTAATGTAGTAACGGTCAAACAATTATAAGAGGACAATGTAATGCATGTATCAAACTTTAATGAATTGCAATAAAAGAATGGCCTCTCCCTAGTTTCAGGGGATCCGGAACTATTCTATTCTATTCTATTCTATTCTATTCTATTCTATTCTATTCTATTCTATTCTATTCTAAGTAAAAATTTGTGCAGTGTTGCCAATTCCGTGAGTGATGGTAATGGTGGTGATGGTGGTGATTATTGTTTTAAGGGGAAGTACAACTAGGCAACCCTCCTCTATTAACGCTAATCATAGGAAAACATTGGAAGGGATCCGACACTTCCAAAAATGAAGGTATCGGCCTAAGAAAGATAAAAGACACTCTGTCTGTCTGTCTGTCTGTCTGTCTGTCTGTCTGTCTGTCTGTCTGTCTGTCTGTCTGTCTGTCTGTCTGTCTGTCTATTAGGTCATCAGCCCAGAGGCTGGTTGGATCCTCAAATAGCATCACCAAAGACTATGCAGTTATAGGGAAATCACAAAAACCAATGGCAGTACCAAAATGAGGCGTACTAGGCAAGATAAGGAGTGAGGTAGTTTCCCATTGCTTTCCTCACTGGGCCAGACAGTGCTATTGTAGCACAACTAATCCTATGAGCAACACCTTTCATGACATTCAGACACACTGGTTGTGCTCTGAATGTCATTACCCAGCACCACCCATACCCCAGCAGCTTCCATATTGTCACAGCCATGGATGAGACTGGGACTTCAGTGGAAGCTACACTTTACTCTGGCCTCTGCCAAGAGATGGATGCCAAAGTACTGTATCCATCAAGAAATGACAGCAGGCAGAAAAGACACTCGGGACATGAAAATGAATGACCCCCTAGGCCTCGAATACTCTAATACCGTCGCGGTCAGAAAAGAACAAGAGTTGACCAAGGACGGGCCGATAGTATAGATAAAAGTGAGGAGCCTGGCACAAGAAAGTGGAAGCAATGCCAGCACTCAGCTAAAGGACCCCGTGGTCACCAACCCAAGCTCCCAAGTTGAGAGGCCCTGGAGTCCTGCTTAGTGGTCTCTTACGGCAGGCAGGGGGCTACCGTAGGTGTTATTCTACCAACCCCACCCACAACGGTCCAGAAACGGCACAAACGAAACTACATTTTGTAGTTAATACTAAAACTTCATTGGGGGTGTGCTGCTGTGAACTTGCATCCGGGAGATAGTGGGTTTCAATTTCACATTCAGCAGCCCTGCAAATGGTTTTCCGTGTTTTCCCATTTTCACACCAGGCAAATGCTGAGGCTGTACCTTAATTAAAGCCACGGCCGCTTCCTTTCTACTCCTAGCCCTTTCCTATCCCATCGTCGCCATAAGACTTATCAGTGTCGGTGCGACGTAAAGTCACTAGCAAAAAAAAAAAAAAAAAGGAGGAACAGGGGCGCTCAAATGGGGTGCGTGGGTTGGCGACCACTACAACATCTGAGAGCAAAACACCCTTTATGCCAGATATTATGAAAAATGGCTAACTAGCCCGTACGATTTTTTGAAATAAGCAGGGAAACACACAAAGTAGATTTTCTCCTAAAGGACTGATTTGACAACTCTAAAGTTGTGCTCCGCCAGTGAAGTACGTACATCCGAATTTTCACTTTTCACTGAATCTTCCATAACTTTTATATAATAATGTCCATGTCGAAAATCATAATAAATCTTGCCTTGAATTAGCCATAAATATCCTTTTAATCAGGAACTTAGAGCTTTAAGACAGTCGTTAGGGCAAAACTGATGACGGGATTTGATATAGGAAGAAATAGGAGATTTTTAAAATTGAAAATTCTAATTTTTGTTGTTGCTGTCGTCGTCAAAAATTACACTATTTCAGTAATGACTCACTTTAATGTCTCTATGCTAAAGAAACAAACTCAGAATGAAGTAATACATTTTCCTAGCAAACTTTGTGTTATTTTTATTACTATTATTATTACATAATATTAGATATATTCCGTGTTGACAATGCTGAATTATAACAATATAAGTTTTTACTCATCCTCTTATTCAATACATATTCACACCTTTATGTGGGGGTTAAAGTGTCATATAAAAAATGTCATACACTTTTCAACCCCATTTACGGGTCATCATCAGTGAAAATTCTTTTCAGCTTTAAAATTTTACAAAGGTACAAGTGTTACAAACATGAAATAATCATAAAACATAAACATAAGAACATAAACATAAAATAAATTTGTAACACTTGTACCTTTGTAAAATTTTAAAGCTGAAAAATGTTTTCACTGAAGATGGCTCATGACCCATAAATAGGCTTGAAACATGTATGAATTTTTTGACACGAACTTTTAACCCCCTCAGGAAGATGTGAATATGTATTGAATTGGAGGATGAATAAAAACTTATATTGTTATAACTTTGTATTATGCGGGGTGGGGAATGTCAATGATTTCCTTAAGACTAGCGTTCAGTAAACTAATTGTACTTTTACTGATTACTTGTTGAAAAAGCAATTTCTAATTGTAATTAAGTAAAATATTTCGCAGATAACAGTAACTCAGCCCAATTACTTTTCTCTTGTATTCTTCCCATCACTGAAGATTGTGTCTATGCTGTGGCGACCCATTTACAAACTTAGCCGAAGCCAAGAAGTTGTTCTTCTTCAAGCTGACGACTGAAGCAGCTTCTGATCAATGGTCACGACAGCTGATCGCAACATTACTGCTGGCGATGCGCCGCGCTGCGTTGGCTATAATTGAAATGTTATCATGCATCGCGCGAGAGTCGGGGGCTTAGCTTTATCAGATCTCAGCATGAGCCGGCTTAAAACTGTCTATTACATGGTTCTGCCTCCTGACTAATGATCTATTATCAGTTGTGTTGGGAGTTCAGTTATTATAAGACAATTATCACAGCGCATTCTTTCTGAAAAACAAAATGAACTTTGATTAGAAAACAAATACGGTAAGGTTTTAGGTTAGAGAGATTGAAGACGATATGATATAGAAGGTTCTATTTACATGACTCAGCTTTTTGTACGTACAAACGATATAAGACAGAGCTTCTCGCCCTAGCCATTCAACAGTGCTTCTGTGAATAATACGGAATAAGAATGACTGGTGTAAAAAGTAATTACGGATGGAACACTTAAAGGATGATTACTGGCTAACGAAAGTGAAAAAGATGCTCGACAGAATAGGAATTTGAAGGTATGGGGGTGTAAAGATAAGGGATTCAGTAAGAATGTAATGGTTATTAGGGGGTTGATTAGGATACGAAATCTCTAAATTTCCTTTATCTTGAGATATTGAGAAATAGACGATTATGGCAGAATGTGGAACTGAAAGAACACTGCTGGAATTTTGTAAAATTATGCATACTATATCAAGGAGGAGACGAAGGCTTCTTAGCAGAGAAGTGGGAGGAATGGTGTGGTGGCTAATGGGAATTTATAAAAATAAGGATCAGGGACAGAGAAATAACGAAAATCAGTGTCTACTCTGTGGAGAGGAAATGGAAGAAGCACATCTATTAAGAGTTTGTAGGGTAACCGAAGCACTGAGAGTAAAATATCTGGGAAGTGAATATAAAATAAAAGAGAGAGAGAGAGAGAGAGAGAGAGAGAGAGAGAGAGAAAGAGAGAGAGGGGTCCGAAATCTTTACTATGTAACTAGCTTCTCTAAAGTGTAAGTTCTGCCGGCTAATGTAAATTTTCATCAACCTTTAACTGTAAATCGGGGGTAGAGGGTGACGTACCCTCTCGAGCTCCCCTGCATATTGGTTTGACGTGACTACGTTTTGTAACTTGTTTTCTTCCTTTCCGTAATGCCTTAAATTATTCTTATACGAGTCACCTCCATAGTGCCTAGTGCCCTTTAGGTTTTAAGAAGTCACATTGAGGAGTGCAAGTATTCGCCTCCTTTCATTTTGTGTTCGGGCCATTTACTTAACCATTATTCGTGTTCCATGAAGGCCCAGTAGGTTGGGTACTAGATATCCCTGTTTCATTTTTGTAAGTTGTGCCTTGATGACAAGTAATTGTAAGGTTTTGATATTGCCTTGGATAGGCTTGAAAAACTAAGAGCGTGTCAGCTCTTTTCGAGTGTTGTAAAAGTGCCTCTGGGAGGCTTGATGTTAAAAATTGGGAGCAAGTGCTCCATATATTGAGGGGTGTTCTGCCCTTGCATAAGTGGTGACCTTTGTAATTTTGAGCGTGTAGCTCAGGAATTGTGTAGTAAGGGCTTGAAGCCCAAGATCTGTTTATACCACCAATCTTATCTTTACTAGACCTATTTATTGCTACTGGTACCTGTTTCATTGTTATTTGTTGATTTTGAAATTCTAAGAAAGAAAATATAACCTTGTTAAAGTTTTAAATTAACTTTGGTTTGATAGTTAGACCCATTCACGCAGGCACCTTCTTTCACCTCTGCTGGTCCACGGGTAGCCCCGTAAAAGTGCATTTTCTTAAACTGAATGAATTTCTACTTGTTTTGTTTGCCATTGATCAAGAAGTTTGAACATTCTCCCATAGATGACACTACTAAAAACTATGATCAGGCGCCCTGGTGCAAAGCGTAAGAAGTCATAATTTAAAGAAGTTTTATATTTATAGGTTGTTGTAACTGAATGATGTTCATTTATTTTTGGGTTGGCAATATTTCCTTTTTATTTCCGCCAGTTTTGAATCTAACCAATCCCTAATTTCTGTAAATAATTTCCCACCTATCACCGGCTTCTTCTTCAATTCTGAGTGTAACTTTGAAATTATGCAATAAACTTGAGAGGGTGTGGCCAGTATAATCTTGAATGGTCTCGAACCTTCCATGAGGGTTTATAAACTGCGGATTTTCACGTTTCTTGGCCAATTGATCGTCATCTTCTAAGTGTGCGTGTCAAAGCAGGAGGCGGGCGCCCTCTTTTTTCGGTCAGCAGTACAGCTTCAAAGTAATGGTCGCATAACATATTTCTTTCTTGCTAACTCCGCAGTTTAACCCGAGGGATTGGTCCGAATCGTTAACTATGTAACCTTCTTTTCTAAAAGTGTAACTTTCTGCCGGCTAATGTAAAAACTTCATAAAATCTTTAACCGTAAATCGGGGAAAGGGAGTGATGTACCCTCTCGAGCTCCCCTTCATCTTGGTTTGACTATGTTTCATAACTGTTTTTCATTCTGTGATGTGGTAATGTAAAATCTATACGAGTCACGTCAGTAGTTTGGGAATAGCCCCTATTTCATCGGCCTAGAGCCCCGTAGGTTGTTTTAGTGTTCATATCTAGGAGTGCAAGTATACGCCTCCATTCAGTTTGTGTTTCGGGCCATTTACTTAACCTGTTCTTTCCCGCAAAGGCCCTGTAGGTTGGGTACTAGATACCCCTGTATAACATTACCTTTCAATTTCTAAGTTGTGCCTTGATGGGCGAGTGATTTTAATTTTCGGATATTGTCTTGAATAGGCTAGAAGAAACAGAGAGCCTGTTAGCTATTTTCCAATTTTGTAACTGTAAAGTGTGCCTCTGGGGAGGCTAGATATTGTGAGTTAGGGAGCAAGTGCTCTTGAATTAGGGGATTTCTGGCCCTCATTAAATAATTCCATTTCCTTGTAAAATTGAAATACTAGGGGCTTAATGCCCAAAGTGTTAAGGTTCTGTATCTTGGACTTTTCCCAATCTTGTTTAATGATTGCTACTTGTACCTGTAATATTGTCATGAAAACATTGTTAAGTCTTAAGTTCTGAAAATATAACCTTAAGTTTAAGTTTTAAATTCTATTCTTGACATTGTAGTTAGACCCATTCACCCCGGCACCTTCTTTAACCTCTCTCTGCTCCACGGGTATCCCCGTAACAATTATTATTATGATGATTATTATTATTAATATTGTTATTACGGAAATATTGTAGAATAGAGAGGTGTAAGAAGGCGCCATAGTGAATGGGCGGATAAGGAAAATGACCAGAGCATAAGATAAAGCACTAAATTTGGAAAGTTTATTTGTTTCCTTCCTTTTTTTTTTTTTTTTTTTTTGACTCTTATACTATTTTATAATAGCATGTTTGCTCCATTCACTTACATCCCCTAGGAGTTTGAGTTCCAAAAGTTAACATAATCCAGCCTCTCAGAGGCACAAGTTTCTTACAAAAATATGGAATGTGTTAACCGTCATTTCTGCTCAACAGTCCGTTACACACTCATCTCTAAACGATTACCAAATAAACAAGGACACTGAGTGCCCATTCTAAATAGCTTTAATGTAAAAATAAGTTTAACACGATCGGCCATTAACAAAAGGTGAAACATTTGCACTCTTTTTAGGAAAAACTCTTCAAATTCTAAATGGGCTTATGGCCCGAAGTTGTCAAGGCTAAGACTATACTACGGAGGGGTGGCTAAACGTGAAATATTGAATGCCGGAAGAGTTTTAAGAATTTAGATGTTTAGAAAACTTTAGTCACCCCACACCAAGTTGAATGGAAATCAACAGAGGGTGATCATTCTTCGTTCCCTTCATTTACATGTTTCCCAGCAGGGATTTGAACAGAGTCCTCAGACTTGCCGAAAATCTAGAATTAAAACCTTAAATTAGGACTTTACATAAAATTAAAGTTTGAAACCTGAAGCTATCTGCCTGTAGCCATCACATGTTACGAAATTTCTCCCATTACCTTCAGTAGTTAGGCCTTCCGAACGCCGCTCTGCAGCCTCTGCCTCCAAATAACAAGCCGCACTCACTAGACCGGAGCAATGAAGATAAAAATACGGCTCTAAAGCGCCGACCCTCCTTAAGAATTCATTGTCCTTAGGCCGATGATAGAAACATCTAATGGTTGCTACTTGCTTTACGTCGCACCGACACAGATATGTCTTATGGCGACGATGGGATAGGAAAGGCCTAGGAAGTGGAAGGAAGTGGCCGTGGACTTAATTAAGGTACAGCCCCGGCATTTACCTGGTGTGAAAATGGGAAACCACGGAAAACCATTTTCACGGCTGCCGACAGTGGGGCTCGAACCCACTATCTCCCGATTACTGGATACTGGCCGCACTTAAGCGACTGCAGCTATCGAGCTCGGTCATCTAATGGTTGAAGGTCCAAGTATCTTGTATTACACTAGCTCAAATTTCATAATACAGATGGCCTTATAGAATGCGCTCAGTTTAACAGGACGGAGTAGGTGTACCCCCGGTACAATTATTATTTTGTTTTTCGAATTGAGCCTTTATGGACTGAGTGTTAACAACCATTCTCATTTTTAGTGTCTGTGTCCTGTTCGTCTGCCGGCTTTGCCATCCTGCCAGTATCTCCTGAGCCCATGGATCAGCGCTTTCTTCTGCTCCTCTAGCAAGGGCCTCTCCGTCTTCTGGGTTATGTCTGCACCATAAAACCGTGATAGCTTTACACCATCCTTCTGAAACTAACCCTGTCATTGATGTTAACCTCCGTAATGCCCACCTCTCACAGAAGATCTTTCTCACACTCTTGGAGCCATCTCGATTTAGATGCCTTTGGTTTCCAGATTTTCGTTGTGAGTCGGTCATTATTCATACGGAAGATTATTATTATTATTATTATTGTACCGGGCGGTACACCTCCACGCCGCTAGTTCAAATATTGCGCCAGTTGAAACTCCTCTACAGGGGAAAGCCTGAACTTTAACAAACTGTATTAACTCAACAGTTTCGCCGAAGATAGCTCTGTGTGAATTTTGATGTGTTTTTGTTTGTATTTGATCAAGAAGTGTGGACGTTCTCTTCCAGATGTCTCTACTAAAAACTATGATTACGCACTCTGGTGCGAAGGAATGAACCTTCTTGAAGAAATTTAGTATTCATAAGTTTTGTTTTTAATATTTTTTTTTTTTTACCGGGCGAGTTGGCCGTGCGCGTAGAGGCGTGCGGCTGTGAGCTTGCATCCGGGAGATAGTAGGTTCGAATCCCACTATCGGCAGCCCTGAAGATGGTTTTCCGTGGTTTCCCATTTTCACACCAGGCAAATGCTGGGGCTGTACCTTAATTAAGGCCACGGCCGCTTCCTTCCAACTCCTAGGCCTTTCCTATCCCATCGTCGCCATAAGACCTATCTGTGTCGGTGCGACGTAAAGCCCATAGCAAAAAAAAAAAAATTAATATATTTTGTTCTGTTATCTTTGGGTTGGCAACATTAATCCTTTCTATCCGCCTGTTTTGAATTTAGCCAATCCCAAATTTCTTTAATTTATTTCCAACCAATCATGTATATCTTCTTCGACATAGATATGTTGCTCTAAGCTATCCAATAAAAGCGAAAGGGTGTGTCTACTCATTCCTGAAAGGTCTCGAATTTTCCACGAGGGTATAAAAACTGCTGATTTTCTTGTCTCGGTGCCACTAGTATAACATCTAACTCAGTGTGTGAATATGTAGCAGGGGGCGGGAAGCGCCTCTTTCTTCAAGCAGCTGTTCTACTACAAGGTAATGGCCTGTTAACATCTTTATTTCTTGCTAGCTCAGCAGTTTAACTCTCGGGGAGGGTTCGAAACCTTTAGTATGTAGCCTACCTTTTTAAAATGTAAATCCCTTTTCTGTCTATGTAAAATCTATAAATTTCTTTTACTGTAAAGCGGGGCTAGAGAGTGCTTTACCCTCTCGAACTCCCCTTCATTTTGAAATTGAGGTGACAACGTTTTCATAACCGTTTCTTCTCTTCCTTAAAATATTAAAGTTTTCTCATACGGGTCACCTCTTTAGCTTGGGATTAGCCCCTGTGTTTCGGCCTAGAGCCACTTAGGTTTTAAAAGTGTATTTAGGAGTGCAAGTTCACGCCTTCAATCCCTTCTGTACTTTGGGCCAGTAACTTAACCTGATATTTTGTTTTCTTCTTGTGAAGGTCCAGTAGATTGGGTACGAGGTACCCCTGTGCCATTATATGTGTGCCTTGAGGGCAGTTAGTGTAAAGTCAGTTTATGGCCTCTTAAATAGGCTTGAAGACTTTGAGAGCGCATCTGCTCTTTCTTGTGCCTCTGGGAGGGTTGAGTTAAAAGTTGGGAGCAAGGGCTCCATGTATTTAGGGGTTTTCTGCCCTTTAGCAATTGTGGCGGTGAGCTGAGAGCTCAGAAATTAATCTTGGGGCTCGAAGCCCAAATCTTGTAACGAACTGTAATTTGTTAATTTGTTGATCTGCTACTTGGTACCTGTTATACTCTGTTATTTGTTGATTTTGAAAAGAAAATATAACCTTTGTTAAAGTTTTAAATTAACGTTAATTTTGTAGTTGAGACCTATTCCAGCCCGCTCCTTCTTTCACCTCTGCTGATCCACTAAAACACGGTAACAATTATTATTATTATTATTATTATTATTATTATTATTATTAATATAACTCTCTCTGTGGACCAGTGGTAGAGTGTCAGCCCCCGGATTCCAAGATAGCGGGTTCAAACCCGGCAGAGGTAGTCATATTTTTGAAGGGCGGAAAGAAGCCCATTCAACACTCCACGTCGTACGATGTCGGCATGTAAAATATCTCTGGTGTCCGGCTCCATGGCTAAATGGTTAGCGTGCTGGCCTTTGGTCACAGGGGCCCCGGGTTCGATTCCCGGTAGGGTCGGGAATTTTAACAATCATTGGTTAATTTCGTTGGCACGCGGGCTGGGTGTATGTGTCTTCATCATCATTTCATCCTCATCACGACGCGCAGGTCGCCTACGAGCGTCAAATCAAAAGACGTGCATCTGGCGAGCCGAACATGTCCTCGGACACTCCCGGCACTAAAAGCCATACGCCATTTCATTTCATATATCTGGTGACACATTCGGTATTCACCTGAGAAAATTTATTAAAACTCAGCCATGGACGCCCAGGAGATATTCGGTTTACTCTGCTACCCAGTAGGCCTTGTGTAAAATGGAACATCGAAATTGTCGAGCAAGTAGCTTGCACACGGTAGCTGGGGCCATATGATTATTATTATTATTATTATCATTATTATTATTATTATTATTATTATTATTATTATTATTACTATTATTATTATTATTATTATTATACCGGAAGGTACACCTCAACTCCGCTCATTCAAAATCAGCGCCTTAATAAACTCCTCAATCGATCAAAAGGGGAAACTGATAATAAATGTGGTTGGAACTTTAAGCAGAATATGTCACCACTGAAATATTAAGTAATTGCGTTATTGTGAAGTTTCCTAAACTGATTGAATTTCTCCTTGTTGTGTTTTGCTATACGTCAAGAAGTTTGGACATTTTTCCACAGATGACACTACCAAAAATCTCTGGTCATGCACTCTGGTGCAAGGTGAAAGAACTTATAACTTAACGAAGTTTCGTATTTCTAGGTTGTCCATAACTGACTCTATGTTCATTTATTTTTGGGTTGGCAACACTTCCTTTTCTTTCCGCCAGTTTTGAATCTAGCCAATCAGGAATTTTTGTAATTAATTTTCAACCAATCCCACATTTCTTGTTCACTTTGTGTTAACCAATAAAAATTGAGAGGGTGTGGCCGGTTTAGGCTCCTTTCACACTACACGGTTTCGACCGTACGGCGAAAAAACCGTACGGCTCTTTTGCCGTTGATGTTGCTTTCACACTGCAACGGTTTTTCTGCCGTACGGTTTTTTTTTGCCGTGGGAAGCTCAGTGCATGTCTTGATGCTAGTCATACAAGAGAGTCATTTTAATAATAGGATGATTTCTTAATATTAGTAGTTTGTGGCTGAATATTAAACTGTGAAATTGTATCATAAGTATATATTTGTGAATCTGTATTATGTAATAATATACACTAGGCCCTATATATACTGTATATACTGAAAATACACGTAAGTTACCAAACACACTTTTTTCTTTGTCTTAAATTAGATCAAAATCTGGTTTTATTTCTAAGTAAACTTCACGCCAGCAGCGGCGATTAGGGGGCGAGGGGCTGCGATCGCCCCTGCCCCACTTTGTGGAGGAAAAAGACACCTCCGTACAGGCCATGAAGGCCTTTGGAGGAGTGGAAGGTAAAGGCTTCCACCATTGTTAACCGCGGCACGTGATGGGCTGGAGTGGTTAGCTCTACGCCCGGCCGCCTTTGCCCCCAGGAATTAACCTGGTACTCATTTTTGGAGTAGGCTGAGTAAACCTCAGGGCCATATGCACCTCCGGAAGTGAAAATCTCGTTTCTTAAATTTTACGACTTCCTGACGGGGCTTCGAACCCACGTCCTTCCGGGGGGACCGAGCACGCCTTTACCGCCTCGGCCAGGCAGCCCCTTAGTGGAGAAAACATTACATTATTATTTCATTTTAGGTGGCTGAAACTAGGACTTAATTTAATTATTTAAAAAAGCAATTTGTTCAAGCCCGGTTGTCTTATCAGATAAATCTTTCTTTTATTTTCTTTAATTATCAATAAAATTATTAGCGGGAATACGCACAGAATGTAGTTTGTCGCGGCTAACCGATTTGTATAGCGCCATACCAAGTATTGGAGACTTTTTAAGTCCTGTGAGGAAGGGTGGCAGGGGTATATTTTATTGCCAAGGTCATGGACGCTGAAGTATGATTCACACGCTTGCCGCACGTTTTCGTCTATCTGGCAAACTTGTTAGTGTGTTAGTTTCGTAGTGTGTAGTCAAATTCTAAACGAATTTTAGTTGTATTATCACACCGTACTTCTGTTTAATTTTAGTGCATGTGTAAAATTGTTCCTTTGATGAAAGTTTTATTGTATGGTACTGAATCAAAATCTAAATAAAATAAAATAAATACTATTACCGCACTTAAGTTCGTAGTCTGACAATGTTTACCTCTCTGTCGAAATTAGCCTACCACTTTGAGCTTTTCTTAAAATTTTTGGTGTATATACACACCCCCACGCTATATACCACAAACCCGGGTACGTTTTGTTGTTTGTACATTTCGCCCCCCCCCCCCCCCCAACACACACGTCCAATACAATCGCCACTACTGTATAAATGTCTAGTGTTATGTCCCGGTATGGACCAGAGTAATAAGAATTTCAGAATCTGCGTCAGCCATTTCACAAAAACAACGATAAATTCTACAAAGCAGTGCACTGAACATTTTAATAACAAAGTAAAACAATAATGAAATGTCGTATGGCTTTTAGTGCCGGGATATCCCAGGACGGGTTCGGCTCGCCAGGTGCAGGTCTTTCTATTTGACTCCCGTAGGCGACCTGCGCGTCGTGATGAGGATGAAATGATGATGAAGACAACACATACACCCAGCCCCCGTGCCATTGGAGTTAACCAATTAAGGGTAAAATCCTCGACCTGGCCGGGAATCGAACCCGGGACCCTCTGAACCGAAGGCCAGTACGCTGACCGTTCAGCCAACGAGTCGGACTAGTAAAACAATAAAACACTACGATACCAATACGTATAACTTGTGTCTAGATACCCTCGCGTTATCTCCTCTACAGCTGCTCGAGAGCTGCCGTACGATTAAAAAACCGTGCAGTGTGAAAGCATGCATTTAGCTGCGTGCGCCACTGAGCCAACGGCAGCCGTGCCGTTGCCGTGCCGTGTAATGTGAAAGGTCTAATGCTCTTCTTCACGCCACTAATGGAATGTCGCCGTACGGTTTTTTTGCCGTACGGTCGAAACCGTGTAGTGTGAAAGGAGCCTTAGTCTTGAATTCTCTCGAACCTTCCCTGAGGGTATATAAGTTGCGGCTTTTCGGGTTTCCTTGTCAATTGATCGCCGTCTTTATAAGTGTGTGTGTTAAGGAAGGAGGCGGGGCGTCTCTTTCTTCGGTCAGCAGAACATCTATAAGGTAATGGCCACATAAAATTCCTTCTTGCTGTCTCCGCAACTTTATCTGAGGGGAAGGTCCGAATCTTTAACTATGTAACATATTTTTCTAAAATGTAAATTTTCTTTCGGCTAATGTCAAACTTCATAAAGTTTTTAACTGTAAATCGGGGATAGAGAGTGAGTTACCCTCTCGAGCTCCCCTTCATCTTGGTTTGAGGTGACTACGTTTTCGTAACTGTGTTCCCCTGTAATGTGTTAAAGTAATGTCCATGCGAGCGACCTCAGTAGTTTGGGAATAGCCCCTGTTTCATCGGCCGAGAGCCCTCTAGGATTTTATATTTCATTATCTGGAGCGCTGTTTTTGCCTCCATTCTGTTTGTGTTCGGGCCGTTTATTTAACCTGTTCTTTTTCGCAAAGGCCCTGTAGGTTGGGTACTAGATACCCCTGTGTAAAACGATTTCAAATGGTATAATGTGCCTTGAGAGGCCAGAGATTGTAAGATTTTCATGTAATGTTGCCTTGGGTAGGCTGGAGGAAAGAGAGAGCCTGTTAGCTCTTTTCAAGATTTTGTAATAATGAAGAGTGCCTCTGGAAGGCTAGATATTGTAATTTAGGGAGCAAGTGCTCTTGAATTAGGGGATTTCTGCCCTTAACTGAATAATACCACTTTCAATTGTAAATTTGTAACCTAGGGGCTTGTAGCCCACAATTGTCAAGGTCTGAATCTTGAATTTTCCAATTTTTGAAATTGTCATTGTATCTGATGTTTCATTGTTATGTTCATTCAGTGAAATATTGTTAAGTTTGAAGTTTTAAAAGAAATATAACCTTTTACAAGTTTAATTCAATCTTGATATTGTAGTTAGACCCATTCAAACCCAGCACCTTCTTTCACCATCTCTGCGTTCCACACATACCCCGAAACAATTATTATTATTATTATTATTATTATTATTATTATTATTATTATTATTATTATTATTATTGTCTTTCCTATCGGACCTCCTTTGGACAAACCGTGTTTATTTTCGACTCCGGCAGTATTAGGTTTTTGAGCCCTAGAGAGTTCATATATTTCCATCCTTTGATAGATTTTCCTTCGCTTTCCAGGTAGGCCCTATTATTTATCTGCGAGTTGTGGAATGTAATCCTCTTTGCTTTAAGACAAAGGGATTATAACATATTTGTCCTTCCTCCCCTTTAAAGCAGTCTACCTTAAGATGACAGGTAAGTAGGCTCTTATGCAATGTTAGTATATTTGAGAAACAGCTACCATATACCATTAACACTCTGTAGACCTTAGGTAAAACAAGTAAGATGGCTTCTCTTTCAAGGGCGTACACTTTATGGAGCTAACAATAAATCATTCAAGTAATTAGCATGTTAATTATTTCAGATAAGCTGCCTGTAATTTATTACGCTGGACAGTAGAGAAAAACTGTCCATGGTTAGGATTCATATAATGATAGTCGCCACTCGTATCTTTTTGTCTCAAGCTTGCTGGACATTTGTTGTAAATGATATATGTTTGCTATGAGAAAAATTAGACCAGTCATAAGCTATAACTTTTACTGATGACTTCTCTTAGGGAGAAAAACCGTTCATGAAAGTACAAATAGAAATAATATATAAGTAGTTCGAAACAACGCGTGACTTGTTTTGGGATAAGTGAAGTGACACTGTCAGAGTGCAATACCAGCTGGTACTTGTTGGTGTGAGGCTATATTTAATCTATCAGTTATGTTAAGTGCAGATACTATGGGGAACGTAAACAATGATAATAATAACTGGAAGCTTAGAAATTCTTTTGAAAGAGCAATATTTCCTAATCATTGAAAAGCTGAAGAAATTACAGTATTGTGATTAATTGTATTACTTGTCATAGATAATGTGCTTCTAAATAAACTATTAAAATCTTTTAATTGGCGGGCTGAGTGGCTCAGACGGTTAAGGCGCTGGCCTTCTGACCCCAACTTGGCAGGTTCCATCCTGGCTCAGTCCGGTGGTATTTGAAGGTGCTCAAATACGTCAGCCTCATGTCTGTAGATTTACTGGCACAAATCTCACATGGATTGACCGGGATTTGAACCATAGAAACCAGGGATGAGGGGCCGGCGCGCTGCCGCTTGAGCCACGAGGCTCACTGCACACAGCTTCATATATGGAGTATATTTCTAACTTCGACTTTTTCATTGCAAATACCTTCCTACCATTGCTACAGTTTGTTCGCATCAGCAATCATTCTCGCTACTTTCGCGTCTCTTTCCTTCTTATTTTTGATCGGTTTACCCTCCAGGCTTGGCTTTTCCCTCGGACTCAGCGAGGGATCCACCTCTGTCGCCTCAAAGGCAGTGTCCTAGAGCGTGAGACATTGGGTCGGGGATACAACCGGGGAGAATGACCAGTACCTCACCCAGGTGGCCTTACATGCTATGCTGAACAGGGGCCCTGTGGCGGATGGGAAGATTGGAAGGGATAGACAAGGAAGAGGGAAGGAAGCGGCCATGGTCTTAAGTTAGGTACCATCCCGGCATTTGCCCGGAGGAGAAGTGGAAAACCACGGAACACCACTTCGAGGATGGCTGAGCAGGGAATCGAACCCCCTTCTACTCAGTTGACCTCCCGAGGCTGAGTGGACCCCGTTCCAGCCCTCGTACCACTTTCCAAAGTTCGAACCCGGGCTTCCGGGGGAGGCAGCGAATTACACTAACCACTGCACCACAGAGGTGGACGCGTCTATTACCTACAGCTTACACAGACGGAGATAGACCAATTTTCACTCGCGTACAAAAATCTCGCCCCGAAAACAGAGTAATGTAAGGATATTTTCTCCGTAGGCCAAAACCCAGTCAAAGCCCTTAATTAGTGCCACGGTTTTGGTTTGGTTCACTTCTGGGTATTCTATGTCCGTTGCCAATACATAGACAGTATGTATATATGGGTGTATGCGTTTCCCACTCATTCATAACATGATTGGATGAACTACAGTAGGTTCTAAGTTAAGGAAGTTCCTTATCCATCCATACATCGACTATTATTTTGCGAATTTATAGGTATGTGAAGGAACCCATTACGTGTCATTGATGTGAAATTGAACTCCGCTTCTTACTCTGATTCCTACTCACTGATTACAATAAGATCCCTACGATACCATCACACTGCCAAAAAATACGTCTCTTCCAGGAAAACTGTATCAGATATATTATATAGTTCATGAATAGTTTTAAGGCAAACAATATATAACATTGTGCAATGCTGTATTTTTTGACTGTTAGGTGGATTACATTCGACCGTTCCGGCCATTAGACTGTAGTTCCTTAAGGAAAGGGCGTTCCCACTCCTTTACGAGCATGTAATTTAAAATAATATATCTGAAGTCTGTTTCACGCAAGTTTAACTGAATAAAAGAAGATATCAAAAATTTAAATGGAGCTCATGTACTAAGTGTGTGGGCTCTTTGTATTACTGCTTTTATAGCTCGTGCCTAAAGGTATTCACACCTACAGCACTGAGAGAGAGAGAGAGAGAGAGAGAGAGAGAGAGAGGTGACTATGGAATGAATCTCAAGATTTACTATTTATTACATTTTATTTATTTATTTATTTATTTATTTATTTATTTATTTATTTATTTATTTATTTATTTATTTATTTATTCTTTTATCGATTTGGTCCATCTTAGGGCCCACTGCATTCATTTCGGTTTGTTTGCTGCTCTCCTGTAGTTCTTCTCGTCTTTTCTGTCCAGATGTTATTCCGTTACTTCTTTTATTTCTCCTGAGAACCCTTGAAATTTTGTATCAGTCTCGTAAAAGTTGTTCTCTCCTGTCTTGTATTTTATCTGCTGCATTATTTATTTAAAGTGCATCAAACTCATTATGAGACATCACAGCACTTTATTTGGCATATAAACTGTAACATCACGCAGCCAAGCCAATCCAGCATCGTGAATTTAATGAGTTGCATCTTGCATCATCCATTGTACATCAGAACATGTAGCAAACGTGATAACTAAATTTAATTCTACAGTGTGTGAATACCCGTGCACTATTAGTTACAAAATACTAATGTTGGCAACACTTACCTTGCTTACAGCAATTATGTCTGTCCACAAATGGGCATGGATTTCATATTCAAGTGGCATTAAAAAGGAAGGATGGGTTGAACCTCTGAATTTGAAGAAGATGCACCTCCTAGCCAAACTACGTTCAGCCTCTACTCAAATATTCTTGAACTTTTATCCACTTCCAAGCTGGAGTAGCCGCACGGAAGTTTTCTGAATAAATTACCTTTCTCTCAATAACATCAATCCGCCAAGCGAATCCAGCCAGCGTCGTGAATTTAATGAGTTGCTTCATGTATCACCCAGCGAACATCACAGCATGTAGCAAACCAAACAAGTGGCCGCGCGGCTTGGGTCACGTAGCTATCAGCTCGCATTCGGGAGATGGTGGGTTCGCACCCCACTGTCGGCAGTCCTAAAGATTATTTTCCGTGGTTTCCCAATTTCACACCAGCCAAATGCTGGGGCTGTACCTTAATTGAGGTGACGGCCGCTTCCTCGCCATTCCTCGGCCTTACCTATCCCATCGTCGCGATAAGACCTTCCTGTGTCGGTGCGACGTAAAGCAAATTTAAAAACAAAACAAAAAAGAAACATGCAGTAAACGTCATAACTAAGTTTAATTTAATTTAATATTCCTTAGATTAATGCTGCGCGAAACAGTCGCCTTTATTACCACTGCCATACTGTTAGCCCTTTATTTCAACGTTCAGAATGCAAGGCGTTGGGAATAAACTTCGTGATTTTCGGTTGTGGACTCTTCTACTTGCTCGCCCCAAACCTAAAAAGATAATCTGTATTCTCATTTCTCCTAGTCTTTTTTTAAATTTATTGGGGTCGGCATTTGACATGGATTTGGGCTAGTTTTACGCCAACCCTATGCGGAACGACGTTTTCACGTTACTGCTTGTTTCCGTCGTGGTTTGTAGTGTGGTGTTCCTTATGTAGATAAAGAGAAGTGCATTAAGACGAAGACAAACACCCAGTTCCCCAGACAGAAGAACTATCCATGTGCAGTTTAATAATCACGGGCCCGGCCAGGTATCGAACCCGGGGCCCTATGAACTGACGGTCAGTACGCTGACCATTCAGCTAACGAGCTGGATAACTCTTCAGCTTATTCTAGGTTGCCGGAGCCACCCGGGCTCATTTTACTTGGCGCCACGCGAATTTTGAGATGAAAATCTCAACCCAACATCGACGGGGATTCAAAGCTCAACCTTCCGGACGAGAAATTAGCAGCTAAACCGCTGAGCAAATCACCTCCTCCTAAGTCCATACATTAAAAACAAAAATTAGCCATTTTACTTCTGCTTCCTGCCTCTGACGTTGCATTGCAACAGCCTGGCGCAGAAATAGCCATAAGGTTTTCGCTGAAATTTTGTATGAGTGTAGCTGAGATACTGGACTCATACCTAGGTACCTACTGTTGGGGGGGGGGGGTAGAATAACACCCACAGCGTCCCCTGCCTGTCTACGAGGCGACTGAAAGGGGCCCGATGGGCTCTCAGTTTGGGATTGTCGGTTGGCGACTACGGGGCCCTCAGCCGAGACCTGGTATTGCTTTCACTTAACTTGTGACAGGCTCCTCACTTTCATCTAACCTATCCGACCTCCCTTGGTCAACACTTGTTCTTTTCCGACCTCAACGGATTTCGGTTGCGAGGCCTGGGGAGTCATTCATTTTTACGCCCTTCGTAACCCTTGTTTTCCTTGTGTCGGATCCCTTCCATTTTTTCTTTCTGATTAGTGTTAGATAGAGGATGGTTGCATCGTTCTACTTCATCTTAAAACAATATTCACTACAGCCTCATACCTAAGTCTGTTTCTATATTGATATATTTAACGGTTTCCCAGAAACTAACAGGAAACTCCACTGAGAGAAAAAAAAAAAAAACCCGCTACTAAACCTCGAGGAGAGTTCAAATCCCACTTCTGAGAAATTCTGTAAATACAAATAAAACATTGGTGGTAGGCTGTCACTATTGTAATGACCGCAGCGTTTTGAAGGTTTTATCGACTTACTTATTAGAAATAAAAAAACAAGTATTATATGGATAATACATTTTATTCAAACCTCGACACAAACCGGTACAAGAAGATCGACTAAGTAAAATGAAGTAAGGTCTTTTTTTTTTTTTTTTTTTTTTTCTTGCTAGTTGCTTTACGTCGCACCGACACAGATAGGTCTTATGGCGACGATGGGACAGGGAACGGCTAGGAGTGGGAAGGAAGCGGCCGTGGCCTTAATTAAGGTACAGCCCCAGCCTTTGCATGGTGTGAAAATGGGAAACCACGGAAAACCATTTTCAGGGCTGCCGACAGTGGGGTTCGAACCTACTATCTCCCGAATACTGGATACTGGCCGCACTTAAGCGACTGCAGCTGTCGAGCTCAGTAAAGTAATGTTATGTTATCTATAATATCAATATGGAAAGTTAGCATACTAATTTATTTATGGTACAAGAAAAATTATACGGGTGAAACTTATAACAATATTGTAATGTAAGTAGCCCTTCGCGATGTCTGAGTCAACAATTACCCGTGAGTAGTTGAATGTCATAGCAGTTTACTCTTTAGTTCCCAGAAGACAGCAGCAACTTAAACAAACACACTATAGAGTATATTATACATTATACATACAGTATGTATTTGACTTAAAGCAATCTCCTACGAAAGCGCTCTCACTTCGAAGACATGCGTACTATCTGAACTCTGAAGGTCACATTCTGTGACTGTAAGCTGCTACTAGTGACAGTTCTCACTTCCCAGTTATTGTTTTCACTAGTACGTTATTCTGTTGTCGTTACTCGGGAACCTGTTACTTTTGTCCTCGTTACATGTGTAACAGTGACAGGCATGTAACTGTGACAAAGTAACTGCTACGTAATTTTTCAGCCATCTCTAGAACAGAGTATGCGTGTGACGTCGCGTATTTAGTGCACATTTTGCGCTTCTTTCAAGCGCTATTTCATAAAAACTACGATTATCTGTCAAATTGAGACATTAAACATAATCGTAAGTTAAATACTCTCGGCGATATACGCGTTCTACCGAAACACTAAAAACGTCTTTAAATTTTTCTTTCCGTGGACCTGTTGTCGAGGAACGTAGGTCTACGTTAAAAATTAATTTGACCAATATAAAATAATACCTACCGCTCTTAGGCTATATCCTCAGCCATCAAAGTGTATCGAAATTCGATTAAATATAGGCCAACGTTACTGCCAGTTAAAAAGTTATGTGTACATTTCTCCGCTATACGGAAAAGCACAGACTCATGGATATGATTTAGAGCTTTAAGACGAGACAGCGAGTAGGCCCGTAGACTCTTTAACTGTCCCCCTTTTAGTAGCCTCTTACGACATGTAAGGGGGCATAGATAATGCATACTTTCACACCGACCACGAGATGAGTACCGATAAATTAAAAGAAATAGTGCATGTAGCGTCACGATCATAGAGTTAGTAAATTATACACTAGAGGTAGCATTGGCGCCACCGTCTACGAGAGAATCGCTGTAGCCAGCGGAGCATGTTGAAATCTCAGCTGTTTGGCAAAAAGCTCACTCCGCTATAGTCATCAATGTAAATAAAGGACTTTTAAAACTGTGTGGATACAGATATGGTTTAAAATTCTTACATGTAAACATTCTCAGATATTACAGTATACTTGCGATGCTTCTCTCCAGTAAATAGAAAGCCCTAAAAGCATAAATACAAGAGAAATGCGTGATAAAAGAGCACGGCGTTCAGGTGCAGTTAAGAAACACAAAATCAATATACTGTTCATATTAAGTCTTCTAACAACATAGATTTAGAAGGAGGGCACGTACATTTCGCTATCTTTTGTGTAAATGACCAGGACTTTGGTATAGTTCTGCTCAACGGCCGAAAATGTCCTCTCTTGTACGAAGCGGATGAGCGAGTTTTTAGGCCTAAAAGCGTTGGCGAAATTTTGGGGTAAAGTAGACAAAATATTGTTATCGCTGGTTTAGACGCTGGCTTTCTAAACCCAAGTTGGCAGGTTCGAGCCTGGCTCAGCCCGATGATACTTGAAGATGCTCAAATATGTCAGCCTCTTGCAGATAAATTTACTGGCACATGAAAGAACTCCCGTGGGAAAAAATCTGACACCTCAGCGTCTCCGAAAACCGTGTAAGTAGGTAGTGGGACGTAAAGCCATTATTATTATTATTATTATTATTATTATTATTATTATTATTATTATTATTATTATTATTATTATTGTCGATGTTTTCTAAACGCGATTACAAGTGGAAATACGACACTCGGTTGTGGTTTCATACTATTATGGAGTTTTTATTTAGTTTTTCCTGAAATGCATGAATCGCTTTAAGATTTTAACTTATAAAATTATTTCCGTTAATAGAAAGGGAGAGTGGTAAATTAAATGATTGAAGAGAACCGAAAAAATACTTATAATAATTTTTACAATTTGTTTAACATCGCACCGACACAGATAGTCCTTACGGCGACGATGGCATAGGAAAAGACTAGGAGTGGGAAGGAAGCGCCCGTGTGCTTAATTAAGGTACATCCTCTGCATTTACCTGGTGTGAAAATGGGAAACCACGGAAAACCATCTTCGGGGTTGCCGACTGTGGGGTTTGAACCCACTATTTCCCGAAAGCAAGCTTACAGCTGCGTGGCCCTAACCGCGCGGTAAACTCGCTTGGTCAATAATTTATTATGCTTATATCTCTATATGACATTTCAGGGAATAATATTGACGAAAGTAAAGGACTCAGATGTTCACACGGTGCAGGACATCTATAATAGTCTCTATATTTTAAAATCTGGTAAGGTATGAAGGAGGACTGCTACACGTATTGTACGAAGGGAAAGCAACAAACTGTATATACAGAAAATATATTCAATAGCTTTTAATGCTATAAATACACACAGAAAGTGAAAAACGAAGCACAGTTCCAGGCTATCATGTACATCTTTTCTTATTTTCTTTTTTGTACCAATTTGCTTTATGTCGCACCGACACACACAGGTCTTACGGCGACTATGGGACAGGAAAGGGGTAGGAGTGGGAAGGAAACGACTGTGGCCTTAATTAGGGTACAGCCCCAGCATTTGCCTCGTGTAAAAATTGGAAACCATCTTCAGGGCTCCTGACAGTGGGGTTCAAACCCACTATCTCCTGAATGCAAGCTGACAGTTATGTGACCTAAAGCCTACAGCCACTCGCTCGGTATTTTTCTGCATATTCGCTTTCAGTTGAAAGGAAAATGTCATCCCTTATATTTCCTAAAACATTAATTTCAGTCTTCAAGGAAAGATCCAAAGAAATTCATTCACGCCGACAGGGGAATCAGTCATTAAGTCAGCCTACGTAGGCCAATTCACATGACAATAAGTGTCGTGCAACGTATTATTTTATACGCACGGAAATGAATTTCAAGGAAACGTACATGTGA